>NC_090646.1:281912918-282557418 GCF_040937935.1 Hyperolius riggenbachi
TTGTCTGATGACCCTATATACTGCACACTAATACACATTGCTGAAACCTGCTCAGCAACTGGGCAGTGTGTTTTCCACAATAAAAAAACAAAACCTTGAAATCAACAAACATAATCAGGCAGCGTATATATATATATATATATATATATATATATATATATATATATATATATACATACACATATATATACATTCATACATATATATGTATATATATATATATGTGTGTGTGTGTGTGTGTGTATATATATATATATATATATATATATATATATACATACCTTGACCTGGCTGGCCTGGCTACTGTGCTGGCTTGCATTTTTGGCTGCTTGCTGGCAATGGTGGCCTGGCTACAGTTCTGGCTGGAATATTGGGATACTTGTTCTTCTGGCTACCATGCTGGCTGGCTTCTTGGGCTGCTTTCTGTCCTGGCTACTATGTTGGCTGGCATCCTGGGTTACTTGCTGGCATAGCTGGCCCAGCTACTGTGCTGCCTGGCATCCTGGGCTGATGGCTGACCTGGCTACTGTGAAGGTTGGCATAATGGATTGTTTGCTGGCATGGCCTAGGCACTTCTTTAAGAAGACAGCGGCAGATCTCCAAGCAGCAGACAGTGGCTGCAGCAATATGTAAGGGGTCAGAGCAGTGGGCAAGGCTTAGTGTCGCCCTGTAACACCTATTTACAGCACAGCAGGGGTAAGGCTTTACCATGGCTCCCTATCACATTCAACCAAATTTCACTGTGCTGAGCTCCTCCCATCGAGATGGCACTGCAGCACTTTTAGTAGGCACTAACCACTAAATACCAGGAATACTCCACAAGGCCTTTTGTTGTTTGAGACTCTGTTACCAGCCAAGACTTTTTGGCCCTTGCAGGAGTCACTCTGATGCTTACATTTGCACATTTTCCTGTCTAGGGAATTGCTTCCTAAAATTCCCACCCCATATCATGTCACTGGTTTTAATGTTATGGATGATCAGTGAGTAAATATAACTACAATTATAATTGGGTTTGCATCTTTCAAAGCATGTAAAATCAGTACAAGGTTCACCTGGTAATGTGGGCGCTGCTAAAGGCTACTATGTAATAAGCAGCTATAGCAGTGCCCGATAAGCAGTTTGTGTACAAGAGTTCACCTATAGTATAGGTGAACTCTGGATATTGACCGAGCAGTGTCGGAGTGAAAATAGGTGCTGGGGGTAGGGTATAATTTAGGTGCTAGGATGTTGTTTAGGTGCTGGGGTATTGTAATTAGCAGTAAGGTGTTCTGCTATAGCCAAGTCAAGTTGCCATGTGCAGGGGAGGGGGTTAATTTAGGTACCAAGGTGTCGGAATAGACATTTAAGCTCTCGGCTATAAGATAGTCGAATGCTAAGTGGCTGGGGGGACTTAAGGTGCAGGATTATTGATTTAGATGGTGGGGTTGGTGTTAGACATATACTGTATAGGGGAGGGCTAATGTTGGGCATGGGTGTGCAGAGATTAGTGTTATTATTATTATTATTATTTGGTATTTATATAGCGCCAACATATTACGCAGCGCTGTACAGTGTATATATATTTAGATCTTGTCACTAACTGTCCCTCAAAGGAGCTCACAATCTAATCCCTACCATTGCCATATGTCTATATTATGTAGTGTAAGTACTGTAGTCTAGGGCCAATTTTAGGGGGAGCCAATTAACTTATCCGTATGTTTTTGGAGTATGGGAGGAAACCGGAGTGCCCGGAGGAAACCCACGCAGACACGGAGAGAACATACAAACTCTTTGCAGATAGTGCCCTGGCTGGGATTCGAACCAGGGACCCAGCGCTGCAAGGCGAGAGCGCTAACCACTACGCCACCGTGCTGCCAGTGTTAGGCATATACTGTATAGGGGAAGGTTAGTGTGAGAAAAGATTTATAGTGAGGGATAATAGAATAATAGTATTCTACTATTGGGATTTCCTTGCGTCCAATTTACAGGCGCTCCTTTTGAATGTATGCTGCATCTTTACATAAAAGATAATAACCTTTAATAGACATATTAGCTACCATTAATGTGCAAGTAATGTTTGCATCTGGGTTTCATTGTGAGAACTGCAGAAAGAGGTTTCCGTGGTTTAACCAACATACATTTTAGCATCCCATTTCTCTAAACTTTGCCACCTGCACTAGTCTAATGTAATCTCGGAAATGTGCAAGTTGCTGGATTTAACAAAGACCTTTTCATAAACCATCCCAGTGCACTGTACCTGTTCACTTTTATACAGTTATTAAATAAGTCTTCTTTAATTTGGTAGGTCTCGGTTGGATACTAAAACTTCTTTACAAATAGTCTACTATTCACTAATCAAGTCAGCCATTATTTTTCTTTTAAAAATCGCTAGGGTCGTTTATTCATTTTAGTGCTTGTTCTTGATTTCAAAATATCTTTAGTCATTATAATTTTAATAACTTTTTGAACAGTTGCCAGTTTAATTTTCAGTGTGTGAAAATTAGAGGTAAATTATTTATTACTTTCAGCAAATGTCTTTCACAATTTTATTTAATATTTTTTTAATGGATCATAAAATGACAGTCTTTTATTGTACACTCGTAAAACAAGTAGCAAATGAATACTTTGCAAATAGGTTTTCTGTGGATTGAAATGTCAACCGTAATTCACTGGATGTGAAATTCTTTAATCAGGTATGTGGCAAAAGGCCATGTCCAGTTTACTATGGTAGCCTTGTCTACTGGACAAAACGGAAAAGAGCAGCACATATTGCTTGCACTGTTTTCATAATTCCAAATTTACAATGGAATGAAAACATTATCACCTAGGATGAGACTTCAAAATGCTTCCTTTTGCCAGTCCTTATATACCTTATTTCATAACTCTCAGGCTAGGTTTACAGTAGGACATTGTGGTGTTGTGCTATAAAGTTTTAAAACGCACCTTACCGCATTATTGTAATGAGAAGTGTTTGCGACGTTCACAGTGCAACGTTAGAGTTTAACCACTTGAGGACCACAGTCTTTTCGCTCCTTAAGGACCAGAGCCTTTTTATCCATTCAGACCACTGCAGCTTTCACGGTTTATTGCTCGCTCATACAACCTACCACCTAAATGAATTTTGGCTCCTTTTCTTGTCACTAATAAAGCTTTCTTTTGGTGCTATTTGATTGCTCCTGCGATTTTTACTTTTTATTATATTCAGCAAAAAAGACATGAATTTTGGCAAAAAAATGATTTTTTTTAACTTTCTGTGCTGACATTTTTCAAATAAAGTAAATTTTCTGTATACATGCAGCACGAAAAATGTGGACAAACATGTTTTTGATTAAAAAAAAACCATTCAGCGTATATTTATTGGTTTGGGTAAAAGTTATAGCGTTTACAAACTATGGTGCCAAAAGTGAATTTTCCCATTTTCAAGCATCTCTGCCTTTTCTGAGCACCTGTTATGTTTCATGAGGTGCTAAAATTCCAGGATAGTATAAATACCCCCCAAATGACCCCATTTTGGAAAGAAGACATCCCAAAGTATTCACTGAGAGGCATGGTGAGTTCATAGAAGATTTTATTTTTTGTCACAAGTTAGCGGAAAATGACACTTTGTGAAAAAAAAACATAAAAACAAAAATCCATTTCTGCTGTGACAAAAAAAAGAAATCAGCCACGGACTCACCATAGCCCTCTCTGAATACCTTGAAGTGTCTACTTTCCAAAATGAGGTCATTTGTGGGGTGTATTTACTGTCCTGTCATTTTTGGGGGTTCAAAATTGTAAGCACCCCTGTAAAGCCTAAAGGTGCTCATTGGACGTTGGGCCCCTTAGCGCACCTAGGCTGCGAAAAGGGGTCACACATGTGGTATTGCCGTACTCAGGAGAAGTAGTATAATGTGTTTTGGGGTGTATTTTTACACATACCCATGCTGGGTGGGAGAAATATCTCTGTAAATGACAATCTTTAGATTTTTTTTACACACAATTGTCCATTTACAGAGAGATTTCTCCAACCCAGCATAAGTATGTGTACAAATACACCCCAAAACACATTATAGTACTTCTCCTGAGTACGGCGATACCACATGTGTGGCACCTTTTTGCACCCTAACTGCGCTAAGGGGCCCAAAGTCCAATGAATACCTTTAGGATTTCAAGGGTCATTTTGAGACATTTGTTTTCAAGACTACTCCTCACGGTTTAGGGCCCCTAAAATGCCCGGACAGTATAGGAACCCCACAAATGACCACATTTTAGAAAGAAGACACCCCAAGGTATTCCGTTAGGAGTACGGTGAGTTCATAGAAGATTTTATTTTTTGTCACAAGTTGGCGGAAAATGACACTTTGTGAAAAATCCAATAAAAATCAATTTCCGCCAACTTGTGACAAAAAATAAAATCTTCTATGAACTCACCGTACTCCTAACGGAATACCTTGGGGTGTCTTCTTTCTAAAATGGGGTCATTTGTGGGGTTCCTATACTGTCCGGGCATTTTAGGGGCCCTAAACCGTGAGGAGTAGTCTTGAAAACAAATGTCTCAAAATGACCCTTGAAATCCTAAAGGTATTCATTGGACTTTGGGCCCCTTAGCGCAGTTAGGGTGCAAAAAAGTGCCACACATGTGGTATCGCCGTACTCGGGAGAAGTGGTTTAATGTGTTTTGGGGTGTATTTTTACACATACCCATGCTGGGTGGGAGAAATATCTCTGTAAATGACAATATTTTGATTTTTTTACACACAATTGTCCATTTACAGAGATATTTCTCCCACCCAGCATGGGTATGTGTAAAAATACACCCCAAAACACATTAAACTACTTCTCCTGAGTACGGCGATACCACATGTGTGGCACTTTTTTGCACCCTAACTGCGCTAAGGGGCCCAAAGTCCAATGAGTACCTTTAGGATTTCACAGGTCATTTTGAGACATTTGTTTTCAAGACTACTCCTCACGGTTTAGGTCCCCTAAAATGCCCGGACAGTATAGGAACCCCACAAATGACCCCATTTTAGAAAGAAGACACCCCAAGGTATTCCGTTAGGAGTACGGTGAGTTCATAGAAGATATTATTTTTTGTCACAAGTTAGCGGAAAATGACACTTTGTGAAAAAAAACAATAAAAATCAATTTCCGCCAACTTGTGACAAAAAATAAAATCTTCTATGAACTCACCGTACTACTAACGGAATACCTTGGGGTGTCTTCTTTCTAAAATGGGGTCATTTGTGGGGTTCCTATACTGTCCGGGCATTTTAGGGGCCCTAAACCGTAAGGAGTAGTCTTGAAACCAAATGCCGCAAAATGACCTGTGAAATCCTAAAGGTACTCATTGGACTTTGGGCCCCTTAGCGCAGTTAGGGTGCAAAAAAGTGCCACACATGTGGTATCGCCGTACTCAAGAGAAGTAGTTTAATATGTTTTGGGGTGTATTTTTACACATACTCATGCTGGGTGGGAGAAATATCTCTGTAAATGGACAATTGTGTGTAAAAAAATCAAAAGATTGTCATTTACAGAGATATTTCTCCCACCCAGCATGGGTATGTGTAAAAATACACCCCAAAACACATAAAACTACTTCTCCCAAGTGCGGCGATACCACATGTGTGGCACTTTTTTGCACCCTAACTGCGCTAAGGGGCCCAAAGTCCAATGAGCACCTTCAGGCTTTACAGAGGTACTTACAATTTATCACCCCCCCCCCCCCACTTGCCAGGACAGTTAACAAACCCCACAAATGACCCAATTTGGGAAAGAATACACGCTAAGGTATTCCATGAGGGCCATGGTGAGTTCATAGAAAATTTTATTTTTTGTCACAAGTTAGCGGAAAATGACATTTTGTGAAAAAAACAAACAAACCACAATTTCTGCTAACTTGTGACAAAAAATAAAATATTCTATGAACTCACCATGCACCTAACGGAATACTTTGGGGTGTCCTCTTTCCAAAATGGCATCATTCGTGGGGTCTGTCCTGGCATTTTAGGGTCTCTGCAATCATTACATGTATGGCCAGTATTAGGAGTTTCTGCTATACTCCTTATATTGGGCATAAGGGTAATGCACTCTGGGCTGAAAGGAAAAATGAACGTCAAACAATCAATCAATCAATGTGGATGAAAAAATATCTGCCAAAAAATTTTGAAAAAAATAAAGAGGGGAAGGCGTCTGCCAGGACATAGGAGCTGCCGCCCCAAAAATCCAAACCCACCAGCTCGTATGCCCTGGCAAACCTGATTTATCAATTCACACCGATCGATGTGGATGAACAAATCATTGCCAGAGTTCTTTTTTGATACAAAGTGCTTGCCAAAGCATATGAAACCCCAACACCACTCCTCGGCCCATATGCCTCGGCAAACGTATCTTTTTAACTGCGGAGGAGAAATCTCGTCCTGCAGCGCTGCATGCACCGACTTGTGTGTAAGCTGACAGACGCGCAATGTTCTGTCAGGATGCACCATCAGTGCTGCAGCTGGTTAGTCGTTCGCTCGGTCCACCTGGAAGGTTATTGGATGGAAAAAGAGAAAAAAAATACAAAAAAAAACGAAAAACAAGCAAGCAGCAAAGCAATTGCTTCATTAACATTAATAAACTTTGAACTTTTTTAATAAAAACCTTAACATTGCAAACCAAACATTAACTACTTTGCTAACCTGTTTTTTTTTTTTTTTTTTAACTTACCTCCCGAGGACAAACCTCTCCTCCCCCATGGAACAATGTGCAAAGTGCAAATCGCACAGAGTTGTGGCGAAGTACATTACGCAATTTGTCCCAAGTGAAAGGAGAGGTTTCTGGCAGCCCTGTGTATTAGGGTCTCTGGAAACCCGATGTTTGGTTTCACACTGCATATTGACATATCCGGTGGGTCGAGCCCGCCGCACCGTATCGTCCAAAACAGACCTTCAGGCAATACCACAAGAGTAGCATTCGGCCTAGTAATGAACTGCGTCGCCATAGACTAACATGACTTCCGGGCCGATCGATATTGCCACAGAAGCCACGCAGTATTGTAGGCATGCACTAGCGTTGAGTCAAGCACTTCCGGCGTAGGGGGGGACCGCAAAGTGTGACTTTTGCTAGGCATTTTGCCCTAACGCATCGCAGCAGTGTGAAATAGCACTGAGAGACCCTTGTGTGCCTACCGCTGTGTGTGTGGAGTTCCCTACACTCTAATAGTGTACCTGCTTGTGGTACCTCTCAAAACACTCCCCTAGGCATAGGCCAGGCTGGTCAGGAAAGGTGGGACAATAAACAGTGGTGTCACGCCTTATTCCAGCCCTGCTGCAGACACGACAACGTTTTCTTCGGATTCGGTGACCTGGGGTACTCGGAATTAGATAGACGTAATGCCTTCCATGCAGCCGGCTGGTTGCATCTTGGGGTTGGGCCACGGCACCTCCTGGATACAGGAGTTCCATCACGATCTGTTTATGAAATTGAATAAACGATCCAGTTCTCCCAGCCTTACTGTAGAGAACAAAGCTGTTGTAAATTGCCAATTGAATGAGGTAAAAAGACACTTTTTTATACCAGCGTCTTGTTTTTCGGGCAACTAAATAGGGCGCTAACCTCTGGTCATTGAAGTCCACCCCTCCCATGTGAGTATTATACTCATGGGCGACAAAGGGTTTTTCAATGACCTCAGTTCGCCGTTGAATTTCAACTGTCGTGTCTGCGTGAATGGTGGACAGGAAGTAAACCTCCCTCTTGTCCTTCCATTTCACCGCGAGCAGGTCGTCAGCACACAAGGCGGCCCTCTGCCCCCATTCAAGTCTGGTGGTAATGAGCCGTTGGGGGAAGCCCCGGCGACTAGGCCGCACGGTGCCACAGCATCGGATTTTTTCTATTTTTAAGTGCTGAAAGAGGGCCACACTTGTGTAATAATTGTCCACAAAAAGATGGTACCCTTTCTGGAACAAGGGTGACACCAAGTCCCACACAACCTTTCCACTGCTCCCCAGGTAGTCAGGGCATCCGACCGGCTCCAATTTTGAGTCTTTTCCCTCATAGACCCTAAAATAAGATGTATAGCCTGTGGCCCTTTCACAGAGCTTATACAGTTTCACCCCATACCGGGCGCGCTTGCTTGGGATGTACTGTTTGATGCGAAGGCGCCCGGTAAAGCGTATGAGGGACTCGTCTACGCAGATGTCCTGGTCAGGGGTATAAGCATCTGCAAATCTGGATGACAGGTGGTCTATGAGGGGTCGAATTTTGTGGAGCCGGTCAAAAGCAGAGTGGTCACTTCGATGACAGGTTTCGTTGTTATTGACGTGCAGGAAGCGCAGGATGTTCTCAAATCGTGTCCTGGACATGGCAGCAGAGTACAGGGGAACATGATATGCTGGGTCCGTAGACCAATAAGACCGCAACACATTCTGCTTTACTAGTCCCGTGTGAAGGAGAAGGCCCAAAAAATTTTTCATTTCGGAAACTTGGACTGGTTTCCACCGAAAGGGCTGGGCAAGGAACTTTTCCGGATTGGCGGTTATATATTGTGTGGCCTTACGGTTGGTCTCTGCCACAATTAAGTCTAAGAGATCCTGGGTGAAGAACAGATAGAAAAAGTCTAGGGCCGATCCTAGATTATCTGTCTCCACCTGGACTCCAGACTGGGCGGTGAAAGGGGGAAGTACGGGTGCGGCGGAATCAGGGGATTGCCAATTTGGGTTTGCCAGCACCTCTGGTAAACTAGGGGTAGTACGGGCCCGTCTTCTTGGTGGCTGCGACTGGGATCTTACTGCACCTGCCACCGAACCAGTTTCAACTTCCATGCTGGTGCTCGCCACTTCACCAGGGTCTACGGAAGTACTGGTGCTAGTCCAGGAGATGTTGTGCTGCTGGTGCCTGCCCCACCATGAAATCTCAGACCAGCACGAACACCACTCTGCTGCCCTTGAGGCCGAACCTGCGCCACCTGCGGTCCAACATGGGGTGTGGTACGCCTTAGCCGGGACCTCACCCTCGTCATCACTATCGGTCAGTGAGCCACTGCTCAATTCAGGTTCAAACTCTGACCCGGAAGATTCGTCGAATGAGGCGTCCCAATCGTCCTCATCCGACTGGGCCATGTACCTGAGAACCTCATCATCGGAATACCCCTTTCTTGCCATGGTGGGCTGCTAAATTTAGTGGGTATTCCTCTGAGACTACCTACAAAAAAAGAGCACCTACCTAGCAAAAGGGAGTATTTGAGAGGTAGAAAGCTGTGGTCACTGAGTTTTGATAAAAAAATCAAAACTGATGTTTACAGTGCCACAGCTATTGTACAGTGTTTTTTGCAGTGATCAGAAAAAAAAAATTCTGTCACTGCGGTGGGGCGGGCTGAACGCAAGTGCAGGCGAACGATCAGGCCTGATCGGGCAAACACTGCGTTTTTTTGTGGATCCTAGTGACCCTAATAGATCTGACTGCGATCAGTAATGATCACTTACAGATACTATATAGTACTAATGTTGATTAGCGACAGTGATGACGCTAATTAGTGACTGTGGTGCAGTGGGCTGAGCACTAACTGACACTTACAAAGGGGCCTAGCTAACTGGCCTAACTGCTAACACTAGTGATACTAAAAAAGTGACAGTTTTCACTGTTTTTAGATCACTTGGATAGTGACAGGGGGGTGGTGGCGAGTGGGGAATCGGAGGCAATCAGAAACAATCACAGGACAATCAAAGGAAATCACAGGGCAATCGCAGGCCAATCACAGGGCACTCAATTCCCGGGACAATCAAGGTCAATCACAGGGCAATCAAACCAATCACGACACAATCAAAGCCGATCACAGGCCAATCAAAGCAAATCACAGGGCAATCACAGGGCAATCAAACCAATCACGACACAATAAAAGCCGATCACAGGCCAATCAAAGCAAATCAAAGGCCAATCACAGGGCAATCACAGGGCAATCAAACCAATCACGGCACAATCAAAGCCGATCACAGGACAATCAAAGCCGATCACGGGACAATCAAAGCCGATCACGGGACAATCAAAGCCGATCACGGGACAATCAAAGCCGATCACAGACCAATCAAAGGGCAATCACAGGGCAATCACGGGACAATCAAAGCCAATCACGGGACAATCAAATACAATTACAGCACAATAAAATTGAATGTCAGCACAATGCAATTGAATGTCAGCACAATCAAATACAATTGCAGCACAATCAAATACAATGCACTGGGAAGGTGATTGGGGGGGGAGGGGGGCTGAGGGCGATCTAAGGGTGTGGGGGGTTGATTAGGTGCCCGCACGGGGCAGACTGGGTCCTGATCTGGTGGGTGGCAGACACAGGGGGTGACGATAGGAGATCAGTGAGGGATTACAGGGGAGAATAGATGTAAACAATGCACTGGGGAGGTTATCAGGAGGGGGGGGGGGGGGTCTGAGGGCAATCTGAGGGTCTGGGTGGGTGATCAGGTGCCCCCAAGGGACAGTTTAGGGTCTGCGCTGATGGGTGGTGGTGACAAGGGGTGATAGACAGGTGATAGATGGGTGATAGACAGGTGATCAGTGGGTAAGGCAGCTATATAGCTGTATACAGCATACAGGGGGGTGGTCTGGGAGGGGGGTCTGGGGGGGATCTGAGGGTAGGGGGGGTGATCAGGGGACCCTAGGGGGCAGTTAGGGACCTAACCTAGGGGATAGCGTCCCTAGATAGTGACAGGGAGTGATTGATGGGTTTTTAGGTGGGTGGTGGGGTGCAGATGCTGGTGTGCTGGGGTGGTCAGGGGGGGTTCTGAGGGCTGGGGTGGGCGATCGGGGGGTCTGTGTGGGTGAAAAATGTGTTTTTTTTACTTATCCTAATGGCTGCCGTCCTCTCTGATGGTCGCACGACGAGTGACCATCAGCGGAGGAGGCAGCCAGTATAATACACTTTGTTACAATAACAAAGTGTATTATACTCCTCTGATTGGCCGGATCGCCGCATTTGAAACCCGCCGGCGCTGCTAATTGGCCGGCGGGTTTCCGAGCAGGGTGGGCGGAGCCTATTGCCGGCGCCGCACAGCCACCGCTGATGCCGCCCCCCGCCGATGGGCATATTGCGGTTGTTTGGGCCCGATCTTTGCCGCCGCCCATCGGCTGGGGGCGGTCCTCAAGTGGTTAATTGTAATATATAGCTTTATGGTAACACACTGCTGCAGTGTGTTACCTCTAAAGGCACAAGTTACCAGGTACAGGAAAGCATACTTTTAGTTGCCTGTATGCTTCACTGAACCTACTGTATGTGACGAGAACACAGCGTTAATCTGTGTTTCCACTGTTTTGTTGCATTGTAATGTTGCATTGCAACTTTACATCGCAACGTCCTACTGTAAACCTAGCCTCAAACTTTTCAATGTTATTTTTTTTTCTGTTGAACTATAATTATTAAAGTGACACTGAAGCAAAAAAACTTTATGATATTTATTTATTTAAGTATATATATATATATATATATATATATATATATATATATATATATATATATATATAATGAATTGGTTGTGTAGTACGGATAATTAATCGAACATTAGTAGCAAAGAAAATAGTGTCATATTTTTATTTTCAGGTTTATAGCATTTTTTTATAACATTGCATCATTGTGTAATAATTGCAGTTTCCACAATACACTCGGCATTTTAAATGATTTTACAGAGCAGGCTAATGACCCTTTGAACTATTCTCTGCAGAAAAAAACATAAACAAAGAAGAAGCAATGAGAGACAGTTGAGATAAGTGCTTCAAAAGACAGTGCTGCCCACCACTTTATAAAGTCACAGAGCTCAGAGAAGTTTTTTTGCACAGATAACAACTGAAGGTTTTTTTTAACTCTTCCTGTACTGGAAACAATATGAGACTCATATCTGTGCCAACAATGTTTTATTTCTTAGCAGTATTACACATACAAATCATGTATTTGTAAACACATACAAACAAGAAGTACATTTACAGAGTAAAACGAGCTATGAATTACTTTTCTCCTATGTTGCTGTCACTTACTGTAGTTAGTAGAAATCTGACAGAACTGACAGGGTTTTGACTAGTCCATCTCTTCATGGGGAGTTCTCAGTATTTAATTTATTATTTACAAAAGCCCTCCTTGGAAAGGAGCTATACAAAGATGCAGGCCCCACCCCCCACCTGTTGGCACACTGTTCTGGCAGTTGGACTGAGCAACTGCCTTCATTAGGTGCTTTTGAAATTAAGAAAACCCTGAGAATTCCCCACGAGGAGATTAACTAGTCCAAAACCTGTTGGTTCTGTCAGATTTCTACTAACTACAGTAAGTGACAGCAACAAAGGATAGAAGTAATTCATAGCTCATTTAACTTTGGAAGAAATGCACTTCTTGTTTGTATGTGTTCCTTATCACAGTACTACAGTCCAAGGCCAATTTTGGGCATTGTGTCAACCAATCAACATACTGATATGTTTTTAGTTTATGAGAGGAAACCAGAGTCTCCAGAGGAAACAAAAATGATTTTATATTTTGTCAAATGTAAGTTGAAGTGTCCTTTGCAGTGGAACTTTATGGAGGCATCTTAATGCAGAAAGTCGCACTGAAATAGTAAGTCTATGTGATGCTCAGAACGAATCCAGTGCGATGTGGTCCAACAAACTCCAGTAACCCACTGCATCCCTGATATTACATAGAAGTACTAAGGTTTTGCAATCGAAATTGTGTCATCAATGGGCATCTATAACTGAGTATATATCTATTGAGACATTTCTTTACCTAAATTGTATGTATTTTTTCTAAGTGGGATATAATGTGAATGTTCACCTTTTTAAGATGGATCTAAAGACCTTGAAGGAGTAAATGAACCTTTGGTCTTTTTAATAAATTTTCCCTGGAGTATTTTGACCAAACCTGATATCTGAAGTTTCATTTATGCAAGTTGGGAGGCTTTTGTGGGTAAGGTTAACCTTTTTTTTTTTTTGATGATGCTTCATAATTGTAAAAGTGTGCTAATGCAAAAATTCTGTGTGTGAGTGCTTAAACACAACTTTAGTTTTTTTTTTCACCAGAACCATGGACGTTTGGGTGAGCCTAAACAGTGGAAATACTGCTCTAACAAGTCCTCAAACGATCACTGCTACCACTTGTGTAAGTAATACATAGATGTACCGTATTTACCTTCTGAAACAGTCTATGGTTTTATAATGTAATTGTATTTTAATTATCACAGTTGAACATAAACTAATAAGATACACTTAATTGATTTAAGTATTTTAAAGCTTCCTTTAAAAAAGCCATAGCACAATTCTTCTCCCCCCCACCCTTGATACCCAAGTATGTAAGACTGTTGAAAAACACATGGGGCCACATGCAATTCACTTTTTCTCCTAAGTTTTTTCCTACAGTATATTTTTTTTATCTTCTCTTTACAATTACTTTTCAGCATTTTGCATTTGAACAAGTAACAGAAAGTAGGTGAAAAAGTATTGTCAAATTTATTTTGAGTATTTTCTTGCGTGTTGATGGTTTAAAATACATTATATTGACAAGGTGTGAAAATATCTCCTAGGAGAAAACTTAGGAGAAAAGATAATTGCTTATGAGCCGATCTTACTGATAATAATTAGAACTTTTTTTTATGTGACCCTTCGGGTAAACCTGAGATGAAAGAGTGGAAACATTTTATACATACCTGGGGCTTCCTCCAACCCCCTCCAATCAGATCGCTCCATTGATGCCATCCTCCGTCTCCTGGATGGTCCAGTAGATGCCCCATTGTACACAGGGGAGCAGAGGTAGACACAAGGGGTAGAGAGGACACAAGTGTGGCAGAGGATACGGGGGGGGGGGGGGGAGACACGAGGTGGACAGAGGACACAAGCGGGATGGAGTACACAAAGGGAGCAGAGGACACAAGCAGGGCAGAGAACACAAGGGGTCAGAGGACACAAGGGACAGACAGGAGGACATAAGGAGGACAACAGAAACAAGCTGTACACAGGAGGACTCATGAAGGACAGGAGGACACATGGGGAAAAGAGGACACATGGGGGGCAGGAGAACACATGGAGGACATAGGAGGAAACATGCGAAGTACAAGAGGAACATAATAATTTGAGGGGGATAACATCTACAAGACGCCCTTGGACCATGGACATACCAGGTTTAGTATATATTTTTATTCTCTCAACCTAGGTGCGTCTTCTAGTCTGGAATGTCTTATATTCCGAAAAATAAGGAAGAATCAATGTATTAGATTGATTGTAACATTCAAAACATCTGAATAATGTATCACGCACCTGTGTTCAATTATTCTCCTATTAAGAAAAAAAATGATTGAAAACTCTGAAAAAATTGCTTGGGTCTTTAAATCAAGAAATGGACAATCTGTGCTACACCATTCATTACTCTGAAAAATCCTGTATAATAGGACCCCTGTGTCCCTGCATCCTCCTGTGTCCTTTTGTCCGTACATGGTGCCTAGCGTGCATGTGCTGCACGAGGGCGGACTTGGGACAGCTCAGGAGGATGGGTGCAGGGGGCGGCTGTGTGCTCGTTGCGGCATGTGGACCTGTGCGCACGCTGGCGTGCCCGACAAGTTCCTCTCTTACCGCCACCCCGAGTGCTGCTCTGCACGGCCAGCCACAGACCTGAATACATTGCCCTGCTCTTTGTGGGCTCATCTGATCCTGCCCACCCCGATCATGTCCAGCTGAAGACCTGCACACATTGGATTGCCTTGCTGTTTGCAGGCTCAACCGATCCTGACGCCCTGATCAATGCCAGTCACAGAAGGGGGTGAGGGGGAGAAGGGGGTCACAGCTGAGCTCTAGCACCCATTTTTAAATGGGCGGGCTTATTTCTGGTTTATAAGAATCATCTACCACTCTTGATCTACTTATATTGAAAGAAAAAAACTGGACATAAAGAAAAAAACACCTTTTAATTTTTGGGAACAACTGATCATTTTAATCTGTTAAAAACAGGAAAGTCAAGTCTTTTTATTGTTCCATGTAGTGCCACTTTACATCTTACAGTGTATGGTAGTCACATTACATTTACTTTTTCCTTTTTATTCAAATAATGTGAATAGTACATAATCATTGATATCACAGAGTCATTTGCCTTGTTTTTGTATGCCTCCCTTATAGAAACTTGTTTTGAAAGCCATTGTTCAGTAAGACTATCATGACAGCAGATTAGTGTTTCTATAGTAGCAGCTAGATTGTTGAGCTGAGATCACGTATCTCTGGAACATTTTTTGATAATGTTAATGAACCAGCGGACAATTTGCAAGTTATTTGCTGCTGCTCGGGTCAGACGAGTAGAAGACAACAAAAACACTCGCACACATACTTCGTCAGAGAATTCATTAAAACCTCTCTTGTCCTGTAGGCCTGTTAACGTTTAAATTAACACATTTGTGCCCTAATAGCTATAATTTATTATAATATATTGCAGCCTGGTCCTATAAATTATGCGACATTCAGTTTTCAGGAAATGTCACAAATAACAGGTTTGTTAAAGTTAGCAAGACATGCACATTTTAAATTGTAAATACTGGCTCAGGAAATTTAGACAACCATTTTATATATGGAAAATGTTTTAGCTGATGTTTTGCTGCTGGCTATTGTTGCACACCCTTACAGAAAATTAAAGTGTACCACTATAAATCATGGGAAGTTTGAGGGAATAGGGTATCAAGTTAAATTACTGATATTTAATATTTCAAGAATGCGCAACCAGTTTAATAAACACAGCCCCCAGTCGGACAAAAACTGCATCATGACAAATTCAAACAAAAAGACCTCTAGTGTAGAGCCAGTATTATATGACCAGGGCAGGTTCTAAACTTCTTGCTGCCTGAAACAAAGTTGCGAGGATGCACGCCCCACACCCCCCCTCCCCTTTCCCCACTGGGTGCCAACAGCTAAAGGTGGCTGGCTGGGGCAACATGCACACACACACTTACTCAGTCATACAGGCGAAGCAATACAGGGAAATTTCAAGAGACTCTGAAGCGAATAAAATTAGCTATTTGTACCTTATTATTCGCTCCAGGAGTCTCATCAGAAGTAAACCGCCACATCTCTGCCACAAATCGAGAGGTATAGACACCCCCCCCCCCCCCAAATCCCTGTGCAAAAATCCAGGACCAACTTGGAAATGCCGTCTAGTTTGCCCCCCGAGGATTTGGGGGGTCTAAAGTGCTCGTTCTGCGGTGGGGATGCGATGGTTTACTACTGCTGAGAGCACTGAAGCGAAATCAAAGGTAAAAATGGCAATTTTTTTTTTGCTTCAGTCTCTCTTTAAAGGGAAACCAGAGGGCAGAATGGCACATGGAGGAGCTAGCAAAGAGCAGTGCATTTATAAATAAGGGGTGTGCCAGCACTCACAGACTCACAGAAGGGAAGCTCTGTGCTCCATGAGTCAGGCAGAAGCAGCAGAACAGAGGTAGAGACTGAAAAAGATCAGCTGAATGTAGAGCTGATGCTGCTCCCTGCAGTCTGCTGACCAGAATCACGTGATTCAGTTTGTTTCATGGTAGAGCCATCGCTGTCTATGACACTGCCATATCTAATTGAAATTCTCATACCATTTTTGCACTGCAGGTCTTAGCTTTATTATGATTGACATGGTAACTCTCAATCCTCTGCATTTGAGACTTTACAAACCCCCCTCTCAAACACAAGTGCCCATGCTTTTTTGTGTGGGAAAGCAAATTAGAAATTCACTTGTGTAAAAGCATGGCCAGAAGATGAGGATAGATCCTGCACTGGAATAGTAGGGTGTCAAAAGATATGGAAAGCCTCTGGACTTTCCAGAGACTTCCTACTACTGAGAATCTAGCTCTTTCTGTATAGAATGCTTCAGGGGTACTTTGAAGTGTTTCCAACCAAAGTATTTATCTATAATATAGGTAACTGAAAGACATATACAGTTCATGTATAGTGCAAATAAGATCATATAACCATACAAGTATACAATGCTTTGGTAAAGCAAATACAGCGAAAGGTAAGAAGCAATGGGGAAGGCACTGCCCTTAGCAGCATGCAATACAGAAATAATATAAGTAGATAATAGAAAAAGTTAAAGAATATGTGCTCGCTAGGTCTTGAAGATGGGACCATAAAGGAAGTCCTACATTTCATGTTTTAAAAGCATGTTTAGTAACGACAGCTCCCATATTTCTGTATGTATAACATTACTTTAAATGATCATTAGCAAATGCAGTGTGAATTGAATGTGAGCACTTAAAGTATTTAAAGTATGTACACATTCTGTATTGCATGCTAAAAATTGTAGTCACTGTGGGTGTCATGCACAAGATGCATTGCATGGATTATCTCTCCATGGGTCTAATTCAATTCCAGGGAAAAAAGATGTGCTTAGCATACAAGGTAACCACTGATCCAACTGTAATATCAATGATCCTGATGCCTGTAAGAATTGTTGTTTTTTTCCCCACGTCTTCTGCACATGTCTGCTTCACTAGAGGCCGTTAAGAGTTACGTCCTCTGTGTGGCGGTCTGTGACTGATAGGACGTAACTTTAACTTCCTTGAAGTCCCCCCGCTCCCGAAGCAATCGTGTGCACCCGAGAGGAAAGTTGAAGCTGATGTCTTAATCCCCCCCCCCCCCCGGCGATCGTCGCTCCTCCTCTGCTCTGCCTGGCATCCATCCTCGCTCTGCAGCCGAGTTCTGGGTCCCAGCTTGATGACGTCCTGAAGCCAGGATGCAGAACTTAGCGGCAGCACGAGGCTGTAAGTCGGGGAGAGAGGAGGTGGGGAGAGATGCTCTTTGCAGGACCCAGGGGTGTGAGTAATGCACTGGGGGCACCTGGCTATACTGGGGACACCGATGGCTAGCTATCTATACTGGGGGTACTGCTGCCTGGCTATCTAAACTGGGCACACCTAAACCAGGCAAACTTGTTAAGCTTAAAAAAGTGACACAACCTCCACCCTCCCAAGCCTCCTTTAACCCTTCGTCCCCTGTGCATGCTGGTATTGCCTGAACCACACCAACCTGCATGGTTAATTTCTTGGTAGGACTTCTCAAAGATAATATATTTTTTCAGTCAAAGTATGGACTCAGGCAGGAAGGCAGGCAGGAACCCATAATTGGAGAGAGGGTTTGACTCAGGCTGGGAGCACACTAGGCAGTGCAGAAAAGTATGCATTCTCTGCACTGTGCATTTTTATTTTTCTGCTTTTTGTTTGCGATTGTGTTTTACATGCATTTTGGTGTGTTTGCGGTTTTCAGTATTTTCCTTTTATCAATGAAGTAAAATACAGTATCATAATTAAAAAAATGCATGTAAAAATGCAGTCCTCTGCATCTACATTTAGATACATGGGGCTTGATTCACTAAGACAAATAGCACGCTTTATCAAAGTTAGCATGCCTTATCAAAGTTAACAAGCCTTATCATAGTAGCATAGCGAGCTCTATGAACCCGCAGGGGCTCAGGGCAGGACGAGAGTGGAGCTCTTCTCATTGCCAATTAGCAGGCATAAGTTTGCAATGCTACACTGATAAAGCATGCTAACTTTAATAAGGTGTGCTAACTTTGATAAGGCATGCTATTTATCTTAGTGAATCAAGCCCATTATGTGTTTTTTTTTTACGTGCGTTTTTTAAAATTATGCAGCAAGATATGCATTTTAAACTGTAAAATACTCATATATATGCGTTTTACATGCAACCCATACACTTTGATTTACAGTAAAAATGCTAGTATTTTTTGCAATGCTAGCGTTTTTGCTTAGTGTATTCTCAGCCTCATAGAGGTGTGATCGGATTATTGTAGATTAATTCAGCAAGTGGCAGTAGTGAAATTAAATTGTCTTGAATAAAATAGGTGAATCAGTGTAAATATTGTTCCAATGTCTGTTTGGTTTGAGCATGAAAATGGTTTCTGGTGAAAAGCTAGACTTTTCTGGGATTATGCAGAAGTGTAATGAATTTTGCACAAACTCTGTCTGCAGGTGATAAGGCTGAAAAAACAGCAACTATATAGTATTCACAGAATTTACTGTTCTCTTCCACAGCAGCTATCTGATAAGCTCCCTGCTATAAAACGCACGGGGCCTTAGGCTTGGTTCCCACTTGGAGCGGATGCAAACCGGCACTTTACGCTATCTGTTTTGCATCCATCTGTCTGCTTTGATCTCAATCTTTGATACTCACGTATCTTCAGTCTCCTGACTCCTCCACTCGATCCCTCCCGAAGCCAGTAAACAAACAATGCAGGCCGCAGCACAGATCTTCTCATAGGAATACAATATACCTCCATAAACCAATGAGGATTTTTTCTGTTGATGTTTCCCATTGGTCTTTTGCAACCCAGAGAGGATCCCCATGCTTATATATCAACATGTGCTCAGCACCGATCTGGTTCCTTGGACCCAGTGGAGGAATCAGCAGAAGCAGAGCTGGGGTAATAGAAGCAGACATGGCGACCACCCTAGTGTGAACGGACAATGTTCGTTTTTTTGCATATGTGCACAAAAATGGGGCAGGTACAAACAATTGGAAGCCGATCCTATTTTTAACAATAGGCTTCGCTTCCTACACTGAGCAGAGCTTGCAAAAACGTTTTTGCAACAAGTGAGAATTTAACCTAATTCAATTCACTTTTTCTCCTCTGTTTTCTCTTGGTGATATTTTTACATCTTATCAATAAAAAGCCTTTTAACCACTTCACAGCTCCAGTACAGTATATCTACTCCCCTGCAGACTTCATCTAACCGCCCAGGGGAGTAAATATACGTACTCCCGCTGCTACCACTGCTGAAAGCGCTCCCGCTTATTTGTGCACTCGTTCATGTTGCCATCTGCCCACCAGGGGATCAATGAATTTGAAAGCAATTCCTAATCATTGATCTAAGTCCCCGTAGCAATTATCGGCACCTTTTATGAGAAGCTGCACGATCATTCTAATAAATAAAAGTTTCCCATCTTCAGTACACTTCCTGTAAGCATACATGTTTCGCTTACAGGACATATAACAAAAAAAAGACTGAGGCCATTTTGTGGCCAAATAGTAAAACTACATCTAAAAGTACTTTTTTTAAATGCAAAGACCTGTTTTTACATTTTAAATTAACCCCTTACCTCCCACACTCCCCAATAGTTACCAACATTTATTTTTTTTGTAAAAAAAATACAATGAAATAAATTTACAATTATAAAAAATGCATTAATAGTTTTCTTAGGGACTGAACTTTTTTAATATGTATGTCAAGACGGTATAATACTGTTAGTTTATAAATTATGGGCTTTTTATTAATGATGGATGCAAAACTGAAAAAAAATGCATCTTTATTTCCTAATAAAATATTGGCGCCAGACATTGTGATAGGGACATCATTTAAATGGTGTAATAACCGGGACATATGGGCACATTAATTACGTGGATTTTAATTACGGTAGCATGCATTATTTAAAAATTATAATGGCCGAAAACTGAAAAATAAGGATTTTTTTCCAATTTTTTTCTCATTTTTCCATTAAAAAACATTTAAAATAAAAAAATTCTTGGCATAATGTACCACCCAAAGTAAGCCTAATTAGTGATTAAAAAAACCACATTTAACACATTTCATTCTGATAAGTAGAGATAAAGTTATCGGCAAATGAATGGAAGGAGCTGAAAGGTGAAAATTGCTTGGATGCTGAAGGGGTAAAACCCCTCAGTTGTGAAGTGGTTAAGCCACCAGCAAGACAGAAAATATAATATTTTAACAGTACTTTTTCACCTACTTTTTGGTACTTTTTCATTTGCTGAGTGCAGAAAAATGTTTGAAACGGAAGATGAAGAATGGTCTCCAATGAGAAAAAGTGAATTGAATAAGGGCCACAGTCTGTTAGCCCTCTCAGTGCTCCCTGCAAAGTGAAGTGAAAAATACACCATTAAACCTCTCAATAACTTTTTTATGAAAAAAAATGTCTATAAAGGTTATCATGGTTCCACTTATTTGTTACAGCAGAGAGGAAAATTTGACTAGTTCCACATGAATATATGATTGAAGTTTTTTTTTTCCTTATCAAAGGTCATCACCATGTTATAGGTTATCCGACATAGTCGGGGATTGCCTGATGCCGGATGTGTGTAATTTCTGGTTGCGTCATACTATGCCCACAGGAGAGTGAATGCAGAGCAGTGTTTAGTGGAAATGACTTACAAGAGTTTTACTTCCTGCAACTGCTGTCCGCTCTAATGCATCCACTTTGTACGGCTTGGATGCATGCAGGTTGCCTAATGCGGGTCAGGTGACACATCGTGAGCCATACAAGGCTGCAGCTGAGCAGCCGGCAGCTGGAGGAAGTAAAGAGGACCCGTGCCCAGAGCTCTTACAAGTTGTTTCCCCTGTGCGCTGCACTGCATAGTCTGAGAGGACTACCCCCAAGTCACCCCCCTTCCCATTTACTGCTGGTTAGTTAAGACTGCAGGTTTGTACAGTGCTGGATAACTGGGACTCAACTGTAGTTAGTAAAGTCGGAATTCCGAACTTGTTGTTTGTTGTAAATAACTGGTGTAGTGCCATCTATTCAGGAAATAAACATTACGTAGCGCTGGAAAACGTGTTGTAATGTATCAACCTCACATATTCACTAATGAAGCAGTGAGATAACATGTCATTCAGAGAGATAGTAGCTGCTTAAAAAAAAGATCAGATAATTTAAGTACTGGTACATATTGAAACTGGTTCTATTTACATGTGCCCTTGTTTTATTCCCACAGGCCAGTGGCTTGGGTGCTGTTATTGCCATACTTGTATTATTGCTGATTGCAGCTCTTGTCTCATTCTGGTGGTTTTGGCCTCTCTGCTGCAAAGTGGTAAGTTGTAGATAGAAATAAAAATATGATTAAACATTTTTAACATGAAAATAGAAATGAAAGAGAAAATGCTTTAAACTTTCCATTATCCTCATGTTCTCATGCCATCAGGAGCAGACAATAAAAAGATTGTAAATAAAATTGTCCTGCATATGGTGTCTTGAGGACAAGTGATGAGCCAGATGTTGACGGATTCTCTAAAATCATTGCCTTTATGTTTTAGAGATGGCAGTCATAGCAGTTAACAGCTTAACAGTGCGGCATTACCTGGTCCATCCCTACTAAAATATTTTAGAAATGCACTACAAAATGAAATTGGTAGGTTGTAGACCATTATAGTCTGTCATCTGTTATATGATAATCCTTTGCAAAAAAAAAAAAAAAATTCTTTTAGATATAAAATAATATTCCATTTAATCTATAATTGGATGTGTTTCAGCCTGCTGCTTGTGGCTGCATTCCCATTGTATTGTCTAGCAGAGTCAGATCAGTGCTAATAATTTTAACATTTGTAGCTTTTAAAATCTCCGATAGAAAGTGTGTAGTTTTTAGGCAGAGCATTTGCATTTAGAAAGTGTAGCCAGATTATCATGAATGCATTTTTTAATTTGTAATTCATGCCGGACAAATCAACATCAAAGCAATCATCATTTGTATATAAAAGCACTCACAACAAATCTACTGGTAATGGGTAGGTAAGCTGTGTTTATTATTTTGCGTGCTTACAGTGTTTAAGAAAAGGAAATGAAATTGTATTGTATTCCTCTAGTGTTTCATCATCTTCCTGTATATTTTAAATAGCAATCTTCTCATTTCCTTCCTCAACATGTGCACAGTATAGAATGCTAAATCATTACATATGCACATCTTTTTTTACTGTGCACTTTTCAACTATGGTTTCAAATGAATTAGTCTACTGATGGAAAAAGTACATAGAGACAACAAGTTAACTCTAAAATTGACAAAGCAAAGAAGTGATTGTTGGAATTCACAGAATCATATGTGAATACAGAATGAGTGACCCTAGACTGATGCAGAGTTTGAAAATATCTCATGTCTTGCTGTGGTAGAGAGATTGAAAGCCCATACCCATGACACGATTTTGGCACCATTTTTTCCAGTGACTTTTTCCATGATTTACAATTAGTTTTCTCAAAATCATGTAACATTATTTAACTAAAGGCAGTTAAACGATGATTAGCGATGTGCAGCGATCGTGACCTTCACAATGGATCCCATCGTAGACTATCGTTCTGATCCATGTAGCCCATCGCTCAGCAAACTATGGCCCGGCCCAGGTGCCCTGCTTCTCCAGCCCGCCGACTGGCGGCCGGATTCCTCACCTTATCCCTCCTTCCCGAGTTGCGAGTGACGGAGGATTTAAAACTCACCTCAGCCCCAATTCCAGCATCTCGTGTCCATGGCAACAGGACATCACATGAATCACTGTCAGGACGTGCCAGCGTGTAATCCGCTGACATGTTCTGACAGTGAGTCATGTGACACCCTGTTGTCATGGAGACAATTCTGGAATCGGAGCTGGTGAGTTTTAAAGTTCCCTGCTTGCCGCCCCCTCTCACTCTTCAGAGAGGGAGGGGGAAGGAGGGGAGAAATTTGAGGAATGCAGTCCGCAGAATGGCCGTGCTGATTACCGCGAGTGTTTAAAGTCTTGTTCAAACCCGTCGCTTTGTCCAGCGGTACGCGGTTGCAGAAGATGGATCAGGGATCCGCTCGTTTTTCGTAACGCTGCAGATCCCTGATCCATCTTTAGGTGAGTACTTAGCTTAAGACTATGTGCTGCTATTACTATATAGTATTTCACTTCTTTTCAGCAGCTGCGTTGGTTCAAACATTAATAATCTGAAATACTGTAATGAGCCTGAAAAACATATCTGCACCTTTTCCCATGTTTTAAAGGGAACCTTAACTGGGAGGGATATGGATGTTTCCTTTTAAACCATACCAGTTGCTTGTCAGTCCTGCTGATCTCTTTGGCTGCAGTAGTGGCTGGATCACAGACCTAAAACAAGCGTGCAGCTTATTCCAGTCTGACTTCAGTCAGAGCACCAGGTCTGCATGATTGTTGAGGGGCTGTGGCTTAAAGTATTAGGGCTGGTTCACACTTGATGCTTTTTCAGTGCTTTGCTGATCGCCAGCGATCAGCAAAGTGCTGCTACTAATGTATCCTTATTGATGCATTCACACTGCGGCTTTTTGATTTCGATCTATCGCAAACATGCTGCATGCATCGTCTTTGGGGCGGTTGCGCTGTGATTATCGCTCTATTGATGGGAATCACAAATCCAGAGCGCGCTAAATTGGCAAGATTTTGCAGCTGAATCGTGATTGTGGAACGAACACGATCGCAGGGCAAGAGGTGGGCAAACACTGAGTGTAAACTAGCCCTGAGAGACACAGGATCAGCAGGAGAGTCAGGCGACTGGTATTATTTGAAAAGCAGAAATCCATATCCTTCTCAGTTTGGGTTCCCTTTAAAGCGGAATGAAACCCAGCATTTCTGCTCTAATAGATTATTTACTGCATATTATATACAACCAGCATTGTTTTTTTACTAGAACAGCATTCAAAGGGTTACACACAGGACTTAGAAGCTTCCGTGCCAGCAAAGCTGGACGCATCTGAAGTTGTAGATAATGTTATCTTGTGTTTAATTGTATCAAGTGAGGAATGTAAACAAACACTTCTCAGACACTGCCCGGGTCCACTGAACAAAGTCAAACAATTAAGAAAGCATTTCTGCTTGTTAGAACATGAATAAAGCAGTTATAAATAAAATGCAAAGTCAGCTTTCAGAGCAAAAAAAGTGTGCTTTGGGATCGTATAATTTCTAAATGACTACTAGTACTTATGCACAAAAGCAAATATGATAACCGAATGACATACAAAAAGTAGGAAAAACATGTTTTTATCGAATATTATGTCAGGATTTCATACCACTTTAAGGAACGTCTTCTATGCAAAGTTGCAAAAAAAAAAAAAAAATCAAAACACATCAGTACAACTTATTGAAATGCTTTGCATGTTGTAAACCATTTCTTATGTATAAGCAATTACTGTATACAAGAGCCATCTTGAAATTAACACCTGCTTGCTTTTATCTGACATGCAAGGTATTCATTTTGTGTAATTTAACTTGCACCTGTCAGGTTTACCTCTTCTCTCACTGCACCAGTTCTTACATGACTGTAGAATTTAGAATGCCAGTAACTGTTTGGAGGTAATTATGTGGAGAAATAACCAGAAGATGCAGTAGCCCATATGCATTTAAAGAGAATCTGTAATAAAAAAAAGTGCCCTTGGGAGAACTTACCCCGTGAGGGGGCAGCATCTGGATCCTAATGAGGCTTCCTCCTGTGCGTATCCGCCAACAAGCTTATTGGTGGATTTTCAGGGGGAGACAGCAGATAAGGGCTACACAGGAGGACATTAGGATCCAGAGGCTTCCCCCTTCTGTGGTAAGTACCCCCAGGGCACTTTTTTTTTATTACAGATTATCTCCTAGGTGATATGTTCTCACTTTGGGCCATATCCTATTAACTTTTCTAGTGAATTTTCTCCAAGGAAATAATTTTTCACCATATCTAAAATCTAATTTTTCAGTACTTAGCAATTGAAAAGGTACTTGAATGTAGGTAAAAAGGGTACATGCGTACAGGGGTGCAATTAGGCGAAGCATGCATTGCAAAGTGTGGCGATAAAAACCGTCACAGTGGATGGAATCTGTAACATCCCAGATGACTCTCTTGCAAAGTGCCATGATCCACGGGCAGGAAGATGGATCAGGGAACCTCATTCACTTGGAGGCATCGTGTTGAGGTTTCACGCCAAATGGAGACAGTCTCTACCTGCCTAAACAGTCGTTGCCTGGGTTGGGGATCCGGCTTTGTGCTTATCTGTATGACTAGAAATTCTCAGTTCCCCAAATCCTACACTAAGTGTCTCCCAGCTTTCTTGCTTTTGTTTTCTTGAGGTCTGAGGTCTTGTAATCCCATCAGTCCTAATGCTAGTTTTATTTTCAGTCAGTTATACTATCTTCTTTTTTAGGTTATCAAAGATCCACCACCTCCACCACCTCCTGCACCTGTTGAAGAGGTATGCTAGTTTTTTATATGTAATGCTGACATAACTCATTGTAGATTGTTCCTTTTTAATTTTTTATATATTTAATTAGACCCCATTATAAGTATTAGATCAATGTTGATGATGAAGATGTATTTTTGATGCTTACGCCAAATGAACATCAATTATTTATTACAAATAATTCCAGCCTAGACTGCAGGGTACTGCATTTTGCGCATTTGTAAAATATGCAGAGGTCTCCTTTGGGAACAGATTTTGTACCGAGTTCTTTTCATTTTGATAGAAAAAAATTGTAGGGTCATACATCAAGACTGTGCTATACACAATGGAATAGAGCTGAGCAAAGCAGACTTATAGAAGCACTTGGGAATGCTGGTTAGAAGTAAGCTAAATAGCAAAACTCAATGTCAGCAGCAAAGTACATACAGTGTTTAGAGATAAAACATGATGTAAATATATTTTCATCCTTGTATAAATTACTTGAAAGGTCACATCTGGAATAGCTCAGGAATCAGAGTACTCAAATGTTACATTTTCTGTGTTCTACAAGGCTTCTGCAGCTGAAAACCAGGCCTGAAAATACTGAACATATGACTAAATGCAGTTCAGGAGTTAGTTTCAGGCTTTATGGCTATGACTGCTGTAGACATTTATGTTGCAGGTGTGTTGCATATTGCATGCCACTTTGAACTATGCCAAACAAATGCAATATCTGTAGGGTTTAGTTTTAAAGTTTTAAGCTGCATATTTTTCCCAACAAATTTGCAAAAAAAAAAAAAAACCTTGAAAAGCTAGCATCTCATTGATCCACTGGACCAATGCTGCTGCTTATATTGCATTATCCTGCTGTTTAGGATGTATTTGACATCAGGAATCCAATTAGCTTATACCCAGATAAAAGCAAACAATTGACTACATTGATGTAGGAAAATAAATGTGCCAGTGATGGGGCTGAATGAATGAAGAACTAAAATCTAGCATCATTTAGTAGCAATATTCTTGTGTATAAAGTAATTGTACACATGTTAAAGTTTCTAATCAGGCTGCAAGCGTCTTATAGACTCTGGTTTGTAAAGGAGAGAACGTATGTGAAAATGCAATTGAAGCAAAACTTATTCTTTATCCTAGTGGCTAATATCAGCTTCTAATGCATGCCCTTGTCATCCTTTGTAACAGAGAGGGCACAAGTACAGCACTGTAAGAAATACCTGATGCAGTTACACATTAACATGTATCTCTGCTTTCTGCCTATAAACTGAAAAACTATATTGTTTAAATTCATATGGTAAACATTTTATTTCTAATTAAAGGACATCCGCAGTGAAAATAAACTGATGAGAAAAACAATTGTATCCATCCTCCTTCTCCTAAAAATGACATTTTTTTTAGATATTCCACATTTTCATTTTATATTTAAATCTAGTTGTTAAGTTTTCATTTCATTGTCTCAGCTCAATGACACCTTCACTGAAGTATGCTAGAGCTCAAATCTATGAATTATTATTTTATCTCTAAATTATTATCTCTTTCCTGCTCCAGGAAGCCATTTCCTGACAGGAATGTATTTTATGGCTGTAATTACTTATCAGTGAGGGTTATGCTATAGTCTGACGTAGTCCGACCCGGTACCGACCCGGACAGAAACTGTCACTTGCATACCTGATGTTTAACTCTTTCAGGCAGAGAAAGAAAAAAAGGAACACAGCCTAGTTATTTGTGTGCTTGGCACTATACATACACATGTCTATCTCATCATGTCACATGTCACCTCGGTTGTCCTTTAAAGTTGTACCGTAGTGACATATAGTAGAATGCAGTTAAATATTTAGGCTTTATGTCGATTATCCTGGTTTCAGCATGAGAAACACTTCCTATATCTACATATTGCAATTTATTGGTATGTAGCTCTGTGCATTCAATGAGGTCACAGCCTAGGTTATTTAACTATGTGGAATGCTCTTCCCCGAGCATTCTGGAAGACCAGGTGTTTTTTCTACTGACTTCAGAACACAGAATAAACAAACATTCTGCAGAAATGCACCTGGCAGCACAAAAGATGTTGCCACCTGTGCTTCATTGCAGAATTTAAATCGGGGTGAGGAAAGATTTTATAATTGGCAAACTCTGACTAAGTAATTTATAAAGTAATATTTGTTAAAATAAGCAATTTTATTTATCACATTATTTTCAGTACAGTTCCTCTTTAAATGCATGATGTTGCATCTGAATCTACTGTATGTGTGGTTGCCCAGTGTATAAGAGTGTAATGGCCCGTACTCACGGGCTGCAAAAGTGGCCTGTCGCCAGCACACGTGAGCGTGTGGGCGACAGGCCGGCGACAGCTCCTCGCCAGGTCCCTCCGCGTACACACGCGGAAGAGGGACCAGCGGCGCGACGGAAGCTGTCGCCGACGTTCCTCCTCCCCCCGCCGGAAGCTCCGCATACCTCAATGGAGGTTGCTGTCACTAGTCCGCGTACTCACGCGGACTAGCGACAGTTGCGGCGGAGTTGTGGCGGCGACTGCCGCCAGGCGATTGACCGCGCCAATCGCCTGGCGACATCAGCGACGGGCGACAGTTCGGGGTGCGCGCCCGTGCGACGGTGCATACTCACGGGCGACCTGTTGCCGCAACACGCGCGCGCCGCGTATTGCGGCGACAATTGTAGCCCGTGAGTATGGGCCATCAGGAAACATAAATACATCTCCGTGTGCAACTTATTGCATCTCTCCCGCTGTGCTTCTCTTTGTGCCCGCTTCATTTCAGAGGTCATACATTAGGAGTTGACATTAGCCTATGTGGAGAGGCTTCATTTGTGTTTTCACAATTCTTCTCTTCTCACAGCTTCTTCCAGTGACCAGAAATGTGAACGGCTAGCCTGAGTCACTTGCATCACACATACAAACAAGATAGGCAGGAAACACAGGGAAAAGCTGAACGCAACTGTTTTGTTACCCAGATTAAAACTAGAAACACATGCATACTCTATTTTATGTACAGGGATACTGTCTCCTGAAGGTTTTTTGTCCAGAAATGGCCTTAAATTGATTATGTTTTATTAAAATATGTACTTTTAACAATGAGTATTTTGTTTATTTTACATAGGAGCCAGAACCTCCTCTTCCTAATAAGAAATGGCCAACGGTTGATGCTAGCTACTATGGGGGCAGAGGAGTTGGTGGCATTAAGAGAATGGAGGTTTGTATTATTATTATTATTATTATTTTATATTCAACAAAGTTTTATTTAAAAATTATACAAGAACAATGTGTTGATAGTCAAGCCATAAATTGGTACAAATTATACAGCACAATTTATACAGAGTGAAAGCAAGCAGTGAATAGAAACCATGTACCTCATAATAAGGAGAACACACAGCCATAACCCATATTAGCCAGCTTGTTTTATTATTAAACGTTGCATATGCAACACCAGCTAATAACACAAGTGTTTAAATTATCAGCTTGATTCATAAATATATATACTATGTACTTATGAAAGAAACTTTACTGGTTTCTTCGGGTTTCATTAATAATGTGAGGTAATATAAAATTATACCAGTTTTTCTATTTGCAACAACTTAAGATAATAGAAAAACTTGTATGTCTACATATTTTTAACTGCATTCTCATCACTTCACAAAAAGCTCTTGTATCTCCTCTCAGGCCAAGGTTATCTTTACTTGTAACTTTTAGGTAGAAATTCTCTCCCCTTTGTAAACCATCATAATGCATTATTAGAAAAAGGGGCTTATCCCTGCCTCTGGTGCCCAGAAGGAGGTGGACGTAAATATAGGGTCAAAAACGTTCCTTTTTTTATTGCTACTTTAACCTGCCGGTATTAGCCACCACTATGACAGAACTAGCATTATATATAACTAGCATTCATATCATTCCTTTACTTTTCTAAACAATCACTACATTGAAACTTTTATGGATGACCAGATTCATTCTGCTATAATGTATCAAGGGTTATATATGGCTGAAATTCATATCTCATGGGCTAAAATCTTCTAAAGAAGTGAAGGCTTATGCATGAAACATATCAAGTAATAGTTTTTGCCCTCAAATATATGTATATGTACAGTAAGTAAGATATATGGTTAAATAATGATCCTTACATAAACTGTGGATGTTGCTAGATCCAGAAAACATCCAAAAAGGTAATCTAATGGTGCCCATACACGATACAATAAAAACGTTTGATTTTCCCGTTTACTCGATCTAAATGATTGAATCGTATGAAAGTTGAAAATATTTATTTTTCGATCAAGAAATTCGAACGATTATCCCATTTTTTCGAGAAAAATCTGATCGGACATGCTGGAAAAAGCTTTATATTCCATCTAACAGAATAATCGAACTAAATTATCTAATTGAAAAAAAATAAAAAATTGTACCATGTATGGGCACCTTAACATTTATATACACAAAACAGATGTGAATGTTTTGAACACTGATGGTTTTGGGATGGAAATTTTGGCTATCAGTGTTTTCTCTTATTTTTAATGACATGTATGAATAAAATATGCAATTTTAGTATAAAAAATGAATGACTTATTCTATAGTGTACTTAATAATCATTGCACTGATCAAAATCATCCCCTAAATACTGGTGACCATCTACATTTTGCTGTACAGATAATAATAACTGTATTTTTATTGTCAAATCCATTATAGGTTACTGGACATCATTTTTGCGTTCTGAACCATATTTGTGAATTGCTTGCAATTGATCAGCTTCAGTATCTGGTTTAATCTCTGATAATGTACTGTTTTGCAGCTGGCAATTAATATATTTTTAGTTAGTAGAATGATATATCCGCACACAGTGTAGATTGAATAATGTTCCTTTTGTAAGTGCAGGCTGTAGAATATTATGTCCATTATGACATCAGTTCTTCATGAAGAGACCATGAAAGAATGTTTCCTTTCTGTAAACTGTAAATCAGATGAGAATAGAGCATGCAGTTTCTCATTCACTTATGTGTAGAGCTTTTGTGTTAGTTTTATGGAAGAAATTAGATTATTGGACAGTTGAATCAAACATTATGTTCTTTTCTTGTGAGACTTAATAATGCGGGGGGGGGGGCTGGGTCACTCTGAAAAACAGTGGATTCTGTTAACTTTGGTAATGTTATCTGAAAATAATAAAACATGAGCCATTTATTGAATGTTTCATTATCTCAGTATTGAGAGGATAATTTTAAGAATGTTGCAGATCCAATTAGAGATGCTTCAGATCCAGGCAGATACACCTGCCTGGAACTGCTGGCATTTGCTGGTGACATTCCCTGATGCTCTTAAAAGGTACCAGTGTTACTGCCAGTGTATGCATATAACGGAGATCAGGCAATTATATGTATTCTAAATAAACCTCCATGTCTGTGCTAAATCCCTTTTGTGTGGATTTTCAACCTAGAAATTACTTCTAAGCATTCAATAGAGGCAAGCAAGAGACCCCATGCCAAAACTATGTTGATTGTATATTTAGATAGAAGTATAATTTGCTACTTTATAAATATGGTGAGTATTATTAGACTGGTGTACAAATGAAGAACGAGTACAGAAATTTGGTTTCTGTCAGCAGTCTACAAAAATGATAGCCAAAGAAAAAAACTTTGTAAATATACTGTAGATTTTCAGAGTAAATACTTCAAGTGAAAATGTGACTTTTGAAATTCTATCAATAAGGTAGAAAGTTTGTAGTCTCTAAATGGTTAAATGCCCATGGAAATAATTTTACTTGGACCTCTTATCTTTTAGTAGAACTGGCAGTGTCCTGAACTGCTAGATCTTCCTAGTAACGTGTAACAGCCTCCCCCTACCACCAGAATAAACGATAACACACTTAGCGCAGTTAGTTATTGGGCTCCAAAGTACCCCTTCCTTGTTGAATTTTATAGTCTTGTAATGAAATGCTTTGTCTCACATACAACATTTTACACTCAAGTAAAGTGAGGTTGGCCAATTTGAGCTCATTTTTTTTTCATCTCAAATGCCAGATATAATGTGACTTCAGATTTGTCTTAAAGTGAACCTCCGGAGTAAAAATCTACTCAGCAGAACTGAAAAGGCTTGGTGTTTCTTTAACAGTTTCACAGCATCAGAACTTTGTTTTTAGTACCAAAGGATCATTTTTAGCTGCATTTTTAGCTAAACTCCACCCATCAAAGAGACCTGCCTGAGCGGTTTTTCCCTGATGCTGTGCAAAGCATGATGGGATTTCCTATGTTGTTATTCATGTTGCCTAGAAACTGGGAGGGGTGATCAGCACACAGGACAGTTGGAACTGTGTCTCACGCTCCCTGTCACCTCCTTTCAACCAAAAAGATGGCTGCCCTTATGAAATCAAACATTTGCCTGTTCTTTTAAAACGGTGGGTAAGAGATTATATTACCTATCTATTTGAATTAACATAACTAATGTAACTTAATAACAGTATGTTTGTTTAGGCTGGAGTTCCTCTTTAAAGGGACACTTAAGCCAGAAAAAAAATGAGTTTTACTCACCTGGGGCTTCTACCAGCCCCCTGCAGCAGTCCTGTGTCCTCGCAGCCACTCACTAATCCTCTGATCCCCCGCTGCCAGCTAGTTTCGTTTTTGCCGACAGGCCCATCTGGACTGGCCACGCGTAGCTTTTTCCGCATTCCCGACTGTAATTAGCACTATTGCGGACCGCAACGCGTACAAAAATATGCGTTGCCGCATTACGAACGCATAGATATGCAGCAACGCGTATTTTTGGATGCGTTGCGGCCCGCAATAGCTCTAATTGCAGTCGGGAATGCGGAAAAAGCTACGCATGGCCAGTCCTGTCGGGCCTGTTGGCAAAAATGAAACTAGCTGGCAGTGGGGGACCAGAGGATTAGTGAGTGGCTGCGAGGGCACAGGACTGCTGCAGGGGGCTGGTAGAAGCCCAAGGTGAGTAAAACTAATTTTTTTTTCTGGCTTAAAGTTCACTTTAAGCAATCTGCTCAGCATGAGCCAGAATAACATAAAAAATTGTTGCTTTTCAATCTAAGCAGAAAGTTTAGAATCAGAATTATTACTATTTGTCTCTGTCTAAAACGAGGTTCTTAAAGGGAAGGTCCAAGCAAAAAAAAAAAAATGAGTTTCACTTACCTGGGGCTTCTACCAGCTCCATGTAGCCATCCTGTGCCCTCGTAGTCACTCACTGCTGCTCCAGTCCCCCGCTGGCAGCTTTCTGACCTCTGAGGTCAGGGCCACATTGCATACATTTTTACGCATTCCAGCTAGTGCAGGAACAAAAAATGTACACGTTGCACCACTAACGCGTAAAAATGTATGTGTTAATGTTCCTGCACTAGCGGGAATGTGTAAAAATGTACGCAATTCGGCCCTGACCTCCGAGGTCAGAAAGCTGCCAGCGGGGGACTGGAGCAGCAATGAGTGACTACGAGGGCACAGGATGGCTGTATGGGGCTGGTAGAAGCCCCAGGTAAGTGAAACTCATTTTTTTTTTTTTGCTTGGACCTTCCCTTTAAAAATCTCTGGACTCCAGCCGACCTTAGACCAAATTTTAAAAGCAGAATTGTTCTGCCCTTCCTATATTTACCCTATAAAAATCATAGCCCACAAATGCATAACTATGAAAATGGGAAAATATTAAATTACAATTTATGAGAAGTGCTATTTATACAAAATGTATATCCAGTTCTATATGATTGTGATGTTAAAAATGAATTTCAAGGTTTTTTTTTTTACTTTTATGTGACATAGGAAAGGTTTAGAGGTTATTGCTATTTGTGTTCCTAATTGGAAAATGTTTATTTTTTTCTGTCACTAATGACCCTTAAGAAAGCAAGGAAACAGATACGGAAGGAAAAGGAAACTTGACAGTAGTTACCGTATACTAAAATTGAAACCTGTTTAAAAAAATACCATTAATAGTTTTAACAGTAAGGAGATCATGACTTTCAAGTTAAACCATCACATCTTACCAATGATATGGATTCAGAGTGCCCAGAAAAAGAGTACTGTAATGCCATAAAGTTTTGAGAGAAATTCATTATTAACCATTTTCGTCATGAAATTGCTTATAACAAAAATCATTTGCTAGAAGTTGCAAAGCAAAGTACATACTATGGTTAGTATAGAGATTATATTGAAAAAGTATGATCCATTATATTTTCTAGTAATTTTTTTTAAACTCGTTACAAATTAGATGATAAGCTGCAACATGTTACTAAAATAATCTTTCAAGTATTCATCATGACACAGAAATAGATAAAAGTCTTTTAACACCATATTGAACACCATATTCACCATATTCTCTAATAAATAAATGCCTGTTCCCTTATCCTGACATAGTGTCAATTAGCTGTGACTTTTTTTCTTTTTCATCATTAGTAACTGAGCCAATTTTAGTGCTGCTGCACACTGGCACATATGGAAAGCTGATCTGTACATATGTTATATACATGCTGCACTATGCATGAAAAAATGAAATATGCTTACATTAAAAAGAAGTCATGTGCTGAATTATACAGATATATTTATCTTTTTAAATCACACTTTCTTAAAGAAGCACCGTAGCTGATTGAGCTTCATTCCATCTACAACCAAATAGTTATGAGGATGTATAAAAAATTTAAATAATTTACAACGATACTAACTTTAATATATGAAGAAATACAAGAAACCCACAAGTATATGCACATCAAGGCTACTGTTATTAATATTACTTATGATGTGCCATATGTAATTTTAATGCGGATTTACTTTCTTAAACAGTTTTTTTAACTGTTAAATACAATAAACGTAATATTCTTCAAAATTCCAAATTGTAGTAGTCCTAGCTATTCTTTTTGTTGTTGTTTTTTGGATGAGCTTTATATTAAATACTTTATACATGACTAATAAATACTTTGTCTGTTTTAGGTACGTTGGGGAGATAAAGGTTCTACTGAAGAGGGGGCAAGATTAGAGAAAGCCAAAAATGCAGTTATAACAGTGCCAGAAGAAGAGGAAATGCCTATGCAACCTAGACCTTACAAACCTAAACCTACCTCACCAGTGCACCAAACGAAATGGTACACACCAATTAAGGTAATTCTTTAAATCTAGGATAAGGAGCTTAACTTAGCAGTAGTGTTAGAGACAGAGGCCATATGCAATTTCCGCATTCTCCTAGGAGATCGTTTTTAATCTTTTCTTTAACTTCCTAATGACCGCATCACGCCGATTGGCGTGAATGGGGCGGCAGCCACTGGACCACATAACGCCAATTGGCATCAAGTTCTTGGGTGGGGTTTTGCAGCCGGTGCATGCACATCTCCGTTTGAATGAGGGAGGTCTGCTCCGTTATCAGTCCCCGGTCTGCGATCGCCACTAGGAGACTGTTAGACGGCGAAAGCGCCGTCTATTTACAGTGTACAGCGCTGAGATCTACGGCAGAGCTGTACTGGGGACAGCCGTGCGACACGGCTGTCCCCCCGAGATTCAGAAGAGCGATCGGCTCTCATAGCTTAATGTCTATGAGAGCCGATTGCTAGGATTGGCTGGTAGGGGGAGAGAGGGCAGGATTAGTAAAATAGTAAAATTGATTTTAAAAAAATGAAATAAATATTTACTAAAACAAACATAGGGGGAGCAATCAGAGCAGAAGGGGGGGATCACTTGTGTGCTGATTTGTACGGCCCTGCAGCGAGGCCTGCAGCAGTGGCCTAAATAGCAAAAACATAGCCTGGTCACTAGGGCTTACGGTCCTCAAGTGGTTAAAAAAACTTTTCAGTACTATGCAATTGAAAAAGCATCAAAAGTAGGAATTTTGAGTATTTTCTCACTTGCTGAGGGTTCAAAAGGGCATTTTATCGATAAAATGTGAAAATATCATGTAGAAGAAAACTCAGGAGAAAAGGTTAATTGGATATGGCCCTGAGGCCCTTATTTAATCCACTTTTTCTCCTACGTTTTCTCCTAGGATATCATTTTTCATCTTCGGTTTAAAATACAGTAACTATTCATCACTTTGCAGTTGAAAAACTACTTAAAAGAAAGGGAAAAAGTACTTTCTTGCTTGCTGATGAATTGAATGGAATTTTATTGGCAAGTTTAAAAATATTACGTAGGAGAACACTCAGGAGAAAAAGTAATTGTGCATGGGCCATAGGCCCTTATTCAGTTCACTTTTTTCTCCAATGTGTTCTGCTAGGAGATAATTTTTCATTTTCAGTTTAACTGCTCTGTGACCACCTAACACCGATGGGCGGTCGCAGAGTGGCTCCCAGGACCGCCTAACGCCCATTGGCATCAAGAGTGGTGGGCGGAGATTAGCGGGGAATGCCCCCTGCTGAGTTACGGATCTCCACTCCGTAAACAGCCTGCCTGCTATGATCAGAGCTGGCAGGCTGTTAGGGAAAAAATAAACTGTTGATATAGTTTGTACAGCGCTTTGATCTAGCGCAGCGGTGTACAAGGGACAGCTTTGTCACTTCTCTTCGTCACTTTAGCTGTCCCCTCTAGTGTCTCACAATCTGATCCCTCTCATAGGCTAATGCCTATGAGAGGTATTGAACCAAACAAAACATGTGGAGCACCATCCATAAGCAAACAATTGGTATTAGCTAAATATACAGTGCATTGAAGTGTGCAGAAAGGCCAATTAGATACAATATCAATCCAAGAAAAGAGCTATGACCTCAAAGAACCGCACCAAATCCGTACACAAAAAATGTTGCAAAAAGTCCATCCTTTATTTATACATCAATAAACAATTAAAAACACAATTAAAACCAGGTGGGGAATAGCATGTGAACCCAAGTTGTCGGAGAACCAGGAGGATATTAAAGTGAAATGAGTGCTAATGACACACCACCTGGGGTGTGAAAAAATGAGGGCTTGATTGTGGTAGTGGTCAATGGATGTGCATATTACCCAGAGGGGTAGGGGGGGGGGGGAGGAGGAAAAAAGGGGAGATACAAGGTGCAATGTGCAATGTGCAAAATCGCATAACCATCAAATTGCAAACACTGAGGATGACAAATACATGACCTCAATATATAAACAGTAAATGTCAGATAATAAACAATAGTGGAAAAAAGTCCAGACACAAGGAGTGAATGAGGGAATGAGAGGGGAAAGAAAAGTGAGAAACCACAGAGCTGTGGATATGCTAGTAAAGTGCAGATTGCAATGAAAGTGAACAGAAACCACCAATGTGGTAAAGATCCTACCAGTGAGAAAGTAGCTCCACGGGTCCCCCACCGTTGCCTATGAGAGGTAATCACATTGATTGGATCTCGGGGATGGGGAGAGGGATACATTTAAAAAAAAATAGATGTTTTTAATTAAGAAAAAAAAACAACAACAAAATGTAAAAAAAAAATCGCAGCGATCAGATCCCATCAACTGAAAGCTCTGTTGGTGGGCAGAAAAGAAGGCAAGATTCATTTGGCTGCTAAGTTGTATGGCCGAGCAATAAGCTGTTAAAGCTGCAGAGTGCAGAATTGTAAAAAATTGCCTGGTCAGTCACTACGGGGTTTAAATCTGTGTTCCTCAAGTGGTTAAAATAACTTTTTAGCACCCTGCAATTACAAAAGCTAGGAGAAAACTTAGGAGAAAAAGTTAATTGAATAAGGGCCACTGTTAGGCATACATCATTGTTATTAATTTGTCTAGTGCCAATAAATTTCATGATACCTTACTACTGGTGGTGTTATATTGGTGGTACAACAATATGGTTACCTCCATATACGTACCATTTCAGGTTCCCTTTAAGCATTAGATTTATTGAAGGGGTTGAGGGTTGCCATAGGCATGTGAGACGCTAAAGATTACTTTTAGGCCCCTTTTGCACATAGTGTGTCGCATCACAGTATGCCTAAAAAGAGCCCTTCCCTATGTATGCCTTAGCAAGAACTCTTCCCTTTCAATGCCTAACAAGAACCCCTTTCCTATCTATACCTAACAATAACCCCTCCCTACCTATGTCTAACAAGAAAAATGTTCTATCAATGCCTAATGATAACCACTCCCAACTACTCCTAACACTAGCATGCTACTGCCTATGCCTAACACTAACCACCCCCACCTACTCCTAACACTCCCACATCTATGCCTCAAAGAGAAACTCTGACCAATAATTGAACTTTATCCCAATCAGTAGCTGATACCCCTTTTACGTGAAAAATCTATTCCTTTTCACAAACAGACCATCAGGGGCTGCTGTATGACTGATATTGTGGTGAAACCCCTCCCACAAGAAGCTGTGAGTACCGTGGTACTTCTGGCAGTTTCCTGTCTGTGAACCTTGTTGCATTGTGGGAAATAGCTGTTTACAGCTGTTTCCAACTGCCAAAAAAGCATGCAGCAGCTACATCACCTGCCAGAAGTAAAAAATGTCACCATGTGATAAATGTCAGAATGTAAATCAGGGAGAGGAAAGATCTTACAATGGGCAAACACTGACTAAATCATTTATACATAATTATTGTAAAAATGAAGCACTTTTTTATTACATTATTTTCACTGGAGTTCCTCTTTAAACTAAAAATTAGCTTTTTATATAAACTGGTGGTTCCCATACTTCCTCAGAGTCTCTGGAGCCAAATTTACGTGACCCATCTCTGAAAACCTCAGTGGTTATTAGTTTGCTTGCATCCCAGGATATATATTTATACAGTGAAGCAAGTAGATGATTACTTCATCATAGCATTTTGTTTTATTTTTCTCACACAAAAATATGAAGTTCAAGGAAGTTTTTTTCTTGTCACGTATGGCTGTATTAATTAGGCATAATCTTAATAAAAAGGGAGAAAGCGGAGATATACCATGTTATAAATACATTGTGTTAGTGAAAATGCTTTTACTCTGATTCATAGGTAAAAGGGTCACATTTTTGCATAATTAACGTGGGGTTTTTTTTGTATTTGCCTGTTGTTTTGTTAAGCTATAATAGACATATAGAGTATATGCACCAAAACTATGAAACTTACTCCAGTCATCCTTCAAAATTTTTGTCTGCTTAAAGCATGCATTGTATGCTGCTATGGTAACTAGGAACACATTGTGATATTTGAGCTTTCATGTTAAATATAATCTTTTAAATCATTTATGAATTGTTTATTATAAAACTCTATTAATTGTATTAGCTGTAATTAATTTTGATTAACCATATTTCACTTCTGACTCTAAAGGGTCGACTTGACGCACTTTGGGCACTTTTACGAAGACAGTATGATCGTGTTTCTTTGATGCGACCTCAACAAGGAGATGAGGTATTTAGTATATAAAACTTAGCGGTTTTTTTTACCTCTTAACATCAGTTTCTTTCCCTTTTCAAGTGCACATGTAAAGTATCTGAATTATTAATGTAAAGCCTGACTCTAGCCAAAACATTTATTTTAGTTTTAATGAGAACAAAAATATTACAACCTGTCTTTACTTTCTTTCCCAGTAGCTACCAAGGAGAAAAGTATTTGGGATCGGTTCCCATTGTTTAGTCATCACGTCGCATTTTGAGCTCCTAGCGGTATGCGGAACTGTGATTGCAAATTAAGCTAGCAAATACATCCACCATCTCAAAAAATGCCATTGATTGTGGTGCTCGTGTAGTCGCCGGCAATTGGTGGTAAATGCATTGAGATGAATGCTTCCATTCATCTGAATGTGGGACACAGTGAATCCTGGTGCTAAATGGCATAGATGGATGGAGCCAAATGTAAGTGTTTGGTGTCACTAACATACAAAGTAAAAGAAATATTTTCAAGAGCGTCCCAGGGGACGATGAACAATGCTTTTTTGTTCCTTGTTCCCAATCACCATAATTCCCATAGCTCACTTTTTTGACACATTATTGTTTTTTTTACCAGGATGCAAAATGAATGGGTATTTACCAAATGTTAACACAGATAGTTATAACGGCTTGGGATAAGTTCTATCCATTCTCTACTTTATCCCAAAATATATATTTTGATATTGTCTGAATACAGTTTTAGACATTGCAACATTAATTATGAAAACCTAAAGATATACCATATACACATGCAGTCCTCCCTATTAAAATGTGGCAGAATGGCAGTAACACCCATGTGCAGGAGTTGACTCTAGATTTAGTGGTGGACCTGACTAAAGCAACTGCTGAACTCTGGCTAGGCACTCAATGGCTAAAACGAGCATAGGCTGTTTTGGTGTGCTTCACATGTGACAGATCAGTGACTCATTCATAAACCAAGATGCAATATCTTTTGGGGCCCAAAAATCTTTTTTGAGTGTGCCAATGTTGCTGTGGGTTGCCGAGATTTTGTGTTCAGTGTTTTTCTACACAATCAGTTTATGGAGTTCGGCGGAAACACTCAGACTTAGTTTTATAAATGCATTACAGTGTTATAAATGTTTATGAATATTACTGCTGTTACTTTGTTTTTTATTGTCTGATCTGCTTTATCTGGGATATAATAGTTAAAGCTGAAATGAAGTCATGAAATTGAAAAAGAATTTCAAGCTAACGCATATCTATATAGGACGACAGATTTGTATGCCCCATAATTGACTACTCAATTAACATATCATAAATCAAAAATGTGCTGCTGTATATCAGCATTGAGGACTACAGGCCTGGAACACTGACTAGCCACAGCTAACTGATGTTCATCTAAATTGCAGATGCAGCAGTTCGTGTTCTCCCACTAAGTTCTTCCCCAGGGCAGCTATCACCTCCTTCACACAGACACTGGTCATGTGTTGTGGAAAGATTATAGCATTCCAGTATTCTGAGGAAAAATATTTTATAAATGCTTTCACAATAAATGGACAGGCTTCTTTTTTTAATAATTGGTGACTGGCAGACTCCCATTCTCCTTTAATGTTTCCAATCTAATAAGCAAATTTCCATATCTCCAGGACAACTTCTTCCGTAACTGTTCTTATTCAAGTTGAAACAGTGCTCTATAGAAGTTATGCAACTTTTAAAAACAATGCAGTGATTGTTAGGCAGTCATCAGAGGAACATCTGCAGCTTTTTGCACATTATTTATTACACAGTGCAGTAAGCTATACTGAGGTTGATGCTATTGACTGCTCCATACTAAACTAGCGGTACTTTTCCGTTAGCCGAGCGCAACTGAGCTAAGTAATATAACCGATTCTATGTTTTTTACTGGCCTTCTCGCTGCGGCCAAATGTATCAAAAGTGAGTTAATTGAATTAACCTCTTCCCGACCGCCTAACGCACAGGGGCGGCCGGGAAGTGGAGCCCGCAAGGACCAGCTCACCCACAGAGGCGGCGGTCCTTGTAAGGGCATGGGCGGAGCGATCGCGTCATCCGTGACGCGATCCTCCGCCAGCGCCTGACTCCATTCACCTGCCGCAACATCCCGCCGGCCATACGGAAGCGCCGGCGGGATGTTAAGCCGACGATCGCCGCATACAAAGTGTATAATACACTTTGTAATGTTTACAAAGTGTATTATACAGGCTGCCTCCTGCCCTGGTGGTCCCAGTGTCCGAGGGACCACCAGGGCAGGCTGCAGCCACCCTAGTCTGCACCCAAGCACACTGATCTCCCCCCCCTGCCCCCTGATCGCCCACAGCACCCCTCAGGCCCCCCCCCTGCCCACCCCCCAGACCCCTGTTTACACCCAATCACCCCCCTAATCACCTATCTGTCACTATCTGTCAGCGCTATTTTTTTTTAACCCTAAACTGCCCCCTGGGGACTCCTGATCACCCCCCACCCCTCAGATTCTCCCCAGACCCCCCCCCCCCTGACCCCCTCCCCTGTGTACTGTATACCTCTATCCCCCTGATCACCTGTCAATCACCTGTCAATCACCCATCAATCACCCCCTGTGACTGCCACCCATCAATCAGCCCCTAACCTGCCCCTTGCGGGCAATCTGATCACCCACTCACACCAATAGATCGCCCGCAGATCCGTCGTCAGATCACCTCCCAAGTGCAGTGTTTACATCTGTTCTCTACCCTAAACACCCACTAATTACCCATCAATCACCCATCAATCACCCCCTATCACCACCTGTCACTGTTACCCATCAGATCAGACCCTAATCTGCCCCTTGCGGGCACCCAATCACCCGCCTACACGCTCAGATTGCCCTCAGACCCCCCCTTATCAATTCGCCAGTGCATTAGTTACATCTGTTCTTCCCTGTAATATGTAATAACCCACTGATCACCTGTCAATCACCCATCAATCACCCCCTGTCACTGCCACCCATCAATCACCCCCTGGCACTGCCACCCATCAATCAGCCCCTAACCTGCCCCTTGCGGGCAATCTGATCACCCACCCACACCAATAGATTGCCCGCAGATCCGACGTCAGATCACCTCCCAAGTGCAGTGTTTACATCTGCTCTCTACCCTAAACACCCACTAATTACCCATCAATCACCCCCTATCACCACCTGTCACTGTTACCCATCAGATCAGACCCTAATCTGCCCCTTGCGGGCACCCAATCACCCGCCTACACGCTCAGATTGCCCTCAGACCCCCCCCCCCTTATCAATTCGCCAGTGCATTAGTTACATCTGTTCTTCCCTGTAATAACCCACTGATCACCTGTCAATCACCCATCAATCACCCCCTGTCACTGCCACCCATCAATCACCCCCTGGCACTGCCATCCATCAATCACCCCCTGGCACTGCCACCCATCAAACAGCCCCTAACCTGCCCCTTGCGGGCAATCTGATCACCCACCCACACCAATAGATCGCCCGCAGATCCGACGTCAGATCACCTCCCAAGTGCAGTGTTTACATCTGTTCTCTACCCTAAACACCCACTAATTACCCATCAATCACCCCCTATCACCACCTGTCACTGTTACCCATCAGATCAGACCCTAATCTGCCCCTTGCGGGCACCCAATCACCCGCCTACACGCTCACATTCCCCTCAGACCCCCCCTTATCAATTCGCCAGTGCATTAGTTACATCTGTTCTTCCCTGTAATAACCCACTGATCACCTGTCAATCACCTGTCAATCACCCCCTGTCACTGCCATCCATCAATCACCCCCTGGCACTGCCACCCATCAATCAGTCCCTAACCTGCCCCTTGCGGGCAATCTGATCACCCACCCAGACCAATAGATTGCCCGCAGATCCGACGTCAGATCACCTCCCAAGTGCAGTGTGTACATCTGCTCTCTACCCTAAACACCCACTAATTACCCATCAATCACCCCCTATCACCACCTGTCACTGTTACCCATCAGATCAGACCCTAATCTGCCCCTTGCGGGCACCCAATCACACGCCTACACGCTCAGATTGCCCTCAGACCCCCCCCCTTATCAATTCGCCAGTGCATTAGTTACATCTGTTCTTCCCTGTAATAACCCACTGATCACCTGTCAATCACCCATCAATCACCCCCTGTCACTGCCACCCATCAATCACCCCCTGGCACTGCCACCCATCAATCACCCCCTGGCACTGCCACCCATCAAACAGCCCCTAACCTGCCCCTTGCGGGCAATCTGATCACCCACCCACACCAATAGATCGCCCGCAGATCCGACGTCAGATCACCTCCCAAGTGCAGTGTTTACATCTGTTCTCTACCCTAAACACCCACTAATTACCCATCAATCACCCCCTATCACCACCTGTCACTGTTACCCATCAGATCAGACCCTAATCTGCCCCTTGCGGGCACCCAATCACCCGCCTACACGCTCACATTCCCCTCAGACCCCCTCTTATCAATTCGCCAGTGCATTAGTTACATCTGTTCTTCCCTGTAATAACCCACTGATCACCTGTCAATCACCCATCAATCACCCCCTGTCACTGCCACCCATCAATCACCCCCTGGCACTGCCACCCATCAATCAGCCCCTAACCTGCCCCTTGCGGGCAATCTGATCACCCACCCACACCAATAGATCGCCCGCAGATCCGACGTCAGATCACCTCCCAAGTGCATTGTTTACATCTGTTCTCTCCTCCAAACACCCACTAATTACCCATCAATTACCCCCTGTCACTGCTATCCATCAGATTAGACCCCTATCTGCCCCTAGGGCACTCAATCACCCGCCCACACCCTCAGAACGCCCTCAGACCCCAGCCCTGATCACCTCGCCAGTGCATTGCTTGCATCTATTCCCCCCTCTAATCACACCTTGAGACACCCATCAATCACCTCCTGTCACCCCCTAGCACACCTACCCATCAGATCAGGCCCTAATTTGCCCCGTGTGGGCTCCTGATCACTCGGCCAAACCCTCAGATCCCCCTCAGACCCCCTTCCGATCACCTCCCCAGTGCATTGATTGCATCTATTTTCCCCTCTAACCACCCCCTGAGACACCCATCAATCACCACCTGTCACCCCCCTAGCACTCCTATCCATCAGATCAGGCCCAATACAACCTGTCATCTAAAAGGCCACCCTGCTTATGACCGGTTCCACAAAATTCGCCCCCTCATACACCACCTGTCAAAATTTGCAGATGCTTATACCCCTGAACAGTCATTTTGAGACATTTGGTTTCCAGACTACTCACGGTTTTGGGCCTGTAAAATGCCAGGGCGGTATAGGAACCCCACCAGTGACCCCATTTTAGAAAAAAGACACCCCAGGGTATTCTGTTAGGTGTATGACGAGTTCATAGAAGATTTTAATTATTGTCAAAAGTTAGCGGAAATTGATTTTTATTGTTTTTTTTCACAAAGTGTCATTTTTCACTAACTTGTGACAAAAAATAAAATCTTCTATGAACTCGCCATACACCTAACGGAATACCTTGGGGTGTCTTCTTTCTAAAATGGGGTCACTTGTGGGGTTCCTATACTGCCCTGGCATTTTAGGGGCCCTAAACCGTGAGGAGTAGTCTAGAAAACAAATGTCTCAAAATGACCTGTGAATAGGACGTTGGGCCCCTTAGCGCACCTAGGCTGCAAAAAAGTGTCACACATGTGGTATCGCCGTACTCAGGAGAAGTAGTATAATGTGTTTTAGGGTGTATTTTTACACATACCCATGCTGGGTGGGAGAAATATCTCTGTAAATGACAATTTTTTAATTTTTTTTACACACAATTGTCCATTTACAGAGTTATTTCTCCCACCCAGCATGGGTATGTGTAAAAATACACCCCAAAACACATTATACTACTTCTCCTGAGTACGGCGGTACCACATGTGTGGCACTTTTTTACACCCTAACTACGCTAAGGGGCCCAAAGTCCAATGAGTACCTTTAGGATTTCACAGGTCATTTTGCGACATTTGGTTTCAAGACTACTCCTCACGGTTTAGGGCCCCTAAAATGCCAGGGCAGTATAGGAACCCCACAAATGACCCCATTCTAGAAAGAAGAGACCCAAAGGTATTCCGTTAGGAGTACGGTAAGTTCATAGAAGATTTTATTTTTTGTCACAAGTTAGCGGAAAATGACACTTTGTGAAAAAAAAACAATTAAAATCAATTTCCGCTAACTTGTGACAAAAAAAATAAAAACTTCTATGAACTCACCATACTCCTAACGGAATACCTTGGGGTGTCTTCTTTCTAAAATGGGGTCATTAGTGGGGTTCCTATACTGCCCTGGCATTTTAGGGGCCCTAAACCGTGAGGAGTAGTCTTGAAACAAAAATGACCTGTGAAATCTTAAAGATACTCATTGGACTTTGGGCTCCTTAGCGCAGTTAGGGTGCAAAAAAGTGCCACACATGTGGTATCGTCGTACTCGGAAGAAGTAGTATAATGTGTTTTGGGGTGTATTTTTACACATACCCATGCTGGGTGGGAGAAATACCTCTGTAAATGACAATCTTTTGATTTTTTTACACACAATTGTCCATTTACAGAGTTATTTCTCCCACGCAGCATGGGTATGTGTAAAAATACACCCCAAAACACATTGTACTACTTCTCCCGAGTACGGCGATACCACATGTGTGGCACTTTTTTGCACCCTAACTGCGCTAAGGGGCCCAAAGTCCAATGAGTACCTTTAGGATTTCACAGGTCATTTTGAGAAATTTTGTTTCAAGACTACTCCTCACGGTTTAGGGCCCCTAAAATGCTAGGACAGTATAGGAACCCCACAAATGACCCCATTTTAGAAAGAAGACACCCCAAGGTATTCTGTTAGTAGTACGGTGAGTTCATAGAATATTTTATTTTTTGTCACAAGTTAGCGGAAATTGATTTTTATTGTTTTTTTTTCACAAAGTGTCATTTTCCGCTAACTTGTGACAAAAAATAAAATCTTCTATGAACTCACCGTACTACTAACGGAATACCTTGGGGTGTCTTCTTTCTAAAATGGGGTCATTTGTGGGGTTCCTATACTGTCCTGGCATTTTAGGGGCCCTAAACCGTGAGGAGTAGTCTTGAAACAAAATTTCTCAAAATGACCTGTGAAATCCTAAAGGTACTCATTGGACTTTGGGCCCCTTAGCGCAGTTAGGGTGCAAAAAAGTGCCACACATGTGGTATCGCTGTACTCAGGAGAAGTAGTATAATGTGTTTTGAGGTGTATTTTTACACATACCAATACTGAGTGGGAGAAAGACCTCTGTAAATGGACAATTGTGTGTAAAAAAAATTAAAAAATTGTCATTTACAGAGATATTTCTCCCACCCAGCATGGGCATGTGCAAAAATACACCCCAAAACACATTATACTACTTCTACTGAGTACGGCAATACCACATGTGTGGCACTTTTTTGCAGCCTAACTGCGCTAAGGGGCCCAAAGTCCAATGAGCACCTTTAGGCTTTACAGGTGTGCTTACAAATTAGCACCCCCCAAAATGCGAGGACAGTAAACACACCTCACAAATGACCCCATTTTGGAAAGTAGACACTGCAAGGTATTCAGAGAGGGGCATGGTGAGTCCGTGGCAGATTTTGTCGCAAGTTAGAAGAAATGGAAACTTTTTTTTTTTTTGTCACAAAGTGTCATTTTCCACTTACTTGTGACAAAAAATAATATCTTCTATGAACTCACTATGCCTCTCAGTGAATACTTTGGGATGTCTTCTTTCCAAAATAGGGTCATTTGGGGGGTATTTATACTATCCTGGAATTCTAGCCCCTCATGAAACATGACAGGGGGTCAGAAAAGTCATAGATGCTTGAAAATGGGAACATTCACTTTTTGCACCATAGTTTGTAAACGCTATAACTTTTACCCAAACCAATAAATATACACTGAATGGGTTTTTTTTTAATCACAAACATGTTTGTCCACATTTTTCACGCTTTCCCATTGAAAGTTGATCAACTGAGGTCCTATTTTTTTTATAAATCTTTGTTCATTGTAATTAAACTGAATGTCTAAGTGATTACAAAATCAAGTAGACTCTGGCATTGAGTTAAAATTTGCTCTACTGAACCTATTCTTAGATACCATGTACATTTCAGAATTTGCATCCTCAAAGTGAAAACAAGTTAAAGGGGTTTTCTTGACCTTTTTAAAAGCAAAAAACTGCCACTTACCTGGGGCCTGCAGTTGGAATGTCCTGCGCTGTCCTCTTTTGATGCGGCGTTCCCCGCCGCTAGCACTGGTGTAATTATTCATCTAACTAGGCGAATAGAAGTGCGAGCCCGTGCACGGGAGCAAGCGGCTGCGCAGCCGCACTTCTATTTGTCTAGTTAGATGAATAATTACACCGATGCCGGCAGTGGGGAACGGTGCATTGGAAGAGGACAGCGCAGGACATTCCTGCTGCAGGGGGCCGATAGAAGCCCCAGGTAAGTGGCAGTTTTTGTTTTTAAAAAATTCAAGAGAACACCTTTAAGTTAAAGAATACCCGAGGTGACATGTGACATGACGAAATAGACATGTGAATGTATGGTGCCAAGCACACAAATAACTATGCTGTGTTCTTTTTTTCTTTCGTTGTCTGAAAGAGTTAAACATCAGGTATGTAAGTGGCAGTTCCTGTCTGAGTCAGGACTAGGTCAGACTACAGTGTGACCCTCACTGATTAAGAAATTACAACTATAAAACACTTTTCTAGCAGAAAATGGCTTCTGAGAGCAGGAAAGAGATAAAAAGGATCAATAGTTAATAGATTTTAGCTCTGGCATACTTCAATGAATGTGTCATTGAGCAAAAACAATAAAACAGTAAAAACTTAAAAAATAGATTTAAAGGGGAACTGAAGAGAGAGGTATATGGAGGCTGTCATGTTTATTTCCTTTTAATCAATACCAGTTGCCTGGCAGCCCTGCTGGTCTATTTTTCTGCAGTAGTATCTGATTAAAACCAGAAACAAGCATGCAGCTAGTCTTGTCAGATCAGACTTATAAGTCTGAACCACTGAAACATCTAATCTGCTGCATGCTTGTTCAGGGGCTATGGCTAATAGTATTAGAGGCAGAGGATCAGCAGGGCTGCTAGGCAACTGGTATTGTCTAAAAGGAAATAAACATGACAGCCTCCATATACCTCTCTCTTCAGTTCCCCTTTAAGTATAAAATAAAACAGTAGAATATCTTAAAAAGTCATTTTTAGGAGAAGGAGGATAGATACAATTGTTTATTTTATTACTTTATTTTCACCTTGGGTGTCCTTTAAAGGAACACTATCAATACCCAAGTGTTCTAAAATGACAGTGTACAAATAATGTCCAAGTAGCTGTGTAACTATTTTCCTACTTTTCATGTTGGTCAGGTTTCACAGACAATTACAAATGTTTATAACAAGTTACATTTCCTCTGAACAGTACAGACAACTCATTCAGAGACAGTCAGCTGCTGAGAGCTTTCTCCCATACACACAGGGTTAACACATGTACTGTGAGGGAATTCCCCCTCTCTACATGGTTCACTAAACTGTTAGATTTGAGCAGACTGCTGTTAAGAGTGACAGGACTTTGATACAGTAAACAAAACAGACAAGCAAGTGAAATGTATACATCATTATTTACCAGCACTTCAGGAACTCTCTCAATCCCAGGTTAAAAAACATGTTAATCAATAGTGTTCCTTTAAACGTTTAACTAATTTTACTCTGGGGCCTCTCCTCCAGCACATCCTGCTGAGGCAGGATCGTGTTCCATGCTGGGATAACTACTATACAGGCTCCCAGAATCACAAACACAAACAACATTTTTAAATAATAATGGAGGAGTAGCTAAGTAGTATTATTGTATATTCTATTTATAATGTTGTAGGAGCAATACGGACAAAGGTTTTTTGTTAAATTGTTGTACCCATCTCTGCCACTGTATAACATTTGTTTCAGTGATCTTTAGTGCTCCTAGCTTGCTGGAATAGCATGGCTTTTACTCACTCAGTATCATTCCTCCTACACAGCTGTTTCAGTTTCATTCAATGATTGGACTTAAATGTTATCTTTTTGATCATTAATTGTTTAATCATGCACTGGACAATATCCCAGCAAAATCCTTAACATTACCTATGTGCATTGAAGCTGTTTTAAAGGTGAACGGTGATTCTCCAGTTATGAATATGATTTACTGTATATACGGTACTTGAATGCAAACAAATGCATTTTAATTTTTGGGCCGAAGCAGTCATCATATTTCAAGTCACGTTCAGGTTAGTACAAGAACCCCATTGCTATATGTACTGCCACTAATGGTGTCCTCTGTAGCACTCACACCTCATCCCATAATGATCCTTCTACAGTGATCCCCGGTACCTGTTGTAGAGTATATGAGCCGAGCATGATGAAGAGGGAGGGAAATAGCTGTTGTTCCTGCTTACCCAGCCACCAGGTTTCCTCTTGTTAGCTGCTGACTCTCAAGTGCCCTCCTGCCACTGGGTCTCCACTCTGTAGTTAAAGTACTGCAGTCTTGCTCAGTGTTCCACTCCTTTTTGCTTAACTATACAAGCAATGAAGAGCAGGATCCAATGCAAGGCTGGAGGCCTTCATCAGCAGAGAAAAAACAGTGTAGCAGGTGTAAGACATGCTGGAAGCAGCTGCTTAAAATGCAGCTACTGGGAGTAGAGGTAGCCATGCACTTTTCCTACAGCACACTATGCTGCATATACTCATTTAGATGGGGGGGGGCATAGAGTGATCACTAGTGGAACAAATGGGGATAAGAAGGGTTGATGAGGCTCTGCTGCACTCTCTGCAGTGGGGAATGCCCTTCTGCACTGTGAGATGGGCAAGAGGAAGACCACCATTCTGCTGATGGGGACCACACTGGCTCCAGGACAGACAATTATACAGTGTTTTAGTGAAATGGGCTGAAGAGTAGCAAAGCTGCTCCCAGAATCAATGGCCATGTAATTTAGATGAGTCTAAGTGTAGACTCACAATATGCCCTTTAAGTTATGTAAAATAATGCACTGTAATGACTGGACAAATGCATTGCAATGATCTGACAATGGCCCTGTTCACACATGCGCATTGTCACTGCAGTATGTAAGATTCTTTCATAAGAACACAATCTGAGATGTGTATTATCTGTCACTGCGCACACTCGGGCATGCGTAGTATGGAGCTGCCTGTCTTCGGGAGGACTCGGCTCCCAAAGTCCCCCACAGCGGGGCTTTAAACGGGGGAGCCAGCACTGCACCGTGGACACCGGGAGAGGAGAGGGAAGGCTCATTAGGATCTAGAGCCTTACCTCTCCATAGGTAAGTATCTGGCTTTTTATTTTAACAGCGGTTCCCAAGTTAACACTAGCTCATCAGTATAGTGTTCATATAGCTTTTTTTTTTTTCAACATTTGTATTCAATTATTTGATGGTTATGATACTAGTAGAACAGAACATACTGACAGCAAGCTAAGCTTGCACCTAAAATCAGCTTACTGAATTAATAATACACTTCTAAAAACACAATTTTTTATATATGTTAAATAAATCTTATTGTATGCGTATTTCTCTGAATAAGCTGCCGCATAATGTAGAAAAAATTACTGTCTTCTCTGTAAATGCAAACATATGTAGTGCAAAATGTTGACAACCCTCCCTGTTAAAACTGTTCTTTTTTTTTTCTTTTAAGCTAAAGCAGGCTCTTTGTAGACTTTGCAAGCTGCTGTACTGCAGTCACTGGAGCAGCAGGGATAGAGGTGGCATTCTCAGGGTGCTCTGCACTTAAAAGGGTGGCTGTGGGATCTGTCATGATTTGGCAGAGGGTAGAAAGAAGCTATCTGGCAAAGTTTCAAATGCCTTGAGTTACTGTTAAGTTAAATATTGATGGATGAAACTTAAAAATGAAACCATTGCCTTCAGAGCATCGCTCACACGAAGATTGAAAGCAACCTGTTTTTTTTTTCTGGCAGAATCCTCTAGACAAAAGCAAAAGACTTTTAGAAATTAATATATTAGATGATGAGTTAAAACAAAAAAGTGTTGCAATGCTCCTTTTTTTCCCTCTTTCTTTTATAAAAAATAGACATACTGTCATGCTAAATAAATATATCAGATATATGCGTCAGTGAGAAACAATGTGCGATAGGCAGAGTATTATTTATTTATAGTGATCATCAATGGGATGCAGTATTAATTGAAGCTTAACTAGGCTGTATCAAAGGGAATGAATGCCTCACATTTTCAGCCCCCCTCTAGTTCCATATCCCCCCCCCCCTTTCTGCTCTGTTAGTTTCACTGTGGCCCAACATTTGAGAAGGCCTCACACAGTTGAGTCAAATCAGGAAAGGGCTTTGATTATAGATGGAATTCCTGTGAGTGATAAATTTTTCAGCTGGCAAACCACAAGGTTATGGAAGCTGATACAGGTGTGAGCTAGCAGGTTGTCGCTGACATCTGTTCAGAGAAGAGGCGTAGGTCTTCTCCAGCCTGCAGCGAGTCTGCTGGATTGTCAGCAGATGTAGTTAAGAGTGGCAGAACAGTTTTGGTCTCACACTTGCTGCCTGGGGGGCTTAAACACCAAAGGTAAAGAGGGGGTGGACACAGCTGCACTCCCAAACTTGCCTGAGGCACAAATAAAGAGATCTAATGTAGTTTGACTCTGTTGTGGTGAGGAGACTAGGACAGAAAGCCACTTCAGAGGCAACTTAATGCAACAACATCTGCCGCCAAGTTTCCAGGGAGTGACAGGGGACAGCAGGTACAGATCGAAGTCCCCACATAAACAGGCACCATTAAGCCATGAACTCTTTTGATGGGCTTCCATCAAACATGCCGGAGTCCGCAGCAGGAATTGGTATTGTTTTCAAAGAGGTGTTTTGTTTTTGTGCACTAACAAGATAATTTATAAATGATGCATTACCAGGAACTTTTGCTTATGAAAAAAGTGATTGAGACAGAACAGACTATGAAAAAGTAAGAAAGTCATTCAATACGCCTGTCATGATTATAGTCTCTATAGAGCCATTCTCCATCTGAGGTCAGAGTCACCTTCTGGTTATATTACTCCAATGAACTATTCATTACCCAAATACCCATGCATCAATTGTGATATATTCCTCTTTTTAAATTCTGGTTATTTTTTTTTTACATTTTTTACATTCAGTCCAGAATGCACCAAAACAGCCCCTGGCATTTGGACAGCAAATCTGTTTATCAATACATAAAAATACCATGATTTTGTTTACATCTGTTTTTTAACTTTTAACTTTTCTTTAAGAGTGGCAAATATTCTTTTAAAATGTTATTAGAAGCTAATGTACTAGCATAGTTATCACATCTAGAAGTTGTGTCTTTAAAATACACTTCTAGATGGCGACCTGATACTCTAGAGGTAAAACAGCAGAAAAGAAAAGTTAATTAGCATTAATAACAGAGAACAATTCATCAGAAATCTGCTGTGAAGAGAAGTGAGGTTTTTAATGTGTCCAGACATCCAATCTAGGCCAAAGGGATTAAAAAACTAAAAAACAATAAGCAGTTACCTGATTGAAGGCTTAACCTGATTGAAGGACACCCGAGGTGAAAATAAACTATTGTATCTATCCTCCTTCTCCTAAACATGACTTTTTAAGATATTCCACAATTTTATTTTATATTTAAATCTACTTTTTAAGTTTTTACTGTTTTATTGTTTTTGCTCAATGACACATTCATTGAAGTATGCCAGAGCTAAAATTTATGAACTGTTGCCCTCTTTCCTGCTCTCAGAAGCCATTTTCTGCTAGAAAAATGTTTTATAGTTGGAATTTCTTATCAGTGAGGGTCACACTGTAATCTGACCCAGTCCTGACTCAGACAGGAACTGCCACTTACATACCTGATGTTTAACTCTTTCAGGCAGAGAAAGAAAAAAAAGGAACACAGCATAGTTACTTGTGTGCTAGGCACTGTAAATACACATGTCTATCTCATTATGTCACATGTCACCTCGGGTATCCTTTATCACTTGAGGACCGCAGTGTTAAACCCTCCTAAAGACCAGGCCATTTCTTACTTAATTGGCCACTGCAGCTTTAACCACTTTCCCCACCGCTACAGTATATCTACGTCAGCTGTGGCATCCTCCAAGCCACAGCGACGTAGATATACTGACCTGGCTGCAGCCCTGCTGTGCACGGTCGGGTGCACTTCAGAGCGCACCCTCCGGCACTGTCAGCTGCAATACTAATTGGTGGAAGGGAACATGTTCCCTTTTGGCCAATTAGTCCACCCCCCTCCCATGAATGATCGCTGCAGTAGTGAACTGCAGCGATCCTTCATCTGTCGGCGCACAAAGAGTTAAAAAAAATCATCCAGCAAGCAGCCTCACTCACCTACCTCGTTCCTGCGACGATCCTGAAGTCTGATCCTCCGATCACCGCTCTGCATTCAGCCGCATATTGCCGGAAACCCGGGTCCCTGCTTGATGACGTCATCAAGCCAGGACCCGGGTTACCGGCAATATGCGGCTGACTGCAGAGCGGCGAACAGAGGATCAGGCTTCAGGATCGTCGCAGGAACGAGGTAGGTGAGTGAGGCTGCTTGCTGGATGATTTTTTTTAGGATTTCTGCACGGAGGGGACTGCCTAATGGGGGAGGGGCATCTGGCTATCGATCCTGGGGGGTGGGGGGTAGCATAAATAAAAGGGGGGGGGGGTTAGATATTTGTTGGGGGCATCTAATTGACTAAGGGGAGGGGGGGGTTACTAATTTGGTGCATCTGGGCAACTGGGGGGGCAGTTATCATATACTGGGGGCACATTTGGCTATAATGGGAGGGCAGCACTAATCCTGGGGGTACATCTGGCCATAATGGGGTTAATCCTGATCCGGGGACACATATGGCTATAAAGAGGGGCACTATTCCTGGGGGTGTGTCTGTCAATCTATTCTGGGGCTGTCAAACGCAGGGGACACATGTGGCTATGCTAGGGGGGCTGATATTGGGGACACATCTGACTATGCTGGGGGAGGCGGTGATACTGAGGACACATCTGGATATCTATACTGGGGCGACTTTAACTGGCGGCACAGTTTTTATGTCAATCGCACTTTTTATTTCCAAACATGAATTGGTCAAAATTGAGAAACAATGCATTTTTAAAAAAATTTCCCACTTTTTCCCATTAAAATGCATAGAGAGGAACATTTTACTTTGTACCAAATACCCCCAATGAAAGCTTAGTTTGTCTTGAAAAAAACGATATATAGATAATTTAAGTGGCACGAGTACAGATGAAGTTATTGCTGATTAAAAAGGGACACCGCTAAAGTGTCAAAACTGCTCTGGTCAATAAGGGGAAAACAAGGTCTGGTTGCGAAGTGGTTAAAGGGACACTGTAGGGGGGTCGGGCAGGCGCAGTGGTTTTCAGACTTTAAAGTCTGAAATTCCAGAAGTAAACCGGAGGCGGGGCCGGAGCATCGGTGAGTGGCTGCGCGGGCACAGGATGTCTGCGGGGGACCATTAGAAGCCCCGGGTAACTTCAACTCATTTTTCCCCGACCCCCTACAGTATCCCTTTAAGGCCTCGCTGCAGGGCCGTCCAACTCAGCACACAAGTGATCTCCCCCCCCCCCACATTTCTCCCCACCAACAGAGCTTTCTGTTGGTGGGGTCTCACTCCCCCCCCCCCCCCCCCAGATGTTTATTGATTTTTTTAATAAATATTTGTTGTTTTTATTTTTTTATTAAATATACGTTTTTGTTTTTTTTGTACTCCCCCTCCCTCCCCCACCAGCCAATTAGCGTGATCAGCTGTCATAGGCTTCAGCCTATGACAGCCAATCACCTCCGAGCCCACAGAGGGGACAGCCGTGTCACACAGCTGTCCCCAGTAAAGGGCTGCCTTACATCGCAGTGCTGAACAGCAGTAAAAGACTAACAGTCTCCCAGCAGCGATTGCCGCTGGGAGACTGAAGGCGGAGTGGAGCTCCACCATCAGAGCAGGGATGCGCGCGCATCTGTGCGCGCAATCGCCCGCAAATCACGCCCCAAGGTCCTTACGCCAATCGGCGTTAGGCGGTCCTGGGGCTTCCGCTGCATCCACGCCCATCGCCGTGATGCGGTTGACAAAATTTAAGGTGTTCACAGCGTAACGTCACTTCCCTTCACTGTGTTTTTCTTTTTGTTCCCACCTTCTTACAATAACTATGTTTTACTATTTGATACTACTTGCCAAATTCCTCCCTCGTTGCATTTTAGGTTTAAGCATTTTTTTAACCCCTTTCTAGGTGTAATGTGAGTGCATGCACTTTTTTATTTTTTATTCATGTTACACATCAGAAAATTGGACTTCTAAAACCAACCTTTTATTATTTTCTAAATACAAGAAAAAAAAAGGATAATTGTTGGATGAGTCTTAAAAGGGGCAAAAGTGAACCACTGATTAAAAAAAGGCTTCAGTAATTTTTTTTTCTTTTCTTTTTTTCAACGTTTATTTAAACATTGTATGATGTGTGATTTTATTTTTTGCAGCTTTTAGTCACAGGGCTAAATATTTACTACTTGTGATATAGACTCTCGTATTCTTATTTTTAGGACTGTATCACATCATGTACACTATTTCCCAACAAAATAGACTTTCAACTGTGCCTCTACCTCTAGAGTTTCATTTAATTGAAAATGATTTGTTTTGTTGTTGTATGAATACACTATTTTGTAGCCAGTTAGAATGTCTGTACCTCATAGCTTGGTCAGCTATGACTATAGTGATGGCATTGATCTAACTTACATAATATCCCTCGGTGTTTGTGGAACTGGCTGGAAATACAACAAGTTGTTTTAGTATCTGCAATGTATTAGTGCTGCTTTGCTTTGCATGCCAGAAATGCTTTTCCAATTACAGTATTATAGCAGATCTTTCTGTTTGAATGTTTATTCCCCCATAATATACAAGCAGATGTTGAGGTTACCATGTTCTAATGCTAGTTTAGAATAACTTTTAAAGTCAAGCACAGAATATTATGTAACAACTCACAATTCAGAAAACAACACTTTAAAAACGTAATAGAATGTCTTATATACTGTTAGCAGCACTGTTAGCAGCAAAGATTTTGAGATGCTAAACAGTATATCGTAATGAATTCTTCTTTGGTACTTTAAAGGAATAAAGGAAGATAGAAGGTTCCTAAAGCTGTATTTTTATTTATTCCCTGTATTGTTAGTACAAATCATTCTACAAGGGTATCTTCTTTTGGATTCAAGGTCTAATGTTTGGGTTTTGCAGATAATTGGAATAAATGTTATTTCATTAGACAGTTTTGTTTACAAAAGTGTCCCAGAAAGAACCATTCAATTTGTTAGATCTCCAATTGAAAAGGCTTCAGTAACATTTTTAATATGAAGTTACCATGAAAAGCAAGAGTCAAAGCTTGTATGGCGTGTTTTAGTATAGGCTATAGCCTAATAGTCTATTTAGGCAGGTTGACATTTTCTCTATAGGCATGGAAGATCATTAGAAATGCAATTTTAAATGATTATGCAATTAAAAAAATACATATGAGTGTCCCTTTTAACATGGGGTCCCCAGATACCCACCCTCCCTGGGTGAAATAGGTATAAGGGTTCTGTAGTACCCCTTTCTCATTCCCACAAAGAGTTATACAAAATAAAAATGCAACAATTGAAAAAGTATTTTATCATTCTTAATTACTGTATATACTCGGATACAAGCCGACCTCGTGTATAAGTCGACCCCAATATTTGACCCTCTTAAGCTGGATTTTTTTATTTACTCAAGTACAAGTCTACCCAGGAAAGTTAAAAACTGCACTTGGGCACCAGGATGTCTGAGTGTGGTCACTGTGACCCCTCTGTGTGGCCCCTGTGTCCGCTAGGCTGTGTGACCCCTCTAGCTTTGTGGCCCCAGTGTCCCCCTTGGGTGTGTGGCCCCTGTAGCTATGTGGCCCATGTCCCCCTGGCTGTGTGGCCGTTGTGTGTCCCCTGTTTAACAGGAACTGCAACAGCCAGCATCTGTCTCCCCTTCCCCAAAGTGCTACAGCACACAGCTTGATGAAATGCCTCCCTCCCTCCCACCACCATGGAAAGGGCCCCCCCTCTCACTCACTCCCTCCCCAGCAGCTCTCCACAAAGCCCCCCTCCCTCCCATCACCATGCAAAGGATGGCCTCTTCTCCCTCTCGCTCAACCCTCTGTGTCATCTAATGCAGCATCAGCGCTGAAGTGGAAATGTAACTCACTGACTACACAGCACGGAATCCACACTTGTTCCTCTGCGCGTTCTGGTCTGTTAGTTTACAATACCACAGCTACGGCTCCGATGTCATGTGACTTCATGTGTCATGTGACATCGGAGTCGTAGCTGTGGTATTGTAAACAGACCAGCGTGAGCAGAGGGACAAGAGAGGATGCCGCGCTGTGTAATCAGTAAGTTTCCGCTTCAGCGCTGACCATTAGATGACTGAGGCAGAGGGGGGAGAGAGGGGGAGAAGGCCATCCTTTACGTGGGGATGGGAGGGAGGGGGGCTTTGTGGAAAGCTGCCAGCGTTAGGACTGGGTAAGGGGAGTGAGAGAGGCTTCCCTACAATTCTCGGCTATAAGTTGTGAAATTTAGGACTACTCAAGTATAAGGCGACACCCCCCCCCCCCCACACACACACACACACACTTTTATACTTTGAGTCAGTCCTAAATTTCTCGACTTATAGGTGAGTATATACGGTAACCATAAATCTGTGCATGCACATAAAAATTATCAAAAAATCACTGGTTTTTTTTTTTGTTTTTTTTTTTTTTAAATCAGTGGTATGTACTTATTCACTCTGTATAATAGAGGCTTCAATCTGTACAAAGCTTCTAGAACGTCCAGAGAAATGGGATACTGTAAATAGGGAAACTGTCACCAACAGCCCACAAGGGTAAGTTCACCAATGTGGTGGAACTTTAAGGGGTCCAGTTGCGCCTAAGGACAGTTACTGGTTTTCCTCCACCTAGCACCTTTCTTTCTGCGCCCCGTGGGCTGCCTTATTACAATACCATCCCTGCATACACCTTTACTATTTCCTCATTGAAAATAAGCTTTGCCAAGTGTAATATTACATAGTGTAATACTGTTTTGACTTTTATTAAACAGATTAAAACGTGCCATTACTGGGTAATTAAAACTAGGTGCATCATTTTTTTATTGGGCTCTTCCTTGCTCCCCTGCTCCCTTCCTTGCTTCCCCGGTCCCTTGGCTGGCTCACCGCTGCCCATGCTTGAGGCCTGAATCTACCTTTGTGGCATACCCCACTTGCAGTCCACATACTGTTTATGTACAGCGTTCCCAGCCAACATGTTTGAACACCAGCATGCTCATCTAGTGTCAGCTACCTCCCCATCACATGGACAGCATCACTGCTACTTGCAGGCGAGTTGGAAGCATTTTGCTGAAGTGTTTTTGCAGTAAAATTTTAAATGTATATTTTCTTTATACAGTGATTGTATTTCTGTAAAATGAAATGATAACTGAATTTGAAGTAGGGTTTTAAGCTTTATAGTATGACAGTATTACATTTTATACATAATTTTCATAAATTAATGTTGTAATCTGTATTCTATAATCCTTTCTTGCTCTCTCAGTATTGACATCGGTTGTTTTAAAATTGTGTCTTGCTCATAACAAAAGTCTCCAGTTTTAGATGATATGTTCATAGAGTGTTTTCCATGGAGTGGCACTTGCTTGAATATTCATAGGCTTTAGCTTGTTGTTACTCTCTTTCTCTTTAACTGGCCAAACTATCATGAAGCATCTTCAGTGCATCAGTATTTTAGAGCTATTTTTTATTGTTTTACCTCCTAGAATAGAAAAGGTATCTCCTGAAACTATGATCTATGATCATGATATCAGTTATCTTTAATTACTTATGATGACAGAAGTTGAACACCTATATATGGATAATTGTTCCTACATGTGCCCACAAACCTTTGAAGAATTCTAATCTGTCAAAACAACCATTTCAAAAGCATGCAGTCACAGTATACCATCATGTGTATTTTCATAAAGATTGTCCATATACAGTCATAACAATTTGTCCAATGACATGACTGTCCACAGGGTCCTTTTTCCCTCATTAGTCCAGTTTTGTATTTGCGGGTTATGTTGAAGAAATGGCAAACTGAATATGTCTTCTACAAGAAAGATGTGACAGCTTTAACTGCATACCATGCCAAGACGTACAAACTAGTCCAACAGCTTTTAACCAGATTAGTCCCTTTTCCATTAACTGCTTGAAAGTAGGGCAGATGTCCGAGCGGCTGGTAGTAAATTCGATAATGTCTGCGGAGTTAATCTGGAAGCTTTTCTGATGGAGAGGGCTGTGGATAACAGGATTAAGTCTTCACAACCCTAGTTTCCATCACACAGGGGAGAGGTCTTGGGGAGTGGGGAGTTACTTTTGCTGTTAATCTTAATTGATTGTCAAGAGATTTTAGGCTATCTTATTAATTAGGTGGCATTTTATACATCTGATGCTCTTATGCTAACCACATAAAAATATATATATCATGTTCCTTTTTTCAGCATGCTTTACCATTTGTTTATATGAATATGTGTTTGAAACCTCATTTTTATCAAAACCATTTATTTAATATTTGGGAATTTAGAAGACGTTTGCCTAAAATTTTGAAAACAAAAAGTACTGAAAATATCATGTTCTGTTAACAAGCTGTTCATTACAACTAATGACTTGGAGTCAACCTAGCATATGCTTGGGATCAGTGTCATCCACTGGTATTATAAGTTAATACACTTTCCTGTTGGGTTTAGTTCAGATATTACAGCCTTCTTGATGCTAACTTAATTTTGTTGTATAATTATGAGTTTACTGATTGATAAATATCCAGCTAAGCATATTTTTGTATACATCTTAGACATACTTTTTATAATTGCATACGTTGCTAGATAATCTTTCATAGAATACTTCATGATGTGTTAGCTAAATGTACCACTTTTTTAATATACATGATACATTTTGGTTATTACAATGCAAAATGTTTTGTGTATTTGCATGTGTGTATTTTTTTTTGATAAATATGTTATCTGCCTGACAAGGTCCTGAAGTCCTAATGTGGTGATGGGAAAACTTTACTACAGGTACTCCATTTTTTCCCCACATCCCAAAAACATACAGACAGGTTAATGGGTCACCACAACAATTGGCCATTGACTAAAAGACAATGCTTAACTATGGGAGGGCTTAAACTGTGCATTCCTATGAGGGGTAGCTAGCGACTTACACTAAGTAAAGCACTAAGAAAGTAATAATAACTGTTTGTGCCCAGCACTACATATGCAGATGATGCGTCTCTGCAAGGGAACGCCCACATCCCACAGGAGTGCATGTAAACTTCATATCATTTTATTCTGTCATTCCACAAGATCAGATTCATATTATAACCGCATATCAATTGATATGCGGTTATAATATGAATGGTATTAAGTTTACATTCACTCCCGTGGCATGTGGGTGTTCCCTTGCAGAGACGCATCATCTCCATCTGTCTATGCAGTGGGACAGAGTTACCGCCTCTTCCTTTCGCATCAGTATAGCCATGATGGGAGTGAGGGCGGCGGTCTAACTGCACGTGCCTCTTGTTCCTTGCCACTTTCACCCATCAGGTTCGTCTTCGAGTTTCGGTGGGTGGCACTGGAAGTTTGACACCCGCAGTGACGTGTCTGTGTGGAGAAGTGCCCCCGTGATTTAGTTGGATGGGTGGGCTCCAGAATCTGGTGACCAATCAGTGTTTAATGTAGTAAATAAGAAGGAGGCATTCAGTTGGCTTCAAACTTGCGTTTTATCAAATCCCAGTAATACACGACATGTTTCGGGGCATATCCCCTTTATCAGGTGTACATACATTGAATGGCACACAGTGAATAAATACATACGCCTAACCACCACACCCTAAATTGGACCACCTCCATCTTGTCAGCTGACAAGTCAGCTGATCACTGACATCACACAGTCCAAAGTCTTGTCAACCCCTTAGGGCTCTGATCAGAGGCACTACTATATCCGTCTACCTCGGTAAACCTGATTAACAAATCAAATTACTGCATTTAAGTAAACCTAATACAGACAATAATGCAAAAAACCTCTGTTGCAAATAGTTGGACCACAGATCTATCTTACCACCCTCCAACTGACACCCCCAACCAATCACGATGGTGTGTGTCCCATTAATACCTGGGGATTGGAGAGAAATTAAATCAGCAACACGTAATACAGCATCATAAAAAACATTTCAAGCTGAACAATTCATTCATCCACTTGGGGTTGATGGACTCCAACTTTTTCACCCACCGGCCCTCTTTCTGTAGAAGAATCCGGTCTCTGTTCCCACTTCTCTGCAGCGGTGGTGCGTGGGCCAAAACTAGCCATCCTAACTGTGACACCCTATGTCCACATTCAAAAAAATGTCGGGCTACTGAGGTGTCACAGTTTTTTCTCTTGGCTTCTAACCATGAATGTCACCCCTATGCTCCTGAATCCTTGATTTTACTGATCTGGTGGTTTTACCCACATAAAACATCCCACAAGGGCATTTCAAGGCATAGACAACAAACATGCTGTTGCATTTATATATTGTGTTAATTTTTATTCTGACACCAGAGTAGGGAAGTTTAACATAAGCACCTTTTATAATTGCATGGCAGCAATTACACTCCAAACAGGGAAAAGTACCCCTTTTCCCTGTCAGGTCACTAGTACATTGATTCCTGGTTGACAGATCAACCCTGCTCACCCTGTCACGCATTGTTTTACCTTTCTTGTAGGAGAATAAAGGTGGCTCAGTGAATAGCATTCCAAAATTTGAGTCATGCTGATGTATGGGCCAATACTTCATAACGACCCCCTTAATCATTCCAGATTGTTTACAGAATGCCTGCACGAACGGGATCTTGTTTTCACTCTGGTTGTTCCCCTGTCTACTCCTATTGTGCAGGTCATCTCTTGGGATTTGAGCCACCTCCTTCTCCACTTTCTCAGGCTCACCTTTCTTGTACCCCTTCTCTAGAAATCTGTTAGTAATCCATTCTGAAGCAACTCTGTATCCATGGTCTGTGGATGCGATTCTCCTTGCCCTAAGATATTGCCCCTTAGGGATACCTTTCACCACCACGGAGTTATGAAAACTGTCCGTTATTAAAAGATTGTTGTGATCAGTCGGTTTCATATACAAATCTGTATGTAACGCCTGGGGTGAAACTGAGATCGCCACATCTAGATAGTGGATAATCTCTGTGGAGTGTTCCAACGTACATTTAATGGTTGGGTGCACATGATTTGCCTCATCCACCATTTCCCTCAGGGTTTCCACTGGACCCTTCCATAAAATTAGAATATCATCCACAAATCGCAGATACCCGTGTATCATATGACAATCTTTGGGATTCTCAATAAACATCGATTTCTCTAGTTTATGCATGAAAAGTTTTGCAAAAGAGGGAGCTACAGGGGAACCCATGCTAGTGCCCTGTTTCTGTAAATAAAAGTCATCACAAAATTTAAAGTAACTATTCCTCAGTACTAACTCTAGGCAATCGAGGACAAAGTATATCAGGTGATAGTTCATTGTGGTGTCCAGTAATGCATCTTCTACCAAATCCATCCCTTCCTCATGCGGGATTGAAGTGAATAAGCTCTGTACAAGTGCGGCTAAGACCAAACCTGACACCTGCCTGAGTGTTCCCAATCTTTGCAGCTAGTCTGTGGTGTCCTTTAAACACACCGGTATTGCCTTTACCAAGTCTCGCAAATACACATCCACAAATTTAGATAGGGGGTAGAGCAATGACCCTATAGCGGACACAATGGGGCGACCAGGTGGGTTTTCCAGACCTTTATGAATCTTTGGCAATAAGTACAATAAAGGTATTCTAGGAGATTCCACACTCAAAGTCGACTGTATTTTTAGTAATGAGACCGTTCAACATTGCATCATTAATCAGCATATCAATCAAACAAACAAACAAAGAACACTTATATCGCGCTTTTCTCCTGGCGGACTCAAAGCGCCAGAGCTGCAGCCACTAGGACGCGCTCTATAGGCAGTAGCAGTGTTAGGGAGACTTGCCTAAGGTCCCCTACTGAATAAGTGATGGCTTACTGACCAGGCAGAGCCAAGATTCGAACCCTGGTCTCCTGTGTCAGAGGCAGAGCCCTTAACCAGTACACTATACAGCCTCCACTACACTATCCAGCCTCCACTATCAATCTTTCTCTTAATATCCCATGTAGGATCAGCAGCACACTTTTCATAGTGACCGTGTATTTCGAGTTGTCTTAGACCTTCTGCAATATAAAGTGCTCTATCCTGAACCACAGTGGCTCCCCCCTTATCTGCTTTCAGGATTATGATTTGATCATTTGTACTTAATGACTGCAGTGCCTTTTGCTCAGATGCACATAGATTCTGGCCTCTCACATCCCCACTTTTGGACCATACTTTTTTAACCTCCTGCATCACCAAGCTCTCAGAAGTTTTTAACGCTGGTGAAGTAATGTCAGGAATCCTTGTGCTCTTATTCCTTAAGACCTCAGTCTGCTGCACAGCTACTGTATCTTTAAAGCACATCTTAAGTTGTAAGTTCCTGATAAAGCGATGGCAATCTATCTCCCAGTCAAAAAATTCAAGATCATATGTTTGGATAAAGCCTAATCCCTTATTCAATACTGCTAGCTCAGAGTAAGTTAATGGGTATGAGGAAATGTTCACTACAAGAGTGGTTACCTCTGTCACTTGTGCTTGCAATCTCTCTGGGGGTATCGATCGCGGGCTAAAGGTGCTCTCGGGTTGCGCCTGCTCTCTGCTTCTGTGTCTCCCTCTCTGCCGCTTATTGCCCCTCCTGTGTCTGTGTGCGGGCTGGGTTGCTGAAAAACCTGCTGCTGCGAGGGGTCCGAGCCTGAGTTTGAATAGCCTCTTGAACTTCCTCCTCTTTCCCACTCTGGAGCTGCAGGTCTTGCACGGCGTTGTTTCCTCCTCCTGTGGTAACCAGATCCCTGTGTGTTCACTGGCAGCTTGTTCCTCTGACTCACACGCTGGTCTCTGAGCTGGTCTCCGGGCTGACTTCCTGTGGGCGGGCTTTGCTTACGTCTCTGCTTGTGCTGTTTCTGTAAACGGATTACTAACAGATTTCTAGAGAAGGGGTCCAAGAAAGGTGAGCTTGAGAAAGTGGAGAAGGAGGTGGCTGAAATCCCAAGAGATGACCTGTTGAATAGTAGTAGTCAGGGGAACAACCAGAGTAAAAACAAGATCCAGTTCGTGCAGACATTCTGTAAACAATCTGGAATGATTAAGGGGGTCGTTATGAAGTATTGGCCCATACTTCAGCATGACCCAAATTTTGGAATGCTATTCACTGAGCCACCTTTATTCTCCTACAAGAAAGGTAAAACAATACGTGACAGGGTGAGCAGGGTTGACCTGTCAATCAGGAAACAATGTACTAGTGACCTGACAGGGGAAAGGGGTACTTTTCCCTGTTTGGAGTGTAATTGCTGCCATGCAATTATAAAAGGCGCTTATGTTGAACATCTCTACTCTGGTGTCAGAATAAAAATTAACTCAATGAATTTTATGTAGGTAAAACCACCAAATCAGTAAAATCAAGGATTTAGGAGCATAGGGGTGACATTCGTGGTTATAAGCCAGGAGAAAAAAACTGTGACACCCCAGTAGCCCGAAATTTTTTTGAATGTGGATATAGGGTGTCACTGTTAAGATGGCTAGTTTTGGACCACGCACCACCGCACGGTATCCCTAAGGGGCAATATCTTAGGGCAAGGAGAATCGCATCCACAGACCATGGATACAGAGTTGCTTCAGAATGGATTACTAACAGATTTCTAGAGAAGGGGTACAAGAAAGGTGAGCCTGAGAAAGTGGAGAAGGAGGTGGCTCAAATCCCAAGAGATGACCTGCACAATAGGAGTAGACAGGGGAACAACCAGAGTGAAAACAAGATCCCGTTGTGCAGGCATTCTGTAAACAATCTGGAATGATTAAGGGGGTCGTTATGAAGTATTGGCCCATACATCAGCATGACTCAAATTTTGGAATGCTATTCACTGAGCCACCTTTATTCTCCTACAAGGAAGGTAAAACAATGCGTGACAGGGTGAGCAGGGTTGATCTGTCAACCAGGAATAAATGTACTAGTGACCTGACAGGGAAAAGGGGTACTTTTCCCTGTTTGGAGTGTAATTGCTGCCATGCAATTATAAAAGGTGCTTATGTTAAACTTCCCTACTCTGGTGTCAGAATAAAAATTAACACAATATATAAATGCAACAGCATGTTTGTTGTCTATGCCTTGAAATGCCCTTGTGGGATGTTTTATGTGGGTAAAACCACCAGATCAGTAAAATCAAGGATTCAGGAGCATAGGGGTGACGTTCGTGGTTAGAAGCCAAGAGAAAAAACTGTGACACCCCAGTAGCCCGACATTTTTTTGAATGTGGACATAGGGTGTCACAGTTAGGATGGCTAGTTTTTGACCACGCACCACCGCTGCAGAGAGGTGGGAACAGAGACCGGATTCTCCTACAGAAGGAGGCCCGGTGGATGAGAAAGTTGGAGTCCATCAACTCCAAGTGGATGAATGAATTGTTCAGCTTGAAATGTTTTTTATGATGCTGTATTACGTGTTAACACGCTGATTTAATCTCTCTCTCTAATCCCCAGGTATTAATGGGACACACACCATTGATTGGTTGGGGGTGTCGGTTGGAGGGTGGTAAGATGGATCTGTGGTCCAACTATTTGCAACAGAGGTTTTTCGCATTATTGTCTGTATTAGATTTACCTAAAATGCAGTAATTTGATTTGTTAATCAGGTTTACCAAGGTAGACGGATATAGTAGTGCCTCTGAACAGAGCCCTAAGGGGTTATCAAGACTTTGGACTGTGTGATGTCAGTGATCCGCTGACTTGTCAGCTGACAAGATGGAGGTGGTCCAATTTAGGGTGTGGTGGTTAGGAGTATGTATTTATTCACTGTGTGCCATTCAGTGTATGTACACCTGATGAAGGGGATATGTCCCGAAACATGTTGTGTATTACTGGGATTTGATAAAACGCAAGTTTTAATCCAATTGAGTGCCTCCTTCGTATTTACTACATTGAACCGTGTGTGGAGTCGTGACCCACAGAGGGATTGTGCACCGGCGACATAGACCTGTCTAGTCCTTTTCCACAGGGACTCGCTGCAGTTTGCTTGTTGTGACCAATCAGTGTTTAGCCTATCTAGTTCAGCTCCGGTCAGAAGCGGACCTGTGTCATTGGTTAAGAGGCTTCTCAGACACTATTGGCTATGTCACTATATAAAGAGCTGTTTTGTGAAAGTTATGTTAGTTCTATGCAGCCTAGCATGAGAAAGGAGCTATATGCTCCAAAACGTTGCATTGATGGCTGTATATGATTCTTTGAACTAAAACAGTTTAGTATAATTGATGGTGCTGGTCTACATCTTTACGATTGACTACTGCCTGAGGTGCTGACAGACAGACCGAGGTGCATCGACTGAAAGCAGAAAGGAAGAGTGCTTCACCACACCTTTTCGCATTTAGATAAAGAAAATAAATGCACAAGCAGAGTGTACATGGAGCAAGAGGTATTAATAAGCAGAGGTACAGGGTGAGAGGAAAAAGTGCAGAGCAGTGGGGTTCTGTTAGTAAAAAGGTCATTAATGCATAATTCTTCTTTAACAGTGAACTAAAACTTAAATAACTTAAGTGCCTTGTAACTATAGCGGTACTTTCTTTTAATATTTGACTATTAGTGCATCAGTGGATCCAGGGGGCAAATGTATGAACTGAGTTTTGGTATGAGCAGCTTCTTTTGCAGTTGCCTTCATTTCAGGTGCAGTTAAAAAACAAGGCTCTTGTAAAAAGCAGGAGACATAAAACAAGAGATGGATTGCATAAGATTTAAGACTATATAATAATATTTATATTAGTGCATAGGGTGTACTTCCAACTTTAATAGTCACTAGTGTGTTCTGATTAAATGACCTCAACTTCCCTCTGCAGATCGACAGTGATCATATGTGCTTTATGAAATCACTGGAGCATTTTATTAGCCAGGTTGGCAACTGTCTGAGTTTTGGGATGGATACCAACTTAAGCACATTGGGAATGAAAAATGCTTATTGGCAGACACTGGGAAAGGATGGGTTATGTGTAGATATAACAGTAACAGCACAGTTGTGAGGGAATGGGCACAAATTTCAACTAGTTAAATTGTGTTGATGCATTTTCAAACAAACTTTGGTTCATTCAATTTCATGTAAACCAGCAAGGTTTTACCTATTTGTTAATGTAGTGAAATCAACAGATTCAGGCAGTGATTAATCATGCATATTTTCCAGGAAAAAAATAAGCAATACCAAATTCTCAGAAAATATTAGCCCAAATGACCATAGTGATAAAGTTGATTGTGCAGTTACAAGGTGAACACCGCTCCACTCCATCACTTCAACCGCAGTGCCCGACCTGGTTAGCAAGACCAAGGATACAGCACACAGGAGAGGGTCCGCACTTATCAGTTGAAGATCACCTTTATTGAGGACATGTCAAAATACAGACTAGGCAGGTATCATGAAGCTGACATATTTCGGACTAACCGTCCTTAATCATAGCACACCTATGTGCTATGATTAAGGACGGTTAGTCCGAAACATGTCAGCTTCATGATGCCTGCCTAGTCTGTATTTTGACATGTCCTCAATAAAGGTGATCTTCAACTGATAATTGCGGACCCTCTCCTGGATAAAGTTGATTGAATGTAGAGGAAATATTTTCTGGGAAGTGAAGGACAAGCGGCTTGTGGGCAAAGACAACCAAACATTTCTTGTGGATCATGGGGAGGGGGTGTTAGTGGATTTGTCCAAAAGTAGGCATTTATTAGAGGAAATCTTTGCAAAATCACGTTGCAGAAACATTCATTTGAGAGTGATATGCAAGCACATGTGGGCGCTAGCCTTAAAGTAAACCTGTAACAACCTAAAAAGTTGCTCAGCTTGAAGGGGAACGAAAAGGTGTGAGGACATTTGGCGGTCAAATAGTAAAATTACACTTACATACATTTTTTTTAAATAAAAATACATACATATCCCATTAAAATTAACCCCTTACCTCCCCCACTTTCCCATTTTGACCATAATAAAACATTTGCATAATAAAAAAAATGACATAAAAATACATAAATAGTCACATTAGGGAACTTTTTAATATGTATATCATGGGGGCATATTACTAATATTTTTGCAAGTAAGGGCTTGTAATTAGTGGCGGATGCAAAACTGAAAAAATACACCTTTATTTCCAAGTAAAATATTGTCACAATATATTGTACTAGGGACATAATTTAATTGTAATAACCGGGACAAATGGGGAAATAAAATGTGTGGCATTTATCCACAGTACCATGAATTATTTTAAAACTATAATGGCTAAAACCTGAGAAATAATGAATTTTTCATTTTTTTTTCTTATTATTCCCATTAAAATGCATTAAGAATAAAATAAATCTTAGCAAAATGTACCACCCAAAGAAAGCCTAATTGGTGGCAAAAACAAACAAACAAGCAAGATATAGAATTTTATTGTTCTTATAAGTAGTGATAAATGTATTGGTGAATCAATGGGCGGAGCACTGAAAGGTGAAAATTGCTCTTGTCCATTAGAGTAAAAGTGGTGAACTGGTTAAAGTGAATCTAAGTGCAGAACTCCCTCTTTGCTCTGAAAGATTAGCCACAGCTCTGTCGCATTTGATACACCAATAACTTTTTTATTACTTAAACCATCAAAGTGATACATGCTGTTTTTGGGGACAATATTGGCTTTCTTTAGGTAATATTTTTTCCCAAAAATTGTTTAATTTTATAGGCTTTTTATTGGGAAAAAATTAGTCGTAAACGCAGAAAATACACATTTTTTTCCTCTTGTCCTTATTTTCACATGACAAGAGCTACAGTTATAAAACACCTCAAAATATGTTATTTGGTTTGTCCTGGTTAAAATACATACCATATTATACCATAACTAATAACTAATTTATATTTATTTATCTATAGTATTTATAAAGCGCCAATAAAGCGCTGGACATTAGTTTAGGTTACAGACAATATTTAGGGGTGACATACAGCAAAATGACAATACCTGAATACAAGAACGACCAGATCATGCAGCACAGTATGAGTACAAGGTAATGCTTAGTCACTGGAGGGGAGCATGGAGATTAGGCAAGTTAGGTTCACTCAGACGCATAGCATGGGTTCACAGTAATGGAGGTGCATGATCAGGTAGGACACAAGAGGAGGAGGACCCTGCCCAAAGGCTTACAATCTAGAGGGAGAGGTAATGACACAAAAGGTAGGGGACCAGAGTTCAGCTGTGGGTTTAGAGCACTTGTGAGGGGTAGTAAGCCAGAGTGAAAAGGTGAGTTTTGAGGGCTTTCTTGAAGATGTTGAAGGAGGGGGCTGCCCTAATGGGTGAAGGTAGGGAGTTCCATAGTGTTGGAGCCGCTCTTGAGAAGTCCTGGAGACGTGCATGGGACTGAGTGATGCGGGGGGTGGTTAGGCGAAGTTCATTGGAAGAGCGGAGTGAGCGGCTAGGTGTGTACCTCTGAGTAAGCTCGGAAATGTAGGTTGGACAGGTTTTGTGGACAGATTTGTAGGTCAGACACAGTAAAGAATGTTTAGTAAAGAATTCCTTTTTAGGGGATAGCTTCCCTTGAATAAAAAGGAAGCTGAACGTTTCTAATACATATTGATTAATATAATTAACAAAGATTCATTTTCTAGATCTGTTTTACAAGTCCCTGTCTCAGAACTTGAATACACATGATACTAATCCCTGGTGAACATAAGATGTTATGCTCACAAACAGAATCTCCAACTATTGACAACTGTATAATTTCCAAAACATTGATTTCAATAAAGTCAGCTATAAACACAGGGTTAAAACTAATGATCACAAGGGATTAAAATCTCACGCCTAGCTGCGGCCTCACCATTGAGCCCTTTTTTAATCCAAAAAGACACTTTCCAGCTCATAAGGATAATTGATGACTCATTAAAATAAATAAGCTCTAGGGCATATTAAAGAGCTAATTTATACTGCATAACACTGAATAAACAATCATCTACATTTTCTCCAAAGAGATGCTTGTATTATATAACATTCTTTAACAAATACCTCACAAGTGCTTTCTTTTTATCAACCAAGCCTTTACACAAGCTCTTTTATAATTTTCATTATATTTGCCCTTAAACATTACAATGCAAATTCTGCTTAGTAATTATATATCAAATTAATTGCAACTCATATAACACATTGCTCGTCTTTTTGTGTGCTACACATTTTAGCTTTCTTATTTATGTATACAATTTTATATGTAGGTAGATGTTTATGCCATTAAATTTCTTGTTTACGCATGTAGACATTTGAAATTTGAAGTGTAAAATTATCAGGAATGACGTTGTCATCACATATTTAACATGGCAAACTGTTTTATAGGTAGTTAAAAAAAATGTCAAATACCCCCTGTCCACCACCCCCCCCCGGCCCACCCCCCTTCATACATGCACACCTACACTATTTACGCACAAAACTATTTAAAAGATATCTGTAATTAAGTTCACTCTTATGAATCTCCACCCTCTGTAGCATCACATAGCCAGACAGGTGACAGAGATACTTGAGCTTTCATCTTCCAGCAATATCTATAAATATGTACATAAAGGTTCCATGTTTGGAGTTCTTTAAACTGAAAAATGAACCTTACCCTTTTTTTCCCAGGCATCTTGTATGTGTTTTTGGCTGCATAACTTTATACACAGCAAAGTCTAAATTACTCGATTACTTAGGTCACAAGACTTATTGGTTCTCACAGCAATACAAATAATTATAAATCATTATCTCCTTTAATATACTTATCCTAGTGGATATTATGAATAGACATTTATTATTGCCTTTTATAAAACTGCAATTTTATAGTACAATCAGTATTTTTCCTTGAATGCATATTTCAAAGATGTTGAAAACTATTATGTAAACATTCAAATTTTTTAAACATACAAATTGTTTAGTTAAGACAATATCTAAATTGATAAGACATAATGTAACCCTAATCTATAAATGTTTAGCTGTAGGAATTGTAAAAAAAAACCAAAAACATATAATTAGTTTACAGAACAAACGTGGACAGAACAGATTCTAAAGCAGTTTCACTAAAAGTTGATGTCTTTCCACATCGTAGCAGAAGGCCCATAAAAGAGTGACAGAGGCAGTAATTAAGACATAGAAGTGCTGGGCAGCAGGTTTCTAAGGGTTACAATGTCTGCAGAAGAGAGTGATAGAGAATGAAAGCAGTGATGGCTTCTGACGTCTCTATGGGCATGATGCAAACACAAACTAATGAAGACTAAAAAGCTGACTACAAAAATGTTTCTGTAGATAATGCTGTGGCGATCAAAGAAATTAAATGGAGCCCCTCACATAGCATGAACTTACCAAGTGTGCATGTAAATCTATGAGATATATAAGTAGAAAGGCAGATGGATAGATAGATAGATAGATAGATAGATAGATAGATAGATAGATAGATAGATAGATAGATACACATGTACGGGATATGCAAACATTACTGTAGATGTAGTATTGGAAGCTACAGTACTTCAAATTTTGTGTCATAGAAAAATGTAATACATCTATAGATTATGTTAAAATAGCAAGAAAATTGTGGCTTAGCAAAAACATTAGCCTGATTATTAGAAATAAAGTATTAATGAAAGCATTACAGGGTTAAAACACATTCCTTTATTTGTTAATTATCTTGTCTTGTCTTAACTAATTTAATTTTCCAGGCACACAAACTGAATACAAAAGTGCCCACATTATTTTGCTATTTTGTCCCACTAAGGAATCTCCTATTAGAGGTTTTAACAAATGTTTGTCAGGCTTTCACTGGTGACTTCCTCGTTATGTAGTCTCAAGACATAAAGGATGATTGCTCCGATTGCTCATATGCATGGTTATTAGTATTCATGCAGACTGTACCTGCTGCACTAGCCCAGTGCTATGTCCAGTCATACTTCCTCGGAGACAGGATGGTAGCAGGTGGGGTCAGCCCACCCGGGAAGAGGACAGCTGTTAGAGCCTACTCCAGCTTTTGTCAGCATTAATGACCTGCAACTGACACCTCATTGTAGAAATTCTTGTTGAATTGAATCTGAATAATTACTACCTGTCAGTCCCTATTTACAGTAGCAGACTTCCCAAAAAGCCAGTTAAGTAGCAAAAGTGACAAAGAGAAAGTGAAGTCTTACTACGCTTTTTTTTCTTTCTGTTTGATTTATTTAATGTAATGTTGATTTATATCTCAAGCTGGCATGACAGAAAAGAAAAATTGCCATCATAACGAGAGATATAGATCTATTTAGACGAGCCCAAAGAGAGGAAAAGAAACACCATATTAAGGATGAAATATATTAATAATGACTTGTCTACAAATTTTCAAACCAACAGTTACTTACATTGACTATATTTTCTATCAGAATATAAGAGTAAGTTTGTATACATTACTTCACCATGTGTTTCAGTTTAGTTGTAAGTATTCGTAAGCATTCTTGTAACGCTTTTTTTTAAATGCCATCAGTTTCTCAACCCCCCATAAAATCTGACAATCAGTTCATTCACCTAACATAAATCTCCATGCTGGCAAATATATTGCATGATTTTCAGCTTTAGAAGTGGCTTGGGCTTTAAATCAGATACAAGTTGACATGGAAGTATACACATATAATTATTATTTCATCATAATTTTCAGCTGCTTCAATTAGATGAAGATCTTTAACTTTTGCAGATCATGAAAAGAACAACACTGATATATTCAATACCTAGTGATTGCCTGCTATAATGTGGGCAAAGTGGTGTAAATATCACTGCAGCTGCTGAAATGCTATAGTTACATATAGAAGAATATATACACTTACACACACACACACACACACACACACACACACACACACACACACACACACACACACACACACACACACACACACACAGCTAGATAAAGATAGATATATTTATATACCGTATATACTCACATACAAGCCGAATTTTTGACCCCAAAAAAGTGGCCCAAAAGTGGGGGTCTCGGCTTGTATGCGAGTCACCAACTTTTTTTTTTTTAAATTCTTTTTATTGGTATTTTATAAACATACAAATTAACATAAACATTTGCTCACTCGCAGGTGAGCATAGAAACTTATAAACTTGCACACTGCTCACTGTACAGATTATGTATTGGATTATCTTCTGCCACCCCTCCTCCAAACCAAACAGATTAACATCTGAGTAATATTAGAGTATTAAGTAGACTTATCAACGCACTTTCAATTTGTTATATCAGGCAAGTTATCCGCAGGGTAACATGTGTTGCCAATTATTGTGTCTTGCGTTAAGTGTGGTTTGTATTTTTATTGCTGGTCCATGGTTCCCATATCTTTTTGTATTTCTGAGGACAGCCTCTGGCTATATAAGCAGCCTTGTATAGGTGTACGGACTCATTCACTAGTTTTTTCCAGTATTGGAGAGTAGGTGCCTTTTCATTTTTCCAGTTTAGAACAATAGCTTTTCGGAAATAGAACAATAGAATTCCCACCAAGGACCTTTGAGCTCTTGTAGGGGCAAGTTTGGTGGTGTCACCTAGGATGCAGTGGTAGGGATCTGCTGGGGTTTTTATTTTTGTGATAGTAGAGATATAGTCACATATAGTTTTCCACGTAGGGGCTATTTCAGAGCAGTGCCATAGTATGTGATCTATATCTGCATTTTCGGCATTGCACCTCCAGCAGAGCACTGGTTTGGTCGTGTCATATTTTGTTAGTTTGGCAGGAGTCAGATAGGCTCTGTGTACAATTTTGTATTGTATTAGTCTGTCTCTAGTTGCTATTAGGTATGAAAATGGTTTGATCCACACATCCTCCCACTCCTCATCATCTAGGGTTGGGATGAGGGTGAGCCATGGCTGCTTGTAGATAGAGACATGTGGCTCTGTAAGGAGTATAATATTTTGATAAATCTCTGATAGCACCTTTTTAAGATTTTCTTTGGATAAGATATCTTCTAGTTCAGTAGATTGTAGGCGGATTGGCACCTTGCCAAACTGAGTATGAAAGGGAGTCACCAACTTTGAGTGACCATTTCTGTGTGGGAACAGGAGCTCCTCCACTTTCAGTCGTGATGCGGGAAGCAGTCCTGGCGTCTTGGATGGCAGGAGAGTGCCTGCAGGAGAATGTGAGGCAGAGCGGGTGTCCGTGTCCGGTATTAGTGGATGGCGGGATCTGAGAGCAGGATCGGATGCCAGCAAAGCGTGACAGTTGCTTCTGTCACAAGCGTGCTTTCAGCCACAAGCGTGTCCCGCTTTCCCTGCACAGCAGTGACCAGAATGTGTTATTGATCCAGGCATCCGAAGCTGCCAGTGACGTGTCTGGAGTGACAGAGTCCCTGCTGAATCTCCAGCAGATTGATCGGGGATTCCCTCTTCGTCCTGCACTTGCTATGTTACATATAGATGACGTGTTTCATGTAGATGACGCCACCTAGTGGCGTCTTTAGACAGCAAGTGCAGGACGGAAGAGGGAATCCCCGATCATTGTGCTGGTGATTCAGTGCGAGCTCTGTCACTCCAGACACGTCACTGCCAGCACCGGTGCCCAGATCCATAACACATTCTGGCCACCACCATGCAGGGAAAGCGGGACACACAAGTGAAAGTGGAGGAGCACCTGTCCCACTTTGCTGGCATCCAATCCTGCCCTCTGTTCCTGCCTTCCATTAAAACTCGACACTCTGCTCTGCCCCACATTCTGCTGCATGCACTCTCCTGCCATCCAGGATGGCAGGTTTTTTTAATTGATCCAGACTTCCCCAATGGTACAAAAATCTGTTTGTAAATGACATATGCCTACTGGGTGAACATTTGGCTGTGGGAAGGGGGCTGCCTAACAACGGGGTGCACATTTGGCTGTTGGAAGGGGGCTGCCTAACACCGGAGTGCACATTTGGCTGTGGGAAGGGGGCTGCCTAACACCGGGGTGCACATTTGGCTGTGGGAAGAGGGCTGCCTAACACCGGGGTGCACATTTGGCTGTGGGAAGGGGGCTGCCTAACACCTGGGTGCACATTTGGCTGTGGGAAGGGGGCTGCCTAACACCGGGGTGCACATTTGGCTGTGGGAAGGGGGCTGCCTAACACCTGGGTGCACATTTGGCTGTGGGAAGGGGGCTGCCTAACACCTGGGTGCACATTTGGCTGGAGGGAGGGGGCTGCCTACCACCTGGGTACACATTTGGTTATGGAGAGAGAGGCCACCTCATGGTGGGAGCACATCACAATATTTATACTGGGGGGAGGGGGGCTTATATGCGAGTCGATTACTTTTTTCCTGATTTCTACCGTAGAAGTTGGGGGTCGGCTTATATGCGGGTCAGCTTATATGCGAGTATATACGGTATACATTATTTCCCGATTTCCTTTTTGCTCATTCGTTAAACATTAATAATGTTGTTTGAATAAAACATTATTATTGTTTATTATTATTGATATATACAGTGACAACATATTCCGTGGTGCTGTACAAAGTCAGAAACAAACATGGGGTGCATAATATTACAGACATTGGTGTACACCAAATATAGACAATGATACAAAATACAGAATTGGTAATTAGAGTGACAAATGTAACACGATGAATAAAATGTATACCAAATAACAAAACAAAATGAATAACATAATCCAAGACATAAATGGATGAGAAAAGAGCTTTTCTCCTGAGTTTTCTACATATCTTACCAATAAAATACCTTCAAAGCTCCCACCATGCAAGAAATTACTAAAAAATTAGTTTGAGGTTACTTTTTACTTACTTTTTAGTATTTTTCAATTGCTAAGTGCAAATCACTTTAGAATGATAAAAACTAAAGTGCTAATAAGTTAAAGGCCACTAAGGCGAACTACTGTAAAAGTGGCATACTGATCAAAGTGGTAAACAAATACGTAGAGAGCAAAATAAAGTGTGTAAAGTGATGGCACTCTCTGGTAAAAATAAATAGGCCCTATGATGCCTAACCAAGAAGAAAAATAAGGTTATTAGTTATTGATTCCAATTTGGAAATGTGATCCATACCCCACACTTGTTAATATTTTGCCATAATTTGAAATCAGAATGGCAACACAATAGGACCTTAAAGGCCTCCATCTGGGAATTAAATCTGAATAAGGTGAATTTTAACTAATGATATTTTGTATTTATCAGTACCATCTCTATGTGGAGCTTTTAACAATTATTTTAAATATTCTAGCCTCACTTTACTTTAGAAGTCCTGAAGTTAAATAACACCTGACTGGACTATGAATTACTAAAGAAGGAACACGTGTCAAGTTACACATAGAATTTGTGACAGACCAGAGGTTTGATCACTATTGCCCTGATTTGTATGGTTTCCCTTGATGAAGTTAAAAATAGTTTTTTATGATCAATGTTTGATCATAAAACAATCAAACGAGTTGGTCTTAATTTTTTTAGATTCAATCTAACATTTGTTCTGATTTAGTTTATTGGGTCCCTATGTCTGGGTAAATGTGTTTTACCCTTTTTATACACTAATAACTCCCCTCTTTAGGATGGGTAAGTCCGACTCAACATTCTTCAAGGTGCTTTCTGTTCTACCATTGCAAACAAAGTAAATAAAGGGGACAATTGATTATACATACTGATTTTATCAGCTTCATAATTTAAAACAATTCCAGAATTTTTATTCAACTCATCATTCGTTTTTAACTCTCTTATAATGGGTAATACTTGCAAGCCTTTTATGTATTATTTCTAGTCGCTAATTAAATGTAAGTTTGTGCATTTTGCTTTAAAAAAGCTTTTCAGTTCAAGAATGTCTTTTCCTAAGTGGTTAAATAATGATATAGACTTTAGAAGAGTACAAACTTAGAGCTGGTAAAAGTGACCTTGTTACATGATGGAAGGAATCATACAGAGACAGATAGTGCCTCCTGAGATCAAGTGGAGTGATGCATATCAAGTGAAGACACTAAAGATTTATTGTGTGTGGCAATAGAAACACAGATCTTTTCTTGTGCAGTAAGTGCTTCTGACATCGTACACAGCTAAGGTTGATTGGTTATTGTGAACTAGAAAGTATTTAGCTGTAAGAGAAAAACCATCCATCCTTCACATTACAGCTTTTAAAGACAGACTGCAGATAACTAAATAGGAATTGAGAATGTCTGGGTACTGCACAGCATGCTGACACTAATATAGAATCTATACTATACAGTGTTCTGCCATACTGTACTATTTATGAAGGAGCCTAAGATCAGTGGTCAGTAATCTGTTATTTTCAGGGGATATATTGTGAGCATACTTGTTTAAATAATTAGCATCAAGTACAACATTTAACCATTTACATAAGGACAAAGAAGGCTATTTCTGAACATCTAGTGTTAAAGGTTAGCAAGTGGTTAATGCACATGAATATATATTCCCATCATTCAATTAAGAAAAACTAAATAATTACATAATATTACATTTAAAATTAGCTGTTTACCTCCCACACCAAAAATTACCCAAATAAATTTTTTAATAAAAAAAAAAAATTAAAAAAAAAAGATTACAATTAAACTTTTTAAATATGCATGTCAAGAGAGTAGGCTGAAGTGGTTAATGTAAGAAATGAGGGAAGATAAGCACAAAATATTGGCACATATATATGTTTTTATTTGTATGTACATCTTTAAAGGGAACTTAAGCTGTAAATAAAAAACAAACTTTGACTTACCTGGGGCTTCATCCAGCCCCTCATAGCCAGGTCCTCCAGCATCCTCTTCTTCTCTCTCCTGGTCCCGCTGGCGGCTCCGTTAATCGGCAACTTTGGGTGAAGTTGCGCGTGCTCACCCCGCCACACACCCTTTGCATCATCATGTCTGCTATGTATACGCAGTTAGAGAACCTTGCACGCACAGTTGGCTTATGGCGCCTGGCGTGATGAAGCAACCAGTGTGCAGCAGGGGCGCGCACGTGCAACTTCAGCTAGAATTGACGATTACCAGTGCCGCTAGTGGGACTAGGAGCGGGAAAAACAAGATGCCGGAGGATCTTGCAGGCTACGTGGGGCTTAAAGTGAACCAGAGACGAAGCACCCTCATGTATTTTACCATATATATCAGTGGGAACATTAGAGAAAACACCTACACTGCACTCTGTTTCATTCTTCACTTCTCAGCCTGCTTCTTAACAGCTCTGATAAAATCTCCGACTGAGCATTCAGTCTGGCTGTGCTCAGGAATCATTATAGCTGAGTCATAATAGCAGAGCCAGAAGGGGGCAGGCTTGGGATTGAAAAGACATCAGAGGAGACAGACTCAGCTATAATGATTCCTGAGCAAAGCCAGACTGAATGTTCAGTCAGGGATTTTATCAGGGCTGATAACAAGCAGGCTGAGCAGTGAAGGATGAAGCAGAGAGCAGGGTAGGTGTTTTCTCTGATGTTCCCACTGATATATATATATAGTAAGATATATGAGGGTTCTTCATCTCTGGTTCACTTTAAGGAAGCCCCAAGTAAGTCCAAATTTAGTTTTTTATTTACCGCTCAGGGTCCCTTTAACCTATACATTCAACTCAATAGAAGGAAAGAATGGATATGTTCCCCTAAATGCAGCATGCATTGCATTGTGAAAAACACAACACAGTGTTCACAAACACAAGACAAAAATGGGTTCAATTTGCATGCGTTTTTAAAAGTACATGTGATTTTACAGAAGTATACAAATGCATATAGTGTGAAAAAGCAATAAAGTCGTAGGGAATAGAGATGGTCAATAAGATAATTATAATTCCACCTTGAATGTGGAATAAATGCTAATTTTATCAAGCCAGTCAAATTCTCTTTCTGTTACTTTTGATTAGCCCAGTTCCAAGCTCTGTACAATCTGTATTAAATTTGCATGCAAGCCAAAATTATTAGTATCCCATCGAGCATCTCTAATAGACAAGTGATGCATGGTGCCGAAGGAGGCTTGGTTAAAGAAATATTCTATTGCCATCAATACATTAAAAAAAACACCTCTGAACAGTCATGTGGGAAAAAATGACAAATGAACTTTAACTTTAGAAAGTTCATAGATAATGTAGGGCACCATTTATATTTCATATAGTGATGAGCTCTGAGTATATTAGTTCATTTTAAAAAAAAACTTAATTATTAAGTTAGTTTTTACCCAGTTGATTTTTTTTCCATTCCATTGTGAATGGTTAAAATCAACAGTTTATCATGCATAAAGAACTATAGAATTTATGGAAATTTAAAACTCTCTGTAGGCACTAAGTGAAACGTTGGCAGCACTTCAAGTAAAACACACCAGTGAGATGAGTGACAAAAACTTTGAGTAATGGATTTATTTAGCTACAAAGTCTGAACAAAACGATGGACAAAACCAAAAGGAGCCTTCCATAAAATAAGTGAAAACTAAGAAAGAAAAAGACTTATGACATTAATTGTTATTTATCCCATATATTGTGCTTCTTCAAAGAATAAGACAGAATTGTATATTATTTTTTTCTCCAAGAGCTAATTTTCAAGGGATGTCTTCTTACCTTTCCATGAATTACATTCTACATTTATTTTTTAACACAAAAAATATATATAAATATTTATATGTATTCAAGTATAATCAGGTCATCACATTCTAGAACACAATCATTACTTTCCAAACCCTGAATCCCATCATGAGTTTTTTGTCACTCTATTTCCTTTTCCCATGTACAAGAAGCTACATTTAATGAGGGTCTGATACTTGTCAAACCTTATTGTTTTGTATCTTGTGAAGGCTTTTGAGTTTGTTTCTTCTTTGGGTGCCTAGTTCCCTTGGTAAAGGGTCTATTTGTTCTGCTGCATTCTATTGCCCATTGATTTTACATTTTTACATGTAAAATCATGTACTTTAGCTGCCTGGACACTATTTCATTGTCTTTTTATGAATTGTAATTAGGGCTTATTTTTGGATAAGGGCTTATATTTCAAACATTCTGAAAAATCATGTTATTTTAAGGTTATGTCTTATTTTCAGGGAAACAGAGTTTGAACTTTTCTTACATATTTATTGCTGCTTTATTCTACCACAGCTGTGCTGACCATAACCAGAATGCTGTGTATTTTCTTGACTTAGAGGGACACTACTGCGAATTAAGTGTTTTTCAATTACTGTTATAAATGATTTCTGCAAGATAAGCAAGGTTTATTAGAGCAACTGAAAAACACTTGCAGTACTACCCCTTTAAGTGAATACATCCTCAAACTCATTGTCCTGACTTCTATTACACATGTAACTTGATACAAACCATGTTTATAAAGAAGGTGAACAAGCTGTTTGCTAGAAGTGTCCAGTTATTTTTTCAAAATAAGGGCACTTCCAGATTACAGCTTTCTAAAAGTGTCAATCAGCTTAAAAGTTTGCCAGTATGATACAGGATCCCCATGTTACAGGCAATAACCATATTCATACATTATCACTGCTTTGAAGTTGAGAACATCATAGGCCACAACAAATAGCATTGCTGAGATTTTCAAAGTCATTGGGTAGCATATACCATATACTACTTCTAAAGTGCCCTTTTAAAACATTTTTTCTTACCCAGTGGGAGTGACTACTTATTAAGGTAGGATCATTCCATATATTTACACTAATAATTGGTTTAAACTGTCATCTTTACCACTGGGGTATATTTCGACAGCAACCTTTACTTGCCAATTGGTTTATTGTTTTCTATGGAAACACTCTCGAAATTTTAAATGTATTTACTGATCTAAAAGCTACATCATAAGTACCCTCTAGGGCGCCTCCTATCCTCCCGTGCTAAACTATACTGTGGCACATATCCACTGCTGATGCTATACTGTGGCACATATACACTGCCTAGCCTATACTGTGGCACAAATACACTGCCTGGCCTATACTGTGGCACATATACACTGGCTAACCTGTCCTGTGGCACCTATACACTGGCTAACCTATACTGTGGCAACTACAGGGGTTGGACAGAATAATGGAAATACCTTGAACATCAACAAAATATATTTTAATATGGTGTAGGTCCACCTTTTGTGGCAATTACAGCCTCAATTCTCTGAGGTATTGATTCATACAAATTGTGAATTGTTTACAAAGGAATTTTAGCCCATTTTCAGTTAACCTACCTAGCGTTCTGGACGAGCTGAGGTCGTCCAAAGAAAACTTGCTAGAAATGTTCTTGAAGAGCTCAGCTCGTCCTGCACTTTCCCCTCTCACGCTGTGATCAGCAGCGGTGCAGCAGGCTCTGCAGGCTGCTGCATGCTTCTCCCTAGGGAGAGAATGTGCTAGGGCGAGGGGATCCCCCTTCTGTGCAGCGGTATTTTGGGATGGTGGATCCCCCTCTGTGGGTGGGGGATCCCCCTTCTGTGTGGATCCCCCTTCTGTGTGGCGCTATTTTCGGCTGGGGATCCCCCTCTGCGGGCGGGGGATCCCCCCTTCTGTGCAGCATGTGGGTGGCCTCTACCCCTCGCCCCCCCATCCTCGCTTCCCCCCAAATATAACTACTCACCCGGGGGCCCTCTCCAGCGCAACACTTCTTCCTCCATTGCAAAGTCCCGTCTCTGCAGTTACATTACGAGGCTTGGTGACGTCACCAAGTCTCGTAATGTAACTGTAAAGAGATGGGATTTCCGCAATGGAGGAAGAAGAGCTACACTGGAGAGGGCCCCTGGGTGAGTAGTTCCATTTGCTCAAAGGGCTTAGACAGTGAAGGGGGGGGAAGCGAGGATGGAGGGGCGAGGGGTAGAGGCCACTCGCATGCTGCACAGAAGGGGGATCCCCCCGCCCGCAGAGGGGGATCCCCCAGCCAAAAATAGTGCCACACAGAAGGGGGATCCCCCCGCCTGCAGAGGGGGATCCCCCATCCCAAAATATCGCTGCACAGAAGGAGTATCCCCCCGCCCGCAAAGGGGGATCACCCAGCACAAAAGCGAGGATCGAGGGGGGGGGAGATCGGGAGGGAGGGGACACCTGGCACCCTATATACCTGGCTCACCTATATACCTGGCTACACCTGGCACCCTATAACTGGCTACACCTACCTCCCTATAACTGGCTACACCTGGCACCCTATATAACTGGCTACACCTACCTCCCTATAACTGGCTACACCTGGCACCCTATAACTGGCTACACCTGGCACCCTATATAACTGGCTACACCTACCTCCCTATAACTGGCTACACCTGGCACCCTATAACTGGCTACACCTGGCACCCTATAACTGGCTACACCTACCTCCCTATAAATGGCTACACCTGGCACCCTATACTCCTGGCTACACACCTGACTACCCATAACTGGCTACACTCCTGGCTACCCTGACATCTGATTACCTATACATCTGGCTACACTCCTGGCTACCCTGACATCTGACTACCTATACATCTGGCTACACTCCTGGCTACCCTGACATCTGGCTACACTCCTGGCTACCCTGACATCTGGCTACACTCCTGGCTACTCTGACATCTGGCTACACTCCTGGCTATCCTGACATCTGGCTACACTCCTGGCTACCCTGACATCTGGCTACACTCCTGTCTACCCTGACATCTGGCTACACTCCTGGCTACCCTGACATCTGGCTACACTCCTGGCTACCCTGACATCTGTCTACCTATACATCTGGCTACCCCAACATCTGGCTACATGTGACTCCCTATACACCTGGCTTCACATCAGGGTCTTATACTCACCATTGGCATGCTGATCCCTCGTCACGTACCTCTGATAGCTTCCCCAGTGCCGTCTTCCATGTCCGTGTACGGATTTTGCTTCTCCCTCAGCGATGACATGTCCCCCGCCGATCGGCGTTGACGACACCAGGGTCACACAGCGTCATCAACATCTCACTGCAAACACTTTTTTTTAGTTGAATTCAATACAATAACCTGTTTAGAATTCAATATTTAAAAAAAATTGATTGCAAAAAAAAAAAAAGGTTGAAAATTAATGGAAATTAATTGAACACTTTTTGCACGGAAATCCTGGGGAATCAGAACACCAGGGAGGTTAAAACACACTCCAGAGACGATGGAGGCAGAAATCGACTTCATACTTGAATCTCTAATAACAACCATAAATGCTCAATAATGTTGAAGTCTGGGGATTGTGGTGGCCAGATGAGATGCTCAACTTCATTAGAATGTTCCTCGAGCCATTTTTTTAACAATTCTAGCTGTATGGATTGGGGCATTATCATCTTGAAAGATGACATTCCCCTCCGGAAACAGTTCTTGAACCATAGGATAAACTTGGTCGCCCAAAACTCCTGAATAGTCTCGGCTGTTAAATTTTCCATGAAGGAAAATCATTGGCCCGGCGGATTTCCAAGAAATAGCACCCCAGATCATCACAGAACCCCGCCATGTTTTACGGTTGGGAGAAGGCAGTCTGGATGAAATGCTTCTTTCGGCTGCCTCCAAACGTACACTCGGCCGGTGGTCGGAAATAAGGTAAACAATGATTTGTCAGAGAAAATCACATTTTTCCACTGCTCGAGGGACCAATTCTGGTGGTTTCTACACCACTCTAAACGCTTTGAAACATTTGTCTTTGAGAGCAGAGGTTTTCTAATTGCAGTTCTTCCGTGGAATCCAGATTTGTACAGCTCCCGACGAACAGTTTTTGTGGAAACTGGGTTTTGCAGTGATTTTAGGAGCCATGGTCTTGCAAGCTTTTCTAACAATTTGATTTAGAGTTCGACGGTCTCTCTCAGAAAACTTTGACTTTTGGCGACAACTGTGCTTTGCTGAAGACGTTTTCCCCTCTCTTTCAAAGGCAGTCATTACTTTTGAGACAGTACCTCTTAAAATGCCAAGCATTCGGGCAGTTTCTGTTGCAGTAGCGTCTGCCATACGAGCACCAACAACCTCTTTGAAAGTCTGACAGATTTGCTATTTTTATAAATTATAACCTACTTTGGTTTAAATATCTGTAAAAAACATTTATTTTAATTAAACATATCAAATAACAAAAATAATAGGCAAAAGAAAGATTGCTTAAAACAAGTTCAAAGTTTTCATTATTTTGTCCAACCACTGTATATACTGGCTAACCTGTTCCGTGGCACCTATAGCTGGCTGAACTATAGTGGGGCACCTATATGTGGCTACCTATACTGTAACTCATACTCACCATCAGTGTGCTGATCCATCGTTTTCTATTAAAAATTGTGAATCTAATTGAAATCGCAATTTCTGACAGAAATCGTGCAATTCAATATTTTCCTAAAATCGTTCAGGTCTAATTCACACTACAATACTTTTTTCACGAACCTTATAGCCTTTTCAGCTAATAATTTTATTTAACCTCCTTGGCGGTAACCCCGAGCTGAGCTCGTAGTAAGCCACAGTGGAGGATATCTCAGCCCCTGGTGGGGCGATTTTCATTCTGTAAAGTGCTGTACGCGCAGCTAGCACTTTGCTAGCCGTGCATACAGCTTGATCAGCGCCGCTCTACTGCAATCAGCCGCACGCAGCGGCGGAAGAGGCCCCCCCGCCAGAGCCCTGCGCAGCCCGGACCAATCACTCCCGGGCAGTGCAAAGGGCTAGATCGGATGTGTCTGACATCCGGACGTCGGCTGACATCCATGACGTCATTCCGATCATAGCCATGGCGACAGGAGAAGCCAAACAAGAGATTGCGTTCTGCAAACAGCTTCAACAGTAATATGATTATTTCTTCCTGTGATACAATGAGAGCAGTCATGTTCTGCTTGTCACATTACACACAGGCAAGCTGCTCTGCATCTCCAGCCCTTAGCCTGTGAAAACTTCACTCCCCTTCCCTTCTCCCCTCTGCCTCTGAAATCTCTGGCTAGTTACACCTCCTCCTCCTTCTGCCGAGATTGAGCTCTCATGAGCCCTTGCTACATGAGTCTGAGAGTGCCAAGGCACTGGACAAGCTGTGGACGAGGCTTGTTTAGTTTATAGGGAATTAGAGTATTAAAAAAAAAAGTATTTGGCTTGAGGAATGCCCTATAAAATATATGTAAGGAACACAAATATGCAATGAGTAAAAGTTTATCTCAGCTCCACTTTAAAAGGTCTTTGGATGCAGATCCTTTGAGTGTATAAAGCATGCACAGTATGTTTGTGATATCATATTTGTTAAAAAGGTGAGGAGAAGGTGATGATTACAGCAGTTATGGTCTGACTCGACCTGTATACTCCTTCCAGGTTAGCATGACTGGGAATGATGTCACTGCCACATGACTAGGATGTGATTAGCAAGTCAAGGAATGTCAGCTTCTGTCAGTGTCCATCTAATGAGCTGTATGTTTTATGTCATTCATATGTAAATGATCATGTACCAAATAAAGTCATGTGTTTATTATAAATGGCACGTAATCATTATCTGAAGCTGAACTTTTGCAGTCACATTTTTTCTCAGACAAGCAATTTAGTGTTAGAATATACTGAAATGGGGGTAGGCGGTGTATTCTTGAGTTTTGCTGGAGAAAATAGTATTCACAACACCCTCAGCAGCTCAAATATAACGTGTAATGGATGAGACTTGGGGGAGATGCTGCAGATTACCAAGTGCAACAATTACAATTTTAAAAAAAAATTACTTAGGAGCTTCAGTACAGAGATGCAGTGGGGATCTTGGAATTATTCTGAAGGGAGGCAGAGAAGGAGTGAGAGTAGGGAAAATGATGCCAATAGGCTAAAATACATATATGTATGTAATAACTTTATAAATATGACATTTAAAAATGTAGGTGTTTAAACATCTTCATTACTTTGAGTTCGCTACGTCTTGGGTGCCTTTATTTATTTAACCGCTTCCCTTGGTCATTTTCACAGTTCAGCTCCGCTCTGATTACTTTGGCAATAACTTTATCACTAATTATCACAACTAAATGATCTATTTTTTTTTTCAGTACAAATTAGGCTTTTTGTGGCTGATATTTGTTTTTAGTACTTACCTTATTTTCTATACATTTTAAAAAGAAAATAAGGAACAAAGCGGAAAAATACACAATTTATCCATTTTCATATATTATAGCTTTTACTGGCGGTATGATTACTTGCGGATTTCAGGGTCTTTTTAAGACTTTTCAGACCCTAAAATCAGGAAAAAATCATGCTGCCAGAGTCTCTGCAGCAGTCCCTGCTCTGACTCTCCTGCCTGGGCTCCAACACTGTAATTTTACCTCCCTCCACCAGGTGCCGCTGTAACTCTCTGGTGAGATCAATGATGGTGATTTCACCAGAGTGATTTAGAGCCTTGGAGGACAGGAAGGATAATGGCTATCAACGTCTGGATCCCCAGGGAGGTGAGTAAAAGCTCACACTGTGCGCTATACTCTGCATTGAGCTCCTGGCAGCTAGCCTGAGCATATTTTGGGATTTCTGCCAGGAAGGTTAATGTTAACAGTACTATTGTACATTAAACCCACACATTTTATTTGTCTATCCCTCCTGTTTATTTAAACAGTTAATTTTTTTGATAATGTATTAGATGTAACAAGTAATGTATACAATCTGCTACTGTTTGCTCCCAGAATGTGTATTTTACACTTGTTTACTCATTAAAGGTAGCCACAGACCTGAAGATTATGGGTAGATTCGACACAGAGACAAATTTATCTCTAATCGAATCTGATTACAGATAAATTTGCCTCTTGTCGAAGCTGCCCATATACTACAGGCCGATTCCCGTCCGATTTCAGCTGAGCCCATTGCTTCCACACCGCCGCTACCCCCCAATATATAAATGTGCCCCCCCCACCAGTGTGTGCATTTATACATTTCTGGTCCTGTAACAGCCTCTGTGCAGTGACCGTCCATCTTGCTGGGTTCTAAGAGCCGCATACATGTGTACACACTAGCGGAACATAGCGTCTGATGTCAGACACTATGCGCCACTAGTGTGTATGAGTGTATGCGGAACCCGGAAAGATGGACGGTCACCACGTGGAGGCTGACACACCGGACAGGTAATGTATAAATACACACACGGGGGCACATTTATACATTGCAGTGGCGGGGTTTCGTCGTTTTGTCGCTCGTTCCAAGATCGATTGCACACTCGACCAACTAACTTCGGCCCCAAATCTTGCAGCACGCGTCCCGTTTCCTTCCTGAAATCGTTCTCTTTGATCGGTCGGGCATGCATTTGATGGTACTGATTTTTATCCAATTCATTTATAATCGAATTGGATGAACGATTTGGGGGGTTTCACTTTGTAATTTTCCAAGCCTTTTATGGGGAAATTAGTGAAAAAGGATATTCCCCCAATACTGATAGAATATAAAACTTACCATAATGCCTTTAGTCTGACTACCATGCTTTAAGTGAACCCAAGGTAAAAATAAACTGATGAGATAAACAATGGTATTTATGCATCTACTCCTAAAAATGACTTTTAGCTACCCCATGCTTTTATTTTATATTTAAACATTTAAGAACTAGATTGAATGTTGTGTTGCCTCTGCTCAGTGCCAGCCTAATAAGTGTCCCAGAGTTGGAAAAAGGTCATTAGTTTGTGCATTTTATCTCTCTCTGCTCTCAGAAGTTTTATTCTGCCAGGAAAACTTTTATGGTTGTAATTAGCTTATCAGTGATGTTTACTGTGTTCCTCAAGGTGCTGACAAGTTATAAATAAAACAAGTAAAGCAGTCTGGTTATTAATATGGTTTGCTCTGTACAGACATGTTTATCTCATCATGTCACATGTCGCCTCGGGTACACTTTAATTTTGACTGTAGTAGTTTAGTAGTAGTACAGCCCAACACATAATGGCAGATTGCTAGAACTGGGCTTTAAACTAGCATTTAAGTTGTTCAATTAAATTGATTTGATAGTAAGTTAAAATTAAGAAATGTAACTCCTTGCCGACTGCCTAATGCCGATAGGCATCAGTAAGGTGACAGCCCCAGGACTGCCTATTGCCGAAAAGCGTCAAGTCCTGGGGTAGGGTTTTGCAGGGGATCACGCATCCCCGCTTGAATGACGGAGCTCCACTCTGTCAACAGTCTCCCAGTGGTGATCGCTGATATTAGACTGTTTATTTACATTATACAGCGCTGCAATCTACTGCAGCGCTGTACTGGGGACAGCTGTGTCACTCGGCTGCCCCCTAGTGAGGCTTCGATCGCGATCCCCTCTCATAGGCTGATGCCTATGAGAAGGAATCGTCCTAATTGGCTGGTAGGGGGGAGGGAGGGTAGTATTAAAAATATTTTTTAAAAATAGCAAAATTTATAAAATAAATAAAAAATAAACATTGCAGGAGCGACCAGAGCCCACCAACAGAAATTTCTGTTGGTGGACAGAAAAGGGGGGTGGGAATCATTTGTGTGCTCTGTTGTGTGGCTCTGCAGTGAGTCATTAAAGCTGCATAGCACTTCTTTGTAAAAAATAGCCTGGTCACTAGGGGGTGTAAGCATGTGGTCCTTAGGTGGTTAATGTGATTTCTGACCATTGAAAACTCAAGATCTTCTAATTGATTATTTCTCTACAAAACCAAAAATGCATGGAAACAGTTGCAAAGTTCCGAACATACATTTACATGGGGGAAGGGAGTCCAGGGCTAACAGGGTACAGGGTGGTGGGTGCTGGAGGAGAGGCTGACCATATTTGCATCTTTTTTCTGTCCTCATCAAACGGTTCCTAATTTTTTACTTCATTTATCCACTGTACTGGGACTGTTCCTGGGCTCATGTCTTTGTCATTTGTGCATTAACCACTTAAGCCCACAGAGTTGTTTATTTTTTGCATCTGAGCAACTTTCACCTCCCATTCGTTTGCCTATAACTTTATCACTACTCATCACAATGAATTGATCTATATCTTGTTTTTTTCCGTCACCAATTAGGCTTTTTTTGGGTGATACATTTTGCTAAGAATTCATTTATTCTAAATCTATTTTAACAGGAATATTGAGAAAGAAATGGAAAAAAAATATTATTTCTCAGTTTTTGGCCATTATAGTTTGAAATTAATACATGCTACTGTAATTAAAACCCATGTATTTTATTTGCCCATTTGTCCCGCTTATTACACCATTTAAATTATGTCCCTATCATAATATTTTATTTGGAAATAAAGGTGCATTTTTTCAATTTGCGTCCATCACTCTTTACAAGCGCATAATTTAAAAAGTTATATTAATATACTCCTTTGACATGCATATTTAAAAAGTTCAGACCCTTAGGTAACTATTTATGTTGGGTTTCTTTTTAATCGTAATTTATTTTTATTTTTTTTTATTAAAAATGTTATTAAAAAAAAAAACTTCTGTAATCCCATTCATTGATCGCTGGGCTAATGGGGGGACACAGGAGCGGTAGCACATGCGGCGCGCTGGAGTGCATGTAGCCTATCTGGGCGAGGATGTTCGTCCAGATAGGCTTAAGTGGTTAAGATTGGTTTATGTAATCCTGTGCAAAGAGCTCAATGTCATGTCAATAACTATCCCTCAGAGGAGCTCACAATTTAAGCCCTACTATAGTCATAGTCTAGTGTTTATCCATATAATTATTATGTATTTATTATACAGTGCGTACAGTATATCTTCTGTCACGAGAAAACTGTGACTGAAGATAACTCTTAGGCGCTCCAAGTTCTGCACCTTGGCTACCCAGACATTGCTTTATTTGATCTGAGGAAGCGGACTGTGCTCCGCGAAACAAGTTATCGTTTTTGTGTTTGATTATTAAAATGTCTTTCTTATATTGGCGTTGCCCCTTCTTCTTAGAGGTAAGCCATTTTATATTTATTACATATCCTTGGTTATTTTTGGGGGCACCTTCTCCCTCCCAGTGATACTTACTATGTGGCTGTCCAAATATTTTGTTATACAGTCCATCAAATGACTGTTAAGAGAACATACACCTGGCATAGAAGGATGTTTTATAACTTGTATCTCCATAGCAGACTTGTTTAATGTGCCATTTCTTTTGTTGCATTTTCTCAGTGCTCAATTTGGTAGGATGCAGCTTTCATTGCAATGTGTAGGAATCTAATAGAAATATTTTGGTTTTGATTTAATTAAATTGATTAAGTGATAAATAAATTACTATATGTAATCTAAATAAACTAAAAAGTACTTAAGTACTCAAATTATGTGTTTACCCACATCCTCCCTGGACTTCATTTTTTTTCCTGTGTGAGGGATGCATGTGGGTTATCATGGGAGGGCCATGCGGGAGGGTACCAGTTGGGTCTCTACGTTCTCGCATTAGAGGAAAGAGGTGACCCAGCATCAGCAGTGGGGTGTGCTTGCTGTAGCTCATCCCTCATTGCATGCACTAGAGTTATTACATGGTGCAGAATGATGCCAAAGGGGATCAAAGTGTCAGACTGTGTCCAACACTTGGATCCACATAGCCTGATGCCATGCTGGACTAGATGCGGCACAGGCAGTCTAAATGCACCCACACAGTATTTATATTACATGGCACACCTGCAGTGGATGGGGCCAGTGGCAATCGAAGTGTCAAACTTTGATTTAAAGAGGCTGATACTGTCCTGAATTTTATCCGGCAAACGCTCCACTTAGCAGCAGGCATTTTTCCTGTGTCAGGCTATCTTCTTCATCGGGCCTATATTAAGTGCCCATGTCGGACATAGTCGAGCACAGGATCGGAAAGGGCTAACACTATGAAGAGTGAATGGATAGTGTGTTGCATCACAAGGGTAAAGCCCATGTTGATCAACTGTAAATATACAGCTGTGGGCAAAAGAACACAAAAGTGTATTTGATAAGAACGAGGGGATCCTTAACATAATGTTTCTTTGATCAGCATTTAAAGGTGGTCACTGCCAGGCAACCAGCAATCCCTGTATATCTCAGTAAAACTTCTCCATCTGTCAACAGCTATATTTCAGATGCTAGATGCAGATTTCAGTAAATCCCATAAATGTTTGATAAGATTAAAATGAGGGCTCATAGAAGGCCACTTTATAATAGGCAATTGTTCTGTTCATAGCCATATGCAGGTGATTTTAGCGGTGTGTTTTAGGTCATTGTTTTTTGGGAACATTCATGAGACAGCTTTCTCACATTGGCCAGTCCATTTTGCTCCAGTGTCTATAGTCTTCAGATTTCATTGTTCCTAGCGCAGAGAACTCCAGTTATGTCCACAAACATTCTTTCAGATTCACTGTGGCAGTGTGCATTTTAGCAAGTTCTACTCCCAGTCAGACACTAATGAACCTTGACCTTGGAGTTTAACATGTATCACTTTGGAAGTTGTCCTTGTCTTTTTGTTCTGACATTCTCACCACCCTTCTACTTTTCTTCTTGTGAAGACATCAATGGAAATACTAAAGGCCTGTTGTATCTCACATATTGGCCAACACTGGTATAAAATAATCAGGCCATTCAAATATTTTAACTTTGCATCAAAACTCTATTTTTATTCATGTTAAGAGTTTTCCCAAACATACTAGAACATACACCAGTGTTGGAACTTGTTGTCTATGATTAGAATGTGTGCTTGATGTCGCTTTGTGGTCCACTCTGGTGGTGGGATGATCTGGCAATAGTGATAGCAAGAGAAAATGAGCGCAATGAGTGGTGTTATGGGGGTTAGGTGGCTGGTCGGCCAAGGAGTAACTTCACCTGAATTAGTGGCTGATAAGCCCATACATGGTTCCCAGGAAAATATCTTTTTAACTCTCACCAGGGACCAGGCAAGAAGCTCTATAAAACTCTTGCTGTACTTTGCTGAGGGTCCTCGCAAAGCTGGAATCTGCTCTAACAGGCCACATGCAGCTCCTGCACTCTGCGGGCGTGCTGCAGTCCAGTGAGCAGCAGGTAGTGTTAGTGGCTGGACAGCATGCTGAGCCCCCCCCACCCCCCCACGCTGCAATTCGACTTAGCACTGAGCAGGTCGCAAGCCACCGGCAAGAGTAAAGGAATTGCTGTGGGGTGTGAGTGGAAGTAAGATACTGCTAGGACTGTGTAAAGTACATATTTTATTTGCAACTCGTTTCCAGGAGACTGTGCTCTTTTCTCTTGTTCTCTTGTCACCCCTATTGCCAGATCAGTAAAAACCTGAGATTGTTCTCATCACCTTTCTCCACTTGATTCAAAACTTAAAGGGGATTTTGACAGCTGGCACGTAGGTCATTGCTATAGGCAACATTCTTTTATCCCCTCTATACATGAGTCTTGTTGCTCTTTAATTAATCAGCCTTTGTTCTTTTCTTAACAAGAACATTCTATTTCGATATTAGAAGCATTTCACAGTTCAAACTAACTAAGCATATCCCTTAATTGTTAAGTACTCTTGAAACCATTTGCTTCAATTAGCTTTAAAAGTGATGCAATTTAGCATATTGTATACCTGCAGAATGTTTAAATGTAATATCCATGTGTTGTATGTGAAAAGAGAGACTAAATAAATAAAATATGCTCATTTGTTTTAGAATTTCCATTGTTGACTTGGGAATGGTAAGCTCTCACAAATCTCAGCTTTAACCTTGCCAATTGCTGTATGCCTGTAAGTGCGCTGCAGTTATTTGGAACATTTCTACGTTGGCGCTGGCATCCTTTTGCTAGATTACATTTATGCATTAGTACCATCTGTGCTTGCTGCTCCTTCTGCGAGTTAGCCCTGGCCAAATGACTGGCATTTATCTGGAAGTGCATTTTTAAAAAAAAAACATAGCTAGTAAGATGGTAAAAGGAGACTTTACTGTCTAGAAACAAATGATTCTAATAATAAAACCAGGATCTGTACAAAAAAAACAAACAAAAGAAATTTAAGCATAATGAACATTTTTATCATGTTCAGTACTTATTTACTTCTTTTAAACTATTTAAGCTGTATAGATGCTCAGATAGGTTATACAATTTATATGTTTAGTTTACTTTAGAAGTGCATGGATTTTTGTGTCTCACTATCTGTTTTGCCAGAGAAACATGACTTGAACAAGAATGTAACTAGAAGCCAGAACACGTAGGGCATGATTGAATTACTTATCTCTGGAGCTGGAGGTTTCTCATAGGAGATGTTTTCTCATAATATCTACAAAAAGCATCTTCAGCAACTAACAAGTGAAAAGTACCTTTCCTAATTAAAATATTAGCAAAAGTGGAGTCCATGAGAGAAAGCTGAATCATGAGCAGAGAAACAATTATTTTCTTACTGTTATTCTGAACGGTTGATGATGGGGCAGAGCACTAAAATAGCGCTAGTTCTTGTGTCAGAGTTCACCTCGGCTAGAATGAAGTGATTGTGAACTCTGCAGTTCTGCTTTGCGTATAATAGAAAGTACATGACTAAAAAAAAACTGAGAGTAATAGCATGTGGCTGTTAAGAAGTGCAGAAAACACAGCCTTTATTGAGAAGAGCAAACATTGCTGAGGCCCTTATTCATTTTACTTTTTCTCCTAAGTCCTCTCCTTGGGGATAATTTTTCATCTTCTGTTTAAATTAACTGTCCAGCGCTCTACTATCGAAAAAGTGTCAAAAAGTAGGTGGAAAAGTGATGTCAAAAACTATTTTCTTTCTATTTGGTGAATTAAAGGGTACATGGGATGAACAATGTCCCAGGTTTTATATTTACAGGTACCTGAAGCTTCCTCCAGCCTCCTTGAGGCCACTCAGTTCCTCACCATCTCCCTGGACTGCTCCTATCCCTTGCAGGGCGGCCCAGTGCATTTACCTTTAAGTGTAAAAGATGGCTTAGCTGTTTAGATTTAAAAAAAGAGTATCATATGCAGATAATATCAGAATTTGCAGAAATCAAGATGGCAGACACCATGGTACAGATACTTTATATTAAATAGTTGTAGCTAGCAAGCAAGCATGTATGGCAGTGCACATTAGTAAAACTAACTAAAGTTATTCAGTTATGTAGAACATGGCAGAGATTAGATTAAATGAAAGATTAAATCTAGTTTTCTTCATTTGCAGAAAGCTTATGTTATTCAACAGTTACATTATTTTACACTGAAGCTAAGAAAGAAACTTTAACTAGTGTTTAGCTACTCGATGTACTATAAGTCAGATTCCTTTGAGGGTTATTTAAAAGAGTCCTTTTTAATGGCTATTTTAACTAGCTTTTTTGCTTGATATCATTTTCTGTGTAATCATTTTTATAGTTGTGTTGGGATTTATCTAAATGGTGCAATAAACCTGGGATACTTCTCGGTCACTGTAGAAAATGAATTATCCTTTACACAAATTCAGTATCCAGTATATGTACATTACAGAACATGATTTCAGCTGCTAGGGTTACAAATTTTTGCCCAGCTCTTTTCAGGTCTTGCCTCTTGGCTATCTTTATCTGGTCATAGCCAAGACTATCTAAGTCGTTTCATGCCCCCACCTTTTATATTTTCTGTTTATGTGCTCATAGACTAGAAATTAGTGTTTTGCTTCTCGGTCAAAGACATTTAAAATGCATCTCTACTTTAATTACAACAAAGTAAATGTAGCGTCATTGCTACACAGGTCATTTTGTTGTTGAAGATCATCACCATGTTTTAACCTCCTTGGCGGGTAACACCGGGGTAAGCCGCCGGAGGGTGCCGCTCAGGCCCTGCTGGGCCGATTTACATAATTTTTTTTTTTGCTGGACGCAGCTAGCACTTTGCTAGCTGCGCCAGCACACCGATCGCCGCCGCCCCGCTCCCGATCGCCGCTATCCGTTGCGGCGCGCGCCCCCCCCAGACCCCGTGCACTGCCTGGCCAATCAGTGCCAGGCAGCGCCGAGGGGTGGATCGGGACTCCCAATGACGTCACGACATCGCTGACGTCGGTGACGTCATCCCGCCCCGTGCCATGGCCACGGGGGAAGCCCTCCAGGAAATCCCGTTCTTTGAACGGGATTTCCTGATCGGAGATCGCCGAAGGCGATCGAAGCGGGCGGGGGGAATGCCGCTGAGCAGCGGCTATCATGTAGCCAGCCCTGGGCTCGCTACATGATTTAAAAAAAAAACTGCTGTGCTGCCTCCTGGCGGAATGTTTCATACCGCCAGGAGGGTTAAAAGACCAGTGTAACAAGAGATTCCATGCTATGCTGTTTCAAGAAAGCAGGCATGTCAGAAAGCACAAGGCTGGTCATTATTATTGATTACTTTAGCGTGTATGTTCTGAGTATTAGACTACACTCCATACATTCCATATGCATGTCACTGATGCAGTGATTCTCGGAAGATTCCTCTAACTCATTATATTTGTGGCAACATACCTTTGTGACTTTCTCTTAAATCTATATCTCATTCACTTACATTCAGTAGTTCATATAATTAAATTTGCTTTACACCGTGATCTCATATATTTTTGTCATTTCTGCCCTATGACAGTTGGTCTCCAGTTTTCCTATTGACATACAGTGTAAGAGACTCACCTCCTGCCTGTTCCACCGCTGGCTCTCGCACTTCTGGGTTCCGGGGACGGCGAATAGACCCGGACCACCACGCGGCTGATGTCATCAAGTCAGTTGACTCTCTGCGGGGTTGGACATGGGTCGGGATTAGGTAGGATGTCACTCAGGTAGAGCTGAGCAATATGTGCTGTTGCTATGGAGAGTGGAGTAAGGATGATAATCATGTGGTGCTTCATGGAGTGGCTTCCAGTGGGTGGGGTAAGGAGGCAAACAATGCACTTAATTGACACAGTTTAAAGTTCTGGCATGGAGCAGCTGCAAACATGCCAGATTATCAGCTAAGAAGTACTAGAAGGGCCACCTCAGCTGCGCTCCATCAAGTGTGGATGTGACATTGCTTTCTGAAAGTGGGCATGGACTAAGCTGTTGCAGCTTTCACTTTGAATGGGGTATGTCCTGAATTTTATGGCTCTTGCAGCATGCAGAGTAAAGCCTTGCAGGCCCCCAAAAGGTGGAATTCAATGCAGTCTGTGATGACATAATTGCAAGCTTGCATTGCTGTTTTATCTGCATTTCTAGAAATGAGGGCACGCGTTAACGATCCCTGGGATTGCTCATCGAATTTGCAAAAGTAAAATGTATTGTTATTAAAATGTATGTTTACATTCAGTTTGCATCCAGCTATAAATTTCCAGAGCTGACAGTGAGCCCAAGTTGCATTACTTTTCTGGAATCTGTACTGTCTATTTTTCAGTACAGGAGACTTGGTATTTCCTTTTTCTGCACGAGTAATTAGCAACACACAGGAACAATGATTGCTTATTATTTAATTTGTTTATAAGATTTGTTTATTAGTGAATTGACCTGGAAGATCACTAATAACTTCGACAGCAATTACATAGAAAAGATATACTGATATCAGTAACAATTGTCTTGGCTGGGCAATGAAAATGTAGAATTTGCGCATAGCGTTGGAAGAATGTTCAGAGAGTGGACATTGCTCTCTAGCCGCTTCACATCTGAAATCTGTTTCCTAGAGCTCATTTTTAATTTGAACTTAGTAGCATACTTTACTGTGTGAACAGTGAAGTAACTACAAGGTTGTATTTAGAGCCTGACCTGTCTATTTAGTTTTGGGTAGAGGTTGGGTTACAAACACTTTTCTGTAGAGTAGGTATAATATACTTTTGTAGATTTTAAAAATAGACTTATTGAAGAAATGTAATTGCTTTTTAAATAAACTTATTCTGGCTAAAATACTTAAAACATAAAATACTATTAATAGCTCTTTTCTTCTTACAAATCAAGTAAGTGCTAGGAATAAACACATGACCAGAGGGTTGACTTTGTCTTCTAATGAGTTCCAATCCTCGTTGGTGCTGAGGGGATTATGTAAAGAAATGGAGTCTGGCATGGATATTCTTTAGAGCACCCAGTGGTCAGTGTCGTTAACTGTGAATTCATTATAACTGCAAAGGATCCATCTATCAGATTCTGTGAAGGCTTGGTTGATGAAGCAGACAGCTGGATTTCAGTGGCATCTAGAGGGTTGTTACATACAGCATGAGGCCAAAGCAATACTGGCTTTTTATCAGTATATTTATCTGTTTTAATGTTACATAATAAAAATGTAGAAATATTTCTTGTTCTCACAGTAAAATGCAACTGCTTTCCTTCAACTGCAGATTGTTATAAAAAAATGTCTTAAAGTGTATGGTAACATACATGGAGGGAAAAAAATCTTAAAGGCAGCTATACACTTGCTACTGAGCAGATTTTTGGAGGTTTTTGTCTGCCTATGTTGCACAGATGCGGAGGCTAACACATTGCAGTGCCTTGTGGCAAGTGTGAGGTTTGTATTAGAATCACATAACCAGCCCACACTTGTGACACAAAGATTAGGCCTGTTGGAACCTCTTTAGATGTACATCCTCTCTCCCTTTGTTGCAGGAACTGTTGAAAGTCTGTTAAAGTAGTGAGCTAATTACAACAGCAGAGAGATGAGAATTTTATGAAGTTTTGTAAATCAAATATACCATTGTCATGAAATGTAACCTGAATTTGGCATGCATACTAAATTATAAGGAAAGCTTGCTATTACTTGTCTTCACAAGTCCTACCTTGCAGTAGACTTCTGTCTGTCTAAGTCCTCTTTCACAGGGGAGGCTGAAGGTGGGGAATTCACTGCCTATCAGAGTTTGCTAGAGCTTGGCAGGGGTGGCGGAGAGATACCTTCCTATGAGGTCACATCTGAGCAAAGTCGTGGCCGTGTTCAGGCACAACATGCCATGTTTTTTTCTGTTGGGTTAAAAATGCTGTCATTTGAGTGCTTTTAATCTACTATCTGGACTGAAGTAATCCAGATAGGCACCGTTTAAGTCTAACTGGAAATGTATACGCGACCAGTGTTTAAGCAATGGGCACGCGTATGCGCTTGCAACCGCCACTCGTACCCGGCAGCATTTCTGTGTTGACGAGTGGGGAAGGGAAGCTAGGCCTGTGATGAATGGACATGACATCGATCAGGGGCCATGTCCATTCATAAGAACAAATATAAAGTAAAAAAAAAATGAAACAATTCCTGGTAAATCAGGATTGTGTTTCTAGCACCATCCAGTGGCAAAAATTTTAATTGTGGACATCACACACTTTCAATTAAAGAAGTAATAAAATGAATCCCTTTAAAGCCCCCTCCCCCCCCCCCCCTGCAGTAACCAAACACACACACACACACACACACACACATACAAAGTACAAAAAAATCATAAATAGTTGGCTTAGGGACTCAGCTTTTTTAATATGTATGTCATTAGTGTATTCCTTTTTTCAGTATATAAGGGCTTGCAATTGACAGGACAAAAAAAATTGTACAAGGGACATAATTTAAATGTGATAGCCAGGGCTAATGGGCAAATAAAATTGGTGTTTTTTTATAGTAGCATTGCTTATAGTTGGCTGAAGGTGTAATGGTTAAGGGCTCTGCCTCTGACACAGGAGACCAGGGTTCGAATCTCGGCTCTGCCTGTTCAGTAAGCCAGCACTAATTCAGTAGGAGACCTTTGGCAAGTCTCCCTTACACTGCTACTGCCAATAGAGCGCGCCCTAGTGGCTGCTGCTCTGCTCTGGCGCTTTGAGTCCGCAAGGAGAAAAGCGCAATATAAATGTTATTTGTCTTGTCTTGTCTTGTCTTATTTTAAAACTATAGGGGTTGGAATTTGAGAAATAGTGTATTTTAAAAAAAAAATTGTCTTGCATTTGCCTATAAAATGCATAGAAAGTAAAATAATTACTGAAAACTGGTATAGTCCACAAAAAGCTTAATTTGTGGAGAAAAAAAATAACAAGATTTAGATCATTCAAGTGTGAGAAGCAGTGATAAAGTTATGGCCAAATGAACGGGGGAAGCGCTGACAGGTAAAAATGGCTTTTGGTGTTAAGGTAAAATGGCCTGCAGGCTGAAGTGGTTAATTGCACCTGATAATGCATAAGGCCAGCAGTCGGGAGGATTACCTACCCGGTAAGCGTGCAGTTCGGGTTCCGGTATGAAAGAAGCCTTATTGCCTAAATTAAGTTGCAAAAACTTCAGCTAATCTACTGTGAGGAGTGACTTGAACTGTAGATAATACAGCAGCTGTAGAGTGTGGGTGCTTTTGACATTTTCGAAGGGTGGCAAGGGCAAAAGTAATCCTGTGGTCTCACTTAACTCATACCTTGCAGCCCGAGGCATCTAGAGATACGCTTATAAGGGGATGGATGATAGCTGTGTAATGCTGCATAATAGTAAGATGCGATGATATTTTATTTGTCTGACTGTTATTGTATAAACTGAAAGGTGAAATTGAAATGGGGTTATGCATTTAGTAGCTTCATATTTGCTTAATAATAAAGATTCATGCATATCAAGACTCCATGGTTCTTACACTATAATACAGATAAGGCACTTTGTACATAGAGTACCTAGTACAGTGAAATGTTTCTGAACACCTTTATGCATTCATAGCATACAAGCGATCCTCAGCTGTGCTGAGCTTGTCAAGAAATATTTACGAGGCAAGCGTCATATCATAAGAGTTACAGCAGTGAAATACATTCTTAGCCCGTAAAGGAGCCTCAGAATGTTAATGCCTCTAGAATGTAAATGCTTTCAAGAAGGGAGAGCTTGGCACATGCTTTTGCTGTGCTTATCTATTGTGAAATAGTGGGCAAGGGTGGGCAACTAATGTGGGCAAGAGTGGGCAACTAATGCCAAGTTGCAAATAATTTGCCATGTCTTGAGCCTCTATTAAAGGATGTCATGAGCACTTCTACCATATAAACAACGTGTGTTACACAAATACCGTAAGCGTATTACATATATAGTGTATGCCCTGCCCTTATTAAGTGCACTAGGGTCATCCAATACCACATGTAACATGCGCAATGCATACATGTTATGCATAATACACTTATGCCATTTGTGTAACTCACATTTCTCAGCTTTGTAGTTTGTGCTAACCTTTACGTGCACATCAGCACAATATAAAGTTTAGTAAACACATCCCATTATCTGTATAGTAACTTTTTAGCTTCTACCAAATTAAAAAGTTTAAAAAAAAATGGGTAAAAAGGTAATAACATTTACATGGCTTGTGTATGTGCTGAAATGTAGTTATATAGAGATGGTGATACACCTCAAGAGAAAGTTTTATACAAAAGGTTTTAATTGTAAGTTTTTACTTTTAGATCCTGTTTACACATAACAGAATTTACATGCATTTTGCGTTTTTGCAAATTTGCATTCACCTCACATCTAATGCAAGTCATTGGCATCACATTTGACTTGCATTGTTGTACAAATTTTAGGATGCAAATTTTCTACAGAAAAAAAACGGCCTGTATGCATGTTCTTTTTTTTTTTTTTTTTTTAACTGGACCGCATGTCCGCATGTACAATGCAAGTCAATGGGAATTATGCATTTTTGCATTCCAAGAGGAAAAATTGCATGCAAATGTCAAGTTAATTACATACAATTTTATGTACATTAACTTCATTGGTATGCACGGAAAAATCACTCTGCGAAAATTTGCATATTCACCACCTAAAAACCGCAAAATTGCAAATGCAAAAAAAGTGAAAAAAAAACGTGGCCAGAAATCAAAGGGATAAGTGTAAAGGCTGCCTTAAAGAGGAACTGTAACGCCAAAACGGCCCCTGGGGGGTACTCACCTCGGGTGGGGGAAGCCTCAGGATCCTAATGAGGCTTCCCACGCCGTCCTGCGTCCCTCGGGGGTCTCGCTGTAGCCCTCCGTGCAGTCCGGGCAGCGGTGACGTCATTATTTACCTTCCTGGCTCCTGCGCAGGCGCTCTGATGCCTCTCGGCGCCGAAGTAGGCGGAAATACCCGATCGCCGTCGGGTCTGCTCTACTGCGCAGGCGCAAGTTTCCGGCGCCTGCGCAGTAGAGCGGACCCGACGGAGATCGGGTATTTCCGTCTATTTCCGTGCCGAAAGTCGCCACAGCGCCCCCGCTGGAGCCAGCAAAGGTAAATATTGAACTGACAGTCGGGGCACAGTCGCCGGCTGTTCGGAGGGCTGCGGCGAGACCCCCGTGGGACAGAGGACGGCGTGGGAAGCCTCATTAGGATCCGGAGGCTTCCCCCACCCGAGGTGAGTACCCCCCAGGGGAGGTTTTTGTTGTTACAGAGTCTCTTTAAAGGGATACTGTAGGGGGGTCGGGGGAAAATGAGTTGAACTTACCCGGGGCTTCTAATGGTCCCCCACAGACCTCCTGTGCCCGCGCAGCCACTCCCCAATGCTCCGGCCCCGCCTCTGGTTCACTTCTGGAGGTTCAGACTTTAAAGTCTGAAAACTACTGCGCCTGCGTTGCTGTGTCCTCGCTCCCGCTGATGTCACCAGGAGCGCACTGTGCAGGCACAGAACATACTGGGCTTGTGCTAAACACTCCTGGCGATGTCAGTGGGAGCGAGGACACGGCTGCACAGGCGCAGTGGATTTCAGACTTTAAAGTCTGAAATTCCAGAAGTGAACCGGAGGCGGGGCCGGAGCATCGGTGAGCGGCTGCGCGGGCACAGGATGTCTGCTGGTGACCATTAGAAGCCCCAGGTAAGTTCAATTCATTTTCCCCCGAGCCCCCTACAGTATCCCTTTAAACTTCTGACCTTGCATGTTTATGTGCCAGTGTACACAGTCCTAAAACATATTAGCAAAAACAATTAAAGAAGGAGATAGGATATTCTTTCAGGAGTGTTTCGGTAAGGGCCCATTTACACTTAATCAGTTGGTGTGCATTAGTGTGCATTGGTACGCGTTAGTATGCATTTTTTCCATAGCAGTGCATTGTGCAAAAGATTTCAGTTAAAATGCGTTAAGCGTGAAAGGTGCCATAGGAAAACATGGGCATACTTTGAAAATCAGTTTTCTTTCAGTAGTAACTGAGAGCAACTGATTAAGTGTAAAAGGGGCCTAAGACATTCCTTTACAGGTTACTAATATTGACAGCTTGCTAAAAGACATGCAATAAATTAAGCTTCTGTGTTAGCCTCGTGTTTTTTTTTCTTAAAACACTGCACAGAAAGAAAGAATTTTAGATTTTGGAAGAGTCATCACACGTGTATAATTGTTAAGGGTCCTTTTACACTTATGCTGCTTTTACAGTGGGACATTACTGGTGCACGTTAGTGCAGCCTGTAACGCTCCCCCAATGCACAGCAATGTAACACAAGTGGGCTGTTCACAGTGCCCACGTTGCGTTACATGTAACGCTGCACATTGTAGTGAAAGTGCAGCATGCTGTACGTTCTACCGCGTTAGACTGTTTGCACATGCTCAGTGGGGGGCAGAGAGGAGGCGGGGAGATGCCGCTACAGTAGCCGCGCACATGGCTACTTAATATGCACTGCACTGGCGGCCGCTGATTGGCCGACGGGACCACGTGATGCGGAGTGTCTCGCTCCGCATCACGTGGTCCCGCCGGCCAATCAGCGCCACTCTGGGAGACCTTATGCGGATAGAGCCTCCTAACGTGGCTCACTCTAACGTTCTCTCCCGTACCACCATGCGTTTGCGTTAGGGGCACGTTATGTGACCATAACGTCCCCTAAAACGCAACGTCTTAGTGTGTAAGTAGCCTAAATGCATTGGTATGTGTTAGTGCGCTTTAGTATGCATTGGTATGCGTTTTTTCCATAGCAGTGAAAAGCTTACAGTTAAAACACGTATAGTGGGAACTGAGCCATAAAAAGCATGGACATTACTTTGAAAATCAGTTTTTTTTAGTTATTAGGCCTTGTCCACAACTTAAATCACAATCATTGCGATTTTGTACACAAATTTTTTAGCACCTCCCAGTGCTTACCTGTGCCTTAGGGATTTTTTGTAAAGCATCTAACTAAGCGCTTTTGCAGAGCGATTCATTTTTTCACTTCCTGACGTCAGTGAACTCTTTCACCCGGAAATAAATAAATACAATGTATTTATTCATGAAAGCGTTGGGGAAATCACTATACAAAGCACTTTTTCAAGTATTTTGCGATTTTCCTATACCTTCCATTGAGGCAAATCACCCCGAAAATGGTACAGGCAGAACTTTGGTGAGCGGATCATAATTGAACCACTCATATGTGAACACTCTCATAGGGAATCATTGCACACGCGCTTTTAGGACGATTTTAAAAATCGCTGGCGCTTAAATAAACCCGAAAGCGCCCTTAGTGTGAACAAGCCCTAACTGAGAGCAACTGATTAAGTGTAAGAGGGCCCTCAGTGTGTACATTGGTGGTGAGGGATGGCTTCTTGCGCACAAACAAAAAAGAGCAGTGACCGAGCAGGACAAATGTAGGATTCAGGATACAGTCAGTATAGACTAGCAAGAAATTATAATGTGGTTTCCAAAGAGGCAGCTGGGAGGAACCATAATGACATATAGTGAAACATAGTGCATTTTTACCTTAAAGGGATACTTAAGTAAAAAAAAAAAAAATTTTTACTCACTGTGAGGAAACGCGGAAAAGCCGCCGCTAGTACTCAAAGTAAGGCGGCTGATTCCGCGTTCAACATGGCAGATAGCGCGCAGCCGGAGCGCGGAGAAACCGCTACATGCCCAGACAACAGGGCGGCGGATTCCGCGTCCGACGCGGCAGGTAGCACGCATAGGCCTACTCTTGTCAGTAATGCGGAATGCGGAGAAAACGCCGCACGCACTGACAGCGGTGCGGAGGATTCTGCATTCAACACAGCAGGAACATTACAACACATGTCTGGTGTGGCTGGGACTGATAGTCCACACTGGTTCAGGAGGACGCGCGCGCAGAGAGGCAGGGCCTTTATGACAGTCAGAAGGGAGTCAGCTGACCAAGCCGGTCAGCTGACAATTTCAGCAACTTCCATTGGTCCAGCACTTAGGGGAGGCGCTAGAGAGCGCTGGTGTATATATACTGGGTGCTGGTCATTTCTCTGGTGTCTGGCGTTGCGATCACTACGTGGTAGCACTCAGACCTTGTCAGTATCTGTGTTTATTAGACAGTTTCGTAGGTGTTGATGATCACAGAGCTCACACCTTAGCCTAGGAATTGTATTATTATCTGTGTTATTATCTAGACCAGTTTCCAAGGTGTTGGTGGCCAAGGAACTCACACCTTAGTCTAGCAATTCTGTACCATCTGTATCATTATTATTATCTAGTCTAGTTCCAGGAGTGTTGAGAATCTAGGAGCTCACACTCAAGCCTAGGCATTGTTGATTATCTGTTATGACCTTCTGCATTCCTGACCATTCTTCTGATCTCTGATTCTGTACCTTTGTCAGATCTGTTGGTGACACTTCCTCATTGGTGTCACTCACGTTCTGTCCTTCCCATTTCAGCCTAGCTCCGCCCCTTGGGGAGCTTCAGACCTGTGGAAGGAACCTGATCTCAAGCAGTATCTCCCACTGTTTAGCACCCTTCTCCCGGGTGCTCTCCTCAAAGTATTTCTGTTGCACCAAACACTCTTATCACTCAGGTGTCCAGAGGTTAGAGATATATCTGATTATCGGTGATACTGCAGATCATCAATAATCGGGTATATATCTGTATTCTCGGTGATACTGCAGATCACCGGTAATCAGACCCTCTCTGTGTTACACCGATTGTTACACTCACCTGGGGCAACCCTCAGCCCCCTGAAGCTGTATGGTGCCCTCGCAGCCTCGCTCTGATCCTTCTGTCCACCGCCGGCGGCTACTTCCGTGTTCGGCGACAGCCGCCGACAGGCTGGGAACGCGAGTTATTCTCCGCGTTCCCAGCCGCTATATAACCCTCTATGCTGCTATAGCGTATATGTTAAACGCTATAGCAGCATAGAGGGTGATATAGCAGCTGGGAACGCGGAGAATCACTCGCGTTCCCAGCCTGTCGGCCGCTGTCGCTGAACCCGGAAGTAGCCGCCTGCGGGGACAGGAGGATCGGAGCGAGGCTGCGAGGGCACCATACAGCTTCAGGGGGCTGAGGGATGCCCCAGGTGAGTAAAAATCTTTTTTTTTTATGACTTAAGTATCCCTTTAAAGAGGAACTTAGTAGCAGGTAAGATCAAGTCAGCACACCATTGTCACAATGCAGTGTTCCGTTTATTGCATAAGTCAGCTCAGACTTGACAATTGTTTCGGAGCCACAAAGGGTCCGCTTCTTCAGAAAAGTGTCTTAAAACACTTATTTTCATCGTGTTTGACATTTCTGCCTGTGAGAAACCATGTTGATGCAGGCAGACCACCTTTTGTTATATTGTTGTGTTCAGTGTTTCCATTGTGTACATTTTTTTTAGACCATATATCAGCAAAATCCTTCATTTTCTGCAAGCAATGTAGTAGAAAGAGGATTTTTAAAAGCAAAGTGTTTGCAAGACAGATTCTGTTGTTTTATTAAGATTGTTCTTTTAGTCACTTAGTAGACGTTTAATTTTTTATTACAAACTAATTATGTTTAAAAGCAACCTCACTTTACAACAATGCAGTTTTCACAAGTGCCTAAAGCATTTGCACAGTAATTGCACAGTTGTATTTGCATACAAAAAAAAGTTTATATTGCATACAGTATATCTCTCTGAGAAGATGAAGTTAAAATTCCAAACAGCTTTGAACAAGTGCTGTAATATTACAGTTTAAATGTTTGACCTATGACAGCGCAACCTGGATTGCCATTATAGTGATAATGTGCTCAACTAATTGGAGGGCTGAACTGTTTTCAACAGTTGTGTTACTACTAAAGAAGCAAAGTATCATATGATTTGTTAGAACCTGATACATGTTGCTTTACCCCATTACGTTGCAATTGCAAGAGGGTATGACTAAGCAAGATTGTATGAAGTATGATCCTGGTAATTCACCACTAATCTAATTACTACTGTATTCTCATTTGGTTTGCCTTCAAGAAAGACTTACTTTTTATTTTACACCAGAGTGATCTTACTCCAGTCTAAATGATAAAATATTCCTCAAACTCCTCTATTGTATGTCCCAAATGCTCTATAAATAACCCCACATTATTGTACTTTCTTTGGAGTTGTCCACCTCTTCTGGATTCCAGGCAAGTAGTAAGATTCCTCCACGATACAATGAATTTCCCAGTGTCACTTCCTCTCAAAATATGCATCTTGAATATATTTGAAGAGGGGATCTCCAAATATAATAAGACATTCATGATTGAGACCCTTTTCCCTGCTTCACAGTGTATAGCATTCCTCTTGTCGTCCCCGCTCTGCCAGTCCATTAAATTATTAGGGTGCAGAATATATTGCCCTATTACATTTTTAATCTATAGGCATGGAGGATATCCACAGAAGTTCTCCTGTATTTGGAATAGATGGCTGGACAGTCCACACATTCAATAGCCTGTCCACTATTTGATTATTTGATTATCTGCATCCTTGTTTTTATCACCTGCTCATATCTCCCCTCAGTAAAATGTAACTTTATTTACTTTCACTGGTACTATGTATATGTGACTTGTGTCTTTTTTTTATTACTGTACTATGTTAATTCTTTATTCAATAACAAATATTAATGTTTGTGGGATATTTGTCCATATTCCCCAGACTTTGTCAAATTGTAAGGGCAAGTAATTTTTGTGTATAATAGAGAGACAGTGACCAAACCAATTCAGTCCCTAAAAGAGATTGAGGGTGGAGAGGGAGATAGCTGTCTAACTGCTATTTAAATGTTGAGATCAGTAAGTCTCCAATGCCCAATAAACAGATTTTGGGATCCATGGTGACATTGTTTCTTTTTACAATGCACAAAGTCAGTAACTTGTTTTCAATATATTTTGATGTTGTGAGTCATGTGGAGTGGGCAAACATAGGCATATTCTGCAAATAGGGCTGTTGGTACCTGAAAATGTAGATATCCGCTTGGACATCATATAAACCTGGTGTAGGATATGTCTACAATGTGTATATAAACAGTATCTTTATATGTACTTTATCTTTCTGACGTTATGAATTGAATTGTGGTCATAAATTAAATGTATGAATTAAATTTGTACTGCAGAGCGTGTGTATTGGAGGGTGGGGCAATGCCCTTTTCTTTAGACAGACATCTCTAAGAGCACTCTTTACTGTAATACCTCTATACTGCAGAATTTTCAAATGAATAGTAGTTGATGATGAAAAGACAAGTAAATCTGTTATCCTTTAGAGATATCTGTAGTTGGATTTTTGTTCTGTTTCCTGACTTTATTTTGGCAACAATGATTTTAAAATAGAAAGTTTGTTTAATTGTTGTCTGTGGCACTGCCTGGAATATTTTTTCACTTTCCATAACAGGAAGTTTTTATCTTTCTCCAGCAAGGACAGAGCAACATTAAGCAAATTCATTTTTTTAGTGTTAAAATTCATTTCCTGTCCCTTAAACCAGGGCTCATGTCAAAATGGTTTCTCAGGGACATTGTTTTAGTGATCATCTTATCAATAAGAATGCAAAAAGCTGGGAAAACCTACAGAAGTAAAACTTTGCAGACTATCTACAACTGCAAAAAAAAACAAAAGCTGGGATTCGCTCTTAATTAACACTACTTGTTTTGTATTAAACTGTTATATGTTAAAAAAAAAAGTTTTTTTTCTCTTTTAAATTATATTATTATTATTATGCATCATATCATAGGTATAGGTTCTCAAGAAAGCCAAATGTTTACATATAGGGCCTATCCAATTCAGTTTTCTTTTAAATTTTCTCCTGGTGATATTTTGCAGAGGGCTGAAAAGTTATTTTGAACAGAAGATGAAAAATGATCTCCATAGAGAAAAAGTGAATTGGATCGGGCCCATATGCTAATAACAATCTAGTTAAGAAATGTATGGTATTCAATTCAGAAATCAAATTAAATGCAGAAACAAATACTAATACATTCTTCTGCTTATTCTTAAATGTTAGAGCCAAGTTTCCAGTAATATTTATTCTCTAAAATTAATATGTATGTATGTATTCAGCACCTTTGTCTATGAGTACCTAGCATATTTTTTTTTAGCATGAATTAATTAAACAATTCAGTAAATTTACAGTTTGGTATACATAGGTTATGTAAGCCTGCAAATCATATGCTTAAAGCTACATGTAGCTTTACAAGTGTTATTATGTAAATAGGAAAAAATGGTATCCTCCTATTTTGAGATGTTTTATTTGTATAAATATATCATATTGTTGTATATGTTTGCTAATGTGTTTTATCTTTTTTACAGGGACGTTGCATCAACTTTTCCCGGGTGCCTTCAAATTAATAGAAGATAAAAATGCTTTTTCTCCATTCATCAAAGAAATCCTGAAGAGACCTGTGACATAGCCTGAAATTATGTCTGAACCTCAGAATCTTGCCTAGAAAAATGATTTGCATGAGTCACTTTTGCTTCCACCTTCTACATTTCTTGTGTATGATAACAAGAATATTCACACAGACATAAAAGGAAAATATATATAAAAAAAATAGTTCAAATAATTATGGTTCATAAAATAGCCAGAAGTGCACCAAACTGTTATGGCCAGTGGACATTAGCCATAACATCTTGCTATGTGGAAACGTGAAGCTTGGGAGACAATACCAGTGTCTAATTCAAATGGGGACTTTAGGCCAAAAGCAGAAGAAATAATTCCCACCAGGCCAAGCAAGTGCAAGAGTTCATTGGCTCATAGCAATGTCATTGAACAAAATCTTTTACAATGCCCCCATCTCCAAGTGCCTTACGGGCACCTTCTGACTAAATATCTTGCCACTGTAACACTGAGAAGTGCACACGCATGACAAAATATAGACAAAATGCCTTGAGGTAGTACTAAGCAGAAAAGATTTTGCCTTTTCGGTTCTGAAGACACCTTTCTTTCATTATGCACTTCAGACGGCAGGAAAATTAATAGAGCGTTATTTTGCAGAAAGACAGCCTTAAACTAAAGGTCTAGAGCTGGTTTGAGGGACTGATACATCAAGACCTTGACACTGTGACTGCTAGATCACATTTCCCTTCACTGTCTTCAAAGTTCAGTAGCCCATGAAGTATTATTAGCTGTATACATACCTTACAGCTTTTGTATGCATAGTATGTGTTTTTATTTTTTTTAATAATACAATCATATATGGACAAATACTAATGTTACCGAAGATTCCTCTCCCTCAAATCTCCAAAGGCTTTCAGCATCACAATTCAGGAACTCTCTTTGCATGAAAATTTCAAAGTTTAATTAATATAATTAAAGTCAACAGCAAGCAGCAGCCTGTGAAGATTTTGCTCATCTTTTTTATGCCTTTTGACATTGAATGACCTACCACTGTATGCGCATTACTTCTAGAGATTGTGAATTGGCCAGGATTCAGCAGTGAAAAGGCGTTCTTCTCTCAATTGATAATTTAAACATACACAGGCGTGCCTCCCATCACAAACAAAATATATGTATTCCATTTTTTTAAAGGAAAAATAGCGTTGTGTCTCGTTGACGATCCCAAATTATGTTAGCGTGAGCGGAAACACTGTGGGGGAGGAAGGAGGCAGCAGCTGAAGAAAAAGGCTCAAATGATCTAGTCACTTTCGATACTGTACTTCAGATGCAAAATGGATATTCGAGTCGAAACCTGACAAAGCACGCCTGCTTTGATGTGAACTGGTGTAGACAATGACCAGTGGCTGGGTCAGTGGGATGTCTCTCTGCAAGCAGGAAGGCTTATCAAATGACACTAAAAATAAGTTCAACAACCATCACAGTTGAGGGGAAAAGGCGAACATTTCACATTTGGTGGGCATGCATGTGCGCAAGATGGGAAGAGCTATGCAAGGCATCCTGGGCTAATTATCCGCCTTGTGCTCTTCATCAGAATTGCAAAGGACATAAATAATTCTGTTGGTCATTGTCCAAGCACCCGGAACTATCTATAATGGAGAAGAGCTAAGATATTTATGTTTGCTTGCGGCCCTTGCCCCTTTTGTGCATTGAAACTTCACTGCGTACAGAACAAAGAGGAAAAATAATCAACCCATTTTATTTAAATATGTTGTCAAGATATTTTACATTTTGCAAGTCCAGATATACATTCGTTAGTAATATCCATACATAGCAATTATGCCTTTTGGATAACCTTCAGGTCCTGGGATGTTATGGTATTTTGTTTATAATTTTACATGCTTTGGATATGAAAAAGTGGCAAATGTCTTGCTAGCTTGTGTATATATATGTTGTGAAATTCTGTATGAAATAGCTGTAAATGAATTCATAGTATTTGTTAAGATATTTACACATTGCAACTATTTAGCAATCACAACTGAATTTTCCAGTACAGATTTTTGTTTTGTACTTTGCAACACAACCCTGTAGAACATTATCTGCACTAAATGTTTAAGTAATGTACTCTGGTAGTATAATAAGTTCAAACATTCAATTTTTAAACAAACCAGTTACACTCATGAGTGCTGAAATCCACAGTGATTTTTATTCTTAAAGAAATTTTATATTTTAATTGTTTTGTTATTTATGTGCTTTTTGAGAGAAGTTGTATTTTTTATTTTGTGTAAATATGTTATTTCTAAGCAAGATGTCTAATCACCAAAGAAATCAAATATAGTGTATGTTTACAATTTAATTTTAAAACTTTAGTTGGAAACTATTTTTTCAAACTCTAGCCTTTGCAGTTTCTAAAAGTCAGCCAAAGGTATATTGCAACTTGTAGGTTATATTTGGTACGTTCATATTGTAATTTCTTCACACTTCTATAAATCATTCTGAAATAGTTTGGAACCACATGAATGTTATTTCTATCGAACTTTTTGAAGATATTCTGATTGCTTAATAATAACAAAACTTGCGAGCTGGTTTTTTTTTGTGTACCATTAAATTCTTGCCTGCCTCAGACAGTATTAATGCTACAGTACTATATTTATGCTTTTTTAATAAAAAACTTAAAATGTATTTACATTACTCTTTCTGAGTTTGTTAACGTGTACAGTGATCATGATATTTTTGGCATTGTGTGTATGTGCAACAGGGAATTTTAGTGAGGATGAACATCGAATAGAGGAACTGTTACCCAAAAGATTAGTTGAATACTTCCAATTTCATGTCTATTCATTTTGATATTTCATCTGAATAAAAGAATGGGGACATTTCACAAATAAACAAAACCAACACTTGGGCCCATATGCAATTACATTTTTCACCTGACATTTCTCCTAGGTGATATTTTGAAACTTGTCAATAAAATGATTTTTAAACCATCAGCAAGGAAAAAAATGCTCAAAATAACTTTGATAGCACATTTTTGTCTACTTTTTGATACTTGTTCCATTGCAAAGTGCTAAAATGTTATTTTAAATGGAAGATGAAAATGTGTCTCGTAGGAGAAAACTCAGGTGAAAAAGTGAATTGCATATGGCCCCTGGTGTTGTGAACTTGTGTTTTTCTTCAAACATGTAGTCATGCTGAGAATTTTCTATATTTTAAAGTATTATTCACATGATTAAATGCTTAAAATGAGCCCAAAACATCTTCACTATATGCTCCTCATTGAAACATGTACTCAAACCAATGTACATAAAATATTAGTTAAACACATATATAGAGTTTTGCTTTTGATAATGTATCAGTCTTCCTAGCAAGTCTTGCAAGACAGTGCTGATAACAGAAGCCAGAGAGCTTTATGCTATCTAAATTTACATCCAGATTAAAGGGTTAATTTATAGAGAAATGCTTTTAATCTGATTTTTATAATTACCTTTTTTATTGCAGAGCAGTATAGGTGTGTTTAATTGCTCATATTTGATAAACATGATAAATAGACTAAACACTGCGGTTTGATCAGTCATTAAGTAATATTTCAGTAATTCTCTAAAATATAATCGCCTAGTTTTGGGATAGCAGAAAATATATTCCTGGTGTGCATTTAGTGAAACGTAGTAACTTAGTACTTGCACAGTAAATAACTTAAAGAAGTGTAAATAATATTAAATTGATAAGTTGCGGTTTAGACAATATACAAGCATCTCAATTGTAGACAAAATTGTATTTTCTGACATGAGTAGTCTCATTGATTGCATTGATTGCTGCCTGACTTTTGTGAATGGATTCGCATGAGGATTTGCATGAAGATGAAACAGTGTCATTTCTACTGATTTCTTGGGATTTAGGTGACAAATTATTAACGTTAAGACATAGAACAGTGACAAAAAGCTTTAAAAATACAATTCTCCTGCCTGTCAAAGGAGATTTTCAATTCATTATTCTGACACAACAAAGCAAACTATTGATTTTTGCAAACTTACCAATCAAAGGGCTTGATTCACTAAACCGTGATAACTCATATCACTGCCGTTTTCGCAAACGCGAAAATACGCGTGTAAACGGCCGTGATATGAGTTATCACGGTTTAGTGAATCAAGCCCATTAAGTGGTAGTGTACTTTTGTGGTTTTTTTATATGTAACATGCACATGTGTAGCAAGCAGAAAATGTGTATATTTTTATTTGTAGTAGGCCTGAAATAGTTGAAAAAAATAGTTTTACAATAAAAATTGTTTTTGCATAACTCTCATTCATATGTGACCAGTAAAAGGTGCACAACTATTTTAAAAGGAGTGCTTAGAAAGTCGGTCACTGTAAAAATCTGTGAGAAGCATTTTCATCTTTTTCCTACAGAAATGCTGTGCAAGTAATGGATCATAAAGAATCCATTGCTTTTTGCTGCTTTATGTATAGTATAGACACTATCTCTACATGTCACATTGTTTTCCTCTTAAACAAATGTCATTATTTAAGAGAATATAACAGAAATAAGGCATTTTGTGTAGTCAGAATGCCAATTATGTTTTCGGATCTTATTTTGCATGTTTATATTTGTTTGTTTTGCTTTTATTTTCATGTTCATGAATTGGCAAGAGATTATTTCTTCATTCTATTTTTATTTTAAATAATTAAGATGTGCTGATTCTTAAAAAGCTTTGTCATTTATTTATTAGAAGTTTTCACAATTACATTGAGTAAACGTCATATTACTTGTGTATTTTGCACATTTTTGAGGAAGACCTCCCAAAATATGACAGATCATTCATGACTGAAACATTGTTTGCCGCTAAATAATGTATTGCTCTCAGATGGCTATCCCCTATTTGTCCATCCTTAGCAGACTCGAAATCTAGAATTAATAAGACATTACTATATAAACGACTAGTTTATAAACATAGAGGGAGACCCCATAAATTCTCCCAAATCTGGGAGAAATGGATTGACAAGTCTCATGATTAATAGTATCATTGATTCTGCTCTGGTCTTTTTATATATGTGCTTTTATGTAATTTTGTACATACAATCTGTACAAGAACACCCAGCTATTATTCCTGGGATTACTCCGCACTTTTTTCCCCTTGTTTGTATAATGTTCCTTATTATTCTCTCATGCACTTATCCATGAGTAATGTGTTCTTTTCTTTTTTTTTCTCTACCCTTTTACTATACTAGGCTGCATGTATTTTGTACCCTGATAACATTTTTTGAACTTTTTTAATAAACATCTTTTGTTTAAAATGTCATATTACTACAGCAACTGATATGTAACTGTGTATGCTGTGTATTTAGATACATTTGCCAGCAGCAGCTTTTAAACAAAGGCAACAAAAATGCAAGTGTTGATGTTCAGTCTTATCACATAGCCAGGAATATGTTTTATCAGTTACTAAGCAAGGCTAGCCTATACCTTCTATGGGGACTAATGCAAAACATTTCACAGAACATGTAAAAGAAAAAAAAACAGCACAGCTGTCTCACATTGTCTGTGCTAGGCAACTAGTCAAAACGCACAATTCCAAATAATGCATATAATTACATAATTACATATTTTGTCTTTGCTGATGAGGGCTGTAACACTTTAAAGTGGATCCCAGATGAACTTTTACTCACTGCATAATTGTGTTCCTTTCCTATTGAATATAGGGCATTCCACAAGCCAAATACTTTTTTGTTTTTGTTTTAATACTCTTAATTCCCTATAAACTAAATAAGCCACGCCCACAGGTTTTCAGAGAACCAAGGCACTTTCAAACAGTAGCAAGGGCTCATGGGAGCTCAGTCTGGGCAGGAAGAGGGAAAGTATTACTAGCCAGAGATTTCAGAGGCAGAGGGGAGGAGGAGGGGGGGGGGTTGCTCAAGATGCAGATAAGCCTGCCTCTGTGTAATGTTTACAAACAACATGGCTGCTGTCATTGTATCACAGGAAGAAATAATCATATTCTATTAAAGCTGTGTGTAGCTAGATTTGCTGTGTAAACGATCTAAACTTTAGATAAGATATATAGACAACTTACTTGTTATAGTTTTTCATCTCGGATCCGCTTTAAGTATGCTCAGTGAGCTACCCCAGTATTTGAAAAAAGAGCTTCATGGTTAAATAAAGAGCTTATATTAACTTTTGAGTGTTGCAGACCCTTATTGTACTGACTATGGATTAGCTCTGGGAAGCACCCGAGCTGTGTCGTGGCACACTCAGCTATATTTAATTTGCTATTGGGTGCTACAACCACTTTGTGTATGCTCCCTAGTGTGTGTAGACATGTATACTGTGTTGCATGTATGCCAACTATCTGCTTCCTCTATTAAAGTTTAGGTTTAACTTCTCAGGGTAAGTCTGGAAAATGGAAACATGTCAAAGTTTTCTTATGGTCAATGGATTTTAAAAATGAATTAGTGTTATTAATTTACAAAGCATTAACATGGCACCTAAAGAAATAAGCATACAGATGAAAAAGTATGAACACAGAAGAAGAAAGTTGGATACAGATTAAAATAGAAGAAGGGAAGAAACAATGTTTTTATTGAATATTTTTTATAAAAGTTTTAAACTAAAGTTTTAATATCCTGCAAATACTGTATTTTAAAATTTAATTATAAATAGGTAAAAATTACCCCCTTTTTCTATTAACTTGGGAGGTGCAGATACATTGGAGTCCCCTTTTTACAGGGTTCTCCCAGAATCCATTATAAGCCTCTCATTTCACCCAGGAAACACCCAGATATGTGTGAGGTTAATTGCCCCACTTCACAAAAGTGAGGTTGTGCCTATCAATGGCAATTTGCAAGGAGCAGGAGGGGTTTTGCTACTCCCTTTATTTTTAAAAATGCCCCTTTATGTTATAGGCTGTGTTGGATGGTGTTGCACAGGTAGCAGAACTCCACTTTAGTGAACTCTGGAATTTCTGGGTTCTACCAGCCAGCATTTGGGACAAGGGGTAAATTGTTGGTGGGGAGAGGCACCCCTTTTTCCTTTTATATGCAATAGTTGAATATTAATGAAAACAACATTTTTCTATACATCCCCAATCTTATGGACCATGTTACAATACAATAATACAATAACATTTCTATGTTGGTTGGTATTGCTCTCAGTGCACATGATGGTGACCTCTGCAATCCTTTGGCTATACCAGCTTGCATTGAAGAAGACAAGGGGGATAGTGGGAGGGTTTCAGGTAACACTCTCTCTCTCTCTCTTATTATCTCACCATTTTTGTAAATATTTTATTTTATTTTTACATGGGACATCCATGCAGTCCTACTGTACTCTCCCTCCAATTATAGTTACCTACCACCCTCCTGACCCTGCTTCTGTTTTCTTAGATCACTTTTCTGCACTTGTCTTACCTCTCGGCTCCAGACCTTAAATACCTCCCCACATGTGCTCCTGACTGCTTGTCTGCTATTTCCTCTTTCATGACATCTCGCTTAAAACGTAATATGAGTAAAACAGAACTAATCATTTTTCCACCCTCTCTGTCCACCTCTCTGCCTGACATCACAATAAATGTTAACAACACCCCTATAACTTCAGTATCAAAGCACAGTCCTTAGGGGTCATGTTTGTCTCCTCTCTCTTTTATTCCTTACATTGACTCCCTAATCAGCTCCTGTCATCTCCAACTCAAAAACATATCTTGCTTTGGAACTTTTCTCACTCAGGACACTACTAAAATGTTAGTACATGCTCTTATAATATCTTGTTTGGACTATATTAATATACTGTCTTGTGGGCTACCAACTAACCAGTCTATACTGAACTCGGCTGCTCAACTCATTCATCTTTCTTCATGCTCTTCCTGCTGCTTCTTTTTGTCAAGCTCTTCATTGGCTGCCAATAAAGAAGAGGATCCATTTCAAACTCTTTACCCTAACCTACAAAGTGTGAGAAAACACGGAAAAGCCGCCGCGAGTACTCAGAGTAAGGCGGCTGATTCCGCGTTCAACATGGCAGCTTGCGCGCATGGGCCTGCATCCACTAGCCTGACGGAGCGCGGAGAAACCGCCGCATGCCCAGTGAACAAGGCGGCGGATTCCGCGTTTGCACGCATGGGCTTACCACTAGCAGTATGGCTGAACACGGGGAAACCGTCGCATGCTCTGACAGCGGTGCGGCTGGCCCCGCGTTCAAACCAACAGATGCATTACAACACATGTCTGGTGTGGCTGGGAGTGGGACCGATAGGCCACACAGGTTCAGATAGACGCACACACGCGCGGAGAGGCAGAGCCTTTATGGCAGTCAGAAGGGTGTCAGCTGATCTAGCCGATCAGCTGACAATTCTATCAGGTTTCATTGGTCCAGCACTTAGGGGAGGCGCTGGAGAGCGCTTGTGTATATATACTGGGTGCTGGTCATTTCTCTGGTGTCTGGCGTTGCGATCACTACGTGGTAGCACTCAGACCTTGTCAGTATCTGTGATATTATCTGTGTTATTATCTAGACCAGTTCCAGGGTGTTGATGATCAAGGAGCTCACACCCAAGACTAGGCATTGTTGATTATTTGTTATGACATTCTGCTTTCCTGACTACTCTTCTGATCTCTGATTAGGTACTTTGCTATATCTGATACTCTGTTGCCAAACTCTGCTTGTCTTAGGATTCCGCATCTGTCTCCTGTCTCTGTCCCTGATCTGTCTGTCTGTTGCCGACCCGGCTTGCCCGACCTCGAGAGCTATTTCCTCAGTCAAGAGATAGCTCACAGACCTGTGGGTGACACCCTTCCTTGGTGTCACTCAAACTCTGTTCTTCCTACTCCTAGCCTGACCCCTCCCTCGGGGTTAGTCTCAGACTTGCGGAAGGAACGTGTTACCGTGCAGTACTCCTTACTGCTGTGCACCTGCTCCTCAGGTGCAGTCCTCAAAGTATTTCTGTTGCAACAAACACTCTTATTACCCAGGTGTCCAGAGGTTAGAGATATATCTGATTATCGGTGATACTGCAGATCATCAATAATCGGGTATATATCTGTATTCTCGGTGATACTGCAGATCACCGGTAATCAGACCCTCTCTGTGTTACACCGATCGTTACAGAACGCCAGACCGAAAAATGCAAATGGACGCACACACCGACCGTCTGGGCGCACTTACCACTTCGGTGGATACCATCAACCAAGTGCTGGGTAATCACCGGGCGTTAATTGACGCTTTGTCCGGGTCTTTACAAACCCTCCAGACGGCTGTGGATGAAGTGCGATCTCCTCCTAGCACAGACATACGCATGCCTGTACCTGAAAAATTTTCTGGTCACAGATCTGATTTCCGAAATTTTAGGAGTAGAGTGTTATCATACTTTGAGTTGAGACCTAGATCTTCAGGAACTATGGCCCAAAGGGTCACATTTATTAAGACTTTGTTATCAGGCGATTCTCAGACCTGGGCGTACAGTCTACCCGCTGGAGACTTAGCCCTAACAACTGTAGATGATTTTTTTAAAGCCATGGCAATAATTTACGACGATCCAGACATTGCCTCGACTTCTGAGCGGAAGCTCAAGTTGTTACGTCAAGGCAAGAGTCCGGTCGAGGAGTATGCTGCTGAATTCAGAAAGTGGTCAGTATCCGCCAGGTGGGACATCTTTGCCCTGTTAGATTATTTCTTATCAGGGTTATCAGATGAGGTCTCTGATCTTATGTTAGGTCAGCCTGAACCTAAGACCATTGATGAGGCCATTTCATCGCCCATCAGGATCGACCGTAGGCTACGCTATCAGAGACAGACCCGGGATAGAAATCATGTAAGGATGGTGTCCTACGTTGTGCCTCCTGTGACTCCACCTTCTCCCGTTTCATCTCCACCCGAACCAATGCAGATTGGTCGGTCGAAGTTGTCTCAAGTGGAGCGGAGATGCAGGATTTCAGAGCAGTTATGTCTTTATTGTGCAGAGGGGGGTCATAGAGTACAGAATTGCCCGAAGAAATCGGGAAACGCTACTGCCTAGGAATAGTTGGGGGTAATACCCTAGGCGTACAACTTTTACCCCTAGATGATAAAAGGTTGCTTCTTCCTTGTACGATTGCATGAGAAGATTAATCTGAAGTCACTGAGGCCTTCGTTGATTTGGGCTCAGCGGCTAATTTTATGGATTACGAATTTGCTAAGAAATTGGGAATTTCGCTCACCCCGGTAACACCACCTATCCAAGTTACGGCAGTGGATGATTCCCCCCTGCAACGTGACCGTCCTCTGTCTCAGGATCCAGAGGTGGGAGTCACTATAGGGGTGTTGCATAGGGAGAAGTTGTTTTTTTTTGTGTTACACATGACAACCTCCACTATCATCCTTGGCATGCCTTGGTTACACCTTCACTCCCCTCAGATTAATTGGGCCACTGGTCAGCTAACAAGCTGGTCAGCCCATTGCTTTCATCATTGTTTAGTGAGGGTAACCTTGGGTCAGACCAGGATTCATGTGGAGGGAGTACCGGAACAATATTCTGAATTTTCAGATGTGTTTTGTCCCAAAGCTGCAGAGAAACTACCTCCACATCGTCCTTTCGATTGCCCCATTGATCTCCGATCTGGTTGTATGCCCCCTAGAGGTCATCTCTACAATTTGTCTGGGCCAGAAAAAGTGGCCATGCGAGAGTACATCCATGAAAACTTAGCTAAGGGTTTCATTTGCCCTTCCCGGTCGCCTGCCGGAGCAGGTTTCTTTTTTGTAAAGAAAAAAGACGGAGGCCTTCGGCCATGCATTGATTCCCGGGGCCTGAATAAAATCACAGTAAAAAATCGCTATTCATTGCCTTTGATAGACGATTTATTCACTCAGGTCACTCAGGTCATTTTTTCGAAATTGGATTTGCGGGGTGCATACAACCTGGTGCGGATCAGAGAGGGCGATGAGTGGAAGACGGCCTTTAACACACCCGATGGGCATTACGAGTACCTGGTGATGCCCTTCGGGTTGTGTAACGCCCCGGCCGTCTTTCAGGAACTCATTAATGAAGTATTCAGGGAGGTATTGGGTAAATTTGTTCTGATATATCTGGATGATATACTAATCTTCTCAGATAACCTCTCTGAGCACAGGGCTCATGTCAAATTTGTGCTGCACAAGTTAAGACAGAACATGCTTTATGCTAAATTGGAGAAATGCATTTTTGAGGTAACATCTGTCACTTTTCTGGGGTACATAATTTCCACCTCGGGCCTTTCTATGGATCCTGCCAAAGTCTCTGTTGTCCTGGAATGGCCCCAGCCAGTGGGACTAAAATCTCTCCAGAGATTTTTAGGATTCGCTAATTACTATAGAAGGTTCATAAAGGGGTACTCCACAGTCATAGCACCCCTCACCAGTCTCACAAAGGAAGGGGCAGATACCAACCACTGGTCACCCGAAGCTCTGGCTGCTTTCTCCACTTTGAAAGAATTGTTTTGCTCTGCACCCATTTTGAGATACGTCGACACCTCCTATCCCTTTATTGTGGAGGTGGACGCCTCGGAGGTCGGGGTAGGGGCTGTGCTGTCTCAGCGTTCTGGGTTGCAGGGAAGATTACACCCGTGTGCCTATTTCTCTCGTAGGTTTTCACCAGCAGAGAAAAACTACGATATAGGCAACAGGGAGCTCCTAGCCATTAAATTGGCCTTCGAAGAATGGCGTCACTGGCTAGAAGGAGCAGAACATACGATTACCGTTTACACTGATCACAAAAATTTGGAATACATTGAGGGGGCTAAGAGATTGAGTCCCCGTCAAGCTCGGTGGTCACTGTTTTTCTCGAGATTCAGATTTGTAATTACGTACACTCTGGGTAGTAAAAACATTAAAGCGGATGCTTTTTTCCAGATGCTTTGAGCCGAGACAGCACAGCCCTCAGACCCAGAGACTATTATCCGGCAGAGAGTAGTGTTGGCAGCCACAGAGACCTGGAAAAACTGGATGGAGACTTTAAGTCCCTTCCACCAGGATGTTCCTGAAGGAAAGACTGAAGGGGTGATGTTTGTACCACTGCCATTTTGTCTCCAGATATTGCAGATGTTCCACTCCCACAAAAATGCTGGACATCCTGGGGCCACCAGAACACAGGACATTGTTGCGAGGTGTGCTTGGTGGCCTTCATTGGCAACTGACTGCAAGGAGTATGTTAGAGAGTGTGCAGTATGTGCAAAAAGCAAACCCTCCCGCCTGGCACCTGTGGGAACGTTGCAGCCTTTGCCCACCCCGAGTGAACCATGGACCCATTTGTCCATGGATTTTGTGGGTGAGCTTCCGAGGTCTGAGGGCATGTCGGTCATTTGGGTGGTAGTCGACCGTTTCAGTAAAATGGCCCATTTTGTGCCCCTGAAAGGACTCCCCTCGGCCCAGGAGTTGGCCGATCTTTTCATCATCCACATTTTCCGGCTACATGGAATTCCGGAAAACGTTGTGTCAGATCGGGGAGTCCAATTTGTTTCTAAATTTTGGAGGGCATTTTGTCATCAAATGGGCATGGAACTGTCATTTTCGTCGGGCTACCACCCACAGACCAATGGTCAGACTGAGAGAATTAATCAGTCATTGGAACAGTTTCTAAGGTGTTATGTTGCGGATGCGCAAAATGATTGGGTCAAGTTCTTGCCGTTTGCAGAATTTGCGCACAATAATTTGAAAAGCTCTTCCTCTGGATTTTCTCCGTTTCAGGTGGTAACTGGAAAGTTGCCTAAGTTCTCCCCACTGCCAGTAGTTTCCACGCCGTTTCCAGCTTTGGAGGCTTGGCAAAAGTCATTTAAGAACATTTGAGGGATCGTGAAAAATAATTTGAAGAAGGCTTTTCAAAGTCAGAAAGGTCAAGCTGACAAGAAACGCTCCTTAGAGTGGAAGTTCCGGCCAGGAGACTTGGTCTGGGTGTCCACACGTCATTTGACCCTGAAACAGCCCCCGCCCAAGTTAGGACCCAGATTTGAGGGCCCTTTTCCAGTGACCAGGAAGATCAACAATGTTACTTATGCCATTGATCTCCCTGCCAGCATGCGTGGTGTAAGATCCTTTCATGTGTCCCTGCTTAAGCCAGCAGTTCATGTAGGTTCCACTCCTCCTCCTCCTGTGATGGTGGATGACCAACCAGAGTACGAAGTATAAAAGATTGTAGACTCACGTGTTGTACAGAACTCAGTGCAGTATCTAGTTCACTGGAAAGGGTATGGTATAGAGGAGAGAACATGGGTACCTGAGTGTCGCATGCATGCGGATAAATTAAGGAGGGAGTTCCACGCTTTATATCCTGAGAAACTGGGTAGGAGCTGTCCGGAGTCCACTCCTCAGGGGAGGGGGGTACTGTGAGAAAACGCGGAAAAGCCGCTGCGAGTACTCAGAGTAAGGCGGCTGATTCCGCGTTTAACATGGCAGCTTGCGCGCATGGGCCTGCATCCACTAGCCTGACGGAGTGCGGAGAAACCGCCGCATGCCCAGTGAACAAGGCGGCGGATTCCGCGTCTGACGCGGCGGTTTGCACGCATGGGCTTACCACTAGCAGTATGGCTGAACGCGGGGAAACCGCCGCATGCTCTGACAGCGGTGCGGCTGGCCCCGCGTTCAAACCAACAGATGCATTACAACACATGTCTGGTGTGGCTGGGACCGATAGTCCACACAGGTTCAGAAGGACGCGCGCGCGTGTGGAGAGGCAGAGCCTTTATGGCAGTCAGACGGGTGTTAGCTGATCTGGCCGATCAGCTGACAATTCTATCAGGTTTCATTGGTCCAGCACTTAGGGGAGGCGCTGGAGAGCGCTTGTGTATATATACTGGGTGCTGGTCATTTCTCTGGTGTCTGGCGTTGCGATCACTACGTGGTAGCACTCAGACCTTGTCAGTATCTGTGATATTATCTGTGTTATTATCTAGACCAGTTCCTGGGTGTTGATGATCAAGGACCTCACACCTCAGTCTAGGGAAAACTGTATATTATCTGTGTTATTATTTAGACCAGTTCCTAGGTGTTGATGACCAGGGACCTCACACCTCAGACTAGGAATTAGCTTTCCCATTTAGTTATACTCAGACAAGTTCCAGGGTGTTGATGATCAAGGAGCTCACACCCAAGACTAGGCATTGTTGATTATTTGTTATGACCTGCTTTCCTGACTACTCTTCTGATCTCTGATTAGGTACTTCGCTATATCTGATACTCTGTTGCTGAACTCTGCTTGTCTTAGGATTCCGCATCTGTCTCCTGTCTCTGTCCCTGATCTGTCTGTCTGTTGCCGACCCGGCTTGCCCGACCTCGAGAGCTATCTCCTTAGTCAAGAGATAGCTCACAGACCTGTGGGTGACACCCTTCCTTGGTGTCACTCACACTCTGTCCTTCCTACTCCTAGCCTGACCCCTCCCTCGGGAGAGTCTCAGACTTGCGGAAGGAACGTGTTACTGTGCAGTACTCCTTACTGCTGTGCACCTGCTCCTTAGGTGCAGTCCTCAAAGTATTTCTGTTGCAACAAACACTCTTATTACCCAGGTGTCCAGAGGTTAGAGATATATCTGATTATCGGTGATACTGCAGATCATCAGTAATCGGGTATATATCTGTATTCTCGGTGATACTGCAGATCACCGGTAATCAGACCCTGTCTGTGTTACACCGATCGTTACACAAAGCTCTCCATAATCTCTCTCCCATGTACATCTTCTAATTTCCAGATACTAACCCAACCACAATCTCTGATATGCACATGACCTTCTTTTGCACTCCTCTAGAATCACCTCCTCGCATTCATGTATACAAGATTTCTCACGTGCTTCACCCCTCCTCTGGAATCCCCTTCCACAACACATTGGTCACTCTCCAACTTTTGATAACTTTAAACGCTCCGTTAAAACTCACTTTTTCTGATGAGCATACTCTCCATATTAGGCCATTCCTCCCTTGACCTCTGGCCAAGTTGTACTCCTTACTAGACAGCATAAAAACACATTGCCTCCAGTTATGAATATTGTATATAAATCAATAATAATAATAATGGGACAACACTGAAAATATAACACTTTGATACAATGTAAAGTAGTCAGTGTACAGCCCGTATAACAGTGTAAATTTGCTGTCACAAAATAACTTAAACACAGCCACTAATGTCCACTGGCAACAAAAGTGAGTACACCCCTAAGTGAAAAATGTCAAAATTTTGCTCAAAGTCTCAAATATTTGTGGGCCCACCATTATTTTCCAGCACTACCTTAACTCTCTTGGGCATGAAATTCACTAGAACTTCGCAGGTTGCCTCTAGAATCCTCTTTCATTTCTCCCTGACAAAGCTTGTGGAAACATTTCACACTTGCATTCCTCCGCCTTTTATTTGAGGATGACCCACAGATGCTTGGACAGTCCAGCACCTTGACCCTCAGTTTCATTAGTAAGGAATCGGTCATCTTGGAGGTGTGTTTAGGCTCGTTATCATGTTGGAAGACTGCCCTGGGGCCCAGTTTCCAAAGGGAGAGGATCATGTTTTGTTTCAGTATGTAATTGGACATGTTGGCATTTATGGTTCCCTCAATGAACTGTAGCTCCCCAGTGCTGGAAGCACTCATGCAGCCTCAAACCATTACACTCCTACTACCATGCTTGACTGTGGCTTCACCCAGTCTTTTATACAACAAACATAAAGTTTTGTGGCACAAAAAAAGCAAGCTGTAGGAATGTGTACATACATTGGGGGTGTAGAGAGCAACCCTTCATAGGTAAGTTAATGCTTGCTGCCACCCAAAACAGAAACCAATTATAAATCTCCCTTAGGGGGAGGTTTGTCTGATTTCTCATTCAATTCTGGTGCTAAGGTCCCATTAAATGAGCTTGGGTCCAGGGAGGGTGGGTGCAAAGGTCCCATTAAATGAGCTTGGGCCCAGAAAGGGTGGTAGTGTTTCTGAATAATTTCTACACATGGTTTCTGCTTTGCATTATAGAGTTTTAACCTGAAGTTCTGGATGCAGTAATGAACTGTGCTTGCAAACAAATGTTTTTGGAAGTGTTCCTGTGCCCAAGCAGTGAGTTCCACTCCAGAATTGTATCTGTTTAAACTCGGTGGCACCTGAGAGCAAGGACATAAGGCAACTCTTGCACATTATATAAAGATGTTCAATAAGAGTGTAGCCAACCTCTGGATGAGGCTGCATGAGGAAAATTAGTCTCATCCACTCGACTAGACAGAAGCAATGAGGATTAATTCAAAACATATTATCCATTCCAGGCAAAGATTATCATGCACCTTAAAGAGACTCTGAAGCGAGAATAATTCTCGCTTCAGAGCTCATGGTTAGCAGGGGCACGTGTGCCCCTGCTAAACCGCCGCTATAGCGCCGCTAAACAGGGGTCCCTTCACCCCCAAACCCCCCACTGCGACACTTGGTCGCAGACTTGGTCGCTCCTGCAGGCAGGGCTAACGGCTGCAGCCCTGCCTCCGTCTATCAGCGGCGCATCGCCGCCTCTCCCCCACCCCTCTCAGTGAAGGAAGACTGAGAGGGGCGGGGGAGAGGCGGAGATACGTGCTGACAGACGCGCGTGGGGCAGGGCTGCGGCGGTTAGCCCTGCCGCAACCAGGAAGAGATCCCCGGCTGCTCGGAGGGGATTTGTGAGGTGAGGGACCCCCGAATAAGCCGCGGGATAGCGGTGGTTTAGCAGGGGCACACGTTCCGCTGCTATCTATGAGGTCTGAAGCGAGATTTATTCTCGCTTCAGACTCTCTTTAATATATACTAATGGAGCTTGCATGCTTATAACTTAAAAATTGTGTAAAATATATCATACAAGTACATTGCATCATTGATTAGGTCCTTATTCTCAGTTAGTAGTAAACTACTCTTAGCATAGTAACATTTTTGGTGCAGCTACCTATTTCTGCAGCCAACGTCTTTTCCTGTTGTTTGTCTCTTTCAAGACTATCCTTTCCACTTCAGCCACAAGCTTTTGTACTATTGCCTATCTGTGCAGACTACACCTCCCTCCCCTCTTCATTAGCCAAGACATTGCATTTAAAAATATGTGAATGGTGCAAGACGTTGGTCTTAGTCGTGAGGAAGGAGGCATTAAACATCTACTTGCGCTCCATGTAGAATTTTTATATAATATATATAATATTCTATATAATAGGACACTCAGACAGGTGAATCATTATGGTGTTCCTAACTCTAGGTGGCCTAAGAGCTAAAATTACTTAATAGCAGAACTATGCAAGTGTAATGAGAGGTGAGTAGTCACTGTGAACTGCACCTCCATCTGGCTCACCTTTTAATGTATTGCACTGTGTATTTAAGTTACGACACATCATTAATGGGGTCTTTGTGTATAACCTCAGCCAATCCTAACAACCCCTATGGCCTCTCCCCCACAGAAAAATATACTACTGAAAACACTCAACCACCCAATTTTTTTCTCCTACTTAAAACTAATGTAAATAGAAATAATAAAAAAAAACATACCTTTGGACGGGGAAGGCTCAGGGTCCTATAAAGCCTTCCCGTTCCTCTCACAGTCCCCTCGTTTCAGCGATGTCACCTCACATCAATCTGCCCCCGCGGAAGGCTTTGGAAGTCTTCAGGGGGCCAGAGTGCTCCTGAAGATGGACATCTCCGTACTGCGTATGTGCGAGTGTGCGAGAGAGTGTGCTTGACCAGGTGCAGTCTTGAGTCGCCCGTTTTGGGAGCACTTGGGCTACAGAAGGCATCTGAACTCTCCCACAGTGGAACAGAGCAGTATTTGACTAATTGGTCGGATACTGCTAAAGGGGTGACAACACTGAAACGAGGGAACCGGGAGAGGAACGGAAAGGCTCTACAGGAGCTAGAGCCTTCCCTCTTCGTAGATAAGTATCTTTTTTATTTTAAGTTAGGTTTGCATTCTTTTGAAGACCAACACATGCCCCTCCCCATAACCCTTCTGTGAATCCTCCTTTACTGTAGGAAATAAGCTATTTTCCAACACCTTGCTACCCAAAAATGCCTGGTACTTCTCACTTGTAATCTTTCCTACCGCTTCACTCACACTATGCTATCTCCTACCCAAACCCAGCAAGCTGGTCATCCTCACAACCTGTCCTACGTGCATCCATGTGCATGCGTGTATGTGCATCTCCCTAAATGAAAAATGCCACTGATTGTTATATATCCACCTAAATTTTGCTAAACAATATTAAACACTGCACTGTCTATTACAATGAATATCTTGCTTTTTTTTAGCACTGTCTCTTCCTCTCAGCAGGTCAATGTATATTACTCTTGAAGTGTTTTTGAAAACAAAAATGTATAATATGATAAAATGCTTTTCAGTAGATCATACCTACAGGTGTCAGTCAGATACTGCTTATAGAAAGGAAAGAATGTGAGCGTCAGATCATTTCTTATTCTCAAGGAGAAGAAGAAACACAATCATGACATGCGTACGTTTAGCATTATTTATTTCTGTCAATGTATACCATGACATTAGCAGCCTAAAGAGGTACTGCCATGAAGTGTTGGCAACTAAGGAAGATTAACGTATGTGCATTGAGATATAAATAAATACAATAAAAAGCAAGACTAGGAAAAAAGAGAGTCAACTGAATAGTAAAGGAATGGGCCCTGACAGATTTGTGAGTGTCAGAACAACTATGAAATGCCTGTAGGAAGAAAGTCATACTGCAATGAGAAGAAGAAAAGATGCTTGTACAGTATACAATATGTTGGCATATAAGCTTTAGTACACACACTAGACAAAACAGTCTAATCTAATCATTCACAAAATATCTGCTTGCTGGAAGAGGGAGTTTGGCCAAGAGAATATGTCAATTCAAAGAGCAAATCTTCATAATGTCTTAGAAAATAGTGCAGAGTGCCAGTATGAATTTTAAGTATGTTTTTTCTACAAGAGTAGACATATTAAGCACGCCTGAGTAGCCACTCTTACGTTATTAAGTACAAAATAAACTGTTCAACACATTTTTAAGTGATTTCAATATTAAAAATGTAGTTCAACACTATTCTCATATTCAAATATAACTCAATATTTTGCATGTTATTATTTTATTTTAAGTAGCTTTAAAAATATGCATTCAGTGGTTCAGTGTATGCTGGCTTTTTTTTTATTCTGCTTTATTACAGCATTTATGTGTCTTTAAAAATGTAGAAGATTTAACAGCAAATTACAGTGTATTTAATTTATTTTATTCTGTCTTCATTATACACTACACATGAGACACTATTTTTGTAAATCATGCCAAGTTTTGTAATAAGGAAGTTCAGCCCTGTCTGCGTGTTTGTTTACGATAAAGTCAAGTAATTAACCAGCTTGGGATCGTGGTAGTTAGACTCTACGCCACGTCTGTGGCTCTTTAGTCCTGATGCGACATAGATTCTATGCCGCAGCTTTCCGCAGTCCCGAGCTGATCACTGCTCGTTGCCGAAGCAGACTCAGCTGTCATGTGACAGCTGAGCTTCCGCGTATGGGTAAAGAGCCAGTTTCCTTACCAGGTGATCACTGTGAGTCAATCACAGTAATTACTGAAAAGCCACATGATAAATGCTCTGGTCCTTAAGAGGCCAGAGCCTTGTGGTCTGTAATTGGTTAAATAGGCCCCTGTCTGGTTAATTTGGTAAACCGTTTTTGGATGCAGCTAATTTAAATCTAACCCCTGTTTAGAGCTTCATATTCTTCCCAGAGCATAGATTTCACTGCTCACAGAAATAGGCTCTTGACTGGCACACAGGGTTCAGTTGGCATTTGACAGCATAGTGCAGCAGCGGAGGCAAGAGTGAAGGGAGAATGCAGCAACTGGAAAGTCAATGGGAATTGTGTTTAAAAAAAATAAGTCAGATACTTACCTAAGGAGAGGGAAGGCTGTGGGTCTTATAAAGCCTTTCCTCTCACGGTGCCCTCGTTGCAGCGGCAGCTCCACCATTTAAATACCCCGCCGCGAAGGACATTGTAAGTATTTCCAGCCTAGTCCTCCCGAAGATCGGGGGCTCCATACTGCGCACGTGGAGGGCTCCCAAAGACTTCCAAAGCCTCTCTTCGGTGGCGGACACAGTAGTATTTGATCGAATTGCTGAAATACTGCTATGGGGGATCCTGCGCTAAAACGGTACCCAGAGCCTTCCCTCTCTTTAGGTAAGTATCTGGCTTTTAAAGAAAAATGGTTCCCTGGCAGGGGAAGAGGCATTTAAAAGAGCATATATTTCAAACAGCAACGTTTAATAAATCAACTTGATAACTATAAATCATTAGCTATCTGAATTTTACTTGTGTGGAAAGTTTCAGTTAAACAGTGGCATTTGTGCAGTAATTCATGGTGTCATCCCCCCCCCCCCCCTTCCAGAATAAGACTGCATTCAACAGAGCCAATGTGCTGGCATACACTATTTAGTTTTTCAAAAGATTAACCACTTCAGGGTTTCGGGTGGTTTGGATGATCTGTGCTGCGGGAGCTCTTCAGCCCGCAGCACAGATCAGATAGCAGGCAGGGCGATCAGACTTCCCCCCCTTTTTTCCCCGCTACTCAAAGCTCCCCTCCACAGCGCTATTCCTCCCTCTGCCTCCTTCCCTCCCTCTCCTCTTCATTATGGGCTGCGCAGGACGGAAATCCGTCCTGCGCCGCCTCAGATAGGCTTCAGCCTATCAGATGCCGGTGATCCCCGGCCAATCAGAGGCCGGGGATCGCCGGTCTCCTTTACGGCGCTGCTGCGCAGCAGCACAATATGTATGTAAACATCGGGGAAGATGTTCCCCGCGTGTTTACATTTACCCTGCGAGCCGCGATCGGAGGCTTGCAGGGTGTTCACGGAGACACCCTCCGTGAACTGACATGGAACAACTCATACGAGCGGCCGTTTCCATGGAAACCACTTCAGGATTCAGGGGCGTACTTATGCGTACGCAGAATCCTGAAGTGGTTAAGATTTGATGAGTCTAATAAAACTCAGGCCAAGAAACTATCTGCATAGAGTCTCAATGTTCCACCCGTTTTTGTGTGGTTTTCCTCCAAGCACTCTGATTTTTATTCCAAAAGACATACAAATGAATAGTTTCTCCTCCCAAATGGACTATGGTTAGGTTGTGAGCTGCTTTGAAAACAGTCAGTGACATGACTATGTACTCTGTAAAGTGCTGCAGAAGATGTCAATGTTATATACATAATAATAATAATAATATGGTAGGCCTTTTGACTATGACTATAGTAAGATTAGATTGTGAGCTCCTTAAAGAGATCCTGAACTGAAAATAAAAAGTTAAAATTATTATTATTTAGTGGATTTATATAGCACCAACATATTACACAGCGTTGTACAATAAATAGGATTACAGACAATGATCACAGGGGTGACAGCACAATACCGGTAATAGGCAATAGATACAACAATACAGGTAATAGGCAATAAGATGCACAGCACAATACAGATAGTAATACAATACCAAATCATACACTGGAGTAGTAGTGGTAAAATACAAGTTCCCATAATTGTAGGTAAAGTGCACACACTCATGTATGATACACAAGGGGAGAGGGCCCTGCCAAAGGCTTACAATCTAGAGGGAGGGGTTGGTGACACGAAAGGAGGGGGTGCATCAAGAAGTACTTGGCAGAGAGGGTTAGGGCAGTGTTGAGTTGAGGTAAGCCTCTTTGAAGAAGTGAGTTTTGAGTGCTTTTTTTGAAGGTGGGGGCAAGCCTGATGGGCAATGGGAGAGAGTTCCATAGGATGGGGGTGTAACGATTGGAGACAAGGGCTCTCTGGTGAGAGTAGAGTGGTCAGACTAACCGAGTTGGCAACAGACAGGCAGATAAAGTACAAAATCAGGAGGCAAAGACAAAGAGGTTTAACAGGCAGAGTTGGCAGCAAGATCAGATGGGCAAAAGTACAGAATCGTAAAGCAGGAGGAAGGTCAGAGCAAGCCAGAGTCATACACAGATAATATACAGTCTTTAAATGCTAATATTAAGCTATCAAAAGGTCTGAGTGCTAACACGAAGTATTCACAACAGCAGACAAGTTGCGAGTGATTCTGCCCGGTTTAAGAAGCAGAAGAGACCCTTCGGGCACGCCCACCACTATCAGCCAATGAGGAGCGGCGAGCATCTCCTCTGACGTCAGCTGACTGGCCAGTCAGCTGACGCGCCTAAAGTTCCTGTCTGTGCACGCGACAAAGCGACCTTATGTGCGGCAGAAAGACCCGTCCTCGGCGTGCTAGACACCCGAAGCACGGGTAAACTATCAGGCAGGGAGATGGAGGCAGCTGCGGTGGTAGCGCTGTTCACCGCAGCTGCCTCGTCACTGTTTATTACAGTACCCCCCCCCCTTGAGGCGTGGACTCCGGACACATCCTGCACAGCTTCTCAGGATGTAATTCATGATATTTTTTCCTCAATTCCTCAGCATGCATGCGATGACCCGGCACCCAGGATCTCTCCTCAGGCCCATACCCTTCCCAGTGAACAAGGTACCATACCAAGTTGCGCACCCAACGAGAGTCCAAAATCTGTTTGATTTCATACTCAGGCTCTCCATCAATCACCACGGGGGGGGGGGGGGAAGGGGAATCCACATGCACAGCCGGCTTCAATAAAGATACATGGAAAGACTTCACACCTCTCATACTGGATGGCAGTGCGATCACATAAGTTACATCATTGATCTTTTTGGAAACGGTATGGGCCTATAAATCTGGGACCTAATTTTGCTGAGGGTTGCTTCAGCATTAGATGCCGGGTTGAAACCCACACCATGTCTCCTGGTACAAATTCCCACTCCACAGACCGCTTTTTATCAGCCTGCTTCCTCTGAGTCTGAAAGGCCTTTTCCAGGTTCCTTTTGACCATGGTCCAAATCTCTTTCAATGATCCCTGCCAATCTTCAAGAGCAGGAAAAGGAGAAGATACCACTGGCAACGGGGAGAATTTAAGAGATCTCCCCGAGACCACCTGGAAGGGGGAAAAGCCAGATGAGGTACTTTTCAAGTTGTTGTGCGCAAATTCTGCAAATGGCAGAAATTTTGCCCATTCCAATTGTGTATCAGCCACATAGCACATAAGGAACTGCTCTAGTGACTGATTAACTCTCTTGGTTTGCCCATTGGTTTGTGGGTGGTAGCCAGATGAAAATGACAGGTCCATCCCAAGATGATGACAAAAGGCTCGCCAGAATCTGGACACGAACTGAACTCCCCTATCCGACACCACATTCTCCGGGATACCGTGTAACCGAAAAAAGTTCCTGGGCAGAGGGGAGTCCGTCCAGAGGAACAAAATGAGCCATTTTGCTGAACCTGTTGACTACCACCCAGATGACCGTTTTACCCTCGGACCTGGGGAGTTCACCCACAAAGTCCATAGATAAATGGGTCCATGGTTCCTCAGGTACTGGCAACGATTGAAGAGTACCCACAGGAGCCTGTCGGGACGGTTTGTTTCTGGCACAAATTGAGCAATCTCTTACAAACTCCCTACAATCTAGGGCCAGAGATGGCCACCAAACACTTCTGGAAAGCAGATCTTGCGTTCTCGCAACCCCAGGATGCCCTGCATTCTTATGTGCATGGAACAACTGTAAAATCTGCAGGCGGAAGTGAAGTGGTACAAATAGAACTCCATCAGGTTTTCCATCGGGAAAGTCTTGTTGATAGGGACCCAATGTAAGAGACCAATTTTCCCATGTCTCGGTGGCTGCTAAAACAACCTTCTTGGGCAGGATGTTCTCGGGGGTTGGTGGCTGAACTGTCTCGGGCTCAAAACATCTAGACAGGGCATCTGCCTTGACATTTTTACTTCCTGGCTTGTAGGTAATGATAAACCTGAATCTCGAAAAGAATAGAGACCAGCGAGCCTGTCGGGGACTGAGTCTCTTGGCCCCCTCAATGTATTCCAGATTCTTATGGTCCGTATAGACCGTAATCATATGTTCTGCCCCCTCGAGCCAATGACGCCATTCTTCAAACGCGAGTTTGATGGCCAGTAGCTCCCTGTTTCCGATATCATAATTTCTCTCAGCGGGAGAGAATTTACGTGAGAAAAATGCACAAGGATGCAATTTGCCCTGGAAACCAGAATGCTGAGACAGTACAGCCCCAACCCCAATTTCAGATGCATCCACCTCCACTATAAAGGGACAGGTGACATCCACATGCCGCAAGATAGGGGCGGAGCAGAACAAATTATTCAATGATGAAAAAGCAGAATGTGCCTCTGCTGACCAATTATAAGTATCTGCCCCTTTTTTGGTGAGATCAGTGAGAGGTGACACCACAGAAGAGAATCCCTTAATACATTTTCTATAATAGTTGGCGAAGCCTAGAAATCTCTGGAGTGCCTTCAGCCCCATGGGCTGTGGCCACTCCAGAACGGCAGATACTTTTTTGGGGTCCATGGAGAACCCGGAGGTAGAAATGATATACCCCAAAAAAGGAACTTCAACCACTTCAAAGAGACACTTCTCGAGCTTTGCATACAAAGAATTCTGTCTAAGTTTCTTTAAGACAAACTTTACATGTTCCCTGTGTTCAGCCAGGTTAGGTGAGAAAATTAGTATATCGTCCAGATATACCAGAACGAACCGCCCCAGGACTTCTCTGAACTTCTCCTGGAAGACGGCGGGAGCGTTACACAACCCGAAGGACATAACAAAGTACTCGTAATGCCCATCGGGTGTGTTAAACGCTGTCTTCCATTCATCACCCTTCCTTATGCGTACCAGGTTGTATACCCACCTCAGATCAAGTTTAGAAAAGATACCAGCATCAGTAACCTGGGAGAACAAATCATCAATTAAAGGGAGTGGGTAACGATTCTTTATGGTAATTTTGTTCAATTCTCGATATTCGATACAGGGGCGAAGCCCCCCGTCCTTTTTCTGGACAAAAAAGAGTCCTGCTCCGGCCGCAGACTTAGACGGACGAATAACCCCTTTGGCTAGGTTTTCTTTAATGTAATCCTGCATAGCGAGTTTTTCAGGACCGGAAAGGTTGTATAAATGACCTCTAGGGGGCATACAAACTGGCCTTAACTCAATGGGGCAGTCAAAACTTCTGTGCGGGGGAAGTTTGTCTGCTGATTTGGGACAAAACACATCAGCGAATTCTGCATACTGTGCGGGTAAACCCTCTACTCTCTGGTGAGAATAGAGTGGTCAGACTAACCGAGTTGGCAACAGACAGGCAGATAAAGTAAAAAATCAGGAGGCAAAGACAAAGAGGTTTAACAGGCAGAGTCGGCAGCAAGATCAGATGGGCAAAAGTACAGAATCGTAAAGCAGGAGGAAGGTCAGAGCAAGCCAGAGTCATACACAGATAATATACAGTCTTTAAATGCTAATATTAAGCTATCAAAAGGTCTGAGCGCTAACACCAAGTATTCGCAACAGCAGACAAGTTGCGAGTGATTCTGCCCGGTTTAAGAAGCAGAAGAGACCCTTCGGGCACGCCCACCCCTATCAGCCAATGAGGAGCGGCGAGCATCTCCTCTGACGTCAGCTGACCGGCCGGTCAGCTGACGCGCCTCCTTCCCGCATAAAGGTCCTGTCTGACAAAGCGACCTTATGTGCGGCAGAAAGACCTGTCCTCGGCGTGCTAGACGCCCGAGGCATGGGTAAACTATCAGGCAGGGAGACAGAGGCAGCTGCGGTGGTAGCGCTGTTCACCGCAGCTGCCTCATCACTGTTTATTACAGGGGGCAGCTCTAGTGAAGTCCTGTAGTCGTGCATGGGAGTGCGAGATGCATGGGGTGGATAGGAGGAGATTGTTGGAGGACCGTAGTGGGTGGTCAGGTGTATATCTGCTAACCAGGTCAGAGATGTACGTTGGGCAGGACTTGTGTATAGATTTGTATGCCAGACATAAGATCTTGAAGCTGATTCTGAAGCGAATTGGAAGCCAGTGAAGGGATTTGCATAGGGGAGTCATGGAGACAGAGCGGTGAGAGGAGTTGATTAGTCTGGCTGCTGCATTCATGATAGATTGTAGGGGGTCAATACGGTTTTGAGGAAGGCCTGACAGGAGGGAGTTGCAGTAGTCCAGGCGGGAGATGATGAGGGCATGGACAAGGAGTTTGGCAGTGTCTAGTGTCAGGAAAGGCCGGATCTTGGAGTTGTTGTGTAAATGGAAATTGGCAGGCTCTTGCAATGGTGTGGATGTGGGGGGTGAAGGAGAGGGCTGAGACCAGGGTGACACCCAGGCTGCGGGCTTGTGTGGTTGGACGAATGATTGGGCCATTGGCAATGATGTAGAGGTCTGTGGGGGGTGAAACAGCACGGGGCGGGAAGATTAGGATTTCAGACTTATCCAGGTTTAACTTTAGGAATCTGGCAGACATCCAGGATGAGATAGCCGAGAGGCAGGAGGATACCTTCTCCATGGTGGTGGTGGAGAGGTCAGTGGTATGGAGGTAAATCTGGGTGTCATCTGCATATAGGTGATAGTTGAAACCCAGAGAGGAGATGAGTTTTCCGATGGAGGCGGTGTAAATTGAAAACAGCAGGGGCCAAGAACAGAGCCTTGGGGGACTGCAATGACTGCCGGAAGGGGATGGTAGAGGTGGATAACATGTGTCTCAAAGGAGGTAAAGTTTAAGGAAGGTGGTGGCATGAGGACACGGAAAGTGCAGGTTGGGGAGAAGAGCAGACCCACTCCTCCCCCGGACCTGTTGTCTGGTCTGGGGGTGTGACTGAGGTGAAGCCTTCCATAGGAGAGGGCCGCTGCTGCAGCAGAGTCAGAGGGGGTGAGCCATGTCTCGGTGAGGGCAAAGAGGGTGAGGGAGTTGGAGAGGAAAAGTCATGGATTTCAGTGAGTTTATTGCGGACTGATCTAGCATTCCAGAGGCCACAGGAGAGAGGGGTTGTGTGTTTGTGAGCGGTCTGGATGGGAATAAGGGAGGAGAAGGAGTGAATATGGGTGAGGGAAGGAACTGTTGGGGAGGTGGAGACGGGTTTAGAGTGGGGGGTGCAGGGAGACAGTGATGGAGTGGTGTGGGAGTTGCATGGGGGTGGAGGGCAGATTGGGAGGCTAGGATAAAGTGGGGTGGGGGTGGCAGGTGAGTGCGTGGGATGGGATGTGGGCAGGTGGTGGAGGCAGAATGGGAGGCTCGAATTAGATAAGGTGACCTTAGTGAGGAATAGGTGGTGAAGGAGCAGGTGGAGGAAGAACATGTTGTAATATGTAGGTAGTGGAGGATAGGGAGGAAAGGGCGTGCATAAAGGTGGAGGAGTCATAGAGTTTGAGAGTAGGGAGGGTTGTGGTTTGTGTAGGCCCAGATGGTGTTAGCAGTGTATAAAGTTATAAATTGTGCAAATTCCTCAGTTACTGCTTAATGCTGCAGAATTGCTGGTGAATTCTGGTAAATTCAATTAGTAAAATCCTTAAAGCAATCCTTAAAACGTGAGCTGACAGATTGTAAACATACACAGGTCATACTTACCTCCCATGTAGTCTGCTCATCAATCTCTTTCTCCTCTCCTGCGTCCCATTTGTCCACTGTGATCAATGGATTTCTCCATCCTCTATTTTGAAAATGGCCATTAGGTCCCGTTTCCTCTAGCAGGTATGCTGAAACACATGCATGCCAGTGGAAGAGTTTCCACTGCGTGCATGTTGTGCGGTGCGGAGCGATCCGAAAATCTGCAGTCAGCGCGCCAGCGTGAGACGCAGAAGTGCCGGGCCTTGGAGCGCAGAAGAGCCCGACCTGGCAGCCGGCCTGGCCAGGTCGGGTCGGCCACCGGAGACCACCGGGAGCCTGCAGAGCGGCGGCGAGGGCACCTCCTGCCTGCCACGGGCTGGAGGAAGCCCCAGGTAAGTGGAAATTGATTTTTATTTTTTAGCCACCCTCCCTAAACCTTCCCTTTAAGCTGTAAACTGTTACATCGCCCATTTGAGCCATAGGGAACCATAAACTGTTAAACTGTAATATCACCCATTTGAGCCATAGGGAAATATGGACATTACCTTGCACATTCAGTTGTAACTGACAGCAACTGGTATATTTCAGTTCTGACAAAATATTGTCAGAACTGCAAGGGATCACTGTTAGAAGAAAATGGTGAGCTTCTGAGAGGAACTGACAGTCAGGTTAGTATGTAATATTTATTTGCAGGTGTTTTATTTTATATCATTTTACTCAGTTCAGGTTCCCTTTAAGGCTAGGCTCACATGGACATGTTGCATTGTGTTGGACAGTATAATGCCATGGCAAACAGAATGCAATTATATAAAACAGTGGTTGGATAGTGTACTGGTAAAGAGCACTGCCTCTGATATAAGAGACCAGGGTTTGAATATTGGCACTTCCTATTCAGTAAGCTAGCTAGCTTATTCAGTTAGTAGTCTCCAGTGCTTAGAGTCTGACTAGAGAAAAGGGCTATACAAATGTTCAAATTATTACAATATATCATAACTAGTGACCTTAGCCCATTTAAAAACGGGCTAGATCTGTCTTTACTTCACCACCCGCCGTGCGCATGTGATGCACGCACGCCCGCCGCATGCACACACGCCGGCCCCTTCTGGCCCCGTCCTCCCCCGGCTCTCGGCAGTGTCTCTGCGCCTGTCCCTGCACATGCGCAGTGCTAAAAAGGACTGACATACGGACGGACGAAGGGACACTTGCATTTTATTGTATAGGATGGCATGCTTACACTGGTGCATTAGCAGAGCAGTGCAACAAAATCCATCAGAATAACACGATGCATGCTGTGTGGTATCAGAGCTTGCATGTTTACAGTTGCATTGAAGCATACTGTTCATGTACTTTATGGCACACGTAATGCACAATGCAACTTTTCCTCTACATTGTGTCATCTTATGAATCATGTTTGGTTTTGTTGTCAGATTCCCCACATCCTAATACAGTTAAGCATCATTGGTATGTACTGGAAAAGAGACGAGGGCTATGGAGGCCCCCCTCACATAATGTATAAGACTTAAAGGATCTGCTTCTAAAGTCTTGATAATACCACAGGGCATCTACAGAGTTTATGCCTCAGTAGATCAGAGCTATTTTAGTGGCACAAAGGAGACTTGCATTATATTGGCAGGTAGTTTTAATTTTGTGGCGGATTGATCATCACTGTAGCTGACATATTATATTAAGATTAAATATTAAGAATCCGATCTAAGGATAGCTGTATCACCTGTGCAGGTTGATCTAAATCCTTTGTGAAGCTATGCAGTTGATAATGGCTAATTTTAAGTGTGGACATACCACCAGTGCAGGTAATGCAGCCGTATAGGAATTAAGTGCTTATTTAGGTAACTGTTGATGTGCTTTTAATTTTATCATGGGGGTGGGGAGGGATGTTACACCTTACAAGAGTACTGATCTCTAGGATTCATCACACTCCTACAGCTTCATGGCCATATTCTCCTCCACTCCTGCTTAGCCTTTACTAATGCAGCCCATAGAAAAGGAAGAAGAAGCATATAAGCACAAAATAAAGCTTAATGGACTTGCTAGATTAAACTTTCTAGTTTAAACTAGAGCAGAAAGCTGTGTGCAGCAGGCCCCACCCCCCTCGGCTCCTTGACCAGCAATCCAACTGGTGGATCAATTCAACCGAGTGAGGGCCGAGGGCATTGTTCTTCCCACTCGCCTGGCTCCCACGTGACATCACACCCACGCTGTTCTTCCATGCTAGCAAGTAAGGGGCAGAAGATGGTACTGTAACCTATGACACTTACTAACACTAACAGTAGGAAAATGTAGCAGGACCAGAATGTGTGGATCAGCCTGCACTGCAGCCCTTTTACAGTCTTTAAAAGACTCCCAGGAGAAAGAAAAAAAAGCAATCTTTACTTACCTGGAGCTTCTTCCAGCCCCTAGATGTTTTCTGGGTCCCTCGTCACAGCTGCGGTGCACCCCGCTGGTCGCTCATAGAACTCGCTTCTGCAGCTGAGTGGCTGGCCACACGCGAGCGCACCCACGTCATCGGTCACATACTCAGAAGACATCTAGGGACTGGAAGAAGCTCCAGGTAAGATTGCTCTTTTTTCACCTCTGGAATCCTTTAAACTAGGGGTGGGACGACGAATCCGGCGAATCCATGAATCCCTCGAATATTAGGAAATATTCGAGATTCGTGGATTCGAATCCCGACGCCATTTTCCACTATACGAATCCGCCGAATCCCGACGCCGCATCGCCGCGCATCCGCCGCTCGCACTCGTCCTCCTCCGACCCCCCCGCGCCTCCTCCGCTCGCCCCCCCTGCCCGCATCCACTCACCTATCCATAGCGGAGCGCAGAGCGGCAGACCTCTCGCCGACTTCCTGGTTCCCCCTAGTGACCGGCTCTTACAATGACGTCATTAGTAAGAGCCGGTCCGGCCACTAGAGGGAACAGGGAAGTAACGAAGAGGTCTGGCGCTCTGCGCTCCACGGGAAAGGTGAGTAGATTATGCAGGGGTGAGCGGAGGAGGCACGGGGGACGGAGGGGGTTGGCGGGGGAGGGGGGTTCTATCTACCTACCTACCTACCGACCTAACACTATCCCTACCTACCTACAGGCCGCTATACCTACCTACCTACAGGCCCCTATACCTACCTAAAGGCCCCCTATACGCACCTACCTGCCTACCTAAAGGCCCCTATACCTACCTAAAGGCCCCTATACCTACCTAAAGGCCCCTATACCTACCTACCTAAAGGCCCCTATACCTACCTACCTACCTACCTAATGGCCCCTATACCTACCTACCTACAGGCCACTATACCTACCTACCTACAGGCCCCCTATACATACCTACCTACCTAAAGGCACCTATACCTACCTACCTACCGGACACTATACCTACCTACAGGCAACTATACCTACCTACAGGCCACTATACCTACCTACCTACCTACCGGCCACTATCCTTACCTACCTACAGGCTGCTATACCTACCTACCTACAGGCTGCTATACCTACCTACCTACCTACCTACAGGCCACTATACCTACCTACCGGCCACTATCCTTACCTACCTACAGGCTGCTATACCTACCTACCTACCTACCTACCGGCCGCTATACCCACCTACCTAAAGGCCCCCTATACCTACCTAAAGGCCCCCTATACGTACCTACCTACCTACCTAAAGGCCCCTATACCTACCTACCTACCTAAAGGCCCCTATACCTACCTACAGGCCACTATACCTACCTACAGGCCTCAATACCTACCTACCTACCTACCTACAGGCCCCCTATACGTACCTACCTACCTAAAGGCACCTATACCTGCCTACCTACATACTTACCTATACTTAAGGCCCTATACCCTGCTACCTATACTGAAGGTCCCTTTACCTACCTACCTACCTACCTAAAGGCCCCTATACCTACCTACCTACATACCTACCTATACTTAAGGCCCTATACCCTGCTACCTATACTGAAGGTCCCTTTACCTACCTACCTACCTACCTACACTGAAGGCACATGTACCTTACTACCTATACTGAAGGCCCCTATACCTAGCTACCTACCTATACTGAAGGCACATATACCCTGCTACCTATACTGAAGGCACATATACCCTGCTACCTATACTGAAGGCCCCTATACCTAGTTACCTACCAATACTGAAGGCCCCTATACCTTGCTACCGATACTGAAGGCACATGTACCCTGCTACCGATACTGAAGGCCCATATACCCTGCTACCTATACTGAAGGCCCATATACCCTGCTACCTATACTGAAGGCCCATATACCCTGCTACCTATACTGAAGGCCCATATACCCTGCTACCTATTGTGACGATGTACCTGGAGTACAGGAGACCAATTAGCTGAGGGCAGCAACCCTTGCGGCTCACCGACTGGGGCCCCTGGAAGTGAAACAGGGGAGCCCAGTAAGCAAGGGGCAGGAGCGCTTGTGAAACCAGTGGTAGAGCAGGTTTGGAAACACAGCACTCCCGCAGGCTGAGTCCGGCACTGCAATGACTCAGCAGCCGAGAAAGTCCAGTAACAGGTGCCAGGCAGGAGAAGACGTGGAACTTGGAACAGGCAGAAGTCGGCGACAAATCGGGTACTCGTACAATCCGGGGTCTGGCAACAAATCGGGTCCTCAGGCAAGCAGTGGTCGGCAACAAATCGGGTAGTCGGACAAAGCAGAAGTCGGCAGGGAAGCGGGTAGTCAAGCAGGCCAAGGTCAACATCCAGGGATCAGAAACGGGCAGAGCAAGGCTCACTCACGGGAGTGCAACACACACAAAAGCTGCAATACTACAGCACCCGAGTGTTGCACTCTCCAGACTTTTATAGGCCGTTTTGGCGCGCAGCGCACCGCGTCACACGCCCGCGCACGCGCACACGCGCACAACCAGTGCGCACGCGCGCACGCGCACACGCGCAACATAGCGAGATGCATAAACAGAACATCCCTCATGCGCGCGCGCGCACAGCATCCAACGCCAGCATCCGGTCACGCCAACGTCTTCGCCGCACCACGCAACGCGCATGGGCAAGTACCGACAGCCCACCACAACGGGAAGACCGCCGAGACCCACCAGGACGACCGCCAGCATCCGTGTGTACAAGCCGCCTCGTCTGGACAGGTAACTGACCGTGACACCTATACTGAAGGCCCATAAACCCTGCTACCTATACTGAAGGCCCCTATACCTTGCTACCTATACTGAAAGCTACCAATATTGAAGGCACCCATACCTAGCTAGCTATACTGAAGGCACCTTTACCTCGCTACCTATGCCTGGGTACCTATACTGCGGGCAACTATACCACGGATCGCACAATTTTTATGTGCAGGATTCGTTAGATTCGGGATTCGAAAGGCTCGAGATATTCGAGAACCTTTTTAGATTCGGATCCGGATTCGGATTCGAAGAAATTGTGGATTCGTCCCATCCCTACTTTAAACACTATGTTCTGTGAATTAGCCCCCCCATGATAAGATTAAAAGCACAAGTGTGTCCTCCTTTACAGTATAATCTATTGTCTATAATCAGCAAAGATCACAAATACTGCATATGGCTACCAGTCCAGGCTACCATTCCATGTGTTGCATACACATGTAAAAATCATTTGATTGAATCGTAAGTGAGCTTTAAATTAAAATGGGATAACATTCTGACATAGCATTCAATAAAAATAGGTTTTCCTTACTTTTTATTACTCATGCAGTTATCATATTTGCTTTTGTGCACAAGTATTATTGTCTGTTTACAAATTGCAAATTCCCAAAGTACAGTTTCTCTGCTCTGAAAGCTACCATTGCCTTTTATTGCCTAGCTGCTATATTTATATATTAAAATCTATTTAGTGATCACTTCTCAGCTGCACATATACTAGAAGCAGAGAGAAGTCAGCACTTTGCAAATGTTTACTAAAGGCATCCAACAAAGGTATGTAAACAAGAGAAAATCTTATCATCTCTTTGGATGCGGCCAGAAGCTTTCCACTGAAGCAAGGAGGTTTACACTGAAGAACTAAGTGCTGTGTTTAATTGTTTGAATGCTGTTTTGCTACATTATTTTGTGGTAGTAGTTATTATGCTGTAAATAATCTTTTAGAACAAAGAAGACATGCTGAGTTTAATGCCACTTAAATAAGGAAAGATTTTTCTTAATGGGCTCATGAGCTCCTTTTTTCTTTAAAATCAACTAAAGCCTCATACTCACCTGGCGTTTCTTGCAGTGATGTTATCCGACGTCGGACAACATAGTTTACCATAAGCATGCTAAACGATGTTGCCACCCGTGGTGATGGCGCATCGTTAAACGAATGACACGGTGGATTGGATCTTTAAGATCCCCAACGAATTCATGCAAAGTACCGCGATCACTTCCCGCTCGCGCCCATCATGTAGTCACGTGATGTCGTGAGCAGGAAGAGGCGTCGCTTAACGACTCATCAAGGGGACGTCGCTGGACTCGTCGGCTGGTGAGTACGAAGCTTAACTGATAAACTGTCATAAACGTTTACAGACGTAAATACAAATGCATATAACCATCCAACAATACAAATTATTAAACGAGAGCTCTGGACATCACATTAAAAATTGTCCAGATGTTGCTATGCTGAAAAATATAAAATACATTCTATCTCTGATCAAAAATAAATAAATAGATATTTTAATGTATTACATATGAGAATCAACACATCCTGTCCTGCTAGTTGGCAGATTCAGCATTTTGAGAGGTGGGACTTGCATATTGCTCCTTTGGCATGTGACTTGCATCCTTGCATGTTGGTTGACATATTGGACTGAGCTAAGAAGAGTCACTTCACTCCAGCTTATCATCTCAATATACAAAGCCAGTGCTGTGCATATACAAAAATTAGGACCATTTCTATGTCTCTAGAAGTGTGTTTTTGTGTCTTATAAGTACTCAATATGAATGGACAAGGAAAGGCTTCTCTTACTGCTGCACTGCTGATGTATTTCCCCTCTGCTGATCAGTAGCCAAAAGACTTTGCTCATGATAGCTGACAGCTGTGAATCACTCTGAACACACATGCAGATTGGATATGCAGCAAGTTCTAGTGTTGGGCGAACACCTGGATGTTCGGGTTCGGGAACGTTCGCCGAACATGGCCGCGATGTTCGGCATGTTCGGGCCGAACCCCGAACTCCCCGAACATCCCACTTTTGGGGGCCTTATGGGGTTGCAGGCATAAGGGGGGAGCATCCCCCGATCGCGGGGGGGTCGGAAATTCCCCCCACCCCCTCCGCTAGCGCTCCCCCCTCTGCCCGCTTCCCCATACAAAAGTTTAAGGAAAGTAAAATAGTACCGGTGGTAGTGGCTGGCAGTGGCACTTTGAAGTGAGTGAGGAGGAGGAGTCCGGAGAGTGACGCGTTGAGGGAGGCCGGGCAGCGGGCGGTTCAGCGGTAGTACCCTTGTGGTACTTCCGCCCTTTCTCTGACCTCACGTCCTCTGCATACGAGGGTACGCGTCACGCGTACCCTCGTATGCGTCATCACGCAGAGGACGTGAGGTCAGAGAAAGGGCGGAAGTACCACAAGGGTACTACCGCTGAACCGCCCGCTGGCCGGCCTCCCTCAACGCGTCACTCTCCGGACTCCTCCTCCTCACTCACTTCACAGTGCCACTGCCAGCCACTACCACCGGTACTATTTTACTTTCCTTAAACTTTTGTATGGGGAAGCGGGCAGAGGGGGGAGCGCTAGCGGAGGGGGTGGGGGGAATTTCCGACCCCCCCGTGATCGGGGCATGCTCCCCCCTTATGCCTGCGACCCCATAGGGGGGCCATATTCGGCCGAACAGTGCCCTGTTCGGCCGAACAGGGGCCCTGTTCGGCCAGGCATTGAGCCGTTCGGGCGAACCCGAACAGTTTGGCCGAACACCACCAGGTGTTCGGCCGAACTCGAACATCACCCGAACAGGGTGATGTTCTGCAGAACCCGAACAGTGGCGAACACTGTTCGCCCAACACTAGCAGCAACCACAGAAGTGAGCTGACTGTACATTTTTTACTGCTGGATTACTAACTCCGCATACCTATACTTTACATTAGATATCGTAACAGTGCCAGCTGGACTTAAAATTTTGCCATAATTTCAGAGTCCATCATTTTTCTGGGGTACACATACATACTCTATATACTGATTAGTGATGTAGCAAACATTACATTTTTGCAAAAGTTCACGAAAGGGCGAAGCAGACGAACCGCCATAGACTTCAATGGGAAGACGAATTTTAAAACCTATAGGGACTGTTTCTGGCCACAAAAGTGATAGAAAAGCTGTTTAACCACTTGCCGACCGCGCACTCATACCGCGCGTCGGCAAAGTGGCAGCTGCAGGACCAGCGACGCAGTTCTGTGTCGCCGGCTGCAGGCTAATTAATCAATTCACGGCGGGGGGCTCCGTGAATAGCCTGCGGGCCGCCGATCGCGGCTCGCAGGCTAAATGTAAACACAAGCGGAAATAATCCGCTTTGTTTACATTCGTACAACGCTGCTAACAGTAGCAGCGTTGTACCAGATCAGCGATCCCCGGCCAATCAGCGGCCGGGGATCGCTGTCACATGACAGGCAGGAGCCTGTTAGAGGCTGCACAGGACAGATCCGTTCCTGCGCAGCCTCCGATCTCTCGGGGAAGGGAGGAGAGGGAGGGGGGAATTTCGCCGCGGAGGGGGGCTTTGAGGTGCCCCCCCCCGCAACACACAGGCAGGCAGGAGCGATCAGACCCCCCCAGCACATCATCCCCCTAGTGGGGAAAAAAGGGGGGCGATCTGGTCGCTCTGCCTGCACCCTGATCTGTGCTAGGGGCTGCACAGCCCACCCAGCACAGATCAGCTAAAACAGCGCTGGTCCTTAAGGGGGGGGTAAAGGGTGGGTCCTCAAGTGGTTAAAGGCACCTAACACCTGGACCATGGCATGCCGGAAGGGGATCCATGGCATATGTCCCACCAAAAATTACGTAGTTGACGCAGAGTAATGTTTTAATCTCTATAGGGCATAAATCACACATTTCTAAATTTGTGGAATTAAGTGCTTTAAAATGTCTGGCGTGCGTACACAGTGATAAGGCAGTGTAAGAGTTAGGCCCAGTTCCCACTGACAGATGAAACTCAGAGTTTACCACACCACAAACAACCGCAAAGAGCTTTAGTGGTAACGTCAGGTGAGCAAATCATTGTTTTTGATAGTTGACACCTCAAGGACATATATGTTAGTCCTCTCTGTGGCAATCTTTGTGTAGGGATGTGTAGTGGCTGCCGTGCTTGTTCGCACGTTCGCAGGAGTGCAGGCGATCACGGTTCTCCAGACCCTATAGTCGGGCTGAGGTAGTTAGTGGACAGTTAAGGGACCAAAAAAAAAAACCGGATTGCATTGAGGCCTTATACAGGGGGCAGTAGTGGATACTAGATGTCAGTAGTGGTGGTGAAGGATTATTGGGTTATGGTCAGTGCAATGCTTGGACCAGCAGACCTGTCTCCAACAGCTAATGTGTGCATTGAACACACAAAATTACAATATAACAATAGCAAGAAAAAGGAAGACAGCCCTTATAAGGCCAATTGATTTATCAAGTCGGTGCACTACTAGGACCAGCAGACCTGTCTCCAACAGCTAATGGGTGCACTAGACACACTGCAATATAACTATAGCAAGAAAAAGAAAAGCAGCCCTAAGAATGGAGAACTACTGTAACACTAAGCACTGACTGCATCTGTCTACAACAGCTAAAGTGCACTGTGTGGACACACTGAACAGTAATATCACAAGATCAAAACACAGCCTTTAGAAAGGCTTTTGTAGTTATGTAGATGGTGAATTGGTACAGTATCAGCAAGTAACTCCACTGGGGACACAGAACACAGGGCCTAACTAACGCTTTCCCTAATAGCAATACTCTCTGTCCCTAGTCTCCTTCACAGCAGCCACAGTCCGAGTGTAAAATGGCTGCTGCGCTGGTGGTTGGAGGGGAGGCGGTCAAGGTGGGAGGGATAGCTGATTGGCTGCCATGTGTCTGCTGACTCTGGGGTGAGGGGTACATTTTTGGCTCCATTATAATGTATAGGGATTGAATCACACACGCAGTATCCTCGTGAATAGACGCGAACTCGACCATGCGGGCGAACAGTTTGGGCCATCTCTAATCCTGATCACTTTCTGTAAACTGCTCACCGGGTGAACATCCTAGTCTTTATTAACAATATTTTTTTTTGACATGGTTGATTTTCTGTTATTGATTAACTACTTTCGCCTTTTGGATGTTGCTGATACGTCCAAAAGGCTGCTACTGCTCTGCTGTGCACGGGTGCACCCTCCCACGTGTGCTCCAGCACTCCCGTGCCGCCGCCCGTTAGCCCAGAGATCAATAAATGGGAACACAGTTCCCATTCATTGATCTAAGTCCCTGTTAGAAAGACCAATGGCTTCTTTCAGAAGCCAGAATCTTTATAAAGAAAAAAAAAGTTTCCCATCCTCCATTTACTTTCTCTAAGCAAGAGAGCTTGCTTACAGGACTAAAAAAAAAACTTTTTTGACTGTGACCATCTTGTGGCCAAATAGAAAAACTACATCTACATACTTTTTTTTAAAATAAATACAATTTATTACATTTAAAATTAACTGTTTACCCCCCACACTCCAAAAAATATTCTAATGAATTTTTTTATTAAAAAAATACAATAAAAAAACATAAATAGTTACCTAAGGGTCTGAACTTTTTTAATATGCATGTGAAGAGGGAATATTACTATTATTTTTTTAAATTATAAACTTGTAAATAGTGATGGATGCAAAACTGTATACATGCCCCTTTATTTCCAAATAAAATATTGGCGCTATACATTGTGATAGGGACATAATTTAAATTTTGTAATAACCGGGACAAATGGGCAAATAAAATATGTGGGTTTTAATTATGGTAGCATGTATTATTTTAAAGCTCTAATGGCCGAAAACTGAGAAATAATGATTTTTTTTTAATTCTTAATATTTCCGTTAAAAAAATGCATTTAGAAAAAAATTATTCTCTCAAAGAAAGCCTAATTAGTGGTGGAAAAAACAAGATATAGATCAATTAATTGTGATAAGTTGTGATAACGTTATTGACAAATGAATGGGAGGTGAAAATTGCTCGGATGCATAAGGTGAAAATCGACTGAAGACTGAAGCGAAGGTTTGTCTATAAGTATCTAGTCATTACTAAGGGCCTAGTATGTTAATATATATTGTTGTATTTAGCTTTTTAGCTACTAGTACTGCCGTCTTAAGCAGCTGGTGGAAAATGATTTTGTCAATACCCAAGTTGTTCAGACAATATTTTAATTTATTATTGTTATTCTATATGTATTTCCTCCACATGGTTTGTAGATTGCTGTGATCTAAAGCTTAAAGATGAAGGCTCACAGTAATTTAAAGGAGTAGCATAACATCATTACAGAATATTCAATGATACCGTATTTCAGCACAAAGACAACAATCACAGCATGAATATTACATAATTAAACAAATGAAACTGCAATTACATGAGAGCAGACCATGGGGGAGGTTGCAGCCACGTTAGGACAAAAGGAATTAAATCAGTGAAATCTCATAATGAATCCTGTATTTAGTAAAATATTTATAGTATACGAGGCACACCGATTTTCATTTAATTATCCTGCGGGATACAGTAATTAATTATGGAAAAGATAATGCAAAAACAATTATCCAGAGGATTTAATTAAGAAAAATGAATGTATTTAAGGGACACGTAAGCACACCCATGAAGCCAAACATATATTTTTATATATGCATATATTTATATTTTTCTTTGATTTGTTGAATGATGACGTCCTTGCCTTAAGCATGTGCCAGATTACTCATAAACCTGGACCATATGCCACTGCAATTTGCTGATGGGCCCAAGCTGTTTTGGTAGCTATAAAATCCAAGGGGATTATATAGTCTCGATCCTAACTGTTAATAGAGCATCGATGGTCAGACAGCTGCCTACTTTCTTTACTTTCGTTTTAGGTCAGTATTGCATGACTTGGCACCAAAAGAAAGTTATGTGAACTTATGAAAAATCAAAATACAAATTATTCTATGATACACTTTAAATTAATGAAAGAAAACCATATGTGATAAAAAAAAAACTTTGATAAATTGTATTTTTACTATTTTTACATAATCAGAGAACTAATTACATGCAGAACTTATTGCCTTCCCCACTGAAATCTCTAGAAATAGATTACACTGATATTGCTATTTTGGTGGTAGAAATATAAACCCTGTGACATTTTAAGCTGTTAGATGCTTTAATTTGCCAAACAAACATATTAAAAACATTTTAACCACTTGAGGACCGCAGTGTTAAGCCCCCCTAAAGACCAGGCCTATGACAGCGGATCACTTCTGCACTGACAGAGGGGACAGCCGTGTCACACGGCTGTCCGCAGTACAGCGCTGCTGCAGATCGCAGCGCTGTACAAAGTAATTAGATGGCGGTTTTGCCGTCTAACAGTCTCCCGAGCGGTGATCGCTGCTCGGAGACTGAAGGTCGGAGCTCCGCTCTGCCTTTCAAGCAGGAGATGCGCGTGCAGCCTGCGCGCAATCTCCTGCTAGCCTCATAGACGCCCGTTCACGCCGATCAGCATGGAGCAGTCCTGGGGCTGCAACACTGCTCACGCCAATTGGCGTGGAGCAGTCGGCAAGTAGTTAAAGGGCCTGCCTACAAACTTTTTTTTTTTTTTACATTTGCTTGATTAGGTGACAATACATGTTGCATGTTGATGATTATCCCATTGAAAAAGTCACATGACTAAAATGATCAGGGATTGCTGAGCAGAGAGGCGCTGGGGAGTGAACAAGGGTGCGGAGTGAGGAAGCCAGAGTGGTAAACACTGTAGTGCTCTTGTCCGCATTTGCCCTAAACTGTATGCCTGTAATAGACATACATTGTGAAATGTGAGTTTTTGATCTGTATGTTTTTAATGGGAGATTAAAGTTGTATTGAGATGGTATCATGCTATTGGAGTTCCTGTTCTTTTTATGCATGCAATGGTCTGCTGATTTAAGTCTTAAATCAATGGAGCCCCTTTGAGACCAGACGGGCAGAGGTTCTAATTGAGCGCATATGATCATTTTATATGATTATAGGATCTGGTGAGTGAGATCATCTTTTGAGGTGTGGTGGAGGTGTTTTTAGTGCTGGAGAGGAGCGTTTGTGGATGAAGCGCCGATCATAATAAGTGGACATGCTGCATGCTTAGTTTTTATCTAAAATATGACTATAAAGATGTAGATCTATAGCAAAATCCTTGTATGACCCTCTTAGCCCTTAACACAAGATTTTTCTGGTAATAATTAGAAGTGTAGTTACTGTATATACAGTGGGATGCAAAAGTTTGGGCAACCTTGTTAATCATCATGATTTTCCTGTATAAATCATTTGTTGTTACGATAAAAAATGTCAGTTAAATATATCATATAGGAGACACACACAATGATATTTGAGAAGTGAAATGACACTTATTCGATTTAAAGAAAGTGGGCAATAATTGTTTTAATAGAATTAGGTAGGTGCATAAATTTGGGCACTGTCGTCATTTTATTGATTCCAAAACCTTTAGAACTAATTATTGGAACTCAAATTGGCTTGGAAAGCTCAGTGACCCCTGACCTACATACACATGTGAATCCAAGTCATGGAGAGAATCTGAAGACATAACAACAAAAGTTGTTTAGGTGATAACTTTAATGACTAACTGTACAAGATTTATTTGCAAGCTTTCGAAACTTTTTCCTCTTAGAAAGAAAGGCATGTTACAGAACTGGGTCAGAACCATACAAAGCACTGTCACATAGAGAGGCTTTAAGCCTCATCTACACGGGTAGATGAGGCTCCAATCTGGCGGCTCGATTAGCCGCCGGATCGCCTCTTCCGCATCCCTGCGCGTGCCCGCCACGTCCCCGCTCGCCGCGCGTGCACCGGATTCGATGCCCCGCTCGTCCCCGCTGGCGCTGCTTATCTCCCGCTCGATTCCCTGCCATTGTCCCCATCGGGGAGCGAGTAGGAAATCGGCGGTGGGGAGATCCGTCCTGTCAGATCTTATCAATCGATTGATAAGCCACATTGCCGCCTCATCTACGCGTGTAGATGAGGCTTTATACATTATTTTGTAGAGTATACAGAAATCTGACCTCATGTTAGTCTTCCTCTTTTTTTGAAATGTAAATGATCTCATCAAAGCTTAGATCTATTTACTCAAGGCTCTATACAATGGGTAGAGACATACACACATTAATCAAATTAGCTAATTGTCAGCACCTAACCACAGGTATACACAAACTCTAATGGAATTAGTTGTCAGGCAACAATAGGTGATAACAGTTGATATAACAGGGAATAAAAGATTGGAAAGTCTGCCAGTAGGACACTGTGATGCACAGATTGTGTACCTGTTTCTAGTGGCCACTGGCTGCATCAAACAAAATAAGCGTCATCACTTATCATAGGTATAGGTAGGTCTGAGGGATGTAGGAGATAGGTATTTGTGAAAGTTTGATTGCTTGCCTGTCCTGCAGGAAAAGCATTCCTAGTGCTCATAATTTACCATAAACCCAGGTTTGATATTGAGTCCATGTTTCAAAGTCCCAAACAGTTTCATAAATTCCTATTTACATGTCCTTCTTTCATTACCTGACTTGAATCCCCCCCCCCCCCTTAAGATGGTGACTCTTAAAGAGAACCCGAGGTGGCATATTATAATCCTAACAGGACCCAGAGAGGCATTTTGTGTGTACAATGACATGCCTCTGGGTCACTGTACCGCCGCTGCACCCCGTTAAAAGATCGCCAGCCTAGCGACAATCTTCTTGTTGTTAGCTAATCTGCTTGTCGCTAGCTGGCTTTATTTATTTGAGGCTGTCAGTCAGCCTTGTAGTATTGCCTCCTCAATAATCCACTCCTCCCAGCCGCTCTTCCCCGCTTCTAGCTTCCTCCAATAGGAAGCCAAGGCGCGACCCAGGAGAACTGCATTTGCTCAAACACCAGGGAAAGGGATCTGCTTCTTAACAACCTCAGGAAGGACTTCTTAAACAGGCTACAGACCACAAACTATAGAAGACCAAATCATACCCAGGGCCAAACTTCTGCAGTACAGAGAAAAACAGAAGCCCGACAGAGTGCCCTTAGTGATAACATACAACCAACAACTTGGTGTGCTGTGAGAAATAGCTATAGAACTACAACCCCTACTCCACAAGGATAACAGGCTCAAAGAAATCTTCCTTGAACAACCACTTCTTGCCTATAGATAGCCGGCCAAGCTGAATAAACATCTGGTCAGGAGTGCCTTACTGCCGCCAGAAGAAAATGGCACATATACCTGTGGGATAAAGAGTTGCAAGACCTGCTGCCACATTTTATGTACCGATAGGCTGCCAATACCAGATACATCTGAGGCCTATCACATCCGGGGTGTATACACATGCACATCATCGATTGCGGTATACGCAATCATGTACATGAAATGCCCCAATAAAGTTTTGTGTGTTGGGGAGATGATGCAGACACTATGGAAATGTATCAATACTCATCGCTCCACGGCACAGGCTACGGACAAAAACAGGGATACCGCTGTAGGACTGCACTTCAAAACATCTGCCCACAGCATGGAAGAGTCACCATATAAAGGGGGGGGAGGGTTTAAGTCAGGTAATGAGAGAAGGACATTAGAATATGAATTTATGAAACTGTTCGGGACTTTGAAACATGGACTAAGTATCAAGCCTGGGTTTATGGTTAAACTATGAGCACTAGGAATGCTTTTCCTGCCTTACAGGAAAAGCATTCAAACTTTAACAAATACCTATCTCCTACAGCCCTCAGACCTACCTATACAAATGGTAATTGATGACGTTTATTTTCATTGTACCCAATTTTTACATCACAGTATCCTGCTGGTAGACTTCCCAATCTTTTATTCCCTGTTGTATCAACTGTTATCACCTGGGGCTTGAATCACAAAGCGGTGCTAACCTACTTAGCACGTCTAAAGTCTTTAGACGTGCTAACCAGGGTGCTAAGTAGGTTAGCATTGAATTATCTGATTCAGAAATTCGGTGCTAACCTACTTAGCACCCTGGTTAGCACGTCTAAAGACTTTAGACGTGCTAAGTAGGTTAGCACCGCTTTGTGAATCAAGCCCCTGTTGTTCAATGACAGCTAATTCGATTAGATTTATGTATACCTGTGGTTAGGTGCTGACAATTAGCTAATTTGATTAATGTATGTGTGTCTACCTATTGTAAAAAGCCTTCAGAGTGAATAGATCTAAAGGTGGACATACACTTATAGATTTGCAGCAGATTCGACCATCAGATAGATTTCTGTCAGATGCCTGGCAAGTTGAATAGTACCACACACTAGGAACAGATTTCTTATAGATTTAAGAATGAAATCGAAATCGGCCACAAATCAATCAATGGAAAGATTTGATAGAATCCGATCGATTCCATAGATTGATGGCTGAAATTGACCGGTGTATGGGCCCCTTAAAGGAAACCAGAGATGAACACTTTGGCACGAAATAAACATATCTCCTGATAGATTTTACAAAATAAATACTATAGGCTTGATTCACAAAGCGGTGCTAACTGTTAGCACGCTTGTGAAAAGCCATTCTCCACACCTAAACTGATTTTAGGCGTGTAAAAATGAACTCGTGCGCAAAGTCCCACGAGCAAGACTTTGTGCACGCACCTGATGCGCCAAAAAGGTCGCGTAAAGGGAGACCTTAACGTCGCATAGTGCGATGTTAAGATTGCACCATGCGACCTTATAGGCGCATTGGGTGCGCCATTTTCGGCACACTGGGTTGCAACGTTTCGCGCGCATTGCTCTGTGTCCATAGGAAAAATACTGTACCTAGATTGCCATTCATCTCTACCTACAATACTTGCAGTGACAATGTGAGTCGGATTATACGTCATCACTGGTATATCCTGAGGGATGGTTTCCCTAGAGTACCAGAGTTCAGATACCCACCCCTTATGTCGTTCCGCAGGGCACCCACCCTGCGTGACAAATTGCGAGTGAAAAAGAAAGATGTGTCTGGTGACCTCCCGGTCAATAGGGGCATGTATCCATGTCTCACATGCCACATGTGTAATAGTGTCATCAGAGGCAAAGATTTTTGTCATCCCACCACAGGAAACAAATATGAGATCAGGAGACGCTATACAAGCGATTCCCGATATGTTGTTTATCTCTTAAAGTGTCCCTGTGGTTTTGTTTATGTAAGGATGACAACTCAGCGCCTTAAGGACCGTATCTCATCTCATAAAACAGCAATTAGGGGTAAGAGTACTGAGCAGTCGGTTGTTGAGCATTTTACAAAATGCAAACATAGTGTCTCGCAGTTAAGGGTTATGGCCATTGATAGGGTCCCCCAAGATTGGCGTGGGGGTAACCGACAGAAGGAATTACTAAGGAGGGAGGCTGGCTGGATTAGGAGATCGGGAGCCATGGTTCTGGCGGGACTCAATAGGGAGTGTGATTTAAGCTTTTGTATTTAATATTCATTGTAGCCATTATGTTATACTTCGTTAGGTAACCGTTTGATAATATGGATTTATATATGTATTTGAGCTTCTATCTTTTATTGATATGTGTTTTTATATTTTATCAATTTTTAGGTACATTTGGGGATTCATATATTAAAAGATCATAATTCTCTGCAGAATACCTTTACTCGGTGAGGCTGGCTGGGTGAGTGTTGTGTTTATATTTACATGTTGCTAGGAGACAACACGGCTGTTACTGTGTTGTGCTAGCCGTGTCTCCGTCTTACTAACACGCCCCCCGCCTCCATTGGTCCGAGGCCAGCTATCCCCCATTGGCCAAGACTTGGGCGCAGGTGATTGGTGGCAGCCGATCATGTGTTCAGTCACATGACCGGCAATGCTTACAGCGGGCGCCGCCGCTGATTGCATAGCGGCGGCGCGCTGTCCGTGATGCGCTCATATGAGCCGATTTGGGCGGATGGTGCTGGCGGTTTCTGCAGGGAATCTGATCCCTGATTGGTGAGTTTAAAAGTTTAAATTTTATGTACTCCCTTTGGGTGGTCAATTCTATGTATACTCAGTCTCCCATCAGGTCCGCATACATTTTTGTTTCCCCATCTGCACGCACTAGGGTGGTCTGCCCTCTGGGCGGAGATAGTGATATATAAGTGGTGATGTGAGAGATGTATATGCATTTGACACTTCTTGGCAACTTGATAAAGGCCTCTCAGGCCGAAACAGCGGGCTGTCGCTGCCTGTCAATCTTTTACTATGCAATAAAAGTTTAAGAGCTATTTGAAATACATATATCGTGTGGTGCCGATCCTTTGTGGACTATAGATTGCAAGAATAGATTGTGCTGTGTCCATAAAACACGCCTCTTTCACCTGTCTGGCCCCCCCTCGTATCCCATTTATCTCCTTCTTTGCCTCTCAGATCTCACACATGTGCGCCTGTGCCGCTTCACTACAGTCCTCAGCAGCAAGATCTGAGAGGCGAAAACAGGATAGGACGTATCGCCCGGCATCAATGACACCCGGCGTATAAGATGACCCCAACTTTTCAGAAGATTTTCAAGGGTTAAAAAGTAGTCTTATACGCAGGAATATACAGTAAGTGCTTCTGCTGATCTGCCTTAAGGCCCATACACACGTTGGATTTCCGTGAACGACGGGTTGTTTGAACGTCCCGTCGTTCGCCCGCTAAATCGGGCGTGTGTACAGACTGTCGTTCACGTGATAAGGGTGAGTTTGAGCGATCCGCCCGGTGCTATAATAGCACCCCACAACAGCTCTTTTGAGAGCTAATCTTGTTCTTATGATCTTTTTTTTTTCTGCGTGACCCACTGATCTAACTGACACTTGTGTTGCATAAACAGCTTTTGTAATTCATACTGTGTGTGTGCCACTGCCCGGCCCAGCACATTCAGTGACTACCCGTGTCTGTGATAGGCAGCTGCACATTGTAATACCCATTACTGCACTTGTGTTGCACAGACAGCTTTTGTAATTCATACTGTGTGTGTGCCACTGCCCGGCCCAGCACATTCAGTGACTACCCGTGTCTGTGATAGGCAGCTGCACATTGTAATACCTATTACTGCATATACCAAGCTGTTGTGTTGAGTGAACCCACCTCATCACTGCATATACCTAACTTTTGTGTTGAGTGAACCCACCTCATCACTGCATATACCTAGCTGTTGTGTTGAGTGAACCCACCTCATCACTGCATATACCTAACTTTTTTGTTGAGTGAACCCACCTCATCACTGCATATACCTAGCTGTTGTGCTGAGTGAACCCACCTCATCCCTGCATATACCTAGCTGTTTTGTTGAGTGAACCCACCTCATCACTGCATATACCTACCTGTTGTGTTCAGTGAACCCACCTCATCACTGCATATACTTACCTACCTTTTGTGTTGAGTGAACCCACCTCATCACTGCATATACCTACCTTTTGTGTTGAGTGAACCCACCTCATCACTGCATATACTTATCTACCTTTTGTGTTGAGTGAACCCACCTCATCACTGCATATACTTAGCTGTTGTGTTCAGGGAACCCACCTCATCACTGCATATACTTACTTAGCTTTTGTGTTCAGTAAACCCACCTCATCACTGCATATACTTACCTACCTTTTGTGTTGAGTGAACCCACCTCATCACTGCATATACCTAGCTGTTTTGTTGAGTGAACCCACCTCATCACTGCATATACCTAGCTTTTGTGTTGAGTGAACCCACCTTATCACTGCATATACCTAGCTGTTGTGTTCAGTGAACCCATCTCACCACTGCATATACTTACCTAGCTGTTGTGTTCAGTAAACCCACCTCATCACTGCATATACTTACCTACCTTTTGTGTTGAGTGAACCCACCTCATCACTGCATATACCTAGCTGTTTTGTTGAGTGAACCCACCTCATCACTGCATATACCTAGCTGTTGTGTTCAGTGAACCCACCTCATCACTGCATATACCTAGCTGTTGTGTCAAGTGAACCCACCTCATCACTGCATATACTTACCTACCTTTTGTGTTCAGTGAACCCACCTCATCACTGCATATACCTAGCTGTTGTGGCAAGTGGTGTCATCAATGTCTGCCATAACAGATTCTCGTTAAAGGAGTTAATTCATTTCAAATACAGCAAGCCCTCGAAAGTCCTCCTGTATTGTTATTTTTGGTCACTACCTCGGGACGTGCATGCCATCCCTGCTGTCTTCCTTGGATGTGTGGTGGTAGCCGTTCCTGCTCCTTTGCCCACAGCGTGCCTGCTGCCTTCCTTGGATGTGTGGTGGTGGTAGCCTTTTCTTAGGCTCCCACTCCAGACCGGAATCGAACCAGGATTCCCTTACCCCTGGTCAGTCACCATGGTACTGATAAAGTACCATCAAAAGTTTCACACAGTTGAATGAATGGCAGACTTGCCCTCCATAACACATTCTTGGCAAATTGGTTTGTCTTCCGCTGGGTCAAGGGTCCATCTGACCACAGATGCCTGGTCTGCAAAGCACAGTCAGGGCAGGTACATTACTTATTCAGCATGGGTCTCAGACTCCCACTACGGACTGGAATCGAACCCTGATTCCTCGGCCATTACCCACTGGTCACAATGGCAGACTTGCCCTCCAGAACAGATTCTCGTGAAAGGCAAGTGGTGTCATCATTGTCCGCCATAACAGATTCTAATAAAAGATTTAAAGTTAATTAATTTCAAATACAGCAGGGCCTCGAAAGTCCTCCTCCTGTATTGTTATTTTTGGTCACTACCTCGGGACATGCATGCCATGCCTGCTGCCTTCCTTGGATGTGTGTGGTGGTAGCCGTTTCTTAGGCTCCAACTCCGGACCAGAATAGAACCAGGATTCCCTGGCCATTACCCGTGGTCACAATGGCAGACTTGGCCTCCTTAATAGATTCTCGTTGCAGGTACTGAACCGCAAGCAGAAAATGTAATATAAAAAAATAGATATAAGCTTTAACAATGGTAGAGAAAGAACCATGGAAAGTTGACAAGGCAGTCAGACATTACCTAACCTGACATCACTGAGTAAGGAAGAGCAATCTCACCATGGTGTGCAGTAGTCCAGCATGGCCGTCACTACACAAACAGCTGTATGTGGTGCGTTACACAGTGAATTTGGTGTGTCAGTATGAAGCAGTACACTAATTACACTACCTGATTGATGTATACACATGCAAGATGTTTTAAAGCACTTTAGGCCTGCAATTTAGCATTCAGTGTGATTTCTGCCCTTAAAACACTGCTTTGCGTCAAATCCAGATTTTTCCCCGGGACTTTTGGCTTCTATCCCACTCCACCATGCCTCCCTCCAGGTATAAGACCCATTGAAACATCTTTTCCATCACTTTTCTGCCCAGCATAAGTGTTTCTAGTTTTCCAAGTTCGCCTCCCCATTGAAGTCTATTGCAGTTCACGAAAGTTCGCACGAACCGAACCTTCTGTGGAAGTTCGCAAATTGAAAATTGGAGGTTCGGGCCTTCTCTAGCTGCTTTGACATGTGATATCTCGCACAATACCAGTTGTCATTTTATATGTATGGCTATCCAGTATTAGAGATGGCCCAAACGGTTCGCATGAGAAGTTGTTCGCGTGAACAACGCGGGTTCAGGTTCACGTTGAAACGTGAACTTTATGCGAGTTCGACCCACCACCTATACTACATCATTGGGCTAAACTTTGACCCTCTACATCACAGTCAGCAGACACATGGCAGCCATTCAGGCTGCACTCCCTCCTGGAGTACCCCCCCCTCCTTTTTTTTTGTGTGGCCCACTGACACTGCATATACAGCCCTGTCTGTCACAGCTGGCCCTTGCTAATTGCTATACTGTGCCAGGCCCAGCATATTCATTGCTTACATTTTCACTGCACCTGTGTGACTGCTGCACATTGTATTATAATACCAGTCACTGCATACCTTTCACTGCATCTGTGCGACAGCACGCTGTTTTTTATACCAGTCACTGCATACCTTTTCACTGCATCTGTGTGACTGCACATTGTATTATTCCAGCAGTCAGTACCTTTCACTGCATCTGTGTGACTGCACATTGTATTATACCAGCAGTCAGTGTATACCTTTCTCTGCATCTGTGTAACTACACATTGTATTAGTCAAGTCAGTGCATACCTTTCCCTTCATCCCCCCAATATGGACAAAACAAGAGGCAGAGCCAGAGACAGGCCACCCGGCAGGTCTGTTTGAGGTTGTGTTGTTGTGATTTTGTGTGGCAAAGTACAGTGTTCAGAAGAAGGCACGTGCCATCAACCTACTATATTGTCAGGACGTAGTTCACTATTTATCACAGAACACCTCATCTTCCTCAGCTTCTGCACGGAAGCATGACATATCTTCCTCCTCCTGCTCTGATTCTGGCACCCCAGTTAACACTCAGTCGGCAGCCATCACCAAGGTGCCATCATCCCAGGGCTCAGTGGTGTGGAAATTATTTTGTGTGTCTGCCTCAGATGAGAGCGATGCCATCTGTACTCTCTGCCACTGAAAATTGAGCCGTGGAAAGACCAAGACCCGCGTAGGGGCAACTGCCTTACGAAGGCACATGATGAAAAAGCACAAACTGCAATGGGATGACCACCTGAGGAAAAGCATCACACAAAAGCAAAGCCACACACCACAGTGGAAGATACCAGGCCGCAATTATTTCTCAAAAAAGGCGTTACCCAAACTGTACCATGATGTTGAAAGGCAAGTGGTGTCATCTCTGGCACACAGCGTTGGGTCAAGGGTCCATCTGACCCGAAGACTAAGTCAGTCCCCATACACAGCATCTTTGCCTGCACGCCGTGTGACTGCCTGCCCCAAGACTAAGTTGGTCCCCACACAGCATCTCTGCCCGCAGGCACAGAGGTGCTCTGCTTGCTATAACTGAATTGCTGTTGTTTATCCCCTGCTTATTGCCTGAAGAAGTGGGCTGTGCCCGCGAAACGCGTTGCATCTTTGGGGTTTTTCAATAAATGTGTATATCTATACATTTACAGTCCTTGGTGTCTGCTTTAACGGAGGCGAGTCCACCACTTCCTCCCAGCAATTTTTTAAAAATTTTATGTACTTTTATCATTCTGGCGCCTCTGTTCACCTACCAATATATTTGAGTCCACCCCAGGTGGAGGGGTGATCTACCCCCTTTCTTCCTATCTACAGAGAGCGACTTCTTAATCCTGAGTGAGGACAGGTCTAATCTCCTCACCTGCCTAATGAGTGGTTACCTAGGTGGTAACCCGTGTTTGTGAGTATTACCATCTCACTGTTTCATTTATCCAATCAATTTTGACATACTACACCATATTGGGCTCTCGATTTCTCTTCAACTTTAGTTTCCACAAGCGCAGGCTGCTTGACTGCCTTCTCCAGCACCACCAACAGGGTCCAGGACTCCAGTTGGATTCCTGAATTTTTAAGGCCACTGCTAGCAGCGGCCGCTATAACGATTTTTCTGGTGCGTGTACATGCCTGCCTCATTTTTCTGGCTGCACTGCGGCTTCAACAACAAAACAAAAGGCATGTACATGTGTCAATTCCCCTTCGTGATCGTTACCTTGCCGCGATGAAGAGGCTTGCTTATCATAATGAAGCAATGACCGGCTATATGAGTGTGTTGGGGGCCACACCTGACCCAAGATAATAAGGTCGTTGCTTCATTGTGGACAGACCAAATTCAATTAGCTGGACAGTCACTGTTGTTCTGTCATTCAGCTACCTCAGCCCGACCATATGGGCTTGAAATCCGCCATCGCCTGCACTCTCGCCATGGAGCGCACCAGTCCAGCATGGCCGTCACTACACAAACAGCTGTTTGCGGTGCGTTACACAGTGAGTTTGCTCTGTCAGTGTGAAGCAGTACACTAACTACACTACCTGATTGATGTATACACACGCAAGATGTTTTAAAGCACTTTATGCCTCCAATTTAGCAATGCAATGTGATTTCTGCCCTTAAACCCTGCTGTGCGTCAAATCCGTAATTTCCCCTGGGACATTTGACGTGTATCCCACTCAGCCATGCCCCCCTCCAGGTGTTAGACCCCTTGAAACATCTTTTCCTTCACTTTTGTGGCCAGAATTAGTGTTTGGATTTTTGAAAGTTCGCCTGCCCATTGAAGTCTATTGCGGTTCGCGAAGTTCGCCGGTTCGCAAACTTTTGCAGAAGTTCATGTTTAACCACTTGAGGACCTGGGGCTTTCTACCCCTTAAGGACCGGCCACTTTTTTTCCATTCAGACCACTGCAGCTTTCACGGTTTATTGCTCGCTCATACAACCTACCACCTAAATGAATTTTGGCTCCTTTTCTTCTCACTAATAAAGCTTTCTTTTGGTGCTATTTGATTGCTCCTGCGATTTTTACTTTTTATTATATTCATCAAAAAAGACATGAATTTTGGCAAAAAAATGATTTTTTTAACTTTCTGTGCTGACATTTTTCAAATAAAGTAAAATTTCTGTATACATGCAGCGCGAAAAATGTGGACAAACATGTTTTGGATAAAAAAAACCCCATTCAGTGTATATTTATTGGTTTGGGTAAAAGTTATAGCGTTTACAAACTATGGTGCAAAAAGTGAATTTTCTCATTTTCAAGCATCTATGACTTTTCTGACCCCCTGTCATGTTTCATGAGGGGCTAGAATTCCAGGATAGTATAAATTCCCCCCAAATGACCCCATTTTGGAAAGAAGACATCCCAAAGTATTCACTGAGAGGCATAATGAGTTCATAGAAGATATTATTTTTTGTCACAAGTAAGCGGAAAATGACACTTTGTGAAAAAACACAATTAAAATCAATTTCTGCTAACTTGTGACAAAAAATAAAATCTTCTATGAACTCGCTATACTACTAACGGAATACCTTGGGGTGTCTTCTTTCTAAAATGGGGTCATTTGTGGGGTTCCTATACTGCCCTGGCATTTTAGGGGCCCTAAACCGTGAGAAGTAGTCTTGAAACGAAATTTCTCAAAATGACCTGTGAAATCCTAAAGGTACTCATTGGACTTTGGACCCTTTAGCGCAGTTAGGGTGCAAAAAAGTGCCACACATGTGGTATCGCTGTACTCGGGAGAAGTAGTACAATGTGTTTTGGGGTGTATTTTTACACATACCCATGCTGGGTGGGAGAAATACCTCTGTAAATGGACAATTGTGTGTAAAAAAATCAAAAGATTGTCATTTACAGAGGTATTTCTCCCACCCAGCATGGGTATGTGTAAAAATACACCCCAAAACACATTATACTACTTCTCCCGAGTACGGCGATACCACATGTGTGGCACTTTTTTGCACCCTAACTGCACTAAGGGGCTCAAAGTCCAATGAGTACCTTTAGGATTTCACAGGTCATTTTTGTTTCAAGACTACTCCTCACGGTTTAGGGCCCCTAAAATGCCAGGGCAGTATAGGAACCCCACTAATGACCCCATTTTAGAAAGAAGACACCCAAAGGTATTCCGTTAGGAGTATGGTGAGTTCATAGAAGTTTTTATTTTTTTGTCACAAGTTAGCGGAAATTGATTTTAATTGTTTTTTTTTTCACAAAGTGTCATTTTCCGCTAACTTGTGACAAAAAATAAAATCTTCTATGAACTCACCATACTCCGTACGGAATACCTTTGGGTGTCTTCTTTCTAGAATGGGGTCATTTGTGGGGTTCCTATACTGCCCTGGCATTTTAGGGGCCCTAAACCGTGAGGAGTAGTCTTGAAACCAAATGTCGCAAAATGACCTGTGAAATCCTAAAGGTACTCATTGGACTTTGGGCCCCTTAGCGTACTTAGGTTGTAAAAAAGTGCCACACATGTGGTACCGCCGTACTCAGGAGAAGTAGTATAATGCGTTTTGGGGTGTATTTTTACACATACCCATGCTAAGTGGGAGAAATATCTCTGTAAATGACAATTGTTTGATTTTTTTTACACACAATTGTCCATTTACATAGAAATTTCTCCCACCCAGCATGGGTATGTGTAAAAATACACCGCAAAACACATTATACTACTTTTCCTGAGTACGGCGGTACCACATGTGTGACACTTTTTTGCAGCCTAGGTGCGCTAAGCGGCCCAACGTCCTATTCACAGGTCATTTTGAGGCATTTGTTTTCTAGACTACTCCTCGCGGTTTAGGGCCCCTAAAATGCCAGGGAAGTATAGGAACCCCACAAGTGACCCCATTTTAGAAAGAAGACACCCCAAGGTATTCCGTTAGGTGTATGGCGAGTTCATAGATGATTTTATTTTTTGTCACAAGTTAGTGAAAATTGACACTTTGTGAAAAAAAAACCAATAAAAATCAATTTCCGCTAACTTTTGACAAAAAATAAAATCTTCTATGAACTCGTCATACACCTAACAGAATACCTTGGGGTGTCTTTTTTTCTAAAATGGGGTCACTTGTGGGGTTCCTATACCGCCCTGGCATTTTACGGGCCCAAAACCGTGAGTAGTCTGGAAACCAAATGTCTCAAAATGACTGTTCAGGGGTATAAGCATCTGCAAATTTTGATGACAGGTGGTCTATGAGGGGGCGAATTTTGTGGAACCGGTCAAAAGCAGGGTGGCCTTTTAGATGACAGGTTGTATTGGGCCTGATTTGATGGATAGGAGTGCTAGGGGGGTGACAGGAGGTGATTGATGGGTGTCTCAGGGGGTGGTTAGAGGGGAAAATAGATGCAATCAATGCACTGGGGAGGTGATCGGAAGGGAGTCTGAGGGGGATCTGAGGGTTTGGCCGAGTAATCAGGAGCCCACACGGGGCAAATTAGGGCCTAATCTGATGGGTAGGTGTGCTAGGGGGTGACAGGAGGTGATTGATGGGTGTCTCAAGGTGTGATAAGAGGGGGGAATAGATGCAAGCAATGCACTGGCGAGGTGATCAGGGCTGGGGTCTGAGGGCATTCTGAGGGTGTGGGCAGGTGATTGAGTGCCCTAGGGGCAGATAGGGGTCTAATCTGATAGGTAGCAGTGACAGGGGGTGATTGATGGGTAATTAGTGGGTGTTTAGGGTAGAGAACAGATGTAAACACTGCACTTGGGAGGTGATCGGACGTCGGATCTGCGGGTGATCTATTGGTGTGGGTGGTTGATCAGATTGCCCGCAAGGGGCAGGTTAGGGGCTGATTGATGGGTGGCAGTGACAGCGGGTGATTGATGGGTGGCAGTGACAGGGGGTGATTGATGGGTGGCAGTGACAGGGGGTGATTGATGGGTGATTGACAGGTGATTGACAGGTGATCAGTGGGTTATTACAGGGAAGGACAGATGTAAATAATGCCCTGGCGAATTGATAAGGGGGGGTCTGAGGGCAATCTGAGCGTGTAGGCGGGTGATTGGGTGCCCGCAAAGGGGCAGATTAGGTTCTGATCTGATGGGTAACAGTGACAGGTGGTTATAGGGGGTGATTGATGGGTGATTGATGGGTAATTAGTGGGTGTTTAGAGGAGAGAATAGATGTAAATGCTGCGCTTGGGTGGTGATCTGATGTCGGATCTGCGGGCGATCTATTGGTGTGGGTGGGTGATCAGATTGCCCGCAAGGGGCAGGTTAGGGGCTGATTGTTGGGTGGCAGTGACAGGGGGTGATTGATGGGTGATAGGTGATTGGCAGGTGATTGACAGGTGATCAGTGGGTTATTACAAGGACAGATGTAATTAATGCACTGGCGAATTGATAAGGAGGGGGGGGTCTGAGGGCAATCTGAGCGTGTGGGCGGGTGATTGGGTGCCCGCAAGGGGCAGATTAGGGTCTGATCTGATAGGTAACAGTGACAGGTGGTGATAGGGGGTGATTGATGGGTGATTGATGGGTAATTCGTGGGTGTTTAGAGAAGATAACAGATGTAAACAATACATTTGGGAGGTAATCTGACGGCGGGTTTGCGGGCGATCTAATGGTGTGGGTGGGTGATCAGATTGCCCGCAAGGGGCAGGTTAGGGGCTGATTGATGGGTGGCAGTGACAGGGGGTGACAGGGGGTGATTGATGGGTGATGGGTGAGTGGCAGGTGATTGACAGGTGATCAGTGGGTTATTCCAGGGAAGAACAGATGTAATTAATGCACTGGTGAATTGATAAGTGGGGGTCAGAGGGCAATCTGAGCGTGTGGGCGGGTGATTGGGTGCCCGCAAGGGGCAGATTAGGGTCTGATCTGATAGGTAAAAGTGACAGGTGGTGATAGGGGGTGATTGATGGGTGATTGATGGGTAATTAGTGGGTGTTTAGAGGAGAGAATAGATGTAAACAATGGATTTGGGAGGTGATCTGATGTCGGATCTGCGGGCGATCTATTGGTGTGGGGGGGTGATCAGATTGCCCGCAAGGGGCAGGTTAGGGGCTGATTGATGGGTGGCAGTGACAGGGGGTGATTGATGGGTGATTGACAAGTGATTGACAGGTGATCAGGGGGGATAGATGCATACAGTACATGGGGGGGAGGGGGGGTCTGGGGGGGGGGGTCTGGGGAGAATCTGAGGGGTGGGGGGGGGTTGATCAGGAGGAAGCAGGGGGCAGGGGGGGGGAATAAAAAAAATAGCGTTGACAGATAGTGACAGGGAGTGATTGATGGGTGATTAGGGGGGGGATTGGTTGCCAACAGGGGTCTGGGGGGTGGGCAGGGGGGGGGGGTCTGATGGGTGCTGTGGGCGATCTGGGGCAGGGGGGGGGGAAATCAGTGTGCTTGGTGCAGACTAGGGTGGCTGCAGCCTGCCCTGGTGGTCCCTCGGACACTGGGACCACCAGGGCAGGAGGCAGCCTGTATAATACACTTTGTAAACATTACAAAGTGTATTATACACTTTGTATGCGGCGATCGTCGGGTTAACATCCCGCCGGCGCTTCCGTATGGCCGGCGGGATTTTGCGGCGGGTGAACGGCGCCAGGCGGAGGCGGAGGATCGCGTCACGGATGACGTGATCGCTCCGCCCATGCCCCTACAAGGACCGCCGCCATTTGTCTATACGGCGGTCCTTGCGGGGTGCACTTCCCGGCCGCCAATTGTATATACGGCGGTCGGGAAGTGGTTAAGGTTCGCGAACCTAAAATCGGAGGTTTGAGCCATCTCTATCCACTATTTATTCAGTTTGATTCCACGATTGTATGAGCTATAAGGGAATGTTATACCAATTGCTCACATGATGTGCTGTCTGTCTCTTGCACTGCATCCCCGCTGCACATGCCTCTTACCCCTGGAACATTATGATGGCATCACTTCCTGCTGATTCCTCTGACTTCCCCTTGCCAGCAATGCTCAGAATCATAACCCTGGATTCGACTGAACCAAAGGCCAGGGGGATTATAACCTTGAAAGATTTTTTGGTAGAAAGTAAACTACGCACCTGGGAATCCCTATCTACAAGTAGGAGTCTACTAAATTTAGACACCTTTAGATATCTACAGATTAAGGCTGCTTACACACCAAGACGTTACAGGCACACGTTAGTGCGCCTGTAACGCTCCCCCAACGCACAGCAATGTAACACAAGTGGGCTGTTCACACAGCCCACGTTGCGTTACATGTAACGCTGCACGTTCTGCGCAAAGTGCAGCATGCTACGGCATTGGAGCGGCTATAGCCGCGTTAGACTGTTTGCACATGCGCAGTGGGGGGCGGAGAGGAGGCGTGGAGAGCCAGCTACAGTAGCCGCGCACATGGCTACTTAATATTCACTGCACTGGCGGGCGCTGATTGGCCGGCGGGACCACGTGATGCGGAGTGTCTCGCTCCGCATCACGTGGTCCCGCTGGCCAATCAGCGCCACTCTGGGAGACATTATAGGAATCGAGCCGCCTAACGCGGCTCACTCTACCGTTGGCTCTTGCAGCCACATACATTGTGTTAGGTGCACGTTATGCGACCTTAACGTGGCACCTAATGCAACGTCTTGGTGTGCAAGAAGCCTAAGGGTTTTGCTCAATGTGCCATCAGGATTGGGATTCAAGCTAGTGATGTTTGAATATGGATTCATAGATTTCTCTCTTAGAAATTGTTTAATTTCCTACCAATATGAGCTTCTATGAAGCATACACCCTATGGATAAGTGGAAGACTGGTCTGCAGCAAACCTGGGAGGAGGAAGAGGACTAGTTGTACATGTTTCAAAACATTGCCTCGTCATTCACGAACTCCATCACTATGGAACAGAGCTATAAAATATTATTTGGCTGGTATAGAACCCCAGCACAAGTTTATAAATGGAGCTTCACCACATCAGACCTATGTTTTAGAGGATGTGGTCTTCCAGCTGATTATTTACATTGTTACATATATGTCACACCAGCAAGGCACTTATAGCTGACACCTGGAAGTCTCTTCCTCTGCCTAGAAATTATTGCAAGAATTAAGTATGTCTATATTTTTGTGGAGATTTCCTCTGTAAAACAAAAAAAAGATAGGTTTTCTGATGTGTGGGACCCCTGGGCCATGTTGTCCGCTGTCCACCTCAGATAGCTCACACTGGTGCGGGTCTTATTTTGCTTGTGGGTTTTGGTTTGGGAATGCATGAGTCTTCAAGCTAATGGGAAAATGTAAAAAATCAAACAGGCTTTGGGTCCTATGGAGCCTTCCCACTCCTCTAATGGTCCCCTTGTTGCACCACTGGTTCCTCCGTTTGAATCCCCCATCGGAGAAGACTTTGGAAGTCTTTGGGAGCCGAGTGCTCTCGAAGACAGGTGGCTCTGTACTGCATATGCGCGAGCGAATACTGCTACAGAGAGTGACAACACTGGAATGAGGGATCCTTCAGAGGAGCAGGAAGGCTCTGTAGGACCCAGAGTGTTCCCTCTCCTTTGGCAAGTATCTGTTAGATTCTTTTTTACAGGTTCCCATTAGCTTTAATGAGGGAGAGGTCGTGGGGGCAGCAATAACTTTGGTCATGTACAGTATATATTCTCTACTCTACAGTGTGATCTGGGTCAACTGTCTAGACCTATTTGGAATTATTATTTTATTATTATTATTATTATTTATTTATATAGCACCAACATCTTCCGCAGCGCAGTACATAGTACAAAATAAATATTGGGAAACAAATATACATGAGAAATTCAAGACTGTACAGTCATGACATTCAATAGTAGAAATACAAATTCATACATAGTTAACCACTTCCCAACTGAGGGGTTTTACCCCCTGACCACCAGAGCAATTTTCACCTTTCAGCGCTCCTTCCATTCATTCGTGTATAATTTTATCATTACTTATCGCAATGAAATGAACTATATCTTGTTTTTTTCGCCACCAATTAGGCTTTCTTTAGGTGGGACATTATGCCAAGAATTATTTTATTCTAAATGTGTTTTAATGGGAAAATAGGAAAAAATGTGGGAAAAAATTTATTATTTTTCAGTTTTCGGCCTTTATAGTTTTTAAATAATGCATGCTACTGTAATTAAAACCCATTAAATGTATATGCCTATTTATCCCGGTTATAAAACCGTTTAAATTATGTCCCTATCACAATGTTTGCCGCCAATATTTTAGTTGGAAATAAAGGTGCATTTTTTTCAGTTTTGCGTCCATCCCTAATTACAAGCCCATAGTTTATAAAGTAACAGTGTTATACCCTCTTGACATAAATATTTAAAAAGTTCAGTCCCTAAGGTAACTATTTATGTATTTTTTTTAAATTGTAAATTTTTTAATTTTTTTTTAATTACAAAAAAAAATAAAATTGGGGAGTGTGGGAGGTAAGGAGTTCATTTTTTGTGTAAAACAAGTTTATTTGTGTCTAAAAAATGGTTAGGGTGTAGTTTTACTATTTGGCCACAAGATGGCAACATTACCAATTTGTTTCATGCGACCTGCAAGCGTCCTTCCGGACGCTTGCAGGAAGTAGAAAGAGGCTGGGACTTTGTTATTTTTCACAATGATCGCGCTGCTCAGCCGAGCGGCAGCAGATCATTGCGGGGCTTAGATCAACGAACGGGAATGGATTTTCCCGTTCGTTGATCTCTGGGCGAGCGGGCGGCCGCGTGTTTACTAGCGGCGGGCGGCTTGTTTACGAGCGGGAGCGCGGACAGCGGCGGTAGTGCGCAAAGTACGGATTTCTCCGTCCCTGGGGGTGAAAGGATGGAAAAAGGGGTGGAGAAATCCGTACGCGCGGGGGTAAAGTGGTTAATGTGTAGTTTGAGATATCTCTAAAGTTGGTTCATGTGAATATGGTAAATTACAGCAGTATGAGAAACACTAGGAGGAGGTCCCTGCCCTTGCAAGCTTACAATCTAGAGGGTAATGGGAAGGAAACTATAGGGAAAGAGACACAGGTATTAATTGTACCCGGCCGCAGAAGTAAGGTGGACGCGGAACTCCGCCAGGACCAGCCAGCACAGCTGAGCAGCCGACACCTACGGGGCAGCACGGCCTCCTGCCGCGCTGCTCCCTCTGCAGTACTGCCGGGCGACCTGCTCCTCTACCACCGGCTGTGGCCTCTGCACGCGGCCGCAGAAGTAAGGTGGACGCCTGCCCCTCCGCTGCTAGCAGAGCCTCTGCTCCATCACAGCCAACGTGCCTGGTCAGGCTGCACTGCTACAGCACACGTCCCCTGGCCTCCTCTCTAAGCAGGGAGTCTCCGCTCCAGCCACCCCACCACTGCTGCCAGGACGCTGCAGCCAACCACCAGGTGAGAGCTCTGCTTGCTGGGCCCATATTCCATGCGATGATTCTGTAGTGGACAGCTAATGGATGGGACTGTATTGATTGCACTGCCACTGGGTTAGGCTGTATTGCACTCCACACATGATGATGATGGTCTATATTGCACTGCGCACTTGATGGACTGTATTGCACTGCACTGCTCATGAAATGGTCCGTATTGCACTGCTCATGTGATGACCTGTATTGCACTGCACTGGTGATGGACTGTACTGCACTGCACTGGTGGTGGACTGTATTGCACTGCACTGGTGGTGGACTGTATTGCACTGCACTGGTGATGGACTGTATTGCACTGCACTGGTGATGGACTGTATTGCACTGCACTGGTGATGGACTGTATTGCACTGCACTGGTGATGGACTGTATTGCACCGCACTGGTGATGGACCGTATTGCACCGCACTGGTGATGGACCGTATTGGCACCGCACTGGTGATAGACCGTATTGCACTGCATTTGTGTGGAACTGTATTGCACTGCCATGTGATGGACTGTATTGCACTGCCATGTGACGGACTGTATTGCGCTGCCATGTGATGGACTGTATTGCACTGCTCATGCGATGGTCTGTATGGCATCACACAAGGGACGGCTGTTTTTGTGCGGCTCACAGGAGGGACTGTAGGGCACGACTACTGGCTGAACAATTATCGATTGGGACCACAGCGACCACGAGTCGACTCTACACCCCTGCCTCCCATGCCCCCTCAACTCACACGCATCACCTACACCAGACCACAGCTCCTAAAATGGGAGCCTAGCGCAGCCCTGCACCCAGAGGACAGATTCCTGTTTGACTCTGTCTGGAGCCATGTCCAAAAAATCACTGCCCCTGGGTCAGGGCCCCGCTGGGGCCTGCGACGGAGAGGCTGTCGTGCCGGAGCCCATGCGAGACTGAAAAGGAAAGGACTGCGATCAGCCATCCCCGCTGTCCTCCTGGCAAATGTCTGCTCTCTCCCAAACAAGTTGGACGAACTGCGGCTCCTCAGCAACAAGAGGGAACTTCCCTGCAACACCCCAGTCCTCTGCTTCACAGAATCATGGCTGCACGACAACATCCCCGACAGTGCCCTCCATCTCCATGGCTTCAGCATCATCCGAGCAGACCGCGACAGCGAGCTCTCAGGGAAAAGAAAAGGGGGTGGCATCTGCTTCTACATCAGCTCTACCTGGTGCCCCAACACCTCTGTTCTTGCCAAGAGATGCTCCCCTGATCTGGAACTCCTTCTGGTTAACTGCAGACCTGTATACTCACCCAGGAAATTTTCCTCCTACGTCCTTGTTGGGGTGTACAAAGGCCCTGAGAGTGCTCAACGACACCATCACACAGTGGGAGTCGTCCCTTCCGGACTCGTTATTCATTATCTTAGGGGACTTCAACAAGGCCAACCTACGCCATGAACTTCCGCGTTACCACCAGCACGTCACCTGCCCCACCAGGAACGCCAACACTCTGGACCACTGCTATACGGTCCTGAAAGATGCCTACAAGGCAACCCCGCGAGCTGCACTGGGCTCATCGGACCACTGCATCATTCACCTGATACCCACCTACAGGAAACCGCTGGAAACCGCAAAACCAGTCCTAAGATCCAGCAAAGTCTGGTCGGAAGAGGCTAAACAACAATTTCAAGCCTGCTTCGACTGCACGAACTGGAAGGCTCTGGAAACACCGAACGTAGATGAGTGGGCAGACGTTGTATCCTCGTACATCAGCTTTTGCGAGGAGCAGTGTGTACCAACAAAAATCCGCAAACACTACCCGAATGACAAACCTTGGTTCTCAAATAAACTTCGGCATCTGCGCAAAAGCAAAGAACTGGCGTTCAAGTCTGGCAACCAGGAGGAGTATAGGAGGGCAAAAAACACCCTAAACAAGGAACTGAGGGCCGCCAAAAAGAACTACGCTGTAAAACTGGAACAGAACCTCTCCTCAAGAGACACACGAACTGTCTGGAAGGCTGCCACGAACTACAAGCCCCCTCCGCAGCATGCAACTCCCAGCACCGAGCTTGCTGAGAACCTCAGCGAGTTCTATTGCAGATTTGAGAATCCAGCAAGGTCCCCAGAGCCTCTGGCCACCTCCTCTGACTTAGAACCCCCACATGCAAGCCCACCCCCCCTAGCGGTGTATGAGGATGATGTCAGGAAACACCTGTCAGGGATTAATGCAAGGAAAGCCTCAGGCCCAGATGGAGTGTCACCAGCCTGTCTGAAAACCTGCGCACAGCAGCTTGCTCCCATTCTCTCATCCATCTTCACCAAGTCCATCCAGGAAGGCAGGGTCCCTGCTTGCTTCAAGAGGTCCACAATCATCCCGGTCCCCAAAAAACAGGGTGTCTCAGACCTCAACAATTTCAGGCCGGTGGCTCTCACCTCAGTCATCATGAAAGCCTTTGAAAGCTTGGTTTTGCCTTTCCTCAAGCAATCGACCGAGTCCCTGCTAAACCCGTTTCAGTTTGCATATAGAGCAAACAGGTCTACTGACGACGCCATAAATATCTGCCTGGAACTTGTAAATGAACACCTGGACAGACCTGACTCATACGCCAGGATCCTTCTACTCGACTTTAGCTCGGTGTTTAATACCATCAGCCCCCTAATACTTCAGGAAAATCTCGCTGCCCTCGGAGTCCACCCCACCCTCCGCCTTTGGATCACGGACTTCCTAAGTAATAGATCCCAGGCCGTCAAGCTGGACACTATCATCTCCCAACCAAGGACCACCAATACAGGAGCCCCCCAAGGTTGCGTACTGTCGCCGTTCCTATTCTCCCTATACACTAACAATTGCAGGTCCACTGTGGACTCGGTCAAAGTCCTCAAGTTCGCCGACGACACCATCATCGTTGGCCTCATCTCGGGTAATGATGAGCAGGAGTATCGCCAGCAGATTGACAGAATTTGCCACTGGTGTAGGGAGAACGGGCTGGTCCTCAACACTACAAAAACGGTCGAGATGATTGTCGATTTTAGGAAACGCGCCACCACCCCACCCCCAATCAGCATTGACGGCACGGTAGTTGAGAACGTCCCCTGTGCACGCCTCCTTGGCACGACAATCTCTAAGGACCTGACATGGAAAGCCAACACTACCTCAACCCAGAAAAAAGCCCAGCAGAGGCTATTTTTCCTATGCCAACTTAAGAAGTTCGGTATGGCCCGCGAGCTTCTGACGAGCTTCTACACTGCCACAATTGAATCTGTCCTCTGCTCCTCCATCCTGGTCTGGTATGCTGGATCCGCCGCCAGCGACAGACACAAACTGCAGAGGGTCATCAGATCAGCGGAAAGAATCATCGGGAAACCACTCCCCTCTCTTGACCAGATTTTCAACTCTAGACTGCGCTCCAGAGCTCAAAAAATCGCTAATGACCCGTCCCACCCAGGTTTCCGCTTCTTTAGTGGCTCCCCCTAGGCCGGAGATTCCGATCCATCTACACCAGGACCACAAGGCACAGGAACAGTTTCTTAAATTATCTGAACTCTTAGAACTCTTATATCCCTCCTCATCCTACACGACAAGTGGTGTCTGGTAGCACCCAGCCTGACCGCACGGGTGCTCACTTCATATATACGTGTTCAAATGTGTCCAAATGCTGTAACTGTACCCCTTATATTGTCTGTCTGCTTACATATATGTATCGTTATGTCCTGCTTGTTCTCACACTAGCCCTGTACTTGCCAAACCCAATTCCGGGCACGGCCCAGCCGTGCTTGGCGAAATAAAAGATTCTGATTCTGATTCTGAATTGGTGAGGCAGTGACCTTTAATGCTAACTATAGCAAATGATAGGCTTGTTTGAATAGGTGTGTTTTCAGAGGTTTCCATGCTCAGAGCATGACGAACAAGCTGTGGGAGAGAGTTCCAAAGGAGATGGACAGCCCGTGAGAAGTCTTGGATGCAAGATGAGAGGAGGTTACCAGGCTAGAGGACAAAATGGTCTCCTGTGAGGAACAGAGGATCTGGGCGAGGAGGTATCTGGAGATTAAAGAGGAATGGTGTGGAGGTTTTTAACTTGTGTAGAGCTTTGTATGCAAGCATGAGAAGTTTAAACTCGATCCTTTGGGTAATTGGTAACCAATGGAGAGATTGGCAGAGAGGGCTGTCTCAGAGCATCTGGAAGAGAGGTGGATGAGATGGGCAGCAGAGTTTAGTGGGGACTGGAGAGGTGCCAGTCTGCTTTTTGGTAAACCACAGAGAAGGCAGGTGTTACAGTGGTCAAGAAAGGAGATGATTAGAGCATGTACAAACATTTTGGTTGCCTCTTGTGAGAGGAAGGAACGGATTCTGGAAGAAAAAATTGAGATGGAGGTAGCAGGAGGTAGTTAATGTTAATATGTTGATATGTGGTATAAATAAAATTGCCATGAGCTTCCTGCACATGGCAATTGGAATCTTACTCAGCTGGACTTCGTGCAAAATGATAATTAACCATTTTTGGGATTTCCATTTTATTTATTTTTTTACTTGCTTCTTTCTCATGTTTTGGCATTTTGACTGGGGGAATGTTCTGGTTTTTGTACAGGAATGCAGCTATCTGTACAATACAAGACTATTTTTCAGTTAGACTATAGTGTAACCAAATTCCGGTGTAAAATTTTGGTGTCAGAGTTCCGTTACATAAAAGCAGTATTTCACCGGAGCTTGGCTACACTGTAGGCAAACTCCAGTGCAAAGTAGTGTGAGGGTTTATATGAGAATTATGGTTCAGAGGGTGATAACAGAATATCAGTAAAATTGCCAATAATCTACTATAGTGGATAGTAGAATATCTGTAGCATCACAGATATTCTATAACTTTTTTGCACTTATTTTTTCTCATGCCTGTTTTGTATAGACACCAAAAGACGACCCTCTGCGTTTAAGTTTTCAAGTTATGTCTATTTCTATCCTTGTAATTATTGTTTATAATAATATTGTTTAATACTTTCAACAAATAAATACACAAATAAGCAATTAGAACTGCCAAAATATATTAACTGTTAAACAAATACAATACTGTCTGCAAATATGTTTTGTTTGCAAAATAATTGCTCACAAAATGCATTACAAAAACTACTGACTATTTATTTGTATTTACTAATTAAAAAGGTGTTGCAACACAAATATAATCAGTTATTAGTGTTTGTCGATGAATGCTTTATTATTAATGTCAATATTAGATTACGTGTCATTCACTTCATATTTCCAGGTCCCAAATAAAAAAAAACTACTATGTCTTTTTACAACAGTAGGAGGTTGATCCATATCCACAGCAAAAAGACATGAAATGTGTTATTTTATTTAGTCTACTAATAAGAAATCTAAATTACATCAATCTATTTTTTTTAACAGGTTGCCATTACGTACATAAGAACATTAGGCTTTGTTATTTAACCTCTTGAGGACTGCAGTGTTAAACCCAACTAAAGACCAGGCCATTTTTCTACAAATAGGCCACTGCAGCTTTAAGGCCTCACTGCAGGGCCGCACAACTCAGCACACAAGTGATCCCCCCCTTTTCTCCCCACCAACAAAACTTTCTGTTGGTGGGGTCTGATTGCCTCCCAGTTGTTTATTTTTTCACAAATATTTATTGTATTTATTTTTGTAATACATTGTGTAATTTTTTAAAAATGTTTCTCCCATTTCCCTCCCTCTATCCCAGAGCCAGCCAATCCTAGCGTCGGCTGTCATAGGCTTTAGCCTCTGAGAGCCAATCGCTCTCTTGTGTCCCAGGAGGACAGCCGTGTCACACGGCTGTCCCCAGTACAGCGCTGCTGTAGATCGCAGCACTGTACATCGTTTATAGACTGCGGTTGAGCGGCTGGGAGACTGGAGGCGGAGCGGAGCTGCCAAGCAGGAAATGCGCACTCAGCCTGCGCGCAATCTCCTGCAGTAGGCGGCCCCAGGACTTGACGCCAATTGGTCCCAGTAAAAGAAGTCAGGTGTAGGTTCCCTCAATATAGGTAGCCAAGCATAGGTGCCCCCAAAATAGGAAGTCAGGTGTAGGTGCCCTCAGTATAGGTATGTAGATGCCCTCAGTATAAGTATGTAGATGCCTTCAGTATAGGTATGTAGATGCCCTCAGTATAAGTATGTAGATGCCCTCAGTATAGGTATGTAGGTGCCTTCAGTATAGGTATGTAGGTGCCCTCAGTATAGGTATGTAGGTGCCCTCAATATAGGGATGTAGGTGCCCGCAGTATGTAGATGCCCTCAGTATAGGTATGTAGGTGCCCTCAGTATAGGTATGTTGGTGCCCTCAGTATAGGTATGTATATTGTTAGGGATAGGTACAGAGAGGGTTCTATGTGAGCGTACGTGTTATAATTTAAGTAGGCCTCAGTTACTTGGCCTGAGTTTTATGTAAAAGGCTTGTCCGCAGTGTATGCCTTTAAAATCAATAGAGGTTTTGTGATGCAGGCAGAGGCATCTCAGGGTCTGCGTGTAACAGAGGATACACGCAGATACTGAGAACATGTTCCTAAAAGAAGGCCATCGGCCTACTCTGACCTCCACGTACACCACAGGAACAGTAAACATCGGCCATATTTACTAAACATCCACATTCCTGCATTTAGGTCAAATGCCTCATTGATTATTAATCAAGTAGGTGGGTATGATGACACCACGAGTGGGTCCACCAATAATCTGATCTAGGGGGTGGCGAAGATGATGTCATATTATTATTATTATTATTAAGTATTTATATAGCGCCGACATATTACGCAGCGCTGTACATTATATATATATATCTTGTCACTAACTGTCCCTCAAAGGAGCTCACAATCTAATCCCTACCATTGCCATATGTCTATATTATGTAAGTACTGTAGTCTAGGGCCAATTTTAGGGGGAGCCAATTAACTTATCCATATGTTTTTTGGAATGTGGGAGGAAACCGGAGTGCCCGGAGGAAACCCACGCAGACACGGAGAGAACATACAAACTCTTTGCAGATAGTGCCCTGGCTGGGATTCGAACCAGGGACCCAGCGCTGCAAGGCGAGAGAGCTAACCACTACGCCACCGTGCTGCCCCTATATTTAACTCTTTCCTAGTCTGTATTAAACCCGGAGTGAGCGATGGAGAGAGCATTCTGCTTCTTCCTTCCGCACTAGCTCGCAAGGCCGACTGGGACCTCTAAGCATGTTCTTCCTTTCTGTAATCTGATATAATGTATGCTGTACATAGGTAGTTTAGTGTAACGTAGTTAGGAAGAAGGTACCTGATTGACTTCAGCAGGGAGTCTAATCACGAGCTTGTAGCGCAACATGAAGATTGGCATGGCTAGGATATGATGAATGTATCTATCTGTATTCCTGTTTCCTGAATAAATAACGTAAACATTGAAGAAGCCTGAGAAAGTCTATCTCCTGCTTGCTGTGTGGAGAGTCAAGTGATCTCCCAGTCTGTGAGACGTAACTGTAAGAAGTTACTGGTGTCGAAGCAAGGTGATAATAGAACAGGTTCTAACAGTGGTGCTGAAACCCTTCCCTGCCTAGCAAAACAGGCAGACGGGGCCGGGGCCGAAGAAGTTTTCAAGATATTCCACAGCAAAACAAGCGGAATAGACGCGGACTGTTAAGCTTATCAAGCTGAGACTGATAAGCTGGTGTGAGTGTATGGGAGCCGAGCACACGGGCTGCAATTCGAGGAAACCAGCGGCGAAACTCGTGGATGTTAAACTTTGACTGTAAGTGCACGCAGTCATAGCCTAAACCGGATCGCAGGTGACTGGAAGGCTCCGAGGCCGGCTGGCAGCTGCCGCTGGAGATCGATCCGCTGAGCCAGTGTGGGTACACAGAGATGACGCTCAGTAGTTCCAGGGATCCACTCAGTTTCGTGGAGTTGCCACAAGCTGGTCGAATTGGCAGGCAAGTATGATTTACGTTGTTATATGGCGTTATCTGTGTTGTATTTGGTGTTATAACAAGGAGAGGATAATGTGGTCATATGTACATTCTGTGTTAATTGCAGCGTGGAGGCTGCGTGCTTCATTTTTTTTCTTTTTTTGTTCCTCCTTCTATGTTGGTTTTGTTTTTTTTCTCCCCGTCCAGAGACTGGGAATGATGCCAGCTGTGTTTTAGCCTAGCAGAGAGCGCCCCGCGGAAGAGATAGGGGGGGGGGAGGGCAGCTGTCGAGCAGGTGGAGGGGGGAGAGAGGGGATAGAAGAGGAAAGCGAGTGTCTTTCTGTTTGTGGGATGTTCTGCAAGTTTCTCGCATTTCCACTCAGTGCTGCTGCTAACATGTTTTTCAATGTCTGTATTGTGTTGTTGGGTGTGTGGCGAGCTCCGGCTGATAACGGTCTCAGAAGAAGTTATAGCTGGGATGTTAACAGTTAAAACAGTTAAAGTGGTTTGGAGTCGTATAGCTCGCTCGGGAAGTTCTTAGTTATGTCTGTGATAGAGTGAGAAAGATTCCTACGTCTCGGGGGATCCGTATGTCTGATTGCAGTTCGGATTACAGCTGAGACGTGAAGGAATGCTGAGGCTGATCTTTGTGCACTGTGGAGAGATTCCTGAAATTGGAAAGAGACTAAAAACCGAGGTTCCTGAGATCGGAAAACATCTAAAACAACTGACTAGTGCAAATTGCCAATGTTTTTCTTTCCCAAGGTGGTGCTTTTATAATGAAGAGTACCGTGCTGATGGTGATCCTAGGTTGCCATTCCGTCCTAGGAGAACGAAGAGAGGACATTCTCATGTATAATAAGGGGTTAATGAGAATGCAAGGCCCAAGCATGTTAATGCTGGGTGACAAAGGTACTAATCCTTTCACACCTCCCTCCGCTTGGCACAGATGGACCATGCAGGGACGGAGGAAAAGAGCACTTGTGCCAGGAGAAAACAAATTTCAGGGCACAAGGGGGGTGAAAGGTCTGAAGGGTCAGGTGTGCGGGCAGTGGGAATTGAATGGCAATATAAATCTGCTATTGAGTACCACACTCCCAGAATCGACGCACCGATCCAAAGGTTTGTTAAAAGGTACATTGCAATACAATGGGTACGTGCAAAAGGTGGAGTGTGTGATTCAGGGGTACCTTGTCTTGGTTATGCAGAGTGAGATGGTTCCAGATTGGAGATGAACGAGTAGGAGGCGTCAATTCTCCTGCTGGAGAGACGCGGGGGACAACATCACACTCTGAAGCTACCAACAGAGAGTGCCTCTGAAACAACTATACACACGTAAAGGCTGGAAAGCCGAGGGTGGGTGGTTCTCGAAACAAGAAGTAAAAATCGAGATCAAGCCACATTTCCAGGTGACAAAGAGGGTGGGGAGAGTGGTCCCGGGGGAGGGAACGCCAACACAGGGAACCCCATTCACACCACACGGGTCACAACAGGGGACAATATTACACAGTCCATATGCAGCAGCTTATCCTCATGATAGTTGGGTAAGTGAAGAGGTACTCTTAATTGAAAAATTGCAGAGAGTACAGTCTTCCCGACCTCAGGTACATATTGTGCCTCGGGACATAAGGGGGGAAGAGGTCCAATCAGGACAGTTGGGGACATATGTTGTCAGGGAGATGCTAAAAGATCCTGTGCAACTGAGATTGGACAAGGGGAGGTATATCGATTTTTCTGGAGAAGGATCTTTTGCATGGCAGCTTCGAGATGTTTGGGTGAACAAATGGAAACGGTGCAAGATTCCTTTAGGCACCGCCACTTCCTTAGTTCCCACCTCAACCCAGGTCTTACACCAGGACCTGAGAGGTCAACCTTTTTTGGTGCTAGACGGGGAGGTGAAACAAGTAGAGTTGTCCTCATGCGGGCAATTCTCACAGAGGTACCTGCGTTGGCCGGGGCCAGCCAAATTTAGTGAAGAAGCCTGCGGGCTCAAGAACGCAGGAGGCGAGGCTACCATTCAAAAGAACCACCCTGAAGCCCAACCGATAGTTCCGGTGGCTGAAGGAAAGGTTTTTTTTTTTTTTTTTTTTAACAAATCATTTTTATTGATTTTCATTGGAAGCACTAACAAACAGGTACGCGTAGGTACTCAAAGAACAGTAAATAGGAAGGAAAAACAGTGGTGTACATACTGATTATACATGAGGTGCAACTTACAATAGCTATAACAATAAGAATTATATGCAGTAGGAAGAAGTTGATGTATTATAATGTATTCATAACAGTTGAGCCGTAAATTGCTGATTACATCAAAAACAAGTCAAACAGGCATATATTCCTCGATTTGGACAGTATGGTCGTGACTGTGCCACCGTTTGAAGAGGTTAAGAAAGGGAGAAACGAGACAGAGAGAGGGGGAAAGTAGAGAATAAGAGTACTATAAGTGAAAAAGGAGTAAAAGTCCAGTGTCTACCTCCATATACCAAGGTTCATAGGGATATTGCAGAGTATAGATCAAAAAATGGTTACATTAGTTCCGTAGTTCAATCCTCTGGGCTTGTAGGGAGAGCTTCTACATTGTTATACCATGGGGCCCATATTTTATCAAATCTGCTGGGGCAGTTACGGCTTTTGTATGTTAATCGATACAAAGGTAGGCTTTTCATAATGGTGTATTTCCAGTAGTTAAAAGAGGGGGGCTTATCTGATTTCCAGGTACGGAGTATTTCTTTACGACCGTAGAAGCATACTATTCTAATTAGATATTGGGGGTGTTTGCCCGGTGGAATATCATCCAGTAGTCCCAGCAAAAAGGCCCTAGGGGAGAGTATCAGTCGTGTTTGCAGAATGTCATTAAGTAATTCGTTTATCTTAGACCAGAAGGAAAATACATGTGGACATTCCCAAAACATGTGAAAGAAAGTTCCTGGATTTGCAGTGCATCTAGGGCAATTAGGAGTATTGGAAGTAGAGATTTTGTGCATACGCACAGGTGTAAGATAGGTGCGATGAAGAAATTTGAATTGTATTAGGCGATCTCTGGCCGAGATAGGGGTTTTTACAAAATTCTCTAGGATTTCTTCCCAGTCTTTAGTATCTAATCCAGGAACTTCCTCATTCCATCTAGTTTGGCATCTGATGAGACTATGAGTATTACTGTTCATGAGGGCAAAGTAGATTACCGAGAGAGGCTTTTCCAGGCCATCCATCATTAATGTTTGTTCTATATCACAAGAAACCAGTGTTGGGCTACCATCTTTGAATTGGGTGTTATAAGCGTGCCTGATTTGTATATATCTGAAAAACATTTTGTTGGGTAAGTTAAATGTATTTTTGAGAACGTTAAAAGATAATATTTCTGCATTCCCTATAATATGCTGTATGGCTTTTATGCCCTGGCGGGCACATAGACCGGGGTCTGGTATTTGTGAGAAGTGGGGTAGATAAGGATTGTCCCAAAGCGGTGTATAAGGCGAGAGCTTATCAGCGTTCCCTGTATAGGCAAGCATGTCTTTCCATACTTTGGTTGTAGTAAACATGAGGCTTGTACATCTAAAATCCCCCCTAGTGCCTCTGAATGCCAGCAGAGTGAGTCTCTCATAGGAGCCCAGTATGGCTGCCTCTACCGCGACCGCAGCATTGTATTTATCTTGCGAGAACCACCATCTTATGGTAACTAAAACAGCAGCACAGTAATAGAGATACATATTTGGGAGGGCCAGGCCACCCTGATCTGCTGGAAGCTGTAAAGTGGCGAGGGATACCTTCGGTACACTGCCTCCCCATATAAAACTAGAGATTAGGGAATGTAATTTATTAAAGAAAGTTTTGGGAATAAGTGTAGGCGTCTGGCGAAAAACGTATAGAAATTTAGGTAGGAATATCATCTTGAATATATTAATCCTGCCAATTAACGAGAGAGGGAGAGCTTTCCATATTAGGGCTTTTTGTTGGAATTTATCAACTACTGGTTGTATATTAAGTTTATGAAAATCTGTTATTTGTGTGGTAATTTGAATCCCCAAGTATTTGAATTGTTTAACCCATTGTAATGGGGTGGGATACTGATTAGCGTTGAATTTATCTATTGGCATCAAGACCGATTTCCCCCAATTGATTTTAAGGCCTGAGTATTTACCAAATTTATTTATTATACTAAGAGCAGACTGCAAAGAGGTTTCCGGGTCTCCCAGGTATAACAAGGTGTTGTCTGCGTACATTGAGATCTTTTCAGTAATAGTCCCGACCTGTATGCCCACAACATCTGCTGATTCCCTCACCATAATTGCCAATGGTTCTATAGCTAATGCGAAGAGATAGGGTGATAATGGACATCCCTGACGTGTACCCCTGGACATTGTAAAAGGATGAGAGATATTATTGCCGGTTTTAATTCTAGCAATTGGGGAGCGGTATAGAGCTTTGACCCATGAGATAAAATTTGTTCCAAATCCATATATATGTAGTACTTGCCAGAGATATGCCCACTCCACAGAATCGAAAGCTTTTTCAAGGTTTGGTTTTTTAACATAAGTTCTAATGATACATTCAAGGTATATTCTCATAATTGTTCCGATAAGGGGGAGTTTCCAAGGGGAACATATTGGGTGAATGGAGATCCCATATGGATCCTGTCATCCAGGTTGGATGACGTTGTTTCTCAAATTGTTAAGAAAAATCTAAAGTTCAAAGTTTCACGGGTAGTTCCCATCCTGAAAGAGAACATGACATGGGACGAAGGGTTAAACAAACAGTACACTAAGTTAGAGGTAAGATTTCACCATGATACAGGTGATCTTAACGAGGTAGAACACAAAAATAAGCAGGTGAGTTCCAGTCTGACCTGGTGGACAAAGGTTCCGGTGATGTTCCAGGGACACTCGGACTGGGCCTCTGCAGTTCCAAAGTTCTTCCGACACCCACTGGTCGTCTGGATGGGGATGACAACTTTAGGCATCATTATCCAGGCGAGGTTGCGTGTTAAAATTACGTAAAACAAATTAACCTGGTCCAGAGATTGGTGCCTCATAAACAATCTCCTGAACCAATATTTTCAAATTAAGAGATATACAGGGTTACGGTATAGGTTTAGTAGTACCTGTGATGGAGCTGATTGTATAAAGGCGTTCTTTTAGAAGGCACCTGGCACTGCTCCCTTGAGTAACAACCATACGAGTTTCACTTTTCTGTGGTCATGCAAGTTTGTGAGTGATACGCAAGTGACGCAAATGCTGAGCATATGGTATAGAGGGACTTAGAAGTAGGGCATCCCCAGAGAGCCTGGTTACAGGAAGACCAAGAGGTCTTGCTCTCTCTCTTCCAGGAGTAACCGCCTAGAGCAGAGAAGTTGTGTGAGCACGAACATCGAAAAGTGAAACCTAAAAGAAAGAAACCAGGTACTGGGAGGTTCAGACGCTGGGATCTGCGGGTCAAGCCGTTTTAGGGGGGATTGTTATAATTTAAGTAGGCCTCAGTTACTTGGCCTGAGATTTATGTAAAAGGCTTGTCCGCAGTGTATGCCTTTAAAATCAATAGAGGTTTTGTGATGCAGGCAGAGGCATCTCAGGGTCTGCGTGTAGCAGAGGATACACGCAGATACTGAGAACATGTTCCTAAAAGAAGGCCATCGGCCTACTCTGACCTCCACGTACACCACAGGAACAGTAAACATCGGCCATATTTACTAAACATCCACATTCCTGCATTTAGGTCAAATGCCTCATTGATTATTAATCAAGTAGGTGGGTATGATGACACCACGAGTGGGTCCACCAATAATCTGATCTAGGGGGTGGCGAAGATGATGTCATATTTAACTCTTTCCTAGTCTGTATTAAACCCGGAGTGAGCGATGGAGAGAGCATTCTGCTTCTTCCTTCCGCACTAGCTCGCAAGGCCGACTGGGACCTCTAAGCATGTTCTTCCTTTCTGTAATCTGATATAATGTATGCTGTACATAGGTAGTTTAGTGTAACGTAGTTAGGAAGAAGGTACCTGATTGACTTCAGCAGGGAGTCTAATCACGAGCTTGTAACGCAACATGAAGATTGGCATGGCTAGGATATGATGAATGTATCTATCTGTATTCCTGTTTCCTGAATAAATAACGTAAACATTGAAGAAGCCTGAGAAAGTCTATCTCCTGCTTGCTGTGTGGAGAGTCAAGTGATCTCCCAGTCTGTGAGACGTAACTGTAAGAAGTTACTGGTGTCGAAGCAAGGTGATATAAGAACAGTTTATAACAGTACGGTTAGGTATAGTTGCAGTAAAATATCTGTAATATCTGCTATCTACTAATACTATACTTTATACTTTATAACACAAGTGTAAATATTGTTGTTTTTTTTTCATAGACAATATTTTGTGTTTTCATTACCGTTAATTCAACATATTTAGCACTTGATCTTAGGTTATAATATAGAAATGAAAAATATTGTTTTACATAAAAACATATAATTTCATCTATATCCCGAGCCCTTTTTTCCAGGCGCTCTTTTTGCATGTACGCCCATCTCCTCATGGGGGATTCTCAGGGTTTTCTTGGTTTTCAACAGCATTTCCTGAACAGCAGCTTAACTGCCAAAATTTTAAGATACCAGCCAGCCTGCCTACTCACTTAGACACTATTTTGCAACTGCTGTTCAGGAAATGCTGCTGAAAACAAAGAAAACCCTGAGAATCCCCCATGAAGAGATGGACTGGCCCAAAACCTGTCGGTTCTGTCAGATTTGACCTGCCTACTTTTTTCGCGATAGTGGTCCTTTAAGATAAATCACATCAATTAATTTGACACTACAGTCCATACAACCATAATATTTCCTTGTTTAATTTTCTTTTTCAGCTGTTTATATCACGACTTTGAGGACAGCGTTAACCTGCATAAAGCTCATATCTGTTTTCTTATTCAAAAATATAGGTGTAAGGCCTGGCAGATCTCTCACCTTCCTTCAGCCTCTATACCACAATCTAACATGCTCTTCACCTATACGCCAAGCCCCCACGTGAATGGGAGATCAGTACGCCTACCCGACTACGGTCACCCTGCAGAACTTCAACGTGCAAGGAAGACAAGAGTTCTACCAGAGCCCACTAAGCAAGACAATGGGACTGGGTAATATCAGGTAATAGTGCGGGATGCACTTGTGGAGGAGACTACACAGATCACAGCAGGAGTAGTAGGCTAGAGACAGGGAGCAAGATTGCTCAGAGCGACCGCAGCTCTGAGCTTCCGATAATCGCCACAATAAATAAGACACAATGGTTGCTCAGTGCGACCGCAGCTCTGAGTTTCGTTTGTCCGCCACACTGAATAAGACACGGACAGACAAACATACAGACAGGAAGGAATGTTTGCCAATCCAATCGCTACCGCAGTTATAGCAAACATTCACACAAACAAGACAGAACAAGAGGAGCGTAACTAATAGCAACTGCTGCTATAGTCACATCCACAGGATCAGAACTAGCAGGATCAGTAGCCAATTACTACTGAAGTGATGGCTACATCCAGATTAGCAGGACTGGAAGGACTATGAAGTCCACAGGATCAGGACTAGCAGGATCGGTAGCCAATCACTACTGCAGCAGTGATGGCTACATCCAGATTAGCAGGACTGGAAGGACTATGAAGTCCACAGGATAAATGTAACCCTGTGTGCGTGTCATTGCAACGGACACATACACCAAGGGTTAAATATGCATTAACTTTTTGTGGGGAGGGCTGCTATAAGGGGAATCTGCAGGTGCCGCCAGGGGGAGCCCATGAGCAGGAAAGAGGAGAGAGAAGCTGGGCATGTGCAGGGTGGAAGTAACAGGTTTTTGGCAGTTGTAGGCTAGTGAGGGGGAGGAGTCAAGTAGCCGTGGAGACTGAGCTGATGAGGCAGCAAGATATAAGCTTGATTTGTGAGGAGATATAGGAGAGAGACAAGAAGAGACCAGCTATTGGTGAGACAGTCTGAGCAAGGCAGAGCCACAGACAAGTGAGCACTACTGAAAACTAAAATAAGGAAGAGAGAGAGCTGCAGAGACATTACATGAGAGGAGAGAGATCATTCACAACTACAGGCCGGTAAAGAGCAACAATACTGGAGAGAGATCATTCACAACTACAGGCAGGTAAAGAGCAACAATACTGGAGAGATAAGCCAGAAGAGAAACACTAAGCAATAAGAATGAAAGACAAGGATATTAAAATGTACCTGTAACAGAGAGAGATAACAGAAACCAGCAGAGACATTACAGTGACACAGAGACAGCAGGACAGCAAAGCATACAAGAGTGAGACAGAGAAACAAGTGACAGGATTAAAGAAAAGCAGTGAAGACTGCAGTGCGGTGTCTGAAGAGATTGTGTGACAACAGCTGTCAGACAAAATACAGTGGAGAGAGCGGTGCTTCTTATATGTTAAGTGATCATTCACAATCATCAATTTCACATATTCTGTCCTATCCTGGATGTTGCTAGGTAACCGCCAGACATTTCTCTAAGTTTCCTTCTGTCCTGTGCAAGAATTCAGGTCCACTTTAAAAAGACAGTGGTGAAGAACTGTCAGCTAGCGGAGCGCTGTGTGAGGAAAATTCTGGCAAGTTCATGCAAATAAACTGTATCACATATATGTTTCCTGAACTAGCCCTGATCCTAGCAGGCGGATGTATACAGAGGCCTACCTATACTCATCTGCTAAGAAGAAGTTTATGAATGTGTTTTGTCACTAAACTTTTTTTATCCATATGATTTAATACAAATATTTCTTAAAAAGAACTTAATTGGTGTCTGGAGGATTTCTTTGCAGTTCAAGCATTATAGAGGTGTTACATAAGGACTAGCAGGATCGGTAGCTAATCACTACTGCAGTGATGGCTACATCCAGATTAGCAGGACTGGAAGGACTATGAAGTCCAAAGGATCAGGACTAGCAGGAACGCTAACCATTCACCACCACAGTGATGGTTGCGTCCATACAAGCAGGACTGGAAGGACTCTGCTGTTTACCCGCGCAGGAACAGCAAAAGTCCGCAAGCAAGGAAAAGCAAGGCAATTCACAATTGAACATAGGACCCAGCAAATAGCTATGTCAAAGATGAACGCTATGACGGGCAAGATGACAAGGGAGTAAGAGGCTTTTATATGAACATCATCCAATGAGAGCAGGCATGCAAATTCCAACACAACTGAATTGTAATCACTCAATCTTGTGTTACTCTGATTGGAGGCTGCAGGCTGATTGCAGATGGATAGGACTCCCATTACAAATGCATACAACATTTTTCAACAATATGCATAAAGGGAATTCAGCACTGTCTGGCTGCAGCTTAGCTGCAACAAGTCTTAGGTGGATTCATGACAGCATCCTAAGCTGCTTTGAGCCGCAGACTGATTGCAGATGGCAATGACATTTATTGCAAATGCAACCAAAACTATGCAACTGAATGCATGCAGAGAAATCAGAACTGCCTGGTTGCAGTTCCACTGCAACCAACAGGACATGCTACAGAAGAGATCCTGACAATAGGCCTGATCCAAATTACTTTTTCTCCTAAGCCAACAGCAACGAAGAAAATACTTGGTTTTTGGTACTTTTTCAATTGCAAAGTGCTGAAATGTTATTTTAAACAGAAGATGAAAATAATCTAACAGGAGAAAACCTAGGAGCAGGGATACTCATCCGGATTCCGGATATCCGGGTTACCCGGATAGCCGAACGTTTTTACGATATCCATCTAGATCCGGATCCCGGATACCTGGGCCCAAATCCGGATAGCTCTATGCGGATATTTGGCCGCATACAATATCCGGCGGATATCCGGATTCAATTACTGTAACTAAGGAGATGACGCCATTGAGCCAATCAGAGGGCTCCCAGCAGAAGCCCTAGCAACCAATCACAGAGGGGAACTCTGGTCAACCCCCCCCCCCCCATGTCTATTAGGCGGCATGATGGAAATAGTTGTCCTTGCTTTGAGACTGCCACTGAGAGATATCTCCAGTGCTGTTTGGCTAAAGCAATTGCATTCCTGTGTAAAAAAACAGCGTTTTTGCAGCTTAACACCTGTACTATACCACTGATTTGTTGTGTAGATAGCTAGTTATGTTGTGATTTTAGTTAGTGTGTGTGTGACAGTCTCTGTGCAGCAGCTCTCTAGGTCCTGTCTGTGTCTGTGTGTGTGCTGTTGTGCACACAGGACAGCCCTGTGCTATTAGCCTTTAGCTATTAGCTATTAGTATTATTATTAGCCTTAATAGCTACAGTATAGTTTAGGGAATAGGATTACCGTGCTATTGTGTGTAGTTAATACTGCAGTTAGTTGTTAGAGTAGTACTGTGTTATCTTACTACAGGTTACTGCAGTGCTGCTGTCTGTGCTGAGTGCCAGTGTGTGTGACAGTCTAGACCTTTAGTGTGCATACTGTCTGTCACTCAATGCTGAGGAACCACATAATGACTGCCTAACGCCGATAGGCGGTGGCTGGTCATAAGTGGGTTTCTATGGAGCTCTGTCTGGCAGTTCTTTGATTTGCCGTCAGTGGACAGCAAGTTTGTTACCTGTAACGTGTGCCAGGTGAAGCTGAGCAGAGGTTGCAACCCCTCCAACTACGGCACCTCCAGCTTCATATACCACCTGGCAAAAAAACATTACATTGAGCATGAGGCGTTCAAGAGGCTGAAGGAAGCTGGCGCTGGCAGTGTTCCAGCCAAAACCACCACCACCAAACCCCCTTTGCCACTCCTGCCGACACTGAAGCCTGTTCAGGCAGCCAGTCCTCATTGGTCTCCTCTGCTCCCTCCTCGGCTTCCCGTGCAAGCCAGAAGTGACACCAGACCCTGAGCGAGTCCTTTTTCATCAAGGCTCAGCCTCCCAGCAGCTGTCGCATCCGGCAGCTCAACGGCCTGCTTGCACGGGCCATGTCATCCCAGCTCCTCCCATACTCCTTTGTGCAGGAGGGGAGCGACATGCGGCAGTCCTGCAGTGCGCAGCACCGGATTGGCCTGTCCCCAGCCGGCACTATTTTTCACGAACGGCCATGCCAGCACTACACTGTTTCGCGATGGCCAACGTGGAACGTGGGCTTGATCATGCAGTGGGTGAGCGGGTCCATGTGACTATGGACTTGTGGAGCAGCAGTTTCGGGACAGGCCGGTACCTTTCATTTACGGCACACTGGGTCAGTTTGGTGGAAGCGGGTGAGGAGTGAACAGCAGCATTGTCAAGCCAGTGGGTGGTGCCACCCCGCAGCAGGGTCAGGGGAAGTGCAGCAGGTTCCTCTGCTCTGGTTCCACCTTCTGGCAAACCCGCCACCGCCAAACGCCCCCGCCTCAGCAGCAGTGTGAAGGCCCACCACTGCCAAGCGCTGCTGGAGATGGTCAGCCCAGGGAAGCAAAGCCTGACAGCAGACCACATCCTGGTCAAACTCCAACAGCAGGAGAGGCGTTGGCTGACCCCCAGAGGCCTCAGAGTTGGAGAGGTGGTGTCCGACAATGGGGCCAACCTGGTTGCTGCCATCCACCGGGGAGACCTCACCCACATCCCCTGTCTGGCCCACGTCCTGAACCTGGTGGTGCAGAAATTCCTGCTCACCTACCAGGGGATGGACTCACTTTTGAAAGGGGCGTGGAAAACGGTGGGTTATATCCGCCGCTCGGGCGGTGCCTCAGCGGCCCTCGAAACCGTGCAGAAGGAGCTGAACCTGAATCATAGACGTTCCAACACGGTGGAATTCCACCCTGGCCATGTTGGAACGCCTGGTTAAGCAGAGGCAGGCTGTCAACCGTTACTTGGCCAAAGCCACCGCCGATGCCACCGTCTTCGGGACCAGCACCAGCCACCTCCCGGAGATCATACGCAGTGCTGATTGGAGCAAAATGCAGCTGGTGTGCTTGGTCCTGGCACCCTTCCTGGAGGCCACCAACATGGTCGGGACTGTGCGTCAGTTTGTGAATGGGTGACCATGGTGTGCATGCTGCACAAGGCCCTCGATGCTCTGCTGGAAGTGGGAGAGGCAGCCTAGATCCAGCAGGAGCAGCAGCCACCTGCACAGTCCACCTCTGTGCGGCAGGAGGAGGAGGATGAGGTTGAGGACTTGGGGCTTGATTCACAAAAGAGCGCTAACTGTTAGCACGGCCGTTTTCGCGCGAATTTTCGCATTGTGCGCTCGCGAATTTTCGCGCTAAACGATAACGGTTTCGCGTAAAAACGCGAATTTTCGCGCGAAAACAATATCAATTTTGTGGTAAAATTCGCGTTTGCGCGTGAAAACGTTATCGTTTCACGCGAAAATTCGTGATCGCGCGCAATGCGAAAATTCACGCGAAAATGTCCGTGCTAACAGTTAGCACTCTTTTGTGAATCAAGCCCCTGGAGTTGGAGGAGTTGGAGGTCCCTGACCTTGAGGATGAGGAGGCACAGCCGAGTGCAGCTGCAGTGGTGCGGGGGTGGAGAGAGCAGGGGGAGGCTCAGGAATCAGAGGAGGAGGACAGCACTGGGGGTGATGAAGATCATGTGTCAGTAGAGATGGCACACCTCTTCCCCATGGCAGCGCACATGCTGCAGTGCCTGCGCATTGACCCTAGGGTCAAACAGATGCATGGTCGGGAGGACATGTACATCACCCTGATGCTAGACCCATGGCTGAAGGGGAAGCTGCATCAGTTCCTGCCTGCAGGAGGAGACCCTGTGCACCAAATAAGGGAGTTGTAGCGGTCCCTGGTTCAGCACTTGGAGGAAGCCTTCCCCCAGACTCCCCCCCCCCTACTGTCCCAGTTAAGCCAGCACAGCAGCACAGCAATCTCACAAAGGCGCTGTACGCCACGCCGGTACAGCTGCCGACTGAGGAGGTGCCTGCGGCAGCATTTGGCTCTCAAAGCCAGAACCAGTGTCTGACCCAAATGGTGGCAGGCTATATGGGGTCCTACAGCAGCCTTGATAATGACAGCCCTGTGGACCCGTTGGATTACTGAGTTAAACACCTGGATATTTGGAGCGAGCTGGCGCAGTACGCCCTGGAAGTCCTTGCTTGCCCCCCTTCCAGCGTGCTGTCCAAAAGGTGCTTCAGTGCGGCCGGTGGCGTGGTTACCGAAGCGCTCTCGTCTGTCCACCCGGTCTGTGGACAGACTGACGTTTCTCAAAGTAAACCAGGCTTGGGTGGTTGGTGAATTCCTGGCCCCTGTTGTTGGCAAGAGGGGGAAATGAAGTGGCTGGAAATCACTATGCCTGCCTTACCACCCTTTACCCCCACAACCTCCAGGCTCCGCATAAGCCTGCTTCAAACATTTTTTTACAGCCGTGGTACCAACACACTAGGTGCCATGGTGAACTATCTAAACACAATTGCTGTGTAATTTTTTTGGAGGTGTCTGTGCTGTCCAAGTTGTGGGGAGGCCCCAACTGCGGCAGTGCGACTGTTTCCTGGAACCTCTCCTAATGTTTTACTGAGCCGTGGTACCAACACACTAGGTGCCATGGTGAACTATCTAAACACAATTGCTGTGTAATTTTTTTGGAGGTGTCTGAGCTGTCCGAGTTGTGGGGAGGCCCCAACTGCGGCAATACGACTGCTTCCTGAAACCTCTCCCAATGTTTTAACTGTGCCGTGGTACCAACAAACTAGGTGCCATGGTGAACTATCTATGCTTCCTGTCAGACGTTACACTTCTTCTCCTCCTCCTGTCTCCTGCTGCCTGTGCTGCTCCCACCGCCAGGGTGCATCTACCTACTCCTTCTGCTGCTGCTCCTGTCTGTGGTACCCACCAATACCAGGGTCCACACAAAACTATTTCTTCTGCTGCCCCCAGCTACTACGCCACTCCAATAGCTGCATCGACCTACTCATTCTGCTGCTGCTCCTGTCTGTGGTACCCACCAACACCAGGGTCCACATAAAACTATTTCTTCCGCTGCCACCAGCTATTACGCCACTCCAATAGCTGCATCGACCTACTCATCCTGCTGCTGCTCCTGTCTTTGGTACCCACCAACACCAGGGTCCACACAAAACTATTTCTTCTGCTGCCACCAGCTATTACGCCACTCCAATAGCTGCATGAACCTACTCCTCCTGCTGCTGCTCCTGTCTGCGGTACCCACCAACACCAGGGTCCACCAGTAGCGTTCCTACAATAGGGCGCAGGGGGGCGTGGCGCACCGGGTGAAAGCCAGCCAGGGGGGTGTTGCCACGACCCCCCATTGCAGACAGTGCAGGAGGGGAAGAGCAGCGCTAGAAGGAGGGGTGACAGGGATAGCGGCGGGGAGGGGGGAAAGATCCCCCCCCTCCCTCACCTGGGTCCCCTCCTTCTGCCTCTCTCCCCCTCCAAATGACAGCGGGGGGAAGCGGGCAACTTACAGGCAGGGCGGGCGGGCAGAGACTACTTACTTTACTTCTGCGTTCCAGCAGCTGGAACGCTGGGTCGCCGTCACGTGCCTCTTCTCCGCCTCCAATGTGTGTCACAGCATTGGAGGCGGAGAAGAGGCACGTGACGGCGACGGAGCGCTCCAGCTGCTGGAACGCAGAAGTAAAGTAAGTAGTCTCTACCCGCCCACCCTGCCTGTAAGTTGCCCGCTGCCCCCGCTGTCATTTGGAGGGGGAGAGAGGCAGAAGGAGGGGACCCAGGTGAGGGAGTGGGGGGGAATCTTTCCCCCCTCCCCGCCGCTGCCCCCACTGCCCCTCCTTCTAGCGCTGCTTTCCCCCTCCTGGAGCAGCTATACTGGGAGCAACTAAACTAGCTATACTGGGGGCAACTAAACTAGCTATACTGGGGGCAACTAAACTAGCTATACTGAGGGCATCTATACTAGCTATACTGGGGGCAACTATACTAGCTATACTGGGGGCATCTATACTAGCTATACTGGGGGCAACTATACTAGCTATACTGGGGGCAACTATACTAGATATACTGGGGCAACTATACTGGGGGCATCTATACTGGTGCAACTATACTGGGGGCAACTAAACTAGCTATACTGGGGGGATTTATACTAGCTATACTGGGGCAACTATACTAGCTATACTGGGGCAACTATACTGGGGCAGCTCTGGGGGCAACTATACTATCTACTGGGGGCAGCTATACTAGCTATACTGGGGCAACTATACTAGCTATACTGGGGGCAGCTATACTGGGGGCAACTATACTAGCTATACTGGGGGAAACTATACTAGCTATACTGGGGGCAACTATACTGGGGCAGCTCTGGGGGCAACTATACTATCTATACTGGGGGCAACTATACTAGCTATACTGGGGACAACTATACTGGGGGCAACTATACTAGCTATACTGGGGGCAACTAAACTAGCTATACTGGGGGCAGCTATACTAGCTATACTGGGGGCAACTAAACTAGCTATACTGGGGCAACTAAACTACCTATACTGGGGGCAACTAAACTAGCTATACTGGGGGCAACTAAACTAGCTATACTGGGGGCAACTAAACTAGCTATACTGGGGGCAGCTATACTGGGGGCAACTATACTAGCTATACTGGGGAAACTATACTAGCTATACTGGGGGCAACTATACTGGGGCAGCTCTGGGGGCAACTATACTATCTATACTAGGGGCAACTATACTAGCTATACTGGGGACAACTATACTGGGGGCAACTATACTATCTATACTGGGGCAGCTCTGGGGGCAACTATACTAGCTATACTGGGGGCAACTATACTAGCTATACTGGGGGCAACTATACTAGCTTCACTGGGGTAGCTATACTGGGGGCAACTGTACTAGCTATAGTGGGGGCAACTATACTAGCTAATACTTTAAATTACAGTTTGCTCCGACCCTCATCCGGTCATGACCACGCCCAATTTTTTGGCGGTTGTGGCCACGCCCATTTTTAAGGGGGGGGGGGTGTCTTTTAATACCCAGCACCGGGTGCCAAATGCCCTAGGTACGCCACTGGGGTCCACACAAAACTATTTCTTCTGCTGTCACCAGCTATTACGCCACTCCAATAGCTGCATCGACCTACTCCTCATTGCTGCTGCTCCTGTCCGTGGTACCCACCAACACCAGGGTCCACACAAAACTATTTCTTCTGTTGCCACCAGCTATTACACCACTACAATAGCTGCATCGACCTACTCATCCTGCTGCTGCTCCTGTCTGTGGTACCCAACAACATCTGGGTCCACACTAAACTATTTCTTCTGTTGCCACCAGCTATCATGGCACTTCAATAGCTGCATCGAGTAAAGGTGGGGGAGGGGGGAGGGGAATAGGGACCAAGACCAGTTGAATAATTGCTAGGTACAATTAACCTGACCCACACTATTGTTTAAAACAATTAATCACATGACAAAGGTCATGCAAAAGATAGAAAAGGTCATTTATTGGTATTATGTAAAGCTAAAAGGTGTGCAGCGAAACACAGCATTAAAAGACAACAGCGCTGTTACACATTACTCACACACAGCACGCTGATCAAACATAGGGATGCTCATTCAGAATCCGCGGAAATGCAATTTCCGAAATTCCGATCGGAAATTGCATTTCCGCATCGGAATGCGGAAATCGTTAATAAAAGTGTGGTAGGAGGATTTCCGCCGGAAATCGCGGAAATTTCTGCCGGAAATCGCGGAAATTCCACCCGACTTTTAACATCGATTTTCTCAAAAACTATAAGGTCTTTTTGAATACTTTTTGCATCTTGTTCACAATATTCAGTTTAATAAACTCTGAAAATGTGGTGTTTCTAGGACTCAAGGGGGCTTTGCTATTAACCGCTAAAGTTGGCGGATTTTTACTGTAATGTAAAATGCTGAAAATCGGCATCTGCCTATTTTCTGCATTTTACATTACAGTAAAAATCCGCCAACTTTAGCGGTTAATAGCAAAGCCCCCGTAAGTCATAGAAACACCAAATTTTCAGGGTTTTTACAGAATCTTCTGAACAAGATGCAAAAAAAAGTTTTTAAAAAGACCTTATAGTTTTTGAGAAAATCGGTGTTAAAGTCGGGCGGAATTTCCGCGATTTCCGGTCACAAGTAAACAAGTAAGACTTCTGCTGTTTAGTCACGCATTCCAGACAACAGAGCGTCCAAGATCAAAGCACTTCACTGCAGGCTTAAATCAATCCCAGAGGATAGTGCCGGGCCAGCTCGCCTCCTCCTCTCAAGTTACCAGGACATAGCTTTCAGCATGTTTCAGTGACCGGCATCCTCTGATCCCTGCATGTGTCTCTGAGCCATACGCTCTCTAGGCAGTCTGCACCACGTGAACCACAGCGTGATCTCAAACAGGCAGCATAGCATAGGTGGATGGTGTCGGATCAGCTGCGTGTGCTGATAGGCTGACTAGTTTCGAATGGCAGATCCGTTCTTCCTCAGGGTATGGCTTACACTCAGTAGGCTAGACCTTTATAGGGTACTCAGGCTCTACCTCTTATCTATTGATTGGTTGAGCAGTTTGAAAGCAGCCTGTGAGAGTTATCTGCTAAGGAATCTAGCGTCATTAACCACTTCCCGACCGCCTAACCCACAGAGGCGGCCGGCAAGGACCAGCTCATGCCCAAAGGCGGCGGTCCTTGTAAGGGCATAGGCGGAGCGATCGCGTCATCCGTGACGCAATCCTCCGCCGGCGCCTGCCGCCGCTCACCCGCCGCAACATCCCGCCGGCCATACGGAAGCGCCGGCGGGATGTTAACCCCGCGATCGCCGCATACAAAGTGTAGAATACACTTTGTTATGTTTACAAAGTGTATTATACAGGCTGCCTCCTGCCCTGGTGGTCCCAGTGTCCGAGGGACCACCAGGGCATGCTGCAGCCACCCTATGTAGCACCCAAGCACACTGATTTCCCCCCCCCTGCCCCAGATCGCCCACGGCACCCCTCAGGACCCCCCTTGCCCACCCCCCAGACCCCTGTTTGCACCCAATCACCCCCCCTAATCACCCATCATTCACTCCCTGTCACTATCTGTCAATGCTATTTTTTTTTATCCCCACCTGCCCCCTGCCCCCTCCTGATCACCCCCCCACCCCTCAGATTCTCCCCAGACCCCCCCCCCCCCTGTGTACTGTATGCATCTATCCCCCTGATCACCTGTCAATCACCTGTCGATCACCTGTCAATCGCCCGTCAATCGCCCATCAATCACCCCCTGTCACTGCCACCCATCAATCAGCCCCTAACCTGCCCCTTGCGGGCAATCTGATCACCCACCCACACCAATAGATCGCCCGCAGATCCGACATCAGATCACCACCCAAGCGCAGTGTTTACATCTATTCTCTCCTCTAAACACCCACTAATTACCCATCAATCACCCATCAATCACCCCCTATCACCACCTGTCACTGTTACCCATCAGATCAGACCCTAATCTGCCCCTTGCAGGCACCCAATCACCCGCCTACACGCTCAGATTGCCCTCAGACCCCCCCTTATCAATTCGCCAGTGCATTATTTACATCTGTCCTTCCCTGTAATAACCCACTGATCACCTGTCAATCACCTGTCAATCACACATCAATCACCCCCTGTCACTGCCACCCATCAATCACCCGCTGTCACTGCCACCCATCAATCAGCCCCTAACCTGCCCCTTGCAGGCAATCTGATCACCCACCCACACCAATAGATCGCCCGCAGATCCGACATCAGATCACCACCCAAGCGCAGTGTTTACATCTATTCTCTCCTCTAAACACCCACTAATTACCCATCAATCACCCCCTATCACCACCTGTCACTGTTACTCATCAGATCAGACCCTAATCTGCCCCTTGCGGGCACCCAATCACCCCCCTACACACTCAGATTGCCCTCAGACCCCCCTTTATCAATTCGCCAGGGCATTATTTACATCTGTCCTTCCCTGTAATAACCCACTGATCACCTGTCAATCACCTGTCAATCACCCATCAATCACCCCCTGTCACTGCCACCCATCAATCACCCCCTGTCACTGCCACCCATCAATCAGCCCCTAACCTGCCCCTTGCGGGCAATCTGATCACCCACCCACACTAATAGATCGCCCGCAGATCCGACATCAGATCACCACCCAAGCGCAGTGTTTACATCTATTCTCTCCTCTAAACACCCACTAATTACCCATCAATCACCCCCTATCACCACCTGTCACTGTTACCCATCAGATCAGACCCTAATCTGCCCCTTGCGGGCACCCAATTACCCGCCTACACACTCAGATTGCCCTCAGACCCCCCCCTTATCAATTCGCCAGTGCAATATTTACATCTCTTCTTCCCTGTAATAACCCACTGATTACCTGTCAATCACCTGTCAATCACCTATCAATCACCCATCAATCACCCCCTGTCACTGCCACCCATCAATTCCCCTGTCACTGCCACCCATCAATCAGTCCCTAGCGGGCAATCTGATCACCCACCCACACCAATAGATCGCCCGCAGATCCGACGTCCGATCACCTCCCAAGTGCAGTGTTTACATCTGTTCTCTACCCTAAACACCCACTAATTACCCATCAATCACCCCCTGTCACTGCTACCTATCAGATTAGACCCCTATCTGCCCCTAGGGCACTCAATCACCCGCCCACATCCTTAGAACGCCCTCAGACCCCAGCCCTGATCACCTCGCCAGTGCATTGCTTGCATCTATTCCCCCCTCTAATCACACCTTGAGACACCCATCAATCACCTCCTGTCACCCCCTAGCACACCTACCCATCAGATCAGGCCCTAATTTGCCCCGTGTGGGCTCCTGATCACTCGGCCAAACCCTCAGATCCCCCTCAGACCCCCTTCCGATCACCTCCCCAGTGCATTGATTGCATCTATTTTCCCCCCTAACCACCCCCTGAGACACCCGTCAATCACCTCCTGTCACCCCCCTAGCACTCCTATCCATCAGATCAGGCCCAATACAACTTGTCATCTAAAAGGCCACCCTGCTTATGACCGGTTCCACAAAATTCGACCCCTCATAGACCACCTGTCATCAAAATTTGCAGATGCTTATACCCCTGAACAGTCATTTTGAGACATTTGGTTTCCAGACTACTCACGGTTTTAGGCCCGTAAAATGCCAGGGCGGTATAGGAACCCCACAAGTGACCCCATTTTAGAAAAAAGACACCCCAAGGTATTCTGTTAGGTGTATGATGAGTTCATAGAATTTATTTTTTGTCAAAAGTTAGCGGAAATTGATTTTTATTGTTTTTTCACAAAGTGTAATTTTTCACTAACTTGTGACAAAAAATAAAATCTTCTATGAACTCGCCATACACCTAACGGAATACCTTGGGGTGTCTTCTTTCTAAAATGGGGTCACTTGTGGGGTTCCTATACTGCCCTGGCATTTTAGGGGCCCTAAACCGTGAGGAGTAGTCTAGAAAACAAATGCCTCAAAATGACCGGTGAATAGGACGTTGGGCCCCTTAGCGCACCTAGGCTGCAAAAAAGTGTCACACATGTGGTACCGCCGTACTCAGGAAAAGTAGTATAATGTGTTTTGGGGTGTATCTTTACACATACCCATGCTGGGTGGGAGAAATCTCTCTGTAAATGGACAATTGTGTGTAAAAAAAATCAAACAATTGTCATTTACAGAGATATTTATCCCACCCAGCATGGGTATGTGTAAAAATACACCCCAAAAAACATTATACTACTTCTCCTGAGTACGGCGGTACCACATGTGTGGCACTTTTTTACACCCTAAGTACGCTAAGGGGCCCAAAGTCCAATGAGTACCTTTAGGATTTCACAGGTCGTTTTGCGACATTTGGTTTCAAGACTACTCCTCACGGTTTAGGGCCCCTAAAATGCCAGGGCAGTATAGGAACCCCACAAATGACCCCATTCTAGAAAGAAGACACGCAAAGGTATTCCGTTAGGAGTATGGTGAGTTCATAGAAGATTTTATTTTTTGTCACAAGTTAGCTTTGTGAAAAAAAAAAAATTAAAATCAATTTTTGCTAACTTGTGACAAAAAAATAAAAACTTCTATGAACTCACCATACTCCTAACGGAATACCTTGGGGTGTCTTCTTTCTAAAATGAGGTCATTAGTGGGGTTCCTATACTGCCCTGGCATTTTAGGGGCCCTAAACCGTGAGGAGTAGTCTTGAAACAAAAATGACCTGTGAAATCCTAAAGGTACTCATTGGACTTTGGGCCCCTTAGCGCAGTTAGGGTGCAAAAAAGTGCCACACATGTGGTATCGCCGTACTCGGGAGAAGTAGTATAATGTGTTTTGGGGTGTATTTTTACACATATCCATGCTGGGTGGGAGAAATACCTCTGTAAATGACAATCTTTTGATTTTTTTTACACACAATTGTCCATTTACAAAGTTATTTCTCCCACCCAGCATGGGTATGTGTAAAAATACACCCCAAAACACATTGTACTACTTCTCCCGAGTACGGCGATACCACATGTGTGGCACTTTTTTGCACCCTAACTGCGCTAAGGGGCCCAAAGTCCAATGAGTACCTTTAGGATTTCACAGGTCATTTTGAGAAATTTCGTTTCAAGACTACTCCTCACGGTTTAGGGCCCCTAAAATGCCAGGACAGTATAGGAACCCCACAAATGACTCCATTTTAGAAAGAAGACACCTCAAGGTATTCTGTTAGTAGTACGGTGAGTTCATAGAAGATTTTATTTTTTGTCACAAGTTAGCGGAAATTGATTTTTATTGGTTTTTTACACAAAGTGTCATTTTCCGCTAACTTGTGACAAAAAATAAAATCTTCTATGAACTCACCATACTCCTAACGGAATACCTTGGGGTGTCTTCCTTCTAAAATGGGGGCATTTGTGGGGTTCCTATACTGTCCTGGCATTTTAGGGGCCCTAAACCGTGAGGAGTAGTCTTGAAACGAAATTTCTCAAAATGACCTGTAAAATCCTAAAGGTACTCATTGGACTTTGGGCCCCTTAGCGCAGTTAGGGTGCAAAAAAGTGCCACACATGTGGTATCGCCGTACTCAGGAGAAGTAGTATAATGTGTTTTGGGGTGTATTTTTACACATACCCATGCTGGGTGGGAGAAATCTCTCTGTAAATGGACAATTGTGTGTAAAAAAAATCAAACAATTGTCATTTACAGAGATATTTCTCCCACCTAGCATGGGTATGTGTAAAAATACACCCCAAAACACATTATACTACTTCTCCTGAGTACGGCAATACCACATGTGTGGCACTTTTTTGCAGCCTAACTGCGCTAAGGGGCCCAAAGTCCAATGAGCACCTTTAGGCTTTACAGGGGTGCTTACAATTTAGCACCCCCCAAAATGTCAGGACAGTAAACACAGCCCACAAATGACCCCATTTTGGAAAGTAGACACTTCAAGGTATTCAGATAGGAGCATATTGAGTCCGTGGCAGGTTTCATTTTTTTTTGTCGCAAGTTAGAAGAAATGGAAATTTTTTTATTTTTGTCACAAAGTGTCATTTTCCGCTTACTTGTGACAAAAAATAATATCTTCTATGAACTCACTATGCCTCTCAGTGAATACTTTGGGATGTCTTCTTTCCAAAATGGGGTAATTTGGGGGGTATTTATACTATCCTGGAATTCTAGCCCCTCATGAAACATGACAGGTGGTCAGAAAAGGCAGAGATGCTGGAAAATGGGAAAATTCACTTTTTGCACCATAGTTTGTAAACGCTATAACTTTTACCCAAACCAATAAATATAGGCTGAATGGGTTTTTTTTTTTATCAAAAACATGTTTGTCCACATTTTTCGCGCTGCATGTATACAGAAATTTTACTTTATTTGAAAAATGTCAGCACAGATAGTTAAAAAAATCATTTTTTGCCAAAATTCATGTCTTTTTTGATGAATATAATAAAAAGTAAAAATCGCATCAGCAATCAAATAGCATCAAAAGAAAGCTTTATTAGTGACAAGAAAAGGAGCCAAAATTCATTTAGGTGGTAGGTTGTATGAGCGAGCAATAAACCGTGAAAGCTGCAGTGGTCTGAATGGAAAAAAAGTGGCCGGTCCTTAAGGGGGGTAAAGCCCTAGGTCCTCAAGTGGTTAACACCTGATAACTCTTCTGTGTACAGGTCCTTTTCCAGCAAATGTATTTGTGAAGCAAGTGACTGATAATTATGATAGTCCTTCAAGGCCACATTGATTTTCTGTAGCAGGTAATCCCTCAAGATCATATAGCATATCAACAGGCAAATGAACCTAATCCAAAAAGGATGATCCTCACCATCCAGGCATATTAGAAATTCTCTGCATTCACACAACACCATAACACACATACAGATAAGCGGTTCATACGTAGGGACAAAAGACAAAGAAACAAAAAACAATAAATAAACTCCACATAGCTTATTTAAATAGGTATGTTTTTGTCTCCTGTGTCTCCTGTGGGGCACAAGTACAGCCTTATGTGTGATATTAAGCTTTAGATTAAAGGATGATTCCATCCACTGTACATCCTCTCTACTCTTCCACATTTCATACCAACACAAATGCTAGCATAGAGTGCCCCTAATCAAAACTTCTTCTCTCTAATTTTTCCATCACCTCCCCCTCACAAAAAGCTTTTTAGTGTGGAATCAACATTTTATCCCCTGCGGAGATCTCGACCTCAGTCGATACATCCACATCGCCTCTCGGTGAAGCAGCATTTCCTCAGTCCTCTCAGAGCATGTGGGCACGTCCACACCATTAATGCACATCGCTCTCAGCCCAACAATTGAGCCATTATGCATTTCCTTAAAATGTTCCGCGATTGTCGATTTCTTTTCACCGCTCGCAATGTTGCCCAAATGTTTGAGCTATCGTGTCTTAAACGCCCGTGTAGACATGCCCACCTAGTATTTGTTGCAGGGACATATAATCAAATACACAATCCATGTGGAATTACAGTTCAAGAATTTATTCAACTTGTAATTTATAGATCCATCTTGGGAGGAGAAATTATCACTTCTCGTTACAAAGGGGCACCCCCTACATGACCCGCATCGGTACATACCCTTTGGAGGTGGAACACGGTCCAGCCATGTACCCCCCTCAATTCGTGGTAGTTCAGATTGCACCAGAGCATCCCTCAGGTTCTTGGCACGTCGTGCCGTCACCAAAGGCCTAGGACCCACAATTTTTTTGATTTTTGGGTCCAATTGTAAAATGTCCCAACACCCACGAAGAATCAGATTAAATTTTTTTCCAGTGCACATTATACTGTGTCACTATCCTACAGTTCCCAGTTCCCTCCCAACCATCAGCGGGGTAACGAGCACAGGGGCAGAGCAAGGTTTCCCGATCAGTATGTAGTGCCTGTAATGATCTGCCCTGCTGTCAGGCAGACAGCTTTTTGACCATTTTGTAGGTCTGAGTGTTGCAGGTCTCTGGAAAGGAGACCTGTCTTCACTCTGCAACTTGCTGAGCTGCTGTTCTGGTGAGGAATTTGCATCCACTTGTCATGCAAATTGCTTAGCTGCTTCCTCTGATGGCTTGCAGTATAAATGCCATTTCCTCCCAGAATCCCTTGCTGGTCATGACGATTTTTTCCTGCTAACTTACCTGGAGTATCAGCCTTTGCTAAAATGTTTGCTAAGATTATCTTAGAGTAATTCCTTGGGTGTGCACTAGTATTCCTTCTAGCGTAGTCAGGTTGTATTATCTGTTTGCCTTGTACTGTCTATCTGTTGCGATTGTCTTGTCACCAGCGGTGGTCGACAGGAAATGGTTCTGTCTTTTTGGATCGCATTCGCCCTAGCGGTAGTGGCGGTGGTTCCTTCTGTATTCTGCCTTAGGGGTGCAAGACAGAGCAGCGGTTGATACTGGGAGCCCCATCTGTCTGTCTGTTTGGATCGCATCTGGTTGTCTGTTTGGATCGCATTCGCCCTAGTGGTAGTGGCGGTGGTTCCTTCTGTACTCAGTCTGGGAGTGTAGGCCAGAGCTGTGGTTGCTACTGGTTGCTCCTTCTGTCTGTCTTGTCTGGAACGAACGCTTGCTGTAGGCTCGGTGAGGTAACCGTTTAGCAAGCGTTCGCGTTCTCTATTTGTTTTCGTGTTACATTGGTTAGTTAGGGTTGGCATGCTTTGTCTCTGTTGCGCTTTTTGTTCGGAGACCGCGCCGTTAGCGTGCTTTGTCACTGTTGCGCTTTTCGTGCGGCGACCGCGCTTTGCGAGTGCGTTTGTTATTTTCCTTGGCGTTCTGATCATTGTTATTTGCTGTGTCTTTCTTGCTACACTTGTGCACAGGCAGACAGCTTTTTGACCATTTTGTAGGTCTGAGTGTTGCAGGTCTCTGGAAAGGAGACCTGTCTTTACTCTGCAACTTGCTGAGCTGCTGTTCTGGTGAGGAATTTGCATCCACTTGCCATGCAAATTGCTTAGCTGCTTCCTCTGATGGCTTGCAGTATAAATGCCATTTCCTCCCAGAATCCCTTGCTGGTCATGACGATTTTTTCCTGCTAACTTACCTGGAGTATCAGCCTTTGCTAAATTGTTTGCTAATATTATCTTAGAGTAATTCCTTGGGAGTGCACCAGTATTCCTTCTAGCGTAGTCAGGTTGTATTATCTGTTTGCCTTGTACTGTCTATCTGTTGCGATTGTCTTGTCACCAGCGGTGGTCGACAGGAAATGGTTCTGTCTTTTTGGATCGCATTCGCCCTAGCGGTAGTGGCGGTGGTTCCTTCTGTATTCTGCCTTAGGGGTGCAAGCCAGAGCAGCGGTTGCTACTGGGAGCCCCATCTGTCTGTCTGTTTGGATCGCATTCGCCCTAGCGGTAGTGGCGGTGGTTCCTTCTGTATTCTGCCTAAGGGGTGCAAGCCAGAGCAGCGGTTGCTACTGGTGGCCCCATCTGTCTGTCTGTTTGGATCGCATTCGCCCTAGTGGTAGTGGCGGTGGTTTCTTCTGTACTCAGTCTGGGAGTGTAGGCCAGAGCTGTGGTTGCTACTGGTTGCTCCTTCTGTCTGTCTTGTCTGGAACGAACGCTTGCTGTAGGCTCGGTGAGGTAACCGTTTAGCAACATTCGTGTTACATTGGTTAGTTAGGGTTGGCATGCTTTGTCACTGTTGCGCTTTTCGTGCGGCGACCGCGCTTAGCGAGTGCGTTTGTTATTTTCCTTGGCGTTCTGATCATTGTTATTTGCTGTGTCTTTCTTGCTACACTTGTGCTCTATCTTTATTCGGCCTGGTGTCACTATTGGCAATCGCCACTCTTGCAATTGCGTTCCCACTTGATTTCCGTTGTTGTGTGTTCACCGTCGCCGGGGGGCGACTAAATTGGTGGACACACATACATTCTGTCGCTGTGCTCACTCTCTCTCTCTGAGGGCTATCTTGCCCTGTATTGTTGCAATTCGTACAATTCCCATCTGGCATCCGTGGCAGTGCAGAGGGGTTTTTCCTCTGCACTCCACAGCTCCATCTGCTGGTGTGAATTCCCCTCTACAGGTGCATTGCACCACAGCTGGGTTCTGTTATTTTATACGCTTGTGGGGGATTTCCGCAGTGTCAGCGCGCGTCTTGTGCGCTGACCACGGAAATAATTCCTCAATCGTAACAGTATGACCAGCCAAACCGAAATTCCCAGTGTAGAGGTAATTTCCGAAGTTTCATTACCCAAAGCAAAAGCATATGTGGATCCTATTATAGGCAGAATTATACATTATATTAAAGCAGTAAGAAAATCTATGCATGGTCCTGATCCCAACCCATATGAGTGTTTCTTTGATATAGGGTTGTTTGAGCCTCCATTCGCTCCGTGGGAGATTGGGGCTTTGATTGAGGAGTTCTAGTTTGATTGAAAAGCATTTTGCGATTTTTACATCGCAGAAAGCGAAGAGATTCTGAATGCTTGTATCGATTCTGTGTACACTTTGATTGAATCTGATTAGTGTGACGAGTGTGTTGTGGATCTGGTGATTTGTGTGTGGCAGACGATTTTGGATGAATTGCACACACATCAACCAATTGACTCCAATAAAGAGACACCGTTATCGGATGATTGTTCCTGCCTTTCTGGGGTAAAGCAAGTGAGTTTGGATACTGTGCGATCTGAAATGAATGGGTGTACCACTGTTGTTGACACCTGTGTGAATTTTTAAATATTTTCTTCTGCTTGTGTGGAGTTTGAATCTGTGCGATATAATGCCTGTTTTTCAGGTGTTCCTGTGAGCCTGCTCTGTACCATGAATGAAACCGTGATGTTCACTCACACTGACATTTGTGAGTCCCTTTCTTGCTCTGAAGAAAGTACTGACTCTCCACCCTGTACTCTGGATGAGTAAATATTACCTTGCAATAAATCTCCTGCAGGGAGCCCAGAGGCTCCTCTAGGTATTGCAGCTAATTTCATCTGTTTTTCCGCCATTTCAGAATTGCAGTCTGGTTTGACTGCTATAAAGGATTCTGCCTGCAGTGAAACTAGACTCAGGGAATCAGTGTTGGTTTCACTAGATATTCCTGTGCATCCTGTTCTTGAAGATGAAATTCAGTCCCAGCGTATGGTAAATCCGTCCCTGGGACATCTGCCCTGTCCGCAGAAGGTATTTGATGTACGACCCTGTAACATGGACAGTTCAGAATCCTTGTCAGAAAACTTGGGAAATGATGCTTCCGAAGTCGTTTGATGTTCTGGAGGTCTCCGAGTTCCTCCCAAAGGGTGCAGAACTTTTAGGAGATGCCTCTTGCCCCCCAGATCTTTCTGGAATATTGCCCACTTCAGTGGGCATTGCTGTTATGCTGACTACTTTTGCAGCTCTTGTGGAGCTTCAGTCATTCGTAGTCAATAATGAGTTTTGGTCAGATAATATTACAGTCACAGAGAATTCTAAGTTTGAGTCCAAGTCTTCTTTTGAAAGACCAATACTTGTGACCACTACTCGTGATGTTTCTCTGCCCGGTCCTGGTTTTGGTCTTGTCGTGACGGACTCTGAGGTTGGCAGTTCCTCGACATGTCCTGAGGTTTCTCTTGTGCTAGTGTGCCCCGATGCGCGCTGTGAGCCAGAATGCCCAAGTGTGTCTCGGTTACCAGCATGCTCAGATGCTTCCTCGGTGGAGACATGTTCTGATTTTGCCTGCTTGCCTGCATGCCCAGAAGTGGTCCCTGAAAGCCCTGATCTTGATGGTCGTCCTGGTAATTCTGAATCCGGAATTGTCATAGGTTCCATAGGGGTTCTTGATAGTTCTCCATGTGAGCTTGGTGAACGTTCTGGCCTCTTGGGATCTCTGCAGAGCTTCAAAGTGTTCTGGGAGATTCTGGGAGAAATTTTTCTTGGTACCCTGGACGGGATCAACAGTGGCTTTTGTGTTAATAGGGACACTTCGAATAGGTATTGTGGGAGGTTTGGTATTTTTGGACGGTCCCTGGAAGGTGGTGGGTATTGCTCGGAGAGTGTCGATGGATTCTTCGCTGGCATTCACAGTCCTGATGGGTGTTACGCTGAGGCTTGTAGTACTGATGGGCATGTTTCGGTGGCTTCTGCTTCTGGCGACTTCGGTCTCCGGAGGATTGACTCTGGAATTGGGCCTTGTCGGGCTGTCCCGACTTTCATGAGTGTTCAGTCAGATTTTTTGGGGGGAAATATCAGTTTTGAGAGACGTCTGGAAGCCGTCCCTAGAGGGGGGGGAGGGTACTGTAATGATCTGCTCTGCTGTCTGCACAGGCAGACAGCTTTTTGACCATTTTGTAGGTCTGAGTGTTGCAGGTCTCTGGAAAGGAGACCTGTCTTCACTCTGCAATTTGCTGAGCTGCTGTTCTGGTGAGGAATTTGCATCCACTTGTCATGCAAACTGCTTAGCTGCTTCCTCTGATGGCTTGCAGTATAAATGCCATTTCCTCCCAGAATCCCTTGCTGGTCATGATGGTTTGTTCCTGCTAACTTACCTGGAGTCTCAGCCTTTGCTAAATTGTTTGCTAAGATTATCTTAGAGTAATTCCTTGGGAGTGCACTAGCATTCCTTCTAGTGTAGTCAGGTTGTATTATCTGTTTGTCTTGTACTGTCTATCTGTTGCGATTGTCTTGTCGCCAGCGGCGGTCAACAGGAAATCGTTCTGTCTGTTTGGATCGCATTCGCCCTAGCGGTAGTGGCGGTGGTTCCTTCTGTATTCTGCCTTAGGGGTGCAAGCCAGGGAAGCGGTTGCTACTGGTAGCCCCATCTGTCTGTCTATTTGGATCGCATTCGCCCTAGCGGTAGTGGCGGTGGTTCCTTCTGTATTCTGCCTTAGGGGTGCAAGCCAGAGCAGCGGTTGCTACTGGTGGCCCCATCTGTCTGTCTGTCTGGATCGCATTCGCCCTAGTGGTAGTGGCGGTGGTTCCTTCTGTACTCAGTCTGGGAGTGTAGGCCAGAGCTGCGGTTGCTACTGGTTGCTCCTTCTGTCTGTCTTGTATTTAGTGTCGGCATATATTTGGACTTCGGGTGCACTTTCACATGTTCGGGGAAACTGACCAAGGAAAGCCAATCCTCTCCGTTTTCTTGCTCCCCAATGTCCATGCCAATAGCTGCATTTTCTTGCTCGACATCCGAGCCCTCGAATTCAAGTCTCAACTGAACTTTTCTGAGAAACATGGAGACACCCTGTACACAGTAAATTCATCTATCCCCTTCACAGGAGAAAAAGACAAACCTTTTCCCAAAAGGGAGAGGTGATCAGGGGTCAGTAGCGCATCCGACAGGTTGATCACCGATCGAGACCCAGAGACAACGTTGTGAATCACACTTTCTTGCTCCTCAATTCCATTCTCGGCTGTTGCCCTATCTGTCCTGTGGTTCCTTTCTTTTCTCCCTCCACCTCTACTAACCCCTCCTGAACTTCCTCCTCCTCTGAATCGCCCAATACCCTTTCGCCTCTCTTTACTGTTTCCTTCAAAATTCCTTTCATTGGTGCTGGGGTCCCTAAAAAAAGAAACTGATCTACCATGTAACTCCTCCCCCTCTGATGCTTCACCTTCTGAACCCGATGTCTCACCCGGGCGATGGGGCGGATTCTTACCTTTTCGACGTTGTCTCCTAGTTGCCTTAGAACTTAACCACTTTCTCCTCCTTGCCGTATAAAAACGTCAAGGAGGACATGTGCGCTCCCGCGGCCGATCGCGCGTGTGCACGCGCACTCCCAGCCACGGATTCCTTAGCCCAGGAATCAATGAATCGGGCCATGGTGCCCGATCACTGCTTCTTCTCCCCTGCAGAAAAAGCGACAGCTTCTCTCGGAAGTTTCGCTTTTTCTGACTCCTATGTCTCTCTAAGAGTACATTGTACGCTTAGAGTGGCATCATGTAAACAAACTCAATGTTGCCATCTTGTGGCCAAAAAGTAAAACTACATCTAAAAGCAAAAAACTATTACAATACACATATATTTCCCCAAATCAAACACTATTTACATCCCACCCTCCCAAAAATACCCACATAAAATGTTTAATTAAAAAAACAAAAAAACATTACAATAAAAAAAAACACACAAATATTTGCCTAAGGGTCTAAACTTTTTAAATATCTATGTAAAGATGAAATATTTATATATATATTTTTTTTATAAGCTTGTAAATAGTGATGGATGCAAAACGGAAAAAATGCTCTTTTATTTCCAAATAAAATATTGTCGCCATACATTGTGATAGGGACATAATTTAAACGGTGAAATAACCAGGACAAATGGGCAAATACAATACATGGGTTTTAATTATTGAGGCATGTATTATTTTAAAACTATAATGGCCAGAAACTGAGAAATAATGAATTTTTTCAGTTTTTTTCTTATTCTTACTGTTAAAATGCATTTACAGTAAGGTAGCTCTTAGCAAAATGTACCCCCCCAAAGAAAGCCTAATTGGTCGTGGAAAAAACAAGATACAGATCAGTTCATTGTGATAAGTAGTGATAAAGTTATAGGCTAATGAATGGGAGGTGAACATTGCTTGGATGCATAAAGTGAAAATGACTGAGGGCTTAAGTGGTGAATGGGAATTGGGGCTTGGTAAACCAAACTAGTTTGTCCTGTTAAAATTTCTTATGCTGTCACCAGCTATGACACCACTCCAATAGCTGCATTGGCCTACTCATCCTGCTGCTGCTCCTGTCTGTGGTACCCACCAACACCAGGGTCCACGCAAAACTCTTCTGCTGCCACCAGCTATTACGCCCCCCCCAATAGCTGCATCGACCTACTCCTCCTGCTGCTGCTCCTTTCTGTGGTACCCACCAACACCAGGGTCCACACTAAACTATTTCTTCTGCTGCCACCAACTATTACGCCACTCCAATAGCTGCATCAACCTACTCATCCTGCTGCTGCTCCTGTCTGTGGTACCCACCAACACCAGGGTCCACACTAAACTATTTCTTCTGCTGCCACCAGCTATTACGCCACTACAATAGCCTGCCACCAGCTATCATGCCACTCCAATAGCTTTAATTTTTTGGAGATGTCTGAGCTGAAAACTTTGATGTCACTAGTGCGTTTGGACTTTGGACACAATGTGGGCTGCACGACCATCGACCACTGTCTGGAACCTAGTCCTTCTGAATCCTGAATCCTGATGTTAATTTACAGCCTTTTTATTTATTTATTTATTTTTATTTTATGTCCACCAAATAACAAATTAGTGTTTCCTTTTAAAAAAAACATGATGCTACATGCAGCATTTACCCTAAAAACCCTTTTTAAAGCCATTTAAAGGGCACTTCCGTTTTTTCTATCCAGATATGCGAATAGGTTGGATATCCGTGGATTAACGCTTTCGGATATCCGCGTGAACACGGATATCTAAACGGTCAGATTCGGATATCTGATCCGGATCCGGATATCTGGGTATCGGGATCTGGATCAATTCGGATTTTGAAAAGTGGCCTCTGAGCATCCCTGCCTAGGAGAAAAAGTGAATTTGATCAGGCCCAATATGAGCTGGTGGTAGTTCAAGAATATCGTTTGCTATTTTGTTCACAGCATAACCACTCTGTGCGACCGATTTTCTGTGCTCGTAATTTTTTGAGTGGATTTTGGTTTTTACATAGAAGAATGAAGAAGAACCTGATTGCAATAAAATATTGTTACAGGTCCAAAAGTAGTATCCGCACTCTCCGACAGGTGACATGCAAACGATTTATATTTAAGGACAACATTTGGGCTACGAGTAAGGACATTGTCATCGAAACATGTCAGCCTTTTTACTCCATCTTGTCCTTGAATAAAAATCGTTTGGATGTCACCTGTCAGAGAGTGCGGATACTACTTTTGAAACCTATGTTTTGCTGTCTGAAATTCCAGCACTTCAGGATGGGGTGATAGAGTGTAGCGGTTCTTTCCGTTTATCCTTAAAATATTGTTAAAGCATGCCATTAAATGTCTTAGATATTCCTGCTACTCTGGAACCAGGCATGCAGGCTGATAGTCAGAAGAAAGAGAGCCAACAAACAATTTAAAACATGTTATGATAAAAACTGGAGGAATTCTACACAACTTTAAAGTTTTATAACTATACATTATTACAATTCTACTTTGTTCATTATTTTAGTGCAGTTGGTCACATTATGTAACCTAGTTGGGTAAATTGTCTTCTGTACAATATATCACTCTTCACCCATTTAAAGGAGTTCTTTCACGAAAAAAGTAGGCAGTTATACAATGTGACAGATGACAGGTTTTGGGCCAGTCCATCTTTTTAAGGGGGATTCTCAGGGCTTTCTTTGTTTTCAACAGCATTTCCAGAACAACAGTTGCAAAATTTAACTGACAAAATAGTGTGCAAGTGATTAGGGAGGCCGGCTGGTATCTTGCTATTTTGGCAGTTAAACTGCTGTTCAGGAAATGCTGTTGAAAACAAAGAAAGCCCTGAGAATCCCCCTTAAAAAGATGGACTGGCCCAGAACCTGTCATCTGTCACATTTTTTAACTGCCTACTTTTTTCGCGAAAGAACCCCTTTAAGTCACACTGTTTTCCATTAATCAGTAAGTTCAGGATATACCGCATTTTTCGGACTATAAGACGCAAAAGTGGGGGGGAAAAGTCAGTGCGTCTTATAGTCCGAATGTACAGACCAGTTTGTCCTCCATTCCCCTGTGTCTGACACCACCATCCCTGTGTGCGGTTTCCCACCCATGTGTGCAGAGTCCCATGTCCCTATGTGCAGTGTCCCAATGTCCGATGTCCCTCCCATGTGCAATGTCCCCTTTCTCTGTCCTGATTCGGAAGTCCCAGTATCTGATGTCCCACTACGTCCGGGGTCCGTGTATCTGTTGTCCCACTACGTCCGGGGTCTGTGTATCTGATGTCCCCCAGCGTCTGATGTCCCCCTACATCCGAGGTCTGTGCTGTCCCCGTGTCCGGTGTCCATGCATCCCCATCCCTGCGTTTCGTGTCGCCGCGTCATGCATACCATGTTTTCTCCTCAGGCTACGACTCGAGCATCTCAGATGATGGAAGTAGCCATTGACCAATCAGGTGGGGGGGCGTTGCCCCAGACCGCCAATCGCAGCGCTCACTTCTTCTGCTTGCTTCTTCTTACAGGGCCCGGTAGTCCCGCGGGCGGGATCATTCGGGCCAATAAACGCACGATGTGGGCGGAGCTTCACCCGGCGCCTGTACTCGGCTGTGTCGGCACGGATTTCCACGCGGATTTAGCAAGCATCCCGCTGCTAATCTAGCACTGCCAGCCTCTTCCACGCTGTGTTTCAGCGGCTGACAGGCATGTGACACAGGGGGACACCACCACATGGAGGGGACACCCCACACATGGATGGGACACAGGGGGACACCGCGCACATGGGTGGGACACCGCACACAGGGATAGGGCACAGGGGGACACTGCACACATGGATGGGACACAGGGGGACACCGCACACAAGGATGGGACACTACACACAGGGACAGGGCACAGGGGGAAACTGCACACAAGAATGGGACATAGGGGGACACCGCGCACGTGGATGGGACACCACACACAGGGAGGGGACCCAGTGGGGCACTGCACACAGGGATGGGACACCGCACACAGGGACGGGCACACGAACATGGACACAAGGGAACACCAGAGGACACGGGGACAGAGGATGACACGGGGACAACAGAGGACAAGGGGGCAGAGGAGGACACATGAGGCACAAGAGAAACATAATTGGGGTTGGAGGTCCATAAGATGTCCCTGCACTATGGACGCACCAGGTTTAGTATATTTTTTTTTGCCTGTTTTTTGTCCTCTAAACCCAGGTGCGTCTTATAGTCCAGAGGGTCTTAGAGTCCGAAAAATACGGTAGTTTTGTGGATATTTCAAATAAGATCATAAGTGATGGCTGCCTGGCCATTTTTACTTTACTGAAACTAGTCAGTTCCACTGCAAACTGTTGTAATTCAAACTATTTTGTGCACCTAACCCCTGCTGAAAAAGTCAAAAGTTCCCGATCATCTATGCCAAGGATTTTCTGGCACTAGTTTTATCATTGCTTTATTATTTCAGAATGCAAAAAGAGAGCAATTTAGAGTGAGTACAAGGTAACACATTACTTCTGCCAAATATTATTGTAATAATGCATTCTAATATTCTACACTTTGAGCTGATGTTTATAACACTGTTCCTGTTAAAAATGTAATTTGTAGTTATAAGGATGTTACAAAAGTGGAGAAACAATTATCTTTGCAAGCCACTTAACCTCTTGCCGACCGCGTCATGACGAAGGGCGTGGCCGTGGCTGCAGCCCCAGGACCGCCTAACGCCGATTGGCATAAAGTCCTGGGGCTCTGTTTTGCAGGAGATCGTGCGCAGGCTGCGCGCGCATCTCCTGCTTGGGGGGCGGAGCTCCGCCCTGCCTTCAGTCTCCGAGCGGCTATTGCTGCTCGGGAGACTGTTAGACGGCGTGATCACTGTCTATTTACACGTACAGCGATGCGATCGGCAGCAGCGCTGTACTGGGGACAGCCGTGTCGCACGGCTGTCCCCTTGGGGGACAAGAGAGCGATCGGATCTCATAGGCAGAAGCCTATGACAGCCGATCGCCATAATTGGGTGGCTGTGGGGAGGGAGGGAGGGAAGTTATTTAAAGAAACAGTGTTTTTTTCATTAAAAACACTAACAACAATATTTATTACAAAAAAATAAACATGGGGGGAGTGATCACACCCCACCAACAGAAAGCTCTGTTGGTGGGGAGAAAAGGGGGGGGGGGATCACTTGTGTGCTGTGTTGTGCCCTGCAGCTTGGCCTTAAAGCTGCAGTGGCCAATTTTACTAAAAATGGCCTGGTCACTAGGGGAGTTTAGCCCTGCAGTCCTCAAGAGGTTAAAGGAGATTTGGAAACTATACTACCACTTAAGACCTACATTCACACTGGGGTGCTATGTTGCTTTGCATTGGACAATATAATCACATTGCTAATGGAATGCAATTATATTGTAATGTTACAATCACATCATCGTGTTAGCAGTGCGATGCAACGGAATTCATTGGCATTCTGTACCATACCGGACAACATAAGGGTGTACAGATGCAGTGAAGGAGACTTTTCATGAGCTGTATGCTTTGCTGTATGCATCCTGCCATACATGTAATATGCCACGTGACTTTTCTCATCTTTTGCATTGTGATCATGATTTTACAGGGTATGCAACACCCTTGAACATACTAGAGTGCTCAGTAGATTTAACAGATTTTCTTTTGTGTGTACTAATTGAAAAGAATGTTAATAAAAAATAATTAAGTTGTATGTTATAGTTTATTTATTAGGATATAGCTAAATGTATAAGTTTGCTTCTTAAGATGATTTGTTTCATAAAAGATTCAAAAATACAACAAATAACCTCATTGCCACAGTTTAAAAAATCATAGTCATAGTATCTTCACCATTACATTAAACAGCTTAATTTGGACAAGACTGAGCTTCTGATATTCCCACCCCGCACAGCTGCACCCCTCCCTGATATACACATCACTATCAAAAATACTACCATCCACCCTAACTCCTTAGCCCGCTGTCTAGGTGTTACCCTGGACTCTGCACTTTCCTTTACACCCCACATTTAAAGTATTGCCCGATCCTGCAACTTCCACCTCCGCAACATATCCAGGATCCACTCCTACCTGTCCCCTGACACCACTAAACTCCTCATTCATGCCCTTGTCATCTCCCGCCTAGACTACTGCAATTCTCTTTTGTCTGGCCTCCCCTCTAACCACATTGCCCCACTTCAATCAGAATGCAGCAGCCAGACTGCTTTAGGATCAATTTAAAAATCTAGTGCTTGGCCTACAAATCAGTGCACAAGACCTGCCCGACCTACATCTCTGATCTTGTCCACAGGCACATACCAGCCCGCCCCCTCCGATCCTCCAATGACCCGTGCCTAGCCACACCACGCATATCTCACCCCAATGCATGATTGCAGTACCTCATTAGGGCTCCCACCACTCCTCCGGAACTCGCTCCCACCAGCCACCAGACTTGCCCACACCTTTAATACTTTCAAACAAGCCCTCAAGACTCACCTTTTCATGCTTGTGTACCCCCTACACCAGCAGCACCATAATACGTTCTGTCGGACACCCTCTCAACAGATGCACTTATTGTCTCAACCCTCTGCCTTTAGAGTGTAAGCCTCTGGCAGGGCCCTCCTCCCTAGTGTTTCCAGCTTGATTATGCAATCTTACTGTCAATCACCCTTCTTGTGGACTAGAACAGTCTCTATTTTGACCTATGACACTGTACTTCTGTTATCAAATCATTTGCATGATCTTGTTTTGTTGTGAGTTTCCTGTATGTCCTACCTTGTATGTTAACCCATTTACCTATTGTGCAGCGATGTGTAATATGTTGGTGCTTTATAAATACAATAAATAATAATAATAAACAGTTAAAGAGGCGATGTGGTGACAAAGCAATGTGCCCTTCTTCTCTAAGTGCACTCTGGGAGACCAGCTGTGTTTTCAATTCAGCTCAGAGCACCCAACACCTCAGTGATGCACCTTACCAGCACTACAGATGTTGCCATCTGTGATAAATTTCAGAATGTACATCAAGATGACGAAGGAGCTGTTTTTACTACAGTTCCTCTTTAAAGGTTTCTCTACAAAAAAATCACAGACGTCTAGGAGTCTTCTAAAGTGTATCGTATTCAAGCTCAAAAGATTAGTGTAACACATGCGCCGTTTTCATTCCATCAGTATGCGACAAAAACGGCGCACCAAGAGACACATAACGCAGTCCAAAATAACGTCCAGTTTCATAACCTACATGCAATGCATTAGGGGCACGTTGTGTGACTTTAACGTCGCATCAAACGCAACATCCTACTGTGAAAGAGGCCTAAAGGTTTAAAAGTGACTATAATGAGGTAACCTCTGTCTTTAGTTTTCCTGCTCATCTTCAAATAAACTGCTTTTCAATTTTCTTGGAAACAAGGCATTGAAGCCTTTTAGCTACTTTGTCCTGTACACATTTATCAGTCTGCAATTAGAATGGCAAGCATTTTCATGAGCTTTTTTTTATCAATTCTTTTCAAGGACAGCAACTAAAAGTATTTAAAAATAATTTGGGAAAGGAGAAGAAAAAATGTATAGAGCATTATTGTCCTCACATAGTTTATAAGCAAGTGGTGATCATTCAGCAATAACACATAAGTCCCAGTGGATTGGCGTACAGCCCACGTTTTCCCATTATTTAAGAAGGGCAAAAAATCTGATCCAGGAAATTATAGACCTGTAAGCTTAACATCAGTTGTATGCAAACTATTTGAGGGGTTACTAAGAGATACTATACATGACTTCATAGTAGAAAATAATCTTATTTCTCAGCATCAACATGGGTTTACTAAAGACAGGTCCTGTTTGACTAACATGCTCAGCTTTTATGAGGTAGTGAATGCTAATATGGATATTGGGAATGCTGTAGATGTGATATACTTGGACTTTGCAAAGGCCTTCGACACTGTTCCCCACAGAAGTCTGGTGCAAAAGTTGAGGATGCAAGGACTGGGGAAGAGTTTGTGTGCATGGATAGGGAACTGGCTAATGGACAGAAAACAAAGAGTTGTGGTCAATGGATCGTACTCAAAATGGGAGACTGTTAGCAGTGGGGTCCCACAGGGGTCTGTACTGGGTCCAGTGCTCTTCAATTTATTTATTAATGACCTAGTAGATGCAGTAGTGAGCAATGTTGCTATTTTTGCAGATGATACAAAATTGTGCAGAATCATCAACTCTCAGGAAGATAGTGTCATATTGCAACAGGATCTGGATAGGATGGCTATATGGGCACATACATGGCAGATGAAATTCAATGTTGACAAATGTAAAGTCATGCATTTTGGTCGTACCAATGGTCTAGCACCATACAAAATAAATGGGATACAGTTGGGAACATCAAACTTGGAGAAGGACTTAGGAGTACTCATCGACAACAAGTTAAATAATCGTACTCAATGCCAAGCCGCTGCAGCTAAAGCGAACAAAATTTTGGGATGCATTAAAAGGGAAATAAAAACTCGAGATGCTAGCATAATATTGCCCCTGTTTAACTCTCTAGTAAGGCCACATCTGGAATATGGAATTCAGTTCTGGGCACCACATTACAAAAAAGATATTGCAGTTTTAGAGCAGGTGCAGAGACGAGCTACAAAATTGATACGTGGGATGGAAGGTCTCGCTTACCAAGAAAGGTTAGATAAACTGGGTTTATTTAGTCTAGAGAAAAGACGCCTTAGAGGAGATCTAATTAACATGTATAAATACATTAGAGGGCAATATAATAGCTTGGCGGATGAGCTTTTTGTCCCTAGGCCTTCTCAAAGGACTAGAGGACATGAGCTGCGCATGGAGGAAAAACGTTTTAGCCATTTATTTAGGAAAGGGTTCTTTACAGTAAGAGTGGTTAAGATGTGGAATGCATTGCCACAGGAAGTCGTTATGGCAAACTCTATACCTGCATTTAAAGGGGGCTTAGATGCTTTCCTTGCGTTGAAAGACATCCATGGCTACAATTACTAGGTTATGCCTAATGATGTTGATCCAGGGATTTTATCTGATTGCCATCTGGAGTCAGGAAGGAATTTTTCCCATTTGGGGCTAATTGGACCATGCCTGGTGGGTTTTTTTTCGCCTTCCTCTGGATCAACAGGGGTATGTGGGGGGACGGGCTGGAGTTGTACTTTGTACTGGTTGAACTCGATGGACGTATGTCTTTTTTCAGCCAAAATAACTATGTAACTATGTAACATTGAATTAAAAAGCACAGAAACAATAAATTAAAATCTCTTGAGTAACAAAACAGATTTTAGCTTGCATGTAAAAAGTGATGAGTGCTTTAAATATTTGTCTATGAAAATAACAATCTCTGATTGTGATTAACTTCAAAGTATTTTTTTTTTTTTTGCAACTAGCTAGTAGCTATGCGTGCAAAGCTTATTAAATGCATAAACATAGAAAATATACATGTTATTACTGGTCTACACAGCGTCTGAAATATAAATAAACCAATGACGCCACACAATGTATCTTTCTTTACACAACACAAAAGTAAGCAAGAAATAAAATGAGGTACAGACCCAGAGTTTTATCTATTCTTTTCTAGGATTTGGCTTGGCAGCAATTGGGTGTCTGTATCTGCATCTGCTTTTGCACATCTTACTGAAAGGAAACCAGAGCTGTTCTAAATAAAACGTTTTATACATACCTGGGGCTTCCTCCAGCCTGATACACACGGATCGCTGCCACACCACCGTCCTCAGTCTTCTCACAGCTCTGATACCGGGTCCCTGCACTTTCATCACTCGGGCCAGTCTAGACAGGATAAGTGCGCCCTGTAGTGGCAAATTTTCTAAATCACAAGATAGCAAAGGAAATCCACACTATCCCTCTGCCATCAACATCCTTGACTGTTGATATCATATTATAACCATGAACAACAATGTTCTAACACCTAGCCCTCCCTCTACCAAGGTCTAATCCTAACTGGTCCCTCACCACAAAATTCATGCCTAACCCTAGCCTGCTCTCACAAGAGCCCTACCTCTACTGATGTCTAACCCTAGCCAACCCCCACTGCACAAAATTCACATATATTCACACCTAACCCTAATCTACTCTCAAAAGAGTCCTATATCTACCAATACCAAACTCTAGGCGCTCACCCTGCTGCAAAATGTCTAACCCTAACTGATCCCCCACTACCAAATGCCTTGCCTAAACTGAACCTCCAACTGGTGTCTAACCCTGTGGAATGCCAGAACCTTGAAAAGGCTTTAGGACAATTTCCAGACTGATAAGTTATAAGAATTTTTTTTGATTGTGTATCCACAGTGCATAGAGAATTAAATGTTTTTTTTTTTTTTTTTTTTAGTTTAAGTAACCTTTTGCTGATATAGGAGGAACATATACAAAATTAATATGCACTAGGATAAAGAAAGCTTCGGATGACAATAGTTAAAGGAAAGCATATATAAAACTTCATATGCAATACACTTTCTTTTGGAAAAAAAAGTGTTAAAGAGACTCCGTAACAAAAATTGCATCCTGTTTTTTATCATCCTACAAGTTCCAAAAGCTATTCTAATGTGTTCTGGCTTACTGCAGCACTTTCTACTATCACTGTCTCTGTAATAAATCAATGTATCTTTCCCTTGTCAGACTTGTCAGCCTGTGTCTGGAAGGCTGCCAAGTTCTTCAGTGTTGTGGTTCTGCTATGCACTCCCCCCTCAGGGGGGAAAGAAACACACAAATGATCTCTTGAGATTCAAAAGGAAGGCTGTATACAGCCTGCTTGTGTATGGATGTATTTTCTATGTGTGGACATACTGTACATCAACCTACTTCCTGTTTTGGTGGCCATTTTGTTTGTTTATAAACAGACTTTTTAAAACTGTGTTTAACCACTTTTAATGCGGCGGGAGCGGCGAAATTGTGACAGAGGGGAATAGGAGATGTCCCCTAACGCACTGGTATGTTTACTTTTGTGCGATTTTAACAATACAGATTCTCTTTAAACAAATGCAATCACATGTCTACATGTATCATATTTAAATTAATTGTTTAACTGTTCTAAATTGTCTTTCATTTACTATTTGATTTGTGCATACAGCATAGCTCCCCTATGAAGAATCTGTTTGTTTCTGTTTGTTTTTTTAATGTTGATCTGTTGAAATGTATATCAGTTTTCTTTAAATTGTCTAAAGATAGCTTTTCACCTTCAAATCAGAATCATTTTAATTTTAGATGGATTTGAATAATGATAGCTGAGTGCTACCTCATACTGAAATTTTGTAATTCTTTTTTTTTCACCTCTGAAGAGCTTGTCAAAAGCATCCAAACACTTTGGAGCCAGCAGAGAGCACATTTCTGTGAAATAGCCAATGTTATTGCAAGCTAGGTACAAATAAATATATCTAAGCAATGTCATTGCCTTCACGAGCATTGAAAGATATCTTTGTGACAGTAAGGTGTCCAGGTAGAAGGACTGCTTTATTACTTGTCCATGACAATGATTCCCAAGCAGCTCCCTCACCAATCACAGGCCCCGTGCAATCATTAGTTCCTTCTCATCCAGGCAATGAACATGTCACTCAAGGTAAATCATTCAAGAGTTTTTATAATCCAAAATAAAACACTGTTGTATATTTTTAAAGTTTTTCCAAGTTTGAAGATTTTAATCTTTTATTATTTATTGTTTGACAGCTTTAATGCATGTCATGTAAAGCAACTCTAAGAATAGGGATTAATACTCTTTGGCATCATCATAACTGTATGTATGTGTATTATGGAAGGTGGTGAGAAAACTCTGGTTCACACAAAAGAAAGACTTACTTTGTTGTTTTTAGCATGCTGCTTATATGCTAACTTGTATGTTCTGGGAGCTCGGATTCTAATGTAAAACTTTTTCAAATGCATAAACACATGTGTTAGATAACAATTTACTGTAATAAACTGTGAAATATTTGTGAAGATAGAGTGTAGTGAGTGTTAGTGTTGGGCGAACATCTAGATGTTCGGGTTCGGGCCGAACAGGCCGAACATGGCCGCGATGTTCGGGTGTTCGACCCGAACTCCGAACATAATGGAAGTCAATGGGGACCCGAACTTTTGTGGTTTGTAAAGCCTCCTTACATGCTACATACCCCAAATTTACAGGGTATGTGCACCTTGGGAGTGGGTACAAGAGGAAAAAAAAATTAGCAAAAAGAGCTTATAGTTTTTGAGAAAATCGATTTTAAAGTTTCAAAGGGAAAACTGTCTTTTAAATGTCTGTTTTCTTTGCACAGGTAACATGTTTTTTGTCGGCATGCAGTCATAAATGTAATACATATAAGAGGTTCCAGGAAAAGGGACCGGTAACGCTAACCCAGCAGCAGCACACGTGATGGAACAGGAGGAGGGTGGCGCAGGAGGAGAAGAAGGCCACGCTTTGTGAGACACAACAACCCCGGCCTTGCATGAGGGCAAGAAGCGTGCGGATAGCATGCTTTGTACCGCCATGCAGTCATAAATGTAATAAAGATAAGTGGTTCAATAAACAGGGACCACGCGGCAACGCTAACCCAGCAGCAGCAGACGTGATGGAACAGGAGCAGGCGCAGGAGGAGAAGGCCACGCTTTGTGAGACACAACAACCCAGGCCTTGCATGAGGGCAAGAAGCGTGCGGATAGCATGCTTTGTACCGCCATGCAGTCATAAATGTAATAAAGATAAGTGGTTCAATAAACAGGGACCACGCGGCAACGCTAACCCAGCAGCAGCAGACGTGATGGAACAGGAGCAGGCGCAGGAGGAGAAGGCCACGCTTTGTGAGACACAACAACCCAGGCCTTGCATGTGGACAAAAAGCGTGCGGATATAGCAGCAATGCTTTTTGCCGCCATGCAGTCATAAATGTAATACAGATGAGAGGTTCAATAAACAGGGCCCGGAAACGCAACACCATCCCAGATGTTCATTGGTCATGTTACTTGGTTGGGGTCCTGGAGTGTTGCGTAGTCATTTCCAATCCAGGATTGATTCATTTTAATTTGAGTCAGACGGTCTGCATTTTCTGTAGAGAGGCGGATACGCCGATCTGTGACGATGCCTCCGGCAGCACTGAAACAGCGTTCCGACATAACGCTGGCTGCCGGGCAAGCCAGCACCTCTATTGCGTACATTGCCAGTTCGTGCCAGGTGTCTAGCTTCGATACCCAATAGTTGAAGGGTGCAGATGGATGGTTCGACACAGCTACGCCATCTGACATGTAGTCCTTGACCATCTTCTCCAGGCAATCGGTGTTGGAGGTGGATCTGCACGCTTGCTGTTCAGTGGGCTGCGGCTGCATGGGTGTCAGAAAATTTTCCCACTCCAAGGACACTGCCGATACCATTCCCTTTTGGGTACTAGCTGCGGCTTGCGTTGTTTGCTGCCCTCCTGGTCGTCCTGGGTTTGCGGAAGTCAGTCTGTCTGCGTACAACTGGCTAGAGGAGGGGGAGGATGTCAATCTCCTCTCTAAAGTCTCCACAAGGGCCTGCTGGTATTCTTCCATTTTGACCTGTCTGACTCTTTCTTCAAGCAGTTTTGGAACATTGTGTTTGTACCGTGGATCCAGAAGGGTATAAACCCAGTAATTGGTGTTGTCCAGAATGCGCACAATGCGTGGGTCACGTTCAATGCAGTCTAGCATGAATTGAGCCATGTGTGCCAGAGTCCTACCAGAATCCTCATCATCCTCTTGTGAGCGTTGTGATAGTTGTTGTGATGCATCATAGTCGTCACCTTCCTCCTGGTCTGCTTCTGCTGACCATTCGCGTTGAATTGTGGAAGTCCAACGTGCACCGCTCTGGCCCTCGTCAGTGGTGGCATGAAATTCCTGCTCCAACTCCAGCTGTTCCTCCTCCTCTTCTTCGTCATAGCTGCTGGGGCCAGCGTTCCCTGAGGCGGATGGCCTGATGTTGGTACCATCACGCTGATCGTTTTCTCCTTCAGATTCCCCCAGTTGCATCATGACAGCTGTTTCCTTGATTTTTAACATCGACCTCTTCAGTAAACACAGCAGTGGTATGGTAATGCTGACTGAAGAGTTGTCACTGCTCACAAGCAACGTGGATTGCTCAAAATTTTGGAGGACTTGGCAGAGGTCCAACATGTTGGCCCAATCGGATCCACAGAAGCTTGGCAGCTGGCCGGATGCGCCTCGGTACTGCGCCATCATGTACTGGACCACTGCACTCTTCTGCTCGCAAAAGCGGGCTAGCATGTGCAGCGTAGAATTCCAGCGCGTAGGGACATCACACAGCAAGCGATGGTGGGGGAGATTGAAGCGCTCCTGCATCTTGGCGAGTGCCCCCGAAGCAGTACTGGAATTTCTACAATGTTTGGACACTCGACGCACCTTCAACAGCAGATCGGGCACGCCTGGGTATGTCCTCAGGAACCGCTGAACTACTAGGTTCATCACGTGCGCCAGGCAAGGGATGTGTGTCAGCTTAGCCAACCTTAAAGCGCGAATGAGATTACTCCCATTATCACACACAACCATGCCCGGTTTCAGGTCCAGCGGTGCCAGCCACAAATCCGTCTGTTCCTTTATTCCCCTCCAAATTTCCTCCCCTGTGTGCTGCTTATCCCCAAGGCAGATTAGCTTCAGCAACGCTTGCTGACGCATGCCAACAGCTGTGCTGCACTGCTTCCACGATCCTACTGCTGCTGGGTTAGCGTTTCCGGATGAGGTACAGCTTTGAGATGCGTTGGAGGAGAAGGAGTCAGAGAGGTAGGTGCTGCTGTTATCCAGTGGGAGGGACAGCGGTGCAGCTGTTTGTGGCGTGGGCAACACCCGTGCCGTAGCAGGTGAGGAATCGCTGCCAGGCTCCACAAGGTTCACCCAGTGCGCGGTAAGGGAGATGTATCGACCCTGGCCGAACGCACTCGTCCAGGTGTCAGTGGTGAGGTGAACCTTGCAGGCAACGGCATTCTTCAAGCTTCGGGTTATTTTGCTGACCACGTGCTCATGCAACTCAGGCACTGCAGAGCGTGCAAAGTGGTAGCGGCTGGGAACCACGTAACGTGGGATGGCCACTGACATCATGCCCTTGAAGCTGTTTGTCTCCACCAATCGATATGGCAGCATTTCGCAGGCCAGAAGCTTGGCTATGCTGGCTGTTACTGCCACGGCCCGGGGGTCATTTGCTGGCAATTTCCTCTTGCGCTCAAACATCTCCGACACAGACAACTGAACCGTAGCGCTGCACACGGAAGGGCTGTTGGTTGTTGTGTTTGATGAACACTGGGAGACCTCAAGAGCACTACTCCGGAAAGTGACAGTGTCAGCGTCGTCTGATGTTTGTGAATGTTGTGAACCACGCAATGGCTGGGCTACTGCTGCTGCTGAGGCGGGTCTGGTGAACCCAAGGGAGGCAGTGTTGTTTCTGGTACCCTGTCCTGACACGTTTGCCCAAAGAGTGGGATGTTTGGATAGCATGTGACGGCTCATGCTGGTGGTGGAGAGGTTGTTAATATTTTTCCCCCTGCTCAGGCGGGTCTTGCACACCTTGCAAATCGCCATGGTAACATCCTCAGTGCAGTCTTCAAAGAAAGCCCAGACTTTGGAGCACCTGCCTCCTTGCTGGCGATTTCTGTTTGCTCCTCTTTTGCCTCTCACTTGAACTTCCACGCTTGTGGTGCCTGAAATTGCGCGCCGCCTACCTTGTGGCACAAGGCGAACTCGTGCAGCAGTGTGTTCTTCAACAGACTCATCTGTGCTGCTGCTACGACGGCGATGTTCTCGTTCACAAACAAAATCTGGGTCTCTGTCCACATTGTCCATACCCTCCTCTTCCATCTCCTCAAACTCGTCATATGTCATTGTGGGCCACCGCCGTGGAGTAGAGCTCCCCACAACAACCTCTGCGCAGCACACTCCAACGTCGTCTTCCAGATCTTGTCGGCCGACCTCCTGCAATTGCAACCCCTCCTGCCCAAATTGCTCTGGGATTTGGGTTTCCGAGTCCTCTTCGGACTCGCCTTGTATTTCAGTGCGCGGTGCATTTCCCACAGTTAACGGTTGTGAATCCAGGCACAACATTTCTGGCTGTTCCTCCATTGACCTTTGAAAGGTGGAAGTTTGTTGGGCTGGGAATAGCTCCTGCGAATACCCCATTGTGTCCTGAGGTAATTCATCGGACTGGTTATCTGGCAGTTGTGTGCGTGGTGTCGCTGCCGGTTGTGTCAGCTTTGTGCCCACTGGCTCCTTGTAACTGGCTGAGGACTCGGACCTCGTGCGTGATGTGCTGGTGCTGCTTAACCCACTGCTGGACGCTTGAGAGGTCATCCAAGTAATTATCTGGTCCTGTTCTTTTGGATTTGTGAGGGTTGTTGTCCTGGACAACATGGGCGGTATTGAGTGGGTTTTCTTGGGTGCTCCCCTGTGGCCTGTACGTGAACCGTCAGGGGAAACACCTCTTCCCTTGCCCCTCCCTCTTTCACCGGATTTCTTCCTCATTTCACTTATCCTTACAGTACACGCTGACTGGCAGCAGTACAGTGGCAGTACAGAAATGCTATACAGTACCACTATTCCCAGCAGCGACACAGAGCACAATGCTATACAGTGACGGGTGAGCGGTGTACCACTATTCCCAGCAGCGACACAGAGCACAATGCTATATAGTGACGGGTGAGCGGTGTACCACTATTCCCAGCAGCGACACAGAGCACAATGCTATACAGTGACGGGTGAGCGGTGTACCACTATTCCCAGCAGCGACACAGAGCACAATGCTATACAGTGGCGAACGAGCGGTGTACCACTATTCCCAGCAGACACAGAACAGTACACAGAATGCTATATAGTGTGGCTGAACGAGCGGTGTACCACTATTCCCAGCAGACACAGAACAGTACACAGAATGCTATATAGTGTGGCTGAACGAGCGGTGTACTACTGTTCCCAGCAGACACAGAACAGTACACAGAATGCTATATAGTGTGGCTGAACGAGCGGTGTACTACTGTTCCCAGCAGTGACACACAATGACTGGGGGGGACCCTGGCTAGCGTGGCTGGAGCGCGAACTACCCTGCCTGCCTACCCAAAGCTAAACCCACAGACAAATGGCGGAGATATGACGTGGTTCGGGTATTTATTTACCCGAACCACGTGACAGTTCGGCCAATCAGAGCGCGTTCGGGTCCGAACCACGTGACCCGTTCGGCCAATCACAGCGCTAGCCGATCGTTCGGGGAACGTTCGGCCATGCGCTCTTAGTTCGGCCATATGGCCGAACGGTTTGGCCGAGCACCGTCAGGTGTTCGGCCGAACTCGAACATCACCCGAACAGGGTGATGTTCTGCAGAACCCGAATAGTCGCGAACACTGTTCGCTCAACACTAGTGAGTGTATTCAGCTTGTAAGATGCTTAAAATGTAAACCACAAATGGTTAAATGACAGCACCTAATATAATGTGCAGATAATGGTAACATCAGTGGTCCTTTGCAGAAGAGGAATAGAAATGTGAGGGGCAATATAAAAAATAAAATAACAAAAGCCAAAAATACAAAAATGCCTCAGCAGCCTCATGTGTTGTAAAATCCCTGCAAATATACAATACAACAAGTTTAGCTGGAGAAATATTTGCAATGTACCAAAGAAATAGTGAATTAGTTTAGAATGGTAGCCAGCTCTCCCTCTCATAGAGCACTCTCCCTGACATACTGACCTGAGGTCACTGGGAAAGTGAGATTGAACTCAGGATAGAATTTAGAGGGATTTATCTAATAAAGTAGTGCTTCCTTAAAGCACACCTAAATATGGAGGCTGCCATATTTATTTTATTTTAAACAATGCAAATTGCCTTGTAGTCCTGCTGATCATCTGCTTCCAATACCTTTAGCCATAGACCCTGAACAAGCATGCAGATCCGATGATTTTGATTAAAGTCTGACTGGATTAGCCACATGCTTGTTGCAGGTGTGCGATTCAGATACTACTGCAGCCAAAGAGATCAGCAGGACTGACAGGCAATTGGTATTGTTTGTATGGAAATAAATACAGTAGCCCTCATGGTCCATATGCAATTAACTTTTTTCACCTGAGTTTTCTCCTAAGAGATAATTTTTCATTTTTGATTTTAAAATAATCCAGCACTTTCAACAACAAAAAGCCATAAAAAGTAGGTGAGCAAGTAAGTATTTTCTTGCTTTCCGGTGGCTTAAAGGGCGTTTTATTGACAATTTTAAAAATATCACCTAGGAGAAAACGCAGAAGAAAAAATGAATTGCATATGGGCCCATATCCCTCTCACTTCAGGTGGACTTTAACTGAAAAATTCTCACTGAATTCCATTCATCTGCTCCTCTTTACTTATTTATAAACATATTGTTTACATGGAGGATTTTTGAATGGGACAGTCAGTTGATTCATTATTAACAACCACTATTATTATTTATATTTGTCATCCATCTTTTCAAGTAGCATTGCATAGAGTAAAGCTAGGGATGAGGCAAACAGTTGTGGTTCAGTGAATGCACACTAAGCCTTCTGTGTGTCTTTCAGAACGTTACAGAAGTAATCAGATAGTATTAAGCTTTGCATGAGCAAGGTATTACTTTTAGAATGCACCACCTCAAGACTGTAAATGAATATGCAAAGCACTTCAAGAACATTTGTAGAGGGCCTAAAGAACTCCAGTCTTATTATAGAGAGCCCTGCCAGGTTCTGTCATATTTGGATATGTTGACACAGACGTCTAATTACAGCTATGCCCCTGAATCACAGTTGACAATAATAAGTCCTCTGCATTGGAGTCATGCTATGGCCAAGTGGGATGGCTGGCATTACTATGGTCACTGCTGTCAGACCTTCATGATAAGAAGTTAAGACACACCAGGACCTTTGCACATTGCTGTCTTATTTTTAAATATAATATCTATCCTTATTTCCAGTCATCTCTTAGCTGAACTACTTCACTGCCCTTCCTTCTGCACTTCCCGAGACAAGACTTTGACCCCTGGAACCATTATGAATGCAGCTTCCAGGCTCCTTCACTCCTCTGACTACTCCTCTCCAGCTTCTCCATTTCACAAGTCCCTTCACTGGTTCCCTGTCCTCTTCAAAATTCAATTAAAACTGCTCTGTCTAGCATACAAATCTATTCAGCTCACCTGCCCTTCATACATCTCCGATCTCTTCCAGGGATACTACCCAACCCACTCTCTCCACTCTTCCAACACTACAGATGTCCACCAACTCACTTGCGAGGTTCCAAGACCTCTTCAGCAGCCCCTATTCTATGGAACTTCCTCTATTCCTCAGGCACGCTCCCAACTTCAGCTCATTCAACCAAGCCATAGAGACTTATCTGTTTACCATAGCCTACGTGTCATCTTCATAGATCAAATGGGGGAAAGAGGCGTCCTGGGTGTGATAAAAGTGTCTAAAAACAGCTTAAAATGAAAAACAACATGAGGTAGCTTACCTCAATGACAAAATCTTTGTAATTGTACAAAAGATGTTTTATTTAGCACAGGCAACGCGTTTCGCTGTTCTAAGCCCGCTTCCTCAGGCCAATAAAAGTGCCTATAAACAACAAACGGACTTCTCAGTATAGCCATATATACACATCAGATATCTTAAATAATACTATTATACATGTTGATAAAACATAACAATGAGCATTCAGTTGTAATATACTTGTTTCATGGGGCATAAGAGGCTTAATTGACCCTATAGTGTTCGGCTAATAACCATGCCAATATAAGAATAGATTATGTAAATTAATAAATACAAAAATAAATACATAAGGATTTAGAAGGTATATATAGTCTATATACCTACCTTCTATATGCCTTCTAAATCCTTATGCATTTTTCCTCAAGAGTTTATTTATTTATTTCAGTATGTATTTATTTTTGTATTTATTAATTTTCATAATCTATTCTTATATTAGCATGGTTATTAGCCGAACACTATAGGGTCAATTAAGCCTCTTATGCCCCATGAAACAAGTACTGTATATTAGAACTGCATGCTCATTTGTATGTTTTATCAACATGTATAATAATATTATTTATTATATCTGATGTGTATATATGGCTATATTGAGAAGTCCGTTTGTTGTTTGTAGGCACTTTTATTGGCCTGAGGAAGCGGGCTTAGACCCGCGAAATGCGTTGTCCGTGCTAAATAAAAAATATTTTGTACAATTCCAGAGATTTCATCATTGAGGTAAGCTACCTCATGTTGTTTTTCGCTTTAAGCTGTTTTTAGATGCTTTTATCACACCCAGGGCGCCTCTTTCCCCCATTTGTGCTAAGTATACACCCACGTTTTTGTGCAATCCGAGGGGTGAAAACAGACCACCGTTGGGTCCCACCATGTTGCATACCTGTTTCTCTTTTTTCTAAGAGAGTGACCATATCCCGATCCTGATTAGGACCACCCTGAGTGGAGTCGGGTTCATTGTCTCCATCTGCTTCCTGTGGTCGGTTGCCCCTTGCAACCCTCCTTTGTGAGTAGCAATCACATCACTTTATCGTAACGTTTTGTCTCAAACATATTGCACTACTGGGCTCCCATTTTTGTGTCTCCTGTGTCCCTTCTTTAGGGTGCAGAGCTACCCCGACTCCAATTCTCATCTTCATAGCTCCTCCATCCACTCCTTCACATTATAGATTGTAAGCGTATTCTCAGTGATGCATCTTCTTTATTTATCCCTACCCTGCTATCCGTGCATGATTTATTATTGTCTCACTATTTTTTGTACCATGGTTTTAAGTGACACTGAAGCAAAAATAAACTTATGAGATAATGAATTGTGTGTCTAGCACAGATGTTTAATAGAACATTAGTAGCAAAGAAAAGAGTCTCATATTTTTATTCTCAGTTATATAGCTTTATTTATAACATTGCAACATTCTGTCATATTTGTAGTTTAGAAACCACACTTTGTATTTTAAGTTGTAAAACAGACCAGATTTAATGAGTCTTTGAACATTCCTGCAGTAAAACCTTATCTCAAGCATTCCCCTGCATTCTCCTGCATAGATAACAACTCAAGAGTTTTAACTCTTTCTGTACTGGAAAACAACATGAGACGTTTTCTTTGTTACTAATGTTCTATTTGTTATCTGTACTACACATACAATTCACTATCTCATAAGTTCATTTTCACTTTGGATTTGCTTTAATGTTCCCTTGTTATTTTGTTCAATTAGTCCAGGTGCTATTAGGGGGTTTGTTTGAAGTATAGCTGGGACTATTGGACAAGTAAAAAAAAAAATCTTGTTTAGTTTAAAGCGGCACTATGGCAAAAAACTGTAAAATTTAAACTATGCGCAAACATATACAAATAAGAAGTACATTTTTTCCAGAGTAAAATGAGCCATAAATTACTTTTCTCCTATGTTGCTGTCCCTTACAATAGGTAGTAGACATCTGACAGAAGCGACAGGTTTTGGACTAGTCCATCTCGACTAGTCCATCTCTTCATGGGGGGATTCTCAGTGATTTATTTATTTTCAAAAGCACTTAGTGAATGGCAGCTGCTCTGTCCAACTGCCAAAAAACTGTAGCGAGCAGGGAGGCTGACCAGCCTCATTGTTTAAATCCGTTTTAGGGAATATTTTTATAAAGAATAAAAGCCTTGCTGAGAATCTGCTATTAAGAGATGGACTATTCTAAAACCTGTTGCTTCTGTCAGATATCTACTACTTACTGTAAGTGACAGCAACATAGGAGAAAAGTAATTTATGGCTCATTTTACTGTGGAAAAAACATACTTATTTGTCTATGTTTGCACATATTTTAAATTTTACAATTATTCGCCATAGTGCCCCTTTAATTGTCTCTCTCCTTTTAAAGCGGATCCGAGATGAAAAACTAAATATAACAAGTGACTTGTCTATATATCTTATCTAAAGTTTAGATAGTTTACACAGCAAATCTATCTTCAAACAGCTTCAACAGTATATTCATATTTTTTCCTGTGATACAATGGGAGCAGACATGTTTTCTGCTTGTCACTATTACACAATCACACACACAGGCAAGCTTATCTGTATCTAGGCATGCTAATCTGCATATTCTGTGAAAACTCCACTCTTATCTCCTCCATTACACAGGCAACTGATCTGTATCTGCACTGCAGCTCTCAGATTGTGAAAACTCTGCCTCTGAAATCTATAGCTAGTAACACATTTTTCACCTGCCCAGACTGAAATCCCACAATCCCTTGCAAGCGCCAAGGCACTCTGGAGAAGCTGTGGGTGTGGCTTATTTAGTTTATAGGAAATTAGGGTACTAAAACAAAACAAGTATTTGGCTTGAGGAATGCCCTATAAACTATATGTAAGGAACACAATTATGCAATGAGTAAAAGTTCATCTCGGATCCACTTTAAGCTGAGACTGTCTTCATTTACTGGTTCCTGACTTGAAACTGAGCTTCATGCTTGTGCAATGTTATCATTCAAATATGGCTATTGTATACTAGGGAAGATACAAGCGACTGGGTCTCCACCTGAATTTATGCAATTATAGTTTGTTTTTTTTGTAACACAGCCACTAAACAGCACAACGTTTCAGCATGCAGGCCTTTATCAAATGCTTGTTTGCAGTAGGTAGTGTCCCATATACACTGGGCAGTGTATATATATAGAAGACTCCTGTATATACAGGGGAGCGTTCTGTAGTGGTGTTGTACAGTGTGTAGGCTGAAGATGAAAATGGTGGTGGTGCCAGTCAGTCCTAAAGGTGAGATCATTCCCCGGCAGGCTTGCCAGGGACAACTGCTACCCTTCTGAGTGCGCTCTCCTTTATCAAATACTATCTTATTCACCAGAATGACAACATTATAAAATGTCAGTACAAAAACACACCCAAAAATGGGCGGGCCCAAACTTTAAAGGGAAAGTTTAAAGGAAAAGTACCATCCTATTCAATAGTAATCGTAGCAATTACAAGAAGCATCTTAAATTAAAGTCCTCATTTAGACCATCAGTGTCACGGAAAAGCCGTTTTCTGCACTGGTTTAAATGGGACAATCCAAATTTCCTTTGGGAATCTGGCATCTCAGCTGATAAACAGAGCTTTCTTTTCATGAAGTCCCTTTTGTCTTTGACAGTCCAAATATTTGTTTAATTAACTGGTTCAAAAGAAGTTCCTTCAGGGTCCAATGACACAGAGGTGTGAAAAGATTTGCCAGAAGCAACCCCAAATGGCAAAGCTGTTGCTGGCTTCCTTTAGAAGTCAGGAAGCCCACAGTAGGGGGCCTATTCAAGATTTGGTATTCCCAGACATGCTGGAGCCATTCTACAGCTATTGGAGATAAATGTAGTATGTGATTTTTGCTTGTTTAAGGAATACCGTACATATGACAGGTATGGAAATTATATCATTCTGCCGGTCCGGATCCATTGAATATTTTAATATTACATTTATGCCGCTGACATACCTAGCTTCCAAGTTATTCAGCTGCTTGGTGCCAGAACATGTGACACTAACCAAGTTTGATATCATAAGAATTGTCATATTCTGAGGACTATGAATCTGTGATTGTTATTTGTGTGCAGGAAGCATGAGCTGAAATATGAAAATGTTATATTTCTGTGGACTCCAACGGTTCACCCAAAAGGTTAACCACACCCAGTTCAGCCCAGGGTCTGAAACTGAGATCTTGCCCAAAAATCTGGGTCATTCAAAAGAACTCGATGGGGACTCCTTCCCAGTCCTCCATATTACCATTGTCATGAAAGCTGCTGCTGGCCTGAGGACCGAGCCAGCGGTGATCTTGGATATACTTTGACCCGGAACAAAGACTTTCCATGTGCTCAGATTTCCCCAAAGGGACATATTTCACCTGGCTTAAAAAGAGTCTGAAGCGAGAATAAATCTTGCTTCAGACCTCATAGTCAGCAGGGGCATGTGTCCCCCTGCTAAAACGCCGCTATCCCGCGGCTAAACGGGGATCCCTTACCCCCCGAAATCCCCTCCGAGCAGCGCATGCCCTCTTCCGGATTAAGGCAGGGATAACCGCCGTTCATTTATTTTCTTTACTTTTTTATTTTACACTGGGTTATTTTTCTCCTTAATCATTGATTTTAATGATTTCCTGTATATATTAATTATTTATATTGCATTCATAATAAAAGACTTCTAAAAGTCACTTATTGCTCAGCTATACCTACTATTCAGCCACACAGAACAAATCCTAGCTTTTTGAAGAGTCCCTACTATGGTTCATTATAGTCAGATTAGGGTGTCTTAACCGTTTTTATTTGCAGGTCTTAGAATTGGTTAGAATAGGTCATCTGTCCTTCTACAGAGGTGGTGGCAGTTTTGTACCCTGAAATAGGGCATAATTTGTGTTACTGTAACTCGCAAGCTTCCTGTTAGCCTGTCTGCGGCCAAATTCCAGCTGTTTCAGCTCATCGATTGCATCCAAGAGGTTGGGCAGTCAAGACAAGACAAGACAAATAACATTTATATTGCGCTTTTCTCCTGGCGGACTCAAAGCGCCAGAGCAGCAGCCACTAGGGCGCGCTCTATAGGCAGTAGCAGTGTTAGGGAGACTTGCCAAAGGTCTCCTACTGAATAGGTGCTGGCTTACTGAACAGGCAGAGCCAAGATTCGATCCCTGGTCTCCCATGTCAGAGGCAGAGCCCTTAACCATTGCACCATCCAGCCACCACTGGCTGTGGGTTGGAATACATTGGAAGGCACTAAGCAGTCCGGCCACTAGGAGGCCTCTGATAGCCAGGAGTAAGAGTATTTAATTTATCTATCCAGCGGCTTTCTCTTCTTAAAAGGGCTGTCTTGTTGTCCATTTCTTCACTTACGGTCAATTTTTCTAGCACACACCAGTGTAAATCGTTCATTGTGTGGCGACACTCAAAATATACTTTCTCCACCCTTAATAGCATCCTCCTGTGTCCTTCTAGTATACAATTGATCTAAATTGCTACAAATTATTATACATTTCCTTCCAATCTTTAACTGTAACCTTCCAAGATACAGATTGCAGGTGACCTGATTAGTACAAAAAAAGTTCCCAAGTGAATCTTTTTACACTAAGACTAATCAAATGAATAACTTTCCACTTACCGCTGTGTATGTAACTACATAGAATGGTCTATTACAAAATATACAGATCAGAAAAAGTTTAGGATATGCAGCAAAGCTTTCTAAAATGCAGTAAGTCTGGCTAGTTTCCATCCATGTGTTGTTATTAAGGGAAGTGATACCTTAGCTTCGAGTATATACATCTCCTTCCTCATGATGGACTCACAATAGATTGCTTGAGTGTCTGATACACACACACACATATATACATATCCGGTACATAGTAGTAGTCTGTCACAGAGGTGCCAGGCTACGTGCCGGACCACATTGGTGATATGCTCCTATTTATATTGCCTGAGGAAGTGGGATATACCAGCGAAACGCGTTACACCTTGTTGGGAGTATGTAAATAAACTGATTTTTGCTTAAAACAGCAATTTTTGTGTCTGTTTTGGAGGGGTAAGTCCACCACTACCTACTTCATTTTATCCATTTTAAAGAAATATTGTTTTTATCCTGTTGCCGCCTCTGTACTACTATTGCAGTTGTTTCCACCCCTGGTGGAGGGGAATTCTTCCTTTTTCCCGATCTACAGAGAGCGACTTCTTAATCCTGAGTGGGGACAGGTCTAATCTCCTCACCTACCTTCATAGTGGTTACCTGGACGGTAACCCTTGTTTGTGAGTATAACCTACCTATACTTACCTTCCATACCCAATTTACAGTACATACTACACTATACTGGGCTCTCGGCATCTTCCCTTATATATCCTGTACATAGATCACCACAATATGAAATAGTTCTTAAAGGTCAGCTGGGTATCATACTGGTCCGCTTTTAGTGTGGTAAGAGAAAAGTTGTATTTTGTCTAGATACTAGGGAAGACATCAGTTTTCAAGCAGAGGTTTTATTTTTTCCAAGCCTCCTAGAAGTACTAATTTACATCATTTGACAGCTTTTATCCATCAGTAACCAGCCTTGCTGACATGGTAGATCCCTCTCCATTTGGTTTGCGCTGTCTGCCTTACCCACGTCTCTCTCTCACACACAGGCAGAACATTTTTACCACTGAAATTATGGTATTCCTGCACACAAGGCTCTGAGAATGTGCTGTTGTGTGAAATTGTTGTTGAAATCTTGAGGGATATTTAAATAATTAGGTAAATAAATTAGATAGCCCCAGCATTTAACTCACAGCTTCCTGTATCCATGGCAGTTCCTTTACCTTCTGCCATGTTGGGTATAAGGAAAAAAATGTACTTATTATTTTTTTCAGCCCAGTCATTCAGCACATATAAGTCTTCCTCAGGATGGAAATGTAGAGGTAGAACAGGTACTTATCAACTAAGCTGAAAAATAATCAGTACATTTTTTTCTTTCTAGTTACCATAGCACTGGCTAATAGATAGAGGTAAAAACTCTGCCTTTGATACTGGAGGTTGTAATTTCAATTTTGGGACATTCTAACTTAGCTGCTTGATTATTTAAATGTTTCTCAGAATTTCAACAGCAATTGCACACTGCAACACCCTTTCAGAGTCCCATGTGCACTAATATTTTAACAGTAAAAATGGTCTGATTGTGTGTGACAGAGAGAGATGGAGGAGAAGGCAGACAGTTAGACCAAACCCTGTAGGGAGTGGACTGACACATTGGCAAAGCTGGTTACAAATGGGGGAAAGCTGTTACATGATGTAAATTAGCACTTTTAGGGGGCTTTGAAATAGAAAGCTGTGCTTGAAAATGGATGTGTTCCCTAGTATCTACATGTTTGCAAGGTAGTCAGAATAACATATTTTTCACTAAAGTGTCCCTTTAAATGCAAAAATAATGATAGTTCTAGTAGATTACAAATTGTTCCATATACATATAGATAATTGGGGGCATACAGAATGTAATACACTGATTTCATTTATACCAACTGAGGTAAGTAATGTTTCCTGAGCATACTGTTACATACAACCGTTACAATTAATATCCGTAAATATTTGTGTTTTGCATGACACAATCATTTGTTTCTCATTTTTATTTAAAATCAGGACATTTTATTTTAGTGTTCAAATCAAAACAGGTATTATAAACAGTTATGTTTCAAAAATCCATCTTTTTCATTGCTTGTTGGGATGAAAGAAAATAGAACCAAAGTCCTGGGGCTTGTGATTATATTTGTGTATATCTAAATCTGAGATAAATATTTTTGTCAGATTTACTATGGAATATTAAAGGTTACACAGGTATTTGGTAGTTGGAGAACATTTTATGCTAGTCTTGTTATAGGAGCATATTAATAAAATATTGCTAACGTACATCATAATGGCATTAGGAAGATTGCATCCAGGGCTTTTAAGTTTTATTGTAAATTTTTTATATGAAAGTATGGTTCTACGGAGGTGTTCACCAAATCGCATGGATATTAGATCATTTACATGATAAAGAACAACAAATTAAATTAATAGTAAGTTTATCAAAGATAACAAATATTTAAAAGGTCTTAATACAAGGTTTACTGTAGCCTGCTTTACACGGAGAAAATACCAAGCACCAGAATTTTTCTGTCATAAACCACAGTAAAGTAGTCTCCTGACATAACTTTTTAGGGGATTATTTATAAAAGGATGATTCAAAATCTGCTCAGTTAAAAAAAATGCAATCCTTTCCTTTTGCATATTTATATATGAAAAAATAAAATGCTTATATTTTTATTGTTATTATGCAGGTTTTGATATGTTTAGCTAGGTTATATAAAGTGCTACAACTAATTTTTTTGCCATTTTTATACAGTGTTTTTCTCAAATGCGAATAGTCCTAATCAAATATTTTCTATAAAGAAAAGACAAAAAAGTGGTCATTATCACATTTGTCTCTTTCCCATTTTGCGCAATAAGGCAGGGTGTACTTGGGGCACTCCCCAAGTCTAATAAGTTCATTTTATCTAGATAGTGTTTTGTCCATTTTTTGTTTAGGAGAATATGTTTTTCCAAAATATTTAAGCCTTTTCTTATTTCAGTATATTTGGAGTTCGTTTTGTGCAAGAAACTTTGTGCTTGAATAAGACCCCGAGTTTCTCTCTGCCCGTAATTATTTAATAGACTGGGGATTTCCAAGGTAGAGTCACTCCTTAGGTTGATAATGCGTGTTTCAGTACTTATTTTGTTCACGGAAAACCAAGACCTCCTCAAACCTGGTACGAAGTCCAGATTTTCCCCCAGAGTGGTCAGAGGTAAGGGGCCAGTTTCATTATGCCATTGTGAGACATGCCAGTAAAGTGTTCTAAGTGTCGGCCTTATTACAGGATGGTGGGTAGAGCAATACACCTTATAAATGTTATTTGGTCGCATTCCTCCTTTTCCAGTTCAGGCCATAATTTATTTGTTCCGTTAGGGCATGTCTCGATCCTCCAGTCCAAGACTCTGGCCAATTATGCTGCTAGACCTCCCGCCTCTTTCCCCCTAGAGATAAGTTTGTAGTTTATTCTACTTTTACAATTACTCCAAATAAAGTTTTGGAAAATGTTATGCCAGTTCTGGAACCATGCACTGGGGAGGGCCACAGGCAGACTTTGTAATAAAAAATAAACTTGGGTAGCACTAGCATTTTAATAATGCTGAACCATCCAATGAAGCTAAAACAGGAGCCGTCCCATAATAAATGAAGCTTCCCCTTATACGCTTTCACAATTCTGGAAAAGTTTGACCTGAACAGGTCCTCAAGGTCTTTAGTAAGATTGATTACTAGATATTTAATTTTATTTTTGTACCATTTAAACTTGCTAAGTTGTTTTATATTGTGTACAGTGTTTGGGAATTGTGAAAAAACACTGTACACAATCCCCAAACACTGTATTGGTTGCTTTTTTATATCCCAAAGGAATATATCCTTTGCATGGGCAGGGGCATGAAAAAGATGAGGAGATGCAACAGCATTGGTATCCTTGGCATGGAAGGAAGACTTGGCATGGAAGGAAGACACATTAAACAATCCAGACAGCCTTCATATCCCAGTTGCAGTCATCCCACCTCATCTTCAGCTGTCACCAGAGCTGCACAGGTAGAACCAGGGCCCACAAATGGAGCTGCTTTTGGTCCAGTCAGGATCGCAGCTGTTTGGTTGTTATTTGCAATATTGCCTTCTGACAGAAGTATGGTCATCTGCAAAATTAGTGATCAGCATTTGAAACAAGGCCAAAATATTAATAAACTGGACACAGCATGTATGAATATTCATCTGAAAATAAACACCCCAATTCCATAGAAGCATCATACAAGCCAGACCCAGAGGAAACGTCAGGTGCCTCTTGCCTCACACCAGTTGCTTTTTCCTCCATTTCTCACCACGCAGTTAATGCCCTGAAGTTGCCCTTCTTCTGCTTATGATAAGGATTTAAACCTATTAAAGGGAATTAAAGCACATCTGACCTAAGGCAAAGCTAGTAAGGTAAGCACAGAGGTATGCTCATATTGAATCCACATACCTCTGTGCATTGTCTGTTCCTCTTATGGTTCTCCCTGATCTCTGCACTTGCACCTTGAAGAATTTGACTTTTGGCTAAAGTCAAATTTTTAGACAGGAATAGGTTTGCTGTGATGTTCCCTCTTCTAACCCTACTTTTTTTCTAATCTACCCACCCCATTCAGTTCTCTTATGGGGCAGGGGGGAGGAGAGAATGGAAGGGAGATGGGAGGGGACGTTGCAGCAAGCCTGCCTCCTTCTATTTACAAATTTGACTTTGGCAAAAAGTCAAATTCTATAAGGAGTGATTGCTGGGGTTCAGGGGAACGAGGAGAGGAATGGACAATGCACAGAGGCAAGACACCGATTGCAAAAAGCAGTAGTAAAGAGATCATACTCAAAATCACAAAATAATAGAAGTGCAGTGTCAGTCAGTACTTGGGCCACTTGTCTTCAGTTTATTTATTAATGAAACAGTGGATGTAATACAACGCAAAGTTGTCATCTTCACAGACGAGACAACAATTATGTAGAATTATCAAACATTCAGTAGGACACTGACATACTACATAAAGAACTAGCATGGCTATTTGGGCAGGCATTGCTAGATGAAATGCAATACTGATAAACATAAGACAAAGTGCCTTGGATGTGCAGATGGCATAATACCATGTAAAGGTAAAGGGATAAGCTCGGAACAATAGATCTGGAGAAGGTTTTAGAAATACTGGGTGATAATGGATTAAGCAACTGTATTGAATGCCAAGCAGCAGCAGCTAAAGCCAAAACAATTCTGCAATGCAGATGAATGGAAATAAAAGCATAAGATGCTTCCTGTGTATAAATTACGGTACTCGCAAAGCCACATCAGGAGTATAGGATACAGTTTTGGACACCACACTTTAGGAAAACATTTTAGTTTTATAAAAGGTGCAAAAGTGTACAGCTAATTTCAATAAAGGGATAAAAGGGCTTGCATATAAAAATGTTTTACATTACCTGCACTTATTTTAATTGGAAAAGTGATAATGCAGAGGTGACTTGTGCATAAATACATCCAAGGGTGATTTGAAAGCTTGGAAAATTACCTTTTTAACTAGACTTGTAGAAAAGACAAGTGGACATGAACTCCATATGGAGGAAAGGAGATTTCACCATCTGTTTATAAAGGGATTCTGCACAGTAACTATGGATAACATGTGGAATATCTTACCACATAGCACATGAAGTACTGTAAGTACTAGCAAATTCTTTGTTTGCATTTGAAAAGGGCTTGGATATTTAATTACTCTGAAGGGCATCCATGGCTATGTTTGTTAAATATGGTAAGATGGTATGATCCTGTCAGGGAGACAGTTGCTGCCATTGTGGTATTTCTTACCTCAGGAATGAGATGCAGTGAGGGTGAAGAAATTGAACTTGATGGATGCGTATCTTTTTTTAATTTGATACACAGTAAATGCCCCCCCCCCCTCCCAACCAGCTCCTCCTCCACCCTAACCTCCCCTCACATCCTTCACTCCTACTAGTGATGCTCAAATACCCCTTTTTAAAATTCGAGTTTGGTCGAATTCGAATAGTAAATTATTCGAGGTCAGTCGAATATTCGAGTCGAATAATTTTTACTATTCGATTCGACCTCGGACTTCGAGCTCACTATTCGAGTCGGTATTCGAGCTCACTATTCGAGCTGACTATTCGAATTGGCCTTAAATAGCTTCCAACACTTGTTTTGAGGGTGAATGATGCAAGAAACATCTTTTTTTCCAAGTAACAACAGCAAGTGATTATGTGGGGATGTTCCTTTAAAAAAAATGTGGAAAGAGAAGTTGTGTCCTTAATTTTGTTCAGTAGTGTTACTGTATATACTTGTTCTTCTTCTTCTTTATCTTTCTTCTTCTTCTAGATCTTCTTCTTCTATATCTTCTTCTTCTTCTTCTATATTGTCTTCTTCTTCTTCTTCATCATCTTCTTCTTCTTCTTCATCATCTTCTTCTTCTTCTTCTTCTTCATCTTCTTCATCTTCTTCTTCTTCTTCATCTTCATCTTCTTCTTCTTCTTCATCTTCTTCATCTTCTTCTTCTTCTTCATCTTCATCTTCTTCTTCTTCTTCATCTTCATCTTCTTCATCTTCTTCTTCTTCATCTTCTTCTTCTTCATCTTCTTCTTCTTCTTCTTCTTCTTCATCTTCTTCATCATCTTCTTCATCTTCTTCTTCTTCTTCTTCATCTTCTTCTTCTTCATCTTCTTCTTCTTCATCTTCTTCATCTTCTTCTTCTTTTTCATCTTCTTCTTCATCATCTTCTTCATCTTCATCTTCTCCTTCTCCTTCTTTTTCAATATCGTCTTCTTCTTCTTCACGTATTTCTCTTTTCAATTTTTTTTTTAAAGAAATGCAGCTATTTTTGAGCGTAACAAATAGCTGGTGGGCGCACGCATGTTGGAAGCGCCATTGTATGTGCTCCCTGGCAGTGGAAACACAAAGACAGCAGGAGGTAAATTCAGCAGCAGGAGAAGGAGGATGAGTGTGTGGCAGCAGGCAGTCAATGAGGCAGGCAGCTTGCCGTGACATAATAGCCCTGGTACCTAGCGGTGATACCAGGGCTGTAAATAAACACAACAGGAGGTCCCAGACAGCGGTCGTGCAGCCCACATTGTGTCCAATACACAACTGGGACAACACAGTTTTCAACCCGGGCACCTCAGAAAAATTAAACCTTTTTTTTTTTTTTTAATGGTTTGTTTGGTTTTGGTTTTGCAACCAATATAGCTATTGTTTGACGTAATAGCTGGTGGCAGAGTGGCAGCAGAAGGTAATTCTGTGTACCCTGGCAGTGGGAAACACAGACAGACAGCAACAGCAGCAGGAGGAATGGAGGAGTAATGTGAGCAGCTATTGTTTGACGTAATAGCTGGTGGCAGAGTGGCAGCAGAAGGTAAATCATCTGTGTAGTGTACCCTGGCATTGGGAAACACAGACAGACAGCAGCAGCAGCAGCAGGAGGAGGTATGGAGGAGCAGTGTGAGTGTGGCAGCAGGTAGGCAGCGTGACATAATAGCCCTGGTACCTAGCGGTGATACCAGGGCTGTAAATAAACACAACAGGAGGTCCCAGACAGCGGTCGTGCAGCCCACATTGTGTCCAATACACAACTGGGACAACACAGTTTTCAACCCGGGCACCTCAGAAAAATTAAACCTTTTTTTTTTTTATGGTTTTTTGGTTTTTGGTTTTACAACCAATATAGCTATTGTTTGACGTAATAGCTAGTGGCAGCAGAAGAAGGTAATTCTGTGTACCCTGGCAGTGGGAAACACAGACAGACAGCAGCAGCAGGAGGAGGAATGGAGGAGTAGGCGAGCAGCTATTGTTTGACGTAATAGCTGGTGGCAGAGTGGCAGCAGAAGGTAAATCATCTGTGTACCCTGGCAGTGGGAAACACAGACAGACAGCAGCAGCAGGAGGAGGAATGGAGGAGTAGGCGAGCAGCTATTGTTTGACGTAATAGCTGGTGGCAGAGTGGCAGCAGAAGGTAAATCATCTGTGTACCCTGGCAGTGGGAAACACAGACAGACAGCAGCAGCAGCAGCAGGAGGAGGTATGGAGGAGCAGTGTGAGTGTGGCAGCAGGTAGGCAGCGTGACATAATAGCCCTGGTACCTAGCGGTGATACCAGGGCTGTAAATAAACACAACAGGAGGTCCCAGACAGCGGTCGTGCAGCCCACATTGTGTCCAATACACAACTGGAACAACACAGTTTTCAACCCGGGCACCTCAGAAAAATTAAACCTTTTTTTTTTTTTTAATGGTTTGTTTGGTTTTGGTTTTGCAACCAATATAGCTATTGTTTGACGTAATAGCTGGTGGCAGAGTGGCAGCAGAAGAAGGTAATTCTGTGTACCCTGGCAGTGGGAAACACAGACAGACAGCAGAAGGGCAGTACACAGCAGCCCACTGTAGGTGTAAAATGTGTGGCTGCAGGCGACGTAATAGTCAAAGTGAACCAGGCTGGCTTAGTGAGCAGGAGTCAGGAGGTGGTAAAGGGTGGTAAGGCACATTAACGATGGTTCCGGCAGCCAGTTCATGTCCCCCTCTCGCCGACAACAGGGGCCAGGAACTCGCCTTCCACCCACGCCTGGTTCATCTTGAGAAACGTCAGTCTGTCCACAGACTTGTGAGACAGACGTGAGCGTTTCTCGGTGACCACGCCACCAGCTGCACTGAAGCAGCGCTCGGACAGCACGCTGGAAGGGGGGCAGGACAGCACTTCCAGGGCGTACTGCGCCAGCTCGCTCCAGATCTCCATGCGCTTGACCCAATACTCCATGGGATCAACAGGGGCATCGCTGTCAAGCCCGCTGTACGACCCCATGTAGTCAGCCACCATGCGGGTCAGGCGCTGGCTGTGACCGGAGGAGGATGCTGCTGCATGCATCTCCTCTCTAGTCACTGCTGCCGGAGCCTCTACAGTCCTGTAGAGCTCGTGGCTGAGAGACAGCAGGTCTGTGGGGCGCTTGCTGCTGCTGGATGCAGGCACCTGCTGCTGCCTCTGTGCTGGCTGCTGGACAGTGGGGGTGGAAGGCTGGGGGAAGGCTTCCTCCAAGCGCTCAACAAGGGCCTGCTGCAAGCTCCTTATTTGTTGCGCTGGGTCTCCTCCTGCAGGCGGCAGGAACTGGCTCAACTTCCCCTTGAGGCGTGGGTCCAACATCATGCTGATCCAGATGTCCTCCCTCTGCTTCATCTGGATCACCCTGGGGTCCCTGCGCAGGCACGTCAGCATGTGCGCTGCCATTGGGAAGAGGCGGGCCACGTCTGCTGGCACATCGACGTCAGTGCTGTCCTCATCCTCCTCCTCTGCCGCCTCATCCTCTCTCCACCCCCGCACCAACTCAGCTGCGCTGTGCTGATCCCCCTCATCAGCAGCCAGGTCAGGGACCTCCACCAAGTCCTCCTCCTCCTCCCCCTCAGAGGTGGACTGCGCAGCTGGTTGCCGCTCCTGCTGGTCCAAGGCTGCCGCTCCCTGTTCCAGCAAAGCATCGAGGGCCCTGTTCAGCAGAGAAACCAGGGGCACCCACTCGCAGACCATAGCATGGTCCCTGCTCACCATGTTTGTGGCCTGCAGGAAGGGAGCCAGCACTAAGCACACCTGCTGCATGTGCCTCCAGTCATCATCGGGGACGATGGACGGGATGTTGCTGGACTTGTCCCTTCTCTGAGCTGCGGAAACAGTGGCCAGGGCAAGGTACTGTTTGACAGCGTGCCTCTGTTCAACCAGACGCTCCAACATCGCCAGGGTGGAGTTCCAGCGAGTCGGAACGTCAAGGATCAGCTGATGGCGTGGCAGATCCAGCTCCTTTTGCACGTCTTCCAGGCTCGCACAGGCTGCAGCCGAGCGCCGGAAGTGACGCACAACATTCCTTGCCGTTTCCAGCAGTTCGCCCATCCCCTGGTAGGTGCGCAGGAACTTCTGCACCACCAGGTTCAGCACGTGGGCAAGACAGGGGATGTGGGTCAGGTTTCCCCTGTCTATTGCGGCAACCAGATTGGCCCCATTGTCGGCCACCACCTCTCCGACTCTGAGGCCTCTGGGGGTCAGCCAAATCCTCTCCTGCTCCTGGAGTTTGGCCAACACATGGGTTGCCGTCAGCTTGGTCTTCCCAAGGCTGACCAAGTGCAGCAGCGCTTGGCAGTGGCGGGCCTTCACGCTGCTGCTGAGGCGGGGGGTTTGGCCAGGTGTGCCGGAGGATGGCAGAGGATCGGAGGAACCTGCTGCAGTTCCCCTGACCCTGCGGGGTGGCACCACCCACTGTGTTGCTGCTGCTGCTGTGCCCGCTGCTGCTCTCCCATCCTCACCCCCTTCCACCAAGCTGACCCAGTGGACAGTGAAGGACAGGTAGCGGCCTGTCCCGAAGCGGCTGCTCCAGGAGTCCATGGTGACGTGGACCCTTTCACCAACCGCGTGCTCCAGCCCTCGCTCCACATTGGCCATCACAAAGCGGTGCAGTGCAGGAATGGCCTTGCGGGCAAAGAAGTGTCTGCTGGGGAGCTGCCAGTCTGGGGCTGCGCAAGCAAGCAGCGCACGAATGTCGCTCCCCTCCTGCACGAGCGTGTACGGCAGGAGTTGGGAGCACATGGCCCGTGCCAGCAAGCCGTTCAGCTGCCGCACGCGACGGCTGCTGGGAGGCAGAGCCCTAACCACCCCCTGGAAGGACTCGCTCAAAAGGCTCTGGCGTGGCCTTTTGCTGACACGGGAATCAGCAGACACAGCAGAGGAGGCCACTGAGGACTGGCTGCCAGAACAGGCCTCAGTGTCGGCGGCAGGAGTTGCAGAGGGGGGAGGAGCAGTGCGTTTCCGCACTCCTGCTGGTGCTGCTGGAGGAGCAGGAGGGCGGGTGGCTGCTGTTGCTGCTGCTGCTGCTGAAGGCTGTGCAGTGATGGGTGTGGTGCCACTGCCAGCAGCAGATGCCTTCAGCCTCTGGAACTCCTCATGCTGGTGGAAATGTTTAGCCGCAAGGTGGTTGATGAGCGAGCTGGTGCTGAACTTTAAGGGGTCTGCACCTCTGCTCAACTTCCGCTGACAGTGGTTGCAAGTGGCGTACTTGCTGTACACAGTGGGCATGGTGAAAAACCGCCAGATTGGTGACAGAAACTTCCCCCTACGGCATGGAAGCGCTGCTGCCTGTCTCCCTGTGGTGGTTGGGGGGGGGGCTTGGGTGCGGCTGGTGGTGGTACTGGCTGATGCTGCTGCTGCTGCTGCTGAGCCTGAGACACCAGCAGGCTGTGGGACGCTGCCAATGCTTGCAATGATGCGCCTCCTTGCAAGGCCCACAAGCGCATCCTCCTCCTCCTCCTCAGAGCTGCTGAGGACGACATCCCCTGGAGGTGGTGGCACCCAGTCTCTGTCTGTCACCGGGTCATCATCATCATGCCCCTCCTGAAACATGTCCTGCTGGGATGATGACCCCCCAAACTCCTCTCCTGATGCATGGATGGGACGCTTGACTGTCGCCACAGTCTTGCTGTCCAATCCCTCCTCCCCCAAAGTGCCCATCAGCATCTCCTCCTCAAAATCGCCAACAACAGCAGACAATACCCTGATGGTGCCTGGGGTAAAAAGACTGCTGAGTGACAGGTCGGCGACTGATGGTGAACTGGCCTCCTCCCCAGGCCCTGCTGGGCGGCTGCTGCGAACAGGGGTGGTGGTGGTGGTGGTGGTGGTGGTGGTGGTGGTGAGGGTGGAGGCCTCGGATGCAGAGCTGATGGCGGGCTGCTCATCCTCCGTCATGAGTTGCACCACAGTGTCTGCATCCTTTTCCTCAATGGGACGTTTCCGACCCGGCTGGAGGAAAATGGGAGCAGGTGCTACACGCTGCTGCTGCTGTGTCTCTGCAGCATGAGTTTCAGATGCTCCTGCTGGGCGGCGCCCAAGGCGTCCACGGCCAGTGGCTATGGGAGGAATGTTAGCCACTGACGCTGCTGCTGCGGAACTGTGCATGGTGGCGCGCCCGCGGCCGCGGCTTGCCACAATGCTGCTCCCTCTCCTCCTGATTCCCTTGCTGCCCTTCCCCTTGCCCAAACCGCGCTGGCTGCCACTTCCAGACATCTTCAATGTTTTGGGCGTATAGACAAAAGTTTTTTAAAAGGGCGGGTGAAAAGTGGGGTACTTTAATGGAGTGGGTTGGTTGGTGAGGTGACTGAGTGAGTGTCCCCTAGTACAGTAAGTAAGTAGTAACATTCAGGAAGTACAACTAGCAGTTACAATAATCAGTAGTAATCACAAGTAAATTTAGTGTGTGTACACTCAGACAGTGAGTGCACGCACGCAGGAGCTAGTAGCCTATGAACACAGTGACTGAGTGTCTTAGACTCCTAGTACAGTAAGAGTAAGTAGTAACAGTAAGTAGAACTAACTAATTACAATAATCAATCAGCGATCAGAAGGAAATAGAGTGTGTGTTGTGTGTGTACACTCAGACAGTGTGTGCACGCACGCAGGAGCTAGTAGCCTATGAACACAGTGACTGAGTGTCCTAGACTCCTAGTACAGTAAGAGTAAGTAGTAACAGTAAGTAGAACTAACTAATTACAATAATCAATCAGCGATCAGAAGGAAATAGAGTGTGTGTTGTGTGTGTACACTCAGACAGTGAGTGCACGCACGCAGGAGCTAGTAGCCTATGAACACAGTGACTGAGTGTCCTAGACTCCTAGTACAGTAAGAGTAAGTAGTAACAGTAAGTAGAACTAACTAATTACAATAATCAATCAGCGATCAGAAGGAAATAGAGTGTGTGTTGTGTGTGTACACTCAGACAGTGAGTGCACGCACGCACGCAGGAGCTAGTAGCCTATGAACACAGTGACTGAGTGTCCTAGACTCCTAGTACAGTAAGAGTAAGTAGTAACAGTAAGTAGAACTAACTAATTACAATAATCAATCAGCGATCAGAAGGAAATGGAGTGTGGGTGTGTGTACACTCAGACAGTGAGTGCACGCACGCAGGAGCTAGTAGCCTATGAACACAGTGACTGAGTGTCCTAGACTCCTAGTACAGTAAGAGTAAGTAGTAACAGTAAGTAGAACTAACTAATTACAATAATCAATCAGCGATCAGAAGGAAATGGAGTGTGGGTGTGTGTACACTCAGACAGTGAGTGCACGCACGCAGGAGCTAGTAGCCTATGAACACAGTGACTGAGTGTCCTAGACTCCTAGTACAGTAAGAGTAAGTAGTAACAGTAAGTAGAACTAACTAATTACAATAATCAATCAGCGATCAGAAGGAAATGGAGTGTGGGTGTGTGTACACTCAGACAGTGAGTGCACGCACGCAGGAGCTAGTAGCCTATGAACACAGTGACTGAGTGTCCTAGACTCCTAGTACAGTAAGAGTAAGTAGTAACAGTAAGTAGAACTAACTAATTACAATAATCAATCAGCGATCAGAAGGAAATGGAGTGTGGGTGTGTGTACACTCAGACAGTGAGTGCACGCACGCAGGAGCTAGTAGCCTATGAACACAGTGACTGAGTGTCCTAGACTCCTAGTACAGTAAGAGTAAGTAGTAACAGTAAGTAGAACTAACTAATTACAATAATCAATCAGCGATCAGAAGGAAATGGAGTGTGGGTGTGTGTACACTCAGACAGTGAGTGCACGCACACAGGAGCTAGTAGCCTATGAACACAGTGACTGAGTGTCCTAGACTCCTAGTACAGTAAGAGTAAGTAGTAACAGTAAGTAGAACTAACTAATTACAATAATCAATCAGCGATCAGAAGGAAATGGAGTGTGGGTGTGTGTACACTCAGACAGTGAGTGCACGCACGCAGGAGCTAGTAGCCTATGAACACAGTGACTGAGTGTCCTAGACTCCTAGTACAGTAAGAGTAAGTAGTAACAGTAAGTAGAACTAACTAATTACAATAATCAATCAGCGATCAGAAGGAAATAGAGTGTGTGTTGTGTGTGTACACTCAGACAGTGAGTGCAGTGCGCACACGCAGGAGCTAGTAGCCTATATGAACAGTGACAGTGAGTGTCCCTACGGGTACAGTAAGAGTAAGTAGTAAGTAAGTACAACTAACTAACAATAATCTATCAGTAATCAGAAGGAAATAGAGTGTGTGTACACACAGACAGTGAGTGAGTGCACACACGCAGGAGCTAGCTAGTAGCCTATAAACAGTGACAGTCAGTGAGTGTCCTACTCCTAGTACAGTATAACTACAATACTATTAGTGAAGGACAGCAGAAATACTGGTATAGATGAGAGAAATAAACAGAGGACAGCTGCCCACAGAGGCAAGGCCCCCCTGAGGCCTAAACCTGTAAGCTTGCAGCAGCTGCCTGTCTCTAATGTAACACACAAGCTACTAACTAAAATACAATGTCTATCTAACTAACAACAATATAGGTGTGTATAGGAGGTGTATGTGAGCAAAAACGCTAGGTAAATGACCACAATAGAGCTCTTGCTAAGCCAAAGCACAAAGGAGCAACTCTCTCTCTGTACAAGTCTCAGGCAAGCACGGAGAAACGGAACATGGCGGCCGCTATTTATAGGGTAGGGGCTGGCCAGGGTCCCCCTCTGTGATTGGCTGCCGTCAGAGGGCCTGGGAGCCCTCTGATTGGCTCTAAGGACATCAATCTGGGCTATGACGCTATTCGAGCTCGGTACCGAGCTCGAATAGCGCCGGGTTGCTCGAATAGCTCGAATAGTGAATGGGCTATTCGAGTGTACTCGGATAGCCCATTCGAATAGCTCCAGCTATTCGGAGCTCGAATACCGAGCTCGAATAGCTGAAAAAGAGCTCGAATATTCGAGCTACTCGAATATTCGAGCTCTGCTGAGCACCACTGACTCCTACTACCACCGAGGAAGTCATCCACCTACTGTAGACTTCCCATACCACTACTTCCCCCCTTGACCCCATCCCTTCTGATTTACTCCAGCCTCACTTCACAGAATTGGCCCCAGTCCTCACTATCCTGTTCAACCTCTCCCTATCCACAGGCACCTTCCCCTCAGACTTCAAGCAGGCCACTGTACTACCCCTGCTTAAAGAGAATCTGTATTGTTAAAATCGCACAAAAGTAAACATACCAGTGTGTTAGGGGACATCTCCTATTACCCTCTGTCACAATTTCGCAGCTCCTCGCCGCATTAAAAGTGGTTAAAAACAGTTTTAAAAAGTTTGTTTATAAACAAACAAAATGGCCACCAAAACAGGAAGTAGGTTGATGTACAGTATGTCCACACATAGAAAATACATCCATACACAAGCAGGCTGTATACAGCCTTCCTTTTGAATCTCAAGAGATCATTTGTGTGTTTCTTTCCCCCTGCAGCTATCTTCCACTGAAGTGTCAGGCTGTTTCTTCCTGCAGAGTGCAGACAGCTGTGCCTGTATGTAATTCCTCAGTATGTGAAAGCCCAGCCAACTCAGAGGAGGATTTATCCAGCTTGTAAAAGATAAGAGAGAAGAGAGAAGCTGCCCTTATCTAAATAATACACAGGCAGTGTGCAGAGAGGGGCCTGGAGGGGGGAGATGCATCACAGAACCACAACACTGAAGAACTTGGCAGCCTTCCAGACACAGGCTGACAAGTCTGACAAGAGAGAGATAAGTTGATTTATTACAGAGATGGTTCTAGTAGAACGTGCTGCAGTAAGCCAGAACACATTAGAATAGCTTTTGGAACTTGTAGGATGATAAAAAACAGGATGCAATTTTTGTTACGGAGTCTCTTTAAGAAACCCTCCCTCGACCCCTCGCTACCCTCCAACTACCGTCCTTTCTCCCTCCTCCCCTTTGCCTCAAAACTCCTTGAGTACCTGGTTCACAAATGCCTGACCCAGTTCCTCAATGTCTGCTAGACCCACTGCAATCTGGATTTCGGCCTGCCCACTCAACCGAAACTGCTCTCACCAAAGTGGTCAATGACCTTGCCTTAGCTAAAGCTGAAGGTAAATACTCCATTCTCCTCCTCCTTGACCTTTCAGCAGCATTTGACACAGTAGATCACCCCCTACTCCTCCAGTCCCTCCAGTCCATGGGCATTCACGATCTTGCCCTGTCCTGGCTTTCATCCTACCTCTCCAACCGCTCCTTCACGACCGCCTTCAATGAGTCCTCGTCCACCCCCAACCACCTCTCGGGGGGAGTCCCCCAAGGTTCAGTCCTTGGCCCCCTACTGTTCACCCTATACACATCCTCCATTGGCAAGGTTATCTCCTCCATGGGTTTTAATTATCATCTGTATGCAGATGACACCCAGATCTACCTCCACACCCCTGACATATCCACCACTACCATGGACAAGGTCTCCTCCTGTCTATCAGCCATTTCCTCCTGGATGTCCGCTTGGTTCCTGAAACTAAACCTAGACAAAACGGAATTTATGATCTTCCCACCCCGGACATCCATAAACCTCCCAGATGTGCATGTCACTGTTAACCACACTACCATTGACCCTACCTCTCAAGCCCGCTGTCTGGGTGTCACCCTGGACTTCGCACTCTCTTTCACTCCCTACATCCAAAACCTCACAAAGTCCTGCAACTTCCACCTTCGTAACATCTGTGAGATTCGCCCTTTCCTGACCTCTGCCACCACCAAACTCCTCATCCATGCCCTCATAATTTCCCGCCTTGACTACTGCAATGCCCTGCTGTCTGGTCTCCCTATGACCTGAACAGCCCCACTGCAGTCCATCGTGAATGCGGCAGCCAGAATTATCCACTGCTCCCATCGCTCCACCATGGCGGATCCCCTCCTTGAATCCCTCCACTGGCTTCCTATCCAGTCCAGAATCAGATTCAAGATACTGTGTCTGACCTACAAATCTGTCCACAAAACCTGTCCAACCTACATTTCTGATCTTACTGAGAGGTACACACCTAGCCGCCCACTCCACTCTTCCAATGAACTTCGCCTAACCGACCCCCGCATCTCCCAGTCCCATGCACGCCTCCAGGACTTCTCAAGAGCTGCTCCAACACTATGGAACTTCCTACCTCCACCCATTAGGGCAGCCCCCTCCTTCAACATCTTCAAGAAAGCCCTCAAAACTCACCTTTTCACTCTGGCCTACTACCCCTCACAAGTGCTCTAAACCCACAGCTGAACTCTGGTCCCCTACCTTCCGTGTCCTTACCTCTCCCTCTAGATTGTAAGCCTTTGGGCAGGGTCCTCCTCCTTTTGTGTCCTACCTGATCATGCACCTCCATTACTGTGAACCCATGCTATGCATCTGAGTGAACCTAACTTGCCTAATCTCCATGCTCCCCTCCAGTGACTAAGCATTACCTTGTACTCATACTGTGCTGTGTGATCTGGTCTTTCTTGTATTCAGGTATTCTCATTTTGCTGTATGTCACCCCTAAATATTGTATGTATCCCTATTCATTGTCCAGCGCTGCGTAATATGTTTGCGCTTTATAAATACAATAAATAAATAAATAAATGCCGAAGCTCTCCATGAAGACAGCATCTCATGCATGGATCTAGTCCTGGGAAAAGAGGTGAGTAGACTCACCCTAAAAACCCCTGCCCCAAAAAATGGGTATGGTCATGAAGCAGAACGTGGGCGTGGTCATGGGTGGGGCCAAATATAAATGTGTTCCTGACTGCTTGTCTGCTATATCCTCCTTCATGTCCTCTCGCTTCCTACAACTTAATATGAGTAAAACGGAACTAATAATTTTTCCACCGTCTCTGGCCACCTCTCTGCCTGAAGTAACTATAAATGTTGATAACACTCCCATCACTTCAGTTCCCAAAGCACGGTGCTTGGGGGTAATATTCGACTCTTCTCTCTCTTTTATTCCTCATCTTAACTCCATAACCAGCTTCTGCCATCTCCAACTCAAAAATATATCTCGCATCCGTCCCTTTCTCACTCAAGACACAACCAAAATGTTAATACATGCTCTTATAATTTCTCGTCTGGACTACTGCAATGTACTACTTTGTGGACTACCTTCTAACAAACTGGCCCCGCTCCAGTCGGTACTGAACTCAGCTGCTCGTCTCATTCATCTTTCTTCTCGATCTTCCTCAGCTGACCCTCTCTGTCAAGCTCTTCACTGGCTGCCAATTAACCAGAGGATCCAGTTCAAACTCCTAACCCTAATCTACAAAGCTCTCCACAATCTCTCTCCCCGGTACATATCATCACTCATTTCCAGATACAAACCCAATCGCAATCTCAGATCTGCACACGATCTTCTATTGTCCTCCTCTAGAATCACCTCCTCACATTCCCGCTTACAAGATTTTGCATGCGCTTCACCCCTTCTCTGGAATCCCCTGTCACAACACATCCGTCACTCGCCAACCTTTGTTACTTTTAAACGCTCTCTAAAAACTCATTTGTTCTGACAAGCATATGCGCTACCCTAGGCCACTTTCCTTTGTCCTAAGACCAAATTGCACTCTTACTAGGTATCCTAAAACACACTGCCTTTATATATTTTATCGTATACTACCCCTCCTCTTGTTTCCCCCCATTCCCTTTACATTGTAAGCTCGCAAGGGCAGGGCTCTCTCCCCCCTTTGTGTCTTGGAAATCATTATACATTTTATTCATCATGTTACTTTTATCAATGTCATTACCACTTCTGTATTTTGTACTCTGTATGCTGTATCATTTTTTGTATTTTGTCACTAATTATGTATCTTGTATATTAGTGTACACCATTGTCTGTATTATGTACCCCATGTTTGTTTCTTACTTTGTACAGCGCCACGGAATATGTTGGCGCTTTATAAATCAATAATAATAATATATGTATCCCCCAAAATAGATGTAATCTGACAGCATTTCACCAAAAATACGCGTAATCTGGCAGAGGTTCCTCCAATATACAGATAATATGGCAGTGGTTCCACCAAAATAGACATAATTTGGCAGCAGCAGTTCCCCCAACATACACATAATCTGGAGGCAGTTCCCCAAAATATGGGAAACTTGGCAGTGGATCACCCAAAATACACGGATCACCCAAAATACATGTAATCTGGCAGCAGTGGTCCCCCAAACAAACACAATCTGGCAGCTGTTCCCCAAAATACACTTAATCTGTCAGCAGCAGTTCCTCAAAAATACAGATAATCTGACAGCAGTTCCACCAAAATAGGTAACCCCCAGTATAGGTAGCCAGGTCTATAGGTGTCCCCAGTATAAGTAGCCATGAGTATAGTTGTCCCCAGAATAGGTAGCCAGGTGTATAGATGTCCTCAGAATAGGTAGCCAAGTGTATAGCTGTCCCCAGAATAGGTATCCAGGTGTATAGATGTCCCCAGAATAGGTAGTCAGGTGAAAAGCTGTCCCCAGAATAAGTAGCCAGGTGTAAAGATGTCCCTAGAATAGGTAGCCAGGTGTATAGATGTCCCCAGAATAGGTGGCCAGGTGTATTGATGTCCCCAGAATAGGTGGCCAGGTGGAAAGATGTCCCCAGAATAGGTAGCAAGATCTATTTGTGTCCCCGTAATAGGTAGCCAGAGGAGGGGAAAGCAGCGGTGGGCACAGCGGTGGGGAAGGGGGGACGTCTCCCCCTATTCCCTCACCTTGGGGCCTCCCTTCCTCGCTCTCCCCTCCAGAATTTTTAAGTGTCAGCTGCTGTCAGTGGTTGGGGACTTACCGCTGTTCTTCCAGCCGCGGGAGGGAGATCCTGTGTCCTGCTAGTCTGGTCTTGAGTAGACCAGACTAGTGGTGCACAGAGCAGAGCTCCCTCCCGCGGCTGGAAGAACAGCAGTAAGTCCCCGCCCGCTTTCAGCCGCCGACACTTAAAGATGTCCCCCCTTCCCCACCGCTGTGCCCATCGCTCCCCTTTCACTGCGCTACCTCCCCTCCACTCCACATGCTAGGGTAGACGTCATCCACCCTCTGAAAAAAGTAGCTGGACGTCGTCCATCCGTGTTCACGCAAGACTCGACCCCTGTTCACATGGCTGAGTTAGGAAATGATTGGCATTTAGTTAGCTGGAACAGAGGGTTCCAGCTAACCAAATGCCAATCATTCCCTAACTAATTTCCTAACTCGCCTTACCCCCCATACTGAGCCCACATTGAAATAACTGCTATTTAAGTTCAATGACTGGATCACTCACCTGACTGGCATAACAAAGATCCAAAGTAAACATCTGCTCTCTGACTATATATAGGCCCTATCTGATATAAATCCTGATTTAGGTGAAATAGTCTGTTCAACTCAAATAGTGATTTTAACCATCTAGTTAAGTCTATGTTTGCAAACAGATGTACACATTTTTAATTGGTAATTTAAGAACATCTGCTGCTTGATGGCTGAAATTCTTCTTTGCCAAACACTGAACCAGTAGGCAGCCTCAATTTTCATTATTAAGCCTGCCATTCCACTGGCAACATTCATTTATGATGATGAATTCACAAAACTGAATGTGAGTACACAAAGGGTGTTTCAGGAGTCTCAGTAGCAGGAGGAAAAAGAAGTGTACAAGCAATATCAACTACAGGCGCTTCAGTCCCAGCTCAGTTTGCAAGAATATAGGTTTCTGTCCAACTGTTTCTCTTTCCCACAGGTGTTCAGGTAAGAGAATTATAGCATCATGGGATTCATTTTCATTTATTGCAATGGGCTCAGATAAGAGGCTAAGAGACTGTCTCTTCTATGTTTTACTAAGCCGAGGGAACAGATGTACCAGCAGGAGTTGGCATTATTGCATTTTATGAAGCATATTGTGCGATAATGCAAGAAACTCCATAACACTGTTAGCTACTATAGGATGATTTCCAGAAAAAAAATATATTTTTGAGGGAGACAGATTTATAAACAGATGCTCCTTACAGTATTTCTCTGTGGAAAAATCCACATGTACATTTGTGATTTGCTCAAGACAGACACATTTGTTTACATATGATAGCCAGAATTATACTTAAAGAGACTCTGTAACAAATTGTTTATCTTTATTTCTTCTATGCTATAAGTTCCTATGCCTTTTCTAATGTGGTCTGGCTTACTGCAGCTTTTCCTAATTGCACAGTAGCTGTGTTATCTCTGTTATATGATCTAATCTTCTCTCTATAGTCGGCACAGTCAGGCTGAGGCAGTCAGACTGGAATGTGCAGGGCTGCTTGTGATTAGCTAGAAGCTGTACACACCCCCTGCAGGCTCTGTGTGACTAACACACTCTGCTTAGCTGAGCCTATTAGAAGCTGGTTAGTTTGTTTGTAAACACTGCCTAAAACTGGCAATTACAAGCCAGGTTTGCAGCAGAGAATGGCAGAAACAGCACAGAGGGGACCAGGAGCACATAATGAATAGAATGGTATGCTTTTTATTGTAAGAATTTCAGAGTACAGATTCTCTTTAAATCTTATTAATGTATATGAAGGATGCACTGCTAATTTTTGAAAACCTTTATGCATGTGATACAATGAAAACATGCACTCATTTGTATAACATTTTTAGGATCAGTGAGGATCTTTGGGGATCTCTGTAGATCCTTATAAATTATTAAATAAAGTGAGTTTGCCTAAATACAGAAAAATACATTTTTTTCAACATTATTGGTTTTGCTCCCCAATATTCAGGCAACTCCTTGCATAACTTTTAAGTTTTTCTTTCACTAAAAAAATTCAGATTGTGTTATGTGCATATTATTATTATTTAGTATTTATATAGCGCCACCATCTTCTGCAGCACTGTACACAGTATATTATCCTGTCCTGTCCTCAAAGGGGCTCACAATGCAATCCCTACCATAGTCATGCAGTATTTGTATCATAGTCTAGGGCCAATTTAGGGGGGGAAGCCATTTGAATGTATGTTTTTGGGATGTGGGAGGAAACCTGAGTGCCTGGGGGTAACTCACCCAGACACAGGGAGAACATACAAACTCTGTGCAGATAGTGCCCTGGCTGGAATTTGACCCAAAGACCCAGCGCTGCAAGGCGATAGTGCTAATCACTATGCCACCATGCTGCCAACCGTGTTGCATATAAGGATTTCTATTATTTGAAGAGTTGTAGATATGAATGAAAAAAAAATGAAGCCTACTCTGTATTATTATGTCTTGTTTTGTTTTTTATTTATATAGCAGTAACATCTATTGTAGCACAGTACAGAGTACAAAACATATAATAGTGGGAATGATAGATACATAAGTTGTTCAAACAGTACAATCAGAACATACAGCAGCATAAACCTTTTGGTAATATCATACCACATAAAGTAAAATACACAGGTCACACTACATATGTAAATATACAGTCTGATCAAGCTGCACCCCTGGTAGTTCATAATACTTATGTCACCAAAGTAAATCTTAAAGTTGTGGGCACGATGCAATGTAAGTCCACATTTTACACTGTTTTTCAAAGTTCACTGCATGCATCCACTTGTCAATCTATGCAGCATGGTGGCATTGTGGTTAGCGCTCTTGCCTTAAAGCACTGGATTCCCAGTTTGAATACCAGCCATGGCAACATCTGCAAGGCGTTTGTATGGTCTCCCCGTGTCTGTGTGGGTTTCCTCCGGGCACTCTGGTTTCCTCACACATCCCAAAAACATACAGAGAAGGTAATTGGCTTCCCACTAAATTGGACCTAGACTGCAACACATACACTACACTACACCATACATACATAACCTATGACTATGGTAGGGATTATATTGTGAGGGAAAGATAAGTGACAATATACTCTGTACAGCGCTACAGAAGATGTTGGCACTATATAAATACTAAATAATACTAAATAATAATATTACAAAAGAACTCCACTTAGTGCAGGACTGAAGCAACTGGGTATTCACTCCACCAGGTGTTAATGTTCTGCACATGTGCCTCAAGCTCTGTGTTCACAACACTGCATACCCCCAATTCCCTTGTGCTCACCAAATGCAGACCACCTTGGACAGCAGCTGGATCTAAGGCTTATTACACAATTCCAATAGACAGCTGCTGAAACTCTTCCGTAAATCGTTTAATCTGTTGAAAATCTCCAAATAAAACAATATAAAAAAAAAGCACATGGTGTGATCCAGCTTCATAAAAGCAATCTCCTGCAAAACGTTAGATTGCACTTACATAACCATACTTGAATTTGGTCAGTCAAGTGGTGCTTAATATACGGAGTATGGCGTCCCATCCCTACTCGCTATCTCCACACTCCCGCAATCTGCTTGCTCAGGTTTGTTCCTCATACTTGCTGCTCTCCCTGGATTGCTCACATCAGTTGCACTGGCTCCGCCCATATGTAAAATCATTATAAGATCATAGAATAGTTGTAGATGTGTTTAAATGAAGTATGGGATGATCACTTTTCTGCTGATATATATAGTAGTAATATTGCATATAGTAAATACTGGTAGATCCTGGAGGTCAATTGATAAAGTTATGTCCGAAAAATATTGCTTTAGAAGGGCAGATGCTGTGTCACTGGTATAATAGCAATAAAGGGACCTTCCCACACAACAACTGAGGTGGTCTGGATCTGTCTACATACAATACTGTATCTTAATACAGCATCATTCTCTAACCTCTGTTACTCATCCGCTGGATCCCAATGGCTATGTTTTTATTTATTTATTTATTATAATTATTTTGTTATTAATATTAAATGAAAAATGATAATAGTTTTAAAAGTTCTCAGGTATATTTTATAAAATTCTCCCTGACATATTTGTTGGGTTAAGTAACATCCCTAAGTCTTCCTTACAAGAAACAGCAGCATTGCTAACTATTATCTGGCTTCACCTGGATCAGGGGTCTCAAACTTGCAGCCCGCGGGCCATTTGCGGCGCTCGATACAATATTTTGTGGCCCTCGCCGGCAAAAGCTTCCTTATAGTTCGCTTCAGTGCTCCCAAGTAATCCGCCGCATCCCTGCCGCTAAACGAGGGCTGCAGAGCCCCCAAATCGCCCAGGAGGCAATCTGCCTGCATTTCCTGGAAGGGGCAGAGCTTTCAGGTTCAGCTCTGCCCCTCCTGACGTCAATCGCCGCCTCTCCCCGCCCCTCTCTGTGAAGGAAGAGTGAGAGGGGCGGGCCGAGGCGGCAATGCGCCACGATTGTGAAATTCCTTATGCGGCCCCGCCTCATCCTGACTTTGCCTCCTGCGGCCCCCCAGGTAAATTGAGTTTGAGACCCCTGACCTGGATGGTCCAAAGAGAATTGCCAAGTTTCTAGAATCCCTTGGCCACTATGGAGTTTGTGACTCAGGGCCAATATCCTACTCTAGGGGATAAGTAGCTTGCAGTGTGTGAGCTACTTGTCTCCCAAACATTGCCCGAGGCTTAAAGCGGTATTGTCACCATAAAAATAACATTTCAACAGCAACTGGTCTGAGTGTATTAAGTGATAAAGATGCTAATCCTGTATTTAAAACTTTTTTCTGCTGTTATGGTTTCGAGTTATTACATACTATAGGAGCACTGGCCCTAGTGCCAAACAGTGCCAAAAAGTTGAATGCTGGGAGTTCTTTTTGAATGCTGGGAGTTCTTTTGAATGCTGGGTGTTCTTTTTATCTATAATATATTCCTCCTCTTCCATTTATTTCCCTGCCTAGCTGATCACTTGTGTTTACAAGCAAGGCTATGGTGACTCAGTGATTGGATGTGTAAATAAAAAAAAAAGACTCTGGGAGGAGGGCAGCTAATGAATACACAATGAGCAAGAGAAGGGAGGTGGGAAACAAGAGTCAGGGAGGATATGATGTCAGCATTAGCTTGGCAAAATGGCCACTGCCTAGAATAGGATTTTCTGCTTTTTCTTTGTAAAATTCACAGGAATCATTACGCGGATAGCACAATACATTTGTTATGTAAGTAGAGGTAGTATTTATCTACTTATATATCTGTTTTTTATTTCTAGGTTAGCATGGGTGTCACTTGTTCTTTAACAGTAAATCCAATTGCCGACTTTACTTGTGCAATTGCTGAGAATTAAGAGCATTACTCAGGTGAATGCTAGCTATTCTCCTGAGCAATGCTCCTGTATACTGAGTGACCGAGTGCTGTCCTTTAGCATCATGGCACTTACTAAATGTAACCATAATTTAGAAAATTACAGTTCTATGTTCGGTTCGTCACTATTTTGTTTTTAGATGGCAGCAGCCTCAGCTTAAAAACACCTCTAAATCTATTCTACCACATGGTATGGTGAGAATTATACCCAATATGCCTAAATTTATAGGTCTCTGTGCGCATACTACACTATTAAACCACTTCATATCACATCTTTTACAGTTTAAAAATAAATAGTGCAACTGTAGATAAAAACCACAAATTTTACTTAGCTGTTTCTCCCATATATTACAAAACTTAAATCGTGTTCCTATCACAATTTATGGTGATGATATTTGATTGTTAAATAAAGGTGATTTTTGCTACAGGGTATACTTTTCATGGAGTTTTATCACCCCCACCCATATTTATAGCCAGATGTTCCCCAGTATTAGCCCATCTACCCTGTATTGATAGCCAGATGTGCCCCTGTATTAGCCACCCCAGTATAGACAGCCTGATGTGCCCCTTCATTAGCCTATATTTAGAAAGCCAGATGTGCCCCTTCATTAGGCCCCATCTATAGCCAGGTGTGACCGTTTATTAGCCCCCATATAGCCAGATGTGTCTATTAAAAAAAAGGCAAATTCAGAGAAAAGAAATAGAGGACAAAATATTTAATTTAATTTAATTAAGCTACACATGTAGCAATTATGACAACAATACATATGGAATTACAAAATTGGAACAACACCAACTGGTTGGGGCTGACAAAACAGTGCTGGTGGTCGGTGTCCACACAAGATGGATAAAGTCCAGAACTCTTCCCACTTCAAACTAGCAACTGGGGGAGGTACCATACAGTATAAAGACTCTGTGTGAAACCTTGGGGTGATCCTGGATGGAAAGCTATCACTAAGACAACAGGTATTGGCTGTCATGTAAGCCTCATTCTTTCATCTGAGGAATATAACGAGAATTAAACACCTTATCTTAGCTGAAGACCTACCTGCACTAGTTCATGCATTTGTATCCTCCAGCCTGAACTACTGCAATGCCTTGTACGTCGCATCCCCGGGTAAGGTTCTGAGCCTCTTACAACTAGTACAGAATGCAACAAACTCCTAGCCAACTCCCCACAGCTCACACATCTCCCCAGTGTTGCAAACTCTTCACTGATTGCCAGTAAAATGGAGAATCCCTTTTAAGATCTGCCTGCTAACATTCAAGGCTCTAAACAAAGTGGGACCTAAGTAAATAGCGGATCTATTGGAACTAGTCCCTCCACGCAGCCTCCACACTGCCAATAAGATGAATTTGGTTATTCCCTGGATTCACTTAAAAACATTTGGTGCGGGGCGCATGCGCTGCACGCACACGCGAGGATGTCTTCTCAGTGAGCTCCGCTCCCGGACTGACCATCTGAGCCCTTTTTTAGCACTTTACCCCGCCTGGGATGCCAACCTTTTACTCCCCCTGATGCACTAACATGCAGAAGAAGCACAGGAAGCCTAAAAAGAATTCCTCGCCGCCATACTCAAGATCTATCGCCGGTTTCATCATACGCCTTCATCTCAAGCAGGCCGCAGTGGCGGACAAGACACACCTTAGAACAGCTCTTCCTGCTCTAACAGTGCACAGTCTAAATCCAGTGCAGTATCTGCATCTGCCAAATGCTCTCTGGAGCACAGAGAGCTCTTTGAAAACATCTAGAAGCTCTTTTGGTCCGAACTCGCCACAGCAGTTAAAGATCTTACCATTGCCATACAATAGTTCGGATCCCGCGTTGACAACTTAGAGCTCCGGTGTGATAGCCTGACAGACGCGCTGAAAGATGATAAGACAAGACTGGATCAACACGATGCTAAGTTCGCCGCCATGGAGGCCAAACGTGAAGACTTTGAAAACAGAGCCCGCAGATCTAACCTGCGTATCAAAGGTCTACCCGAAGCAGTCCAAGACCTGAAACCGGCTGCCATCAACTTATTTGCGGCCCTGCTTCTCCAAGCAAGCCCTGATTTATTTGCATTGATCGCATACATTGAGCTCTGGCTCGGTCCAAGAACCCGAATATCCCAAGGGATGTCATCCTCAAACTTCACTATAGCGAAGCACGTGACCAACTCCTGGCGGCCGCCAGAGATCTCGCCAACCTTCCCGGAGTTCCATCATCCATGCAACTCTACGCAGACCTCTTGCCACTCACCCTGCAACACCGGAGAACATTCCGACCAGTAACCTCAGCTCTCATCCGAGAAGGTATACGCTACCGCTGGGGTTTTCCATGCCAACTCACCTTCACTGCTGGCGGGAGACAACACACCGTTAAAAGTGCCGAGGAGGGCACCTCACTATTGCAAGATGAAGGAATCCACGTTGATCCTCCAGACCCTGCACCGCCTCTACCTCAGGGTTCTCTGAGGCCTGCCAGAGAATGGTCCGCTGTTCCCTCTGGAAGTCGGGACTCAAACCCTGAGTAGCTAAGTATTATTTTTGCTATCATCCTGTTATTCCTCTGCCCAATCGATAGAGCATTCTTCCTTCGTTTTTCAATTACTTTCTACAATTTTTGATCCCAACGGCCCTGTTTATGTCGCTCTGTACTGTTATGCCTGTTCTTTAAGTCTTACTGTTTGTTGCCCCTTTTGCCCATACACACTACTCAAGGCCTCATAACTGCAATAACTGGCTGCCCCCTTGTAGCCACTACGAGCCTCAGCTACAAGCAAGTCACAAGACTTATGCTTTCAATGCCACCGGTCAGACTAGGTCACCAATATATGATCATATTTTCTACCCCAAATCAGTTTTCGATCATCAGTTATATATCTGGTCTTTCATATATGACATTCCTTATCTTTTGCTATACCAACCTTGCACCTGGTTAATTCATATTAAATGGCTTCTATGTTAACTACCTATATTAGGCTACTATTCACTATATTGTGTATGACGCAACTACCCAGGCTAACCTTTATTCTCTCTAGGATATATATATCATAGGAATGCCTTTAAGAATAATGGGGGCTTATGCTCTAGGTTTAATAGTGGTATTAACCTGCTCCTTGTGATGCACTTCAGCCGTTGCACTACTCGCTGTATTTACAAGAGTGGCTGCTGGGGCTGACGTCTAGCACAGGCTGACACTAATCTTACGTCTTAAAAGGGTCTGGAAAGTACAGTAATTGAATGGTTTTCTATTTTAGGTTGTTCCCCACTGAAGGGTATTGTTTTTTTTATAATATGTTAAATTTGCTGTCTCACATTGGTCCGTGATCCCAATGTTGTCCCGTACACTAAGGCTAGGCCTATTAAGTGTGTAGCTGTCACACTTCCCTGCCTGTTCACTAGTTCTCAATACTTTAATAATGTGCTCTTTATAACCTTACTGTACGCTGAACCTTGATATCCTGGGACCAACTTTATGACTTACAATTTTGGATACTCAAAAATAATTGGATAATGGTTAAAATACTTTCTCACAATGTGCATGGGTTTAACTCACCAGGTAAAAGACATAAGGCCTTCTTAGACTTAATGAAACCCTCTCCTGTCATAATATGTTTATAGGAGACCCACTTTTCTACTAACTCAGCACCCCGCTAGTTCCACAGACTTTTTCCTACAATGTATATGGCCAAAGCTTCTAAAAAACACAGAGACGTTCTCACTCATATTAAATCAACATTACCCCTCAATGTCACATCTACAATAGCCGACCACCAAGGCAGATTCCATATAATAGCAGGTGACCTCCTCAATAAGCCAACAATCTTGATAAATGTCTAAGGCCCCCAGAAGCTGCTCTTCAGACAATCTTAGATATCTCAAGTCACCTTCTTTCCCTCCCAAACTCTCCTATCATTTGGGCAGGTGATTTTAACCTAACCATAACAGATGCTCTGGATAAGTCTCGCCCCTCACCAGACAAACTCTCCAAGACGCACAGACAAAAATTCCTAGACATCTTACGTGAACTTACCTTAGTTGACTCTTGGAGGGAGTTTAAAGGTTTGAGACGAGGCTACACCTACTATTCAGCCCCACATAATATATATACGAAAATCGACCTCATACTGGTCTCAACCTCACTAATCCCATCCTTACTCTACATGAGACTTGTCCCAGTGAGCTGGTCTGATCACAACATGGTACTCTTATGCATTGATGGTCTTACACACCCCCCTTCAATCTTCAGATGGAGGCTCAACAAATCCCTATTGGTCAACCCATCTACCAAAATTGAGATTGCTGAAACTCTTAGAACATATTTTATTGACAATGTGTCACCTGATATTTCTCCAACGACAGTCTGGCTTGCACATAAAGCAGTCCTCAGAGGTAAACTCATCCAAATCGCTAGTAGGCTAAAAAAAAGGCACGCACTCAAGAATATCAAACCCTTACTTTCAAACTCCATAGGCTTACTCACCTTAATCAACAAGCCCCATCATGGTTTCTAGCTAAACAAATTAAAGATATAGCTCTTCAGCTGGATCTGGTACTTGCCAGAAATGTGGAAAGAGCTGTCACTTGGACCAAAGCTAAATACTATATTTCTTCCCCGCGTGTTTATGTAATGAACAGCAGAGATGTCCCCGCGTGGTCTAGTGATGGGACGGCTATCTCCGCGTTCAGACCGGTGGTTTCCGCGCAGCAACACGGGTCTGGCTTGGCTGGACCTTCTAGTGCACACAGATGGATAGCTACGCGTGCCAGGCGACAGGACATTTATACCAGCAGAAGGGGAATCAGCTGATCAGGCCGATCAGCTGATCCCAGCTGGACTCTGGATTGGCTGAGTGGCTTGGGCGGGGCTGCACAGCACTGCAAGTATATATAGATCTTGCTTGTCAGTTGCTGGTTGTCTGCCGTTGCGAATACATACGTGTAAGCACTCAGACCAGTCAGATCCCACAGTGTGTTAGAATCAGGAGGACCTGGGAATTCACACTGAGCCAGATTACTATTGTGTTATATATCAGAACAGTTCCAGGGTGTTGAGACCACGGACCTCACACCCAAGCTTAGGAATATTGTGACATTGCTGTGTTATACTTCAGACTAGTTCCAGGGTGTTGAGACCACGGACCTCACACTCAAGACTAGGGACACTGTGTTATTCTTCAGACTAGTTCCAGGGTGTTGAGACCACGGACCTCACACCCAAGACTAGGGACACTGTGTTACTACTGTGTTATTCTTCAGACTAGTTCCAGGGTGTTGAGACCACGGACCTCACACCCAAGACTAGGGACACTGTGTTACTACTGTGTTATACTTCAGACTAGTTCCAGGGTGTTGAGACCACGGACCTCACACCCAAGGCTAGGAACACTGTGTTACTATTGTGTTATACTTCAGACTAGTTCCAGGGTGTCGAGACCACGGACCTCACACCCAAGACTAGGCCTTATTTGTTACCTGTTATTACCATTTGCTCGGGTGCTGCCGACCTGGCCTGCCCGACCCCTCGGGCTGTTACTCATCCCTCGAGTGTTCAGCCTGTCGGTACTACCCGTGACACTATTCCGCCTAGTGTCAGTTAGCTGCAGGGACCTCTTGTTCCTTAGAGAGGCCTCTCTGCAGTACAGCCAAGGGCTCTGTCCCTTAGGAGTCATTTGGCTGCAGTATAGTCTGATTCCCAGTATTGCAGGGAATCACTGGCTCTCAGGTGATCTCTATCCCCTGTCGTAGGAGATAGTCCTCCCACAGCCAAGGGCCACCTGCTCCTCAGGTGGTCCATGCTCATTGTTATCTGCGTCTCCCGCCCCACGGGAGACAGCCTATTGTTGCACCAAAACACTTACACTTTATCAGGTGTCCAGAGGTTAGTCATATATCTGTATTATTGGTGATTCTGCAGATCATCAATAATCGGGTATATAGCTGTATTGTTGGTGATACTGCAGATCACCAATAATCAGATTCTCTCTGTGTGCTGACACCAATCGTTACAGTTTACAATTAGCCTGCGAGCCGCGATCGGAGGCTCCCAGGCTGTTCACGGAGACACCCTCCGTGAACTGACATGGAACGGCCGCTCCCATGGAAACCCACAAACTACCAGCCGCCGCCTATCGGCGTTAGCTGGTCGTTATGTGGTTAAAGATTACCTAACCGATAAAGGCAGCAAAATTCTCAATTTATCTATCACCTCTGAGGAAGTTGCAGCTGTGATCAAAAAAGTCAAATCAGGCAAAGCCCCTGGCCCAGGCGGGTTCTCACCAATCTGTAAAAAAACCTCCGCCCTATTTCTTTGCTTAATCTTGACTACAAGATACTCACATCTATACTTGTGTCTAGATTAAACAAACTTGTCCCCGGTTTTTAAAGATCAAGTCGGCTTTGTCTCTCATCGTCAGGCCTCGGATAATGTCAGGCGTAATGTACTCCTCATTAAACATGCTAATGCTACTAAAACAATCTTATCCCTATTAACTATAGACATTGAGAAGGCTTTTGATAGCCTCTCTTGGTCATACATGTTTCCAGGTTTTAACAAATGCTGGTATCTCAGGACCCTTTCTAACCAGTATTAAACTCCTCTACTCCGTCCCAGTTGCCTCCCTTAGAATAGCGGGCTCTCAACCTAAAGCCTTTCCCATCAAAAGGGGGACTAGCCCTCACTATCAAACCCCTGGCAGAATATATACGAAAGTTCAGAGAAGTTACAGCCTATCCAATAGGTAACCTTAACCCAAAACTCACCTTATTTGCAGACGATATTCTCCTGACCCTCTCCAACCCCCATCCCCAGCCTATTAACCTTGCTATCATTATTTGGTAACCATTCTGGCCTTAACATAAATATAGACAAATCTGAAATTATGTTTTGCAACACCCCCAAAGCACAGGCAATTTATATCGCTACAACATTTCATTTTCAGTTACGTGACCACTACATCTCATACCTCGGCATTAAGCTTACTAACAACTATGACTCACTCTACAGGTTTAACTATATCCCCCTTCTTGAAAAACTTAAACAAGATCTCCAATCCTGTTATTTTCCATCCATCTCCTGGGCTGGTAGAATTACCGAAGTTAAGATGACCCTGCTCCTCCGTATCACCTACTTTTTCCGGGTCCTTCCTGTGTCAGTTAGAATCAGTGATATAAATAAGCTACAGGTGGCCATTTTCAAATGTATTTGGACAAACAGAATACCACGCATACCCCGCAGGATTCTAATGCTCCATAAGCTTAATGGAGGACTATCCGTCCCCAATCTTTATAAATATTACAAAGCTTCTCAAATCGCCCAAATTATGTCAATCTATGCCCAATGACACACTCCGTCCTGGGTTAATATTGAAAATCATTTACTTAACCACTTGCCGACCGCCCACAGCCGATGGGCGGTGGCAAAGTGGATGCCGAAAGGACCGCAATACGGCCATCGGTGTTGCGTCCTTTCAGCATGCCTGGAGAGCGATCGCGTCACTGGTGACGCGCGCTTCCCGCGGCAACTGGCTCAACCCACCCGCGACGACAACCCGCCGGCCGTTCGGAACCGCCGGCGGGTTGTTAACCCCACGATCGCCGCATACAAAGTGTGTAATACACTTTGTAATGTATACAAAGTGTATTATACAGGCTGCCTCCTGCCCTGGTGGTCCCAGTGTCTGAGGGACCACCAGGGCAGGCTGCAGCCACCCTAGTCTGCACCAAACACACTGATCCTGCCCCCCCCTTCCCTCTGATCACCCACAGCACCCCTCAGACCCCCCCCCCCCCCCGGCTCACCCCTCAGACCCCTGTTTACACCCAATCACTCCCCTAATCACCCATCAATCACTCCCTGTCACTATCTGTCAACGCTATTTTTTTTGTTTAGGTCCTAACTGGCCCCTGGGGGCTCCTGATCACCCCCCCACCCCTCAGATTCTCCCCAGACCCCCCCCCAGACCCCCCCCTGTGTACTGTATGCATCTATCCCCCCTGTAATAACCCACTGATCACCTGTCAATCACACATCAATCGCCCCCTGTCACTGCCACCCATCAATCAGCCCCTAACCTGCCCCTTGCGGGCAATCTGATCACCCACCCCCACCATCAGATCGCCCGCAGACCCGACGTCAGATCACCTCCCAAGTGCATTGTTTACATCTGTTCTCTCCTCTAAACACCCACTAATTACCCATCAATCACCCCCTGTCACCACCTGTCACTGTTACCCATCAGATTAGACCCTAATCTGCCCCTTGCGGGCACCCAATCAACCGCCCACACGCTCAGAACGCCCTCAGACCCTCCCTTATTAATTCGCCAGTGCATTATTTACATCTGTTCTTCCCTGTAATAACCCACTGATCACCTGTCAATCACCCATCAATCACCCCCTGTCACCCCCTGTCACTGCCACCCATCAATCAGCCCCTAACCTGCCCCTTGCGGGCAATCTAATCACCCACCCACACCATCAGATCGCCCGCAGACCGACGTCAGATCACCTCCCAAGTGCATTGTTTACATCTGTTCTCTCCTCTAAACACCCACTAATTACCCATCAATCACCCATCAATCACCCCCTATCACCACCTGTCACTGTTACCCATCAGATTAGACCCTAATCTGCCCCTTCCGGGCACCCAATCAACCGCCCACACACTCAGATTGCCCTCAGACCCCCCCTTATCAATTCGCCAGTGCATTATTTACATCCGTTCTTCCCTGTAATAACCCACTGATCACCTGTCAATCACCTGTCAAGCACCCATCAATAACCCCCTGTCGCCCCCTGTCACTGCCACCCATCAATCAGCCCCTAACCTGCCCATTGCGGGCAATCTGATCACCCACCCACACCATCAGATCGCCCACAGACCGACATCAGATCACCTCCCAAGTGCATTGTTTACATCAGTTCTCTCCTCTAAACACCCACTAATTACCCATCAATCACCCATCAATCACCTCCTGTCACCACCTCTCACTGCTACCCATCAGATCAGACCCCTATCTGCCCCTAGGGCACCCAATCACCTGCCCACACCCTCAGACCCCAGCCCTGATCACCTCGCCAGTGCATTGCTTGCATCCATTCCCCCCTCTAATCACACCTTGAGACACCCATCAATCACCTCCTGTTACCACCTGTCACACCCTAGCACACCTACCCATCAGATCAGGCCCTAATTTGCCCCGTGTGGGCTCCTGATCACTCGGCCAAACCCTCAGATACCCCTCAGACCCCCTTCCGATCACCTCCCCAGTGCATTGATTGCATCTATTTTCCCCTCTAATCACCCCCTGAGACACCCATCAATCACCTCCTGTCACCCCCCTAGCACTCCTATCCATCAGATCAGGCCCAATACAACCTGTCATCTAAGAGGCCACTCTGCTTATGACCGGTTCCACAAAATTCGCCCCCTCATAGACCACCTGTCATCAAAATTTGCAGATGCTTATACCCCTGAAAAGTCATTTTGAGGCATTTGGTTTCCAGACTACTCTTCACGGTTTTGGGCCCCTAAAATGCCAGAGCAGTATAGGAACCCCCCAAGTGACCCCATTTTAGAATAAAAGACACCCCAAGGTATTCCATTAGGTGTATGACGAGTTCATAGAAGATTTTATTTTTTGTCAAAAGTTAACGGAAATTGATTTTTATTGTTTTTTTCACAAAGTGTCATTTTCTACTAACTTGTGACAAAAAATAAAACTTTTGATGAACTCACCATACACCTAACAGAATACCTTGGGGTGTCTTCTTTCTAAAATGGGGTCACTTGTGGGGTTCCTATACTGCCCTGGTATTTTAGGGGCCCTAAACTGTGAGTAGTTTAGAAACCAAATGCCTCAAAATGACCCGTGAATAGGTCGTTGGGCCACTTAGCGCACCTAGGCTGCAAAAAAGTGTCACACATGTGGTATAACCGTACTCAGGAGAAGTAGTATAATGTGTTTTGGGGTGTATTTTTACACATACCCATGCTGGGTGGGAGAAATATCTCTGTAAATGACAATTTTTTGATTTTTTTTTTACACACAATTGTCCATTTACAGAGATATTTCTCCCACCTAGCATGGGTATGTGTAAAAATACACCCCAAAACACATTATACTACTTCTCCTGAGTACGGCGATACCACATGTGTGACACTTTTTTGCAGCCTAACTGCACTAAGGGGCCCAAAGTCCAATGAGCACCTTTAGGCTTTACAGGGGTGCTTACAATTTAGCACCCCCCAAAATGCCAGGACAGTAAACACACCCCACAAATGACCCCATTTTGGAAAGTAGACACTTCAAGGTATTCAGAGAGGGGCATGGTGAGTCCGTGGCAGATTTCATTTTTTTTTTGTCATAAGTTAGCAGAAATGGAAACTTTTTTTTTGTCTCAAAGTGTCATTTTCCGCTAACTTGTGACAGAAAATAAAATCTTCTATGAACTCACCATGCCTCTCAGTGAATACTTTGGGATGTCGTATTTCCAAAATGGGGTCATTTGGGGGGTATTTATACTATCCTGGAATTTTATCACCTCATGAAACATGACAGGTGCTCAGAAAAGTCGGAGATGCTTCAAAATGGGAAAATTCACTTTTTGCACCATAGTTTGTAAACGCTATAACTTTTACCCAAACCAATAAATATACACTGAATGGATTTTTTTTTTATATTTTGTAGCACAATACATTTGGACAAAAATGTATACAGAAATTTTACTTTATTTGACAAATTTTATCACAGAAAGTAAAAAAAAAACATTTTTTTGACAAAATTCATGTCTTTTTTTAAGAATATAATAAAAACTAAAAATCGCAGCAGCAATCAAATAGCACCAAAAGAAAGCTGTATTAGTGACAAGAAAAGGAGGTAAAATTCATTTAGATAGTAGGTTGTATAACCAAGCAATAAACCGTTAAATTTGCAGTGGTCTGAATGGAAAAAAAGGCTCTGGTCCTTAAGGGGTAGAAAGACTGTGGTCCTCAAGTGGTTAAACCACTCTCCTGGAAGGGTCTGCTGTGGTCTCTGTGACCCCATTTACTTTATACAATTAAGATATCCCCTGTAACTGCACACACTTTGCGGTTCTGGAAGAGCTTCAGATTCCAGTATAAACTACAAACTCCTACCTCATGACTCACAGAACTATTTTGTAACCCTGATTTTGTCCCTGGTTTGGACCCCTCTGCCTTTTACTGGTGGAAAATATCCAACCTTACTACGATCTCCAAATTATTAAACAGAGGTAAGCTTCGTACTCTGACAGAACTGACTAGTGGTCTCAACGCTCCCTCCTCAGAAATTTTTAGGTGTCACCAACTTCATCACTTCCTCCACTCTTTCCAGGTACCTTCTCTCGATACCCCCTTTACATTCTTTGAAACAACCTGTCTTCATGACCCACTCATGCCAGGCCTGATTTCCCATTTATACTCCATACAAAATCAACCTCCTGACACTGTTAAATATGCCTTTATGAGATTGTGGGAATCAGATATGGGAATCTTGCATGGAAGAGTGGAGAAAGTCCTTTGAAACTTTATCAAAAGGGGGCCTTCAGACAACTGCGATGGAAGTTTCCCTTCGTCTCCTTCATCGCACCTATTTGGTCCCACAAAGGCTGGCCCAAATGTACCCCTCAGCCTCAAATCTCTGTTTCCGGGGTTGTGCTGCCACTGGTTCCCTACTACATATTTGGTGGGACTGCCTGGTGGCCTCACAGCTCTGGACAAGAATGGAGAGGCTACTCTCCAGGGTCTTGAACACCTTTATCACTAAAGATATTAAAATGTTTCTTCTAGGTATTAAACCTCAAGGTATGAAACCTGCTGCCCATGAACTATCCCAACATATCCTAGCCTCAGCAAAGGTTTTCATAGCATCTCAATGGCAACAGCCTTCATTAGATTTTACACGCGTAGAACAACTTATTGATACTAAAATGATGTATGAATGCATAAATGCAAGAATTGCTGATACCCTTCCTCACTTTGAAAAGGTTTGGCAACCTTGGGTAGACTAACCTACCTGGGCTTATCTCTCCTCTAACAAAACCTAAAACCCATAACGCACACTCTCCTGTATTTTCTAACTTTTTAGTGATAACTATAAGTTGGTCCCTCTTCTGCATTTTCTAATATGTTCTAGTACATTTATACTCGTACCTCTTTTTAAGTGTAACTACAATTATAGTTTTGCAAAATCTAATTATTTTTCTACTCTTCTTCTAATCGATATTGTTTCATGATGTTCACTATTCTTGTTATCTGTAACGATGATAATAGCATTTTTGTCATGCTGGACATTTTCGCCTTACTTCAAGCCTATTGTTTATATGTTATAAGTGTCCAAATAAAGTTTTTCTTGAACTTTAAAAACATTTGGTTCTCCGGCCCTTTCTTATGCAGCCCCTACTCTATGGAACTCACTTCCACAATCAGTGTGAGAGGCTCCTTCTCTGGACAGCAGTAAGAAAAGTCTAAAAACCCACCTCTTTTCCGGAATCTCTGCGACTGCAGAACTCAGGGCCATATTGCTTATTATATAAGGTTTGCATAGGTTTGTTTTACTTTAAAGAGTTTGGACAGGATCACCTTCAAGTCATCTGCAATGCTTCATGTAATTTTTATGAACAATTTATTTTTGTTGATAGTTTGTGGGCTAACTAAGAATCAAAATGAATTTATCTTCTGGGACCAATTTTTTGCAATGTTTTTTATTTATGTAATCTAAAATTCAAACCTTCATTCTTGGTGGTCGTGGTTGATGGTATGCTCACAGCACATTTTCTATAAATTTTGGGTTACTTGTTAGTTGACGATGTCAAGGAGAAAAACTGTGAATATGCACAAGCTTCTGGGTCAGATTTATCAAACCAGGGCACACAAAATTGTAACAAAACTGGTGCAAAAGCAAAACAGATGCTCAGATTGATGATTTTCATTGGTCGCATTAACAGCCTGAGCCTTACGCCGGTCAGGAGGTTTTGCAGCTTAGAGTCCCCCAGTATATTTTTATCTGATCCCATGCCTGTAACAGCTTCAGCTAGCACTAGGCTAGCTAGTACATGTGCCCGGCATCCCCCCGATTACTGATGATGCCCCCGATCGCCCGCTAATACATTACCCAGCCTGGATCCAGCGATCCCAATGCAGCCTCCCCGGACAGCTCCACTCTTCTCTATATGGAGTATCGCACATGACATCATGCGCAGACCTCCCCATAGAGAGGACCGGAGATATTCAGGGAGACTGCGCGATCGCTGGATCCAGGCTGGGTAATGTATTAGCGGGCGATCGGGGGATCATCAGTAATCAGGGGGATGCCGGCCACCTGTACTAGCTTGCCTAGTGCTAGCTGAAGCTGTTACAGGCATGGGATCAGTTAAAATTATACTGGGGGACTCCTGGGGACAGCCAGCGGTATGCCCAACACAGTGTCGGGCATAGCGCTAAAGAGGTTAAGCCCCATTTTTGCACTAGTTTAGCTTGCACTGGTTCTAACGAAAAGTTGTTTGAGCAATCAGATATTTCTGACCGGAAGTGAAATCATTCACTACACCATCAATGAACCAATTTTTGCTTCCTATCTATTACAACCGACAAGAAAATTCAAAATTTGCTTAGACAAAAATCCAATCAGATGATTATATGTTTTTATAATAGTTTGTAATCGCTTGTGCCCATCAACAGAGATTATTTACAACCAATACAATCAGAATATCTGATCGCTCTAGCAATTTTTTGCTACAAATTGGATCGTTAGTGGCTACCTTCAGTGTTCAGCGTGGAGGAATACATGGAAACGCATGGAAGGCTAGGTGACAGCACTCCTTCAATTACTTTTTAGTTTTTCTAATTCTACCTTGTCATCATTGGTCTCCTTGAACATCCCAAAACAAAAGTTTGCCATCTTAAAAGAGACGGTATTTGCGATAATTCAGGATGGAGTGAGCATTTAATGTCTCCCACAATGCATCACTGCTGAATATGCAAATCATCCTTTGTTGGCCATCACAAAACGCAGATGTTTATGATACTACCACTAGTAAAATCTAAATGATTCATGTCTAGTGACTTTAGCAACATTCTTTTACCTAGCAATATTTGGGTCTGAATTTTTATATACAGTAAATTAATATATGCTCAGGTAAAATAGAGTACAATGTGTGCACGTCCCAACTCCCAACATCCCATTGCAAGAATATTCTTTCTGCAAAAAACTTATAAAGCCTGTGCAAGGCTATACTGAAAAAAAAATGTGAATCCTAATGAATATTCTCCTCTCCAGCAGGATACTAAGCAGGGATCATCAGCACAATGGAATTTAAGGAGTTTGCCTATTTCCAGTCATTATCTCTTATATTGGCCAGCCAAATTATAAGCAATTACATATGATGATTGGTTCCATTAATACCTTTTCCTGTTTATATGTCACATTAATGTGTGATTTGCAATTAGTACAATTGTTATTATTATTACTGTATTTATTCCAAGATCTACATTACAGGGTATACTGTGCATATGAATCAAATCAAAACAAGAAAAAGAGACTTACTGCTGAAATTCTGTGCTCATCACCAATTATACTGAGTGACTAAAGTGCTTCCCTCAGCTTTATACAGCTCAGCTGCCTAACATTTGGCAGTAAGATGTGGGCGTTGATCTCTTTCACCTGAGCAACATGTTGGTAATCAAAAAACATTCAGGTGCAAATCACAAAATTCCAGGCCAAGGCATTTCTTACTGAGAAATAAATTTATGTTGAAATTCTTATTGGAGTACAGCATATGCATAAAGAGTTATTATCAGAGCTATAAATGAAGAGACAGGTCACTTGCCAAGCCACTCATTCCCCAATCAGACATTTGGCAGATGTTAGTGATGCAAAAAGACCGCGCTTATTCTAGTGCGTTTTTTTTCCCTCCGGTTTAATGATTTAAGATGTTGAGCAATTTTTTATTCAAATTATTCACTGGGCTGTAAAGAACTAGAAGGGAAAGCTTATGCGCACAGATTTTAGATACAGCCATAACTTTAATGGACAAACTCTAGTTTAAAATTAAAAAAATGGGAACAGAGTTGTGTGATCAATTTACTGCCTGAAAAATGAGAAAGAAATCTGCAAACTATAAAATTTCACTACTGCAGAGGTTTCAGGATCAAATGTACAGCCATACATACAGATGTGCCTAGCGTTGTTGTCCATAATGATATTTAATCAGAGGCCAGGTGGCCCTGGCAACAATATCATAATCATAGATATTCCATTTTAATAGTAACGCAACATACTTCAGCATATCATTCCAAACAACCCCCACCATAAATGTCATATCTATGCTAAATGTGTAGCAATGAATGGTTTATTGCGTGCAAGTGCTGTGTTTTCTCTATAAGATCTCTGAGCATACTATTAAAGATAATGAAGCGTAAGTAAGATTTATTATTAGATTAAAAGACAGCTGTTGTCCTCTCACTGTATCTAGTATTCTTCTGCAGTGATGGAGAGTAAGTTTTTTTACCTAGACAAGAACTGAAGCCTATTTGGAAATAATGTTAAATGAAATTTATGTGTGTGTACTGAGCATCTAATCATTGTGAATGTACCTTCAAAATCAAGTATTTGTGTAAAGAGGCACATTTATTACTACAGTGACATGTTTAGAAATTGCTGAACTTTATACTCAGTGTTATAGTTGGATATATGTAAAATAATCTACATTCACCTTATAAAGTATATTTCAGTTGTAAAACTAGAGTAGTTCCAATGGTCTTTGTAAAATCAGTAATGCTCATTGGGTTTTATATCCAAGATGAATTATAACCTACAAGGGTTGATTACAGGTAATCAAAACAAAATTTAGCCAGATTCAATAGGACTTTGTGACACTTACTAACCCACCTGAGCACGGTTGTGGTTTTCTGATGATAATAACACATGCCCTTTTTTTTCTAACACTTGCTTGCCATAGGCTACATTCACAATGGTGCGTTAGGGTGTGGCATAACTGTACTGACATATAGCAAAATGTAATAAATTATTACAGATACTAAAGATACCTATTTTTACCTTAATTATCTTGTCTGTTCTTAGGGCACTCTGGGAGACCTGGTGTTGTTCCTGCTCACTTCACAGAAAGGAAAAAAATACATTTCACAGTGATGCACTTTGCCTGCAGTACGAAATGATACGTGGAATGATTTTACGTTTGGCAAACATTCACTTAATAATTTATAACTTAGCATATTGTAAAGAAAATACGCAAATGTATTCATTATGTTGTATACAGTAAAGTTCCTCTTTAGCTTTCAAGTTCCTAAAGAATTCCATTTCATGCATCTAAACTAGTATCAATAGTTGTGTGTAGTGAAGCACCAGATAGACCACAGCATACAGTCCACAATTATAGTAGACATAAAATGTAAATAACCATATAGGTTAGGTTATATAGCCCGTGGCTGCATTGTGAAGAAACATCAGTAATAACTGATAAGGAAGTGAGCAAGTCTTACCCTGTCTATCACTGTGTTAGTTCATCCCTAAGCCCAATGTCTGGTGACAAATCTTCTCATCTATGGTCTTCTCCTCCTTACTGGCCTCAACCACTCAGTAAGTACCAGGAGTTGGGATCTGATAGGATCATGTTATAATTTTATTCTCTCTCTGTCTCTACAATCCCACACTTACTACAACAGCACCTTCCTTACCTCAGCATACCTGGAAAAGTCATGCCCTTTTTAAGTGTTTAATGTATTCCAAAAATAGAATGGCCACCAAGTGTTCTGTATTTTATCAATGGTATTCTATCTTGTTGTGACAGTCAGAAATAAAAAGAATAACAGACCCCCTTCACAACTGTATGGACTGTGTATCTAAAAGTGGTCATTTCTTTTTTGCAAAAACTTTTAAATTGGAAGTGAGACAGTAAGGATTGACAGACCCAACCCATTGCCATATAAAGGGATAGACTATAAGAGCATTAAATGGAATAACTAACTGAGGAGTGAGACACTAAAACTTACAGACTGACATCTTTGCCTCAGCAATAGAGCGACTTTCACTGACAATATGTCAGAATAAAAATATTTCGGGGAATGAACTATTGCATTTTGAAAACAAAATTAATTTATTTGCGCAAAATATCCTGATGACAATAACATGTCTGAGAATATTGATTCCCAACCTACTTAAATCTTTATTGAGTTGTGCCAAACGATCTGGATTGTCCATGAACGTGAACGTGAAGTCGGAGGCAATGTATTGCAATTTTTCAAAAACGGAGGCCAAATAGATTTTGGGTACATTCCACTTTCAGCATAGGGACCAATAGATCCTATATTTAGGAATCAAGTTGTCGAACAACCTAGAGAACTTATATAAATTAAATTACAAGCCTATAATTGCACATTTATCTAATCTTATGGGACTGCCCCTCTATCTCTTGGTGGAGACGAATTAAGGCAGTAGAAATGTCACTTCTCCTGAAGATTCTATACTTGTTTAGAATACTTCCAATCAGGGCAGTTTCTAGGCTAAAATGCACCCAGGGCGAGAGTGTAAAAATTGCACCCCCCCCCCGCGCGCGCCGGAGCCAGGTATAGGTGCCTGAAGTATAGGTTAGCTAGGTCTAGTTGCACTCAGTATATATAGTGGGCTATAGGTCCCCCAGTATAGGTAGCCAGGCATAGGTGCCCCAGTATAATTGCCCCCAGTATAGATAGTTGCTCCCATTCAGGGGCAGACTGGCCAGGGGGAAAGGGGGGCAATCAAATGAATTGCTGCAATACAGATAAGCCCTCCCCCCCACCTTCATGCCTGTACTTTACCTGTCACGCTGTCCCTAGAGTGTTCTTTCTGTATTTCCGCATTGGCGCTCCACGTGACTACTGGCATATACGACATGGGGTGCGTGTGTGATGTCATTTGGGCTGGGGCTGCCATGATAATGGTCCTCTAGTTTGTGTTTCCCCCCAGGCCAAAAGGTCCCAGTCCTCCCCTGCGGCCCCATTATAGGTTAGATTAGATAGGCAGTTGCCCCTGGTATAGATTAGATAGGTAGGTGCCCCAGTACAGGTTAACTAGGTGGGGGCCTCTAATATAGGTAGCCAGAATTACACCAACAGTTGGCTGATGGTGTAATGGTTAAGGGCTCTGCCTCTGACACAGGAGACCAGGGTTCGAATCTCGGCTCTGCCTGTTCAGTAAGCCAGCACTAATTCAGTAGGAGACCTTTGGCAAGTCTCCCTTACACTGCTACTGCCAATAGAGCGCGCCCTAGTGGCTGCTGCTCTGCTCTGGCGCTTTGAGTCCGCAAGGAGAAAAGCGCAATATAAATGTTATTTGTCTTGTCTTATTTGTCAGAATAGTTGCCTCCAGCATAGGTTAGATAGGTAGGTGACCCCAGTATAGATTTGTTAGGTAGTTGCCCCCAGTACAGGTTAGCTAAGTGGGTGCCTCTAATATAAGTAGCCAGAATAGTTGCCCCCAGCATAGGTTAGATAGGTAGGTGCCCCCAGTATAGGTTAGATAAGTAGGTGTCCCCAGTATAGTTTAGATAGGTAGCTTCCCCCAGTATAAGTTAGGTAGGTGCCCTCCCTCATAATGGAGGGGGTAGCCACAGCCGGAGAGGGCAGCCCGACCTCTCCCTTCCTTCCTCTCCCCGGGCCACCTTCCATTCTCCCCCCTCGGACTGCAGACAGAGTAATTAGCACAGGGAAGCGCTGTATACAGCTACTCACGTCCCTGGTTCCAATCGCCGCTCACTCGCCGGTCTTCTCCTCTCTGCATAGACGCTGATACACACGTTGCTTCCTGAAGCAGCGTGTGTATCAGCGGCTATGCAGAAAGGAGACCGGCGGCGAGTGAGCGGCGATTGGAACCAGGGAGGTGAGTACAGGGGAGGACTGGGACCTTTTGGCCTGGAGGGAAACACGAACTAGAGGCCCATTACCATGGCAGCCCCAGCCCAAATGACATCACACACGCACCCCATGTCATATATGCCAGTAGTGACGTGGAGTGTCAATGCGGAAATACAGAAAGAACACTCTAGGGACAGGTAAAGTACAGGCCCGAAGGGGGGAGGGCTTATCTGTATTGCAGTCCCACATCAGACAGGCTACTTGCCTGTAATTTGACTCATGTCCCTGCCAGTCTCACACAAGTCAGAAAGCAACCCTCACCAGGATTGCACTTTTACTTAGCTTTCCTGTATGACAAGAAGACACAGCTAGCCAGCACTAGGAGAAGAGGGAAACAAAGGTGAATGAGGGAGAGCTGGTGCCCACCAACAGTGTGTCTGAGTGTTTTTCAAATCGACAGGAATTTGAAAAGCACTTGGCTAATGTTACCCTATGACGGTGTTCTCATAGCAGCATTGTGATTTTTTTCAAAATCACAAACACACTGCATGTAGCATTTTTTGGAGCAATTCATAAAAAAATTGCTCTGAAAATCGCTTCACAAAATCACACTCACAAATAGCTAGCGATTGCTATTGCGATTTTGGCGGGCACTAGCCCAGAGAGAGGAGGAGTGGAGATAAATTGAGAATATCCTGAGATGGAGCAGAGAGCTTATCTGTATTGCACATCACACAGAGGCTACTTGCCTGTAATAGGACTCCTGTCCCTGCCAGTCTCTCACACAAGTCAGAAAGCAGCCCTCCTGGAGTCTAGGGACTGTCAAAAACTTTTCAACTTGTATAACACCTTATCCACACATGCAGTCATAATAACAATGGGGAGAGACCAGACAGATGTTTTCCCACCGACCCTCCAGGCAAGCTTTGCATCATGCCGTGTATATTTACCAGCTTGCCTGTCCTCTGATTGCACTTTTATCAGCTAACCTCAAGTTTCACATTACCTTACAACAACAAACCGGAATACACCAGACACCAGACCAGCCCTAAATCACTGAATGAAAGGCTGCCTGGGGGGAGATTGCCTCCCTTCCCCCCTGGCCAGTCTGCCCCTGGGTGAGTAGCTGTATACAGTGCTTTCCTGCGCTAGTTACTCTGCAGTCGCCTGGGGAGAGGGAGGGAGAGGTCGCAGTGCCCTTTCTCCATCCGCGCTCAGGGCTGCCGCATGGCTGCACGGCCCCTAGACACGGGTCTACTTCCAATTGGAGTGAGCCGTGGCGATATAGGTGAGCTTTTGAGGGATATTTTCAGATACATCTGGAAATATAAGAAACCCAGGACCTCTAGAACAAATATGTGTTGGCACAAGAAGGAGGGGGGATTTTCTGTCCTGAATACTCTTACATAACACAGTATACAGCCCAGTTGGCTATAATCTCAATAATTTACGCAAAAGAACATTTGGTGGTGGAAAATGGTCTGTTATCGTGACTATCACGGAAGGGAATCCTGTGGGCGGAAACGCGGCCTAAAAATAAGATGAGATCAGAATCAGAATCAGAATCGCTTTTATTTCGCCAAGCACGACTGGGTCGTGCCCGGAATTGGGCTTGGCACGACAGATGCAGAGCGTATACATAGAAACATAAAAAACATCAGGGCATAGAACATAATAGACAACATTTCATTGCACAAACATAACCATAGCCACATAAACATAACCATAGCCACATAAACATAACCATAAACCACAATTTCCCTCACTTCATCACCTAACATAACCATAAACCACTGTTTTCCCTAACCGGGTGAGTTACATGCCTAAAGTCCGCATGGAGGAGCAGGGCAGCCTAAGGAGGGAGAGCATGAGCAGAGTTAATCGCGTTCAGCAGATTTACCGCTGAGGGGAAGAAGCTGTTTTTGTGTCTCGTGGTCTTTGTAGCGATGGACCGATATCTCCGATACCTCCGCCCCACGGGGAGTTGACTGAAAAACTGGTGGCCAGGGTGGGAGGGCTCGTTTGCAATCTTCAGTGCTCTGGTGCGTAGTCTGGCCCTATAGAGGGAGTCCAGGGCAGGAAGTTGGTTCCCGATGATCCTTTCCGCTGACCTGATGACCCTCTGTAGTTTGCGTCTGTCGCTATCGGTGGAGCCAGCATACCAGACAAGGATGGAGGAGCAGAGGACAGATTCAATGGTTGCGGTATAGAAGTTCCTCAGGAGTTTTTGGGACATGCCGAACTTCCTCAGTTGGCAGAGGAAGTAGAGCCTCTGCTGGGCTTTCCTCTGGGTGGAGACAGTGTTTGCCTTCCACTTCAGGTTATTGGAGATGGTGGTGCCCAGAAGGCGTACACAGGGCACTCTTTCCACCACCATCCCTCCAGTGTGCAGTGGAGGCGGGGTGGAGGCGTGCTTCCTAAAGTCAATGATAACCTCAACGGTTTTTGCATTGTTGAGGACCAGCTTGTTCTCCCTGCACCAGTGGCAAATCCTGTCCACCTGCTGGCGGTAATCCTGCTCGTCCTTGTTGGAGATCAGGCCGACTATGGTGGTGTCGTCTGCAAATTTTATTACCTTGACAGAATTTGCCGAGGATCTGCAATTGTTCGTGTACAGGGAGAACAGGTATGGTGACAAGACGCAGCCTTGTGGGGCCCCTGTGTTGGTGATCTTTGGCTGCGAGGTGATGGGGCCCAGCTTGACAACCTGAGATCTGTTTGTAAGAAAGTCTTTGATCCACAGTTGAAGAGTGGGGTGGACCCCGAGCTCAGCCAGATTCTCCTGTATTATATGGGGGCTAATGGTGTTAAACGCTGAGCTGAAGTCGAGGAGGAGGACCCTGGCATATGAATTTGATTTGTCAAGGTGATTGTTGACAAGTTCCAGACAGATGTTAATGGCATCGTCGGTTGACCTATTTGCCCTATAAGCAAATTGATACGGGTCTAGCTGGGTTTCAGTTTTGTGTTTAAGGAGGGGCAGGACTGCTTTCTCAAAAGTTTTCATTATGACCGATGTGAGTGCGACAGGCCTGAAGTTGTTAAGGTCTGAGGCATCCTGTTTTTTGGGGACAGGAATGATGGTGGACCTCTTGAAGCATGTCGGTACTTTGCCACTCTGAAGAGACTTGTTGAGGATGGAGGAAAGGATGGGAGCAAGCTGCTGTGCGCAAGCTTTCAGGCAGGCTGGCGACACCCCATCCGGGCCTGAGGCTTTTCTGGCATTTAGTTTAGATAGGTGGCATGCCACATCTGTCTCACTTACAGCCAGGGGGGTCGAGTTTTGGCATGGTGGTGCTGAGACATGAGGTGGAGTGAAGGGGACCTGTGGTTTTGGAAGCCCCGCCGCAGCCTCCTGCTCCTCGAACCTGCAGTAGAAGCTGCTGAGTTTTTCCGCCAGTTCGGCACTGGGGGCTGCGTTTTGGGGGGGGGGCTTGTAGTTGGTGGCTGCTTTGAGCCCCCGCCAAACGGCTTGTGCGTCAAACTTCAGTTGAAATCCCCTCTCTCATCGTCACCATTGAGTTGTTTGGGAATCCTATATTTAATGCTGGGAATCAGCCCAATCTCCAGCACTTGCTGTCGAGAGGTTAAGTGATGGATCAAAAACAGTTTCTCACCCAAATTCCATTTTCCCTTAATGGAATTCCTTGGAATCATTTCGGTCTTTCATTATGTCTTTATAAATAGTTTATAAATAATTACCTAATAACCACCTCTCTTATTTTGAGGAGTTACGTCACTCTTACCCGACTTGAAAAGGTGTATTATCTCTACTCACTACAAAATAGAATGGGCAGAAATTACACCTATGCGTAATTATGCATGCTAATTCGTAATTATGCATCGTAATCGTAATGCCAAATCTGCATGTAAATGTAATCACTAACCGTAATTACACATAATAGCGTAATTTATGTGTAATTTTGTTCACAAACCATTTTACGCATATAAATGGATTTTTCACATTGAACATTTAAATAGCCGCACGTGTGCAGTATACTGGCTGGTGAATGCAAATTCTATTTGCATACGAACGCATTTTTCGCATTGCATATTTAACTAAAAGTGGCACATGCGCAGAGCACTGGCAAATAGATGTGAATATTTGTATGCATTAAATGCGCAATTGCGTAATTACAGGCTTAATTACGATTCACCTATGTAGTATGCTGTATGTAACCTAATTGCAATTACGCAATGCAAAATTTTGCATAATCGTAATTGACCCATTACAAGCACCAATACTACAAAATAAGCCTTCCTCCAGGTTTTGTTTTAGTTACAAGATCACTTGGGAAAAAGATGTTAATAAAAAGATGAAGAACTGACGAGTCTTGCACAGTACTTAGATGTCATCACTAAGTGAAGCCTCTAAAGCTCAAACCTCAAGGTTTCAATTCGATTGTCACACAGAGTATATCTGACCCCTGTTAGAATGCACCAATTAGATCCATCAGTTTCCCAGCCCTGCTTTAGAGGCTGCCAGATACCAGGTTTCCTCTACCGTATTTGGTAGATATGTCTTATTGTAGCAAAATTTTGGGACCAAGTAAACAGATTGAGAAATGACACAGTGAACACCTCACTACTTAAGGACCCCCCTAACATACTTAATTGGACGTAAACCAGATTAAAAACACCACAACACAAATGTATTCAAACTGTTGCTACAGCAGTAACAATTCTTATTACAGCTACTATCCCCTAATCTTTCCTTTAACAAACTACTACAGAATTTTTTTTTTCGATAGGATCTAGCAGCCTTGGGTAGAGTGGCGGAACCAAAACAAAAACTGACTTAAGGACAAATCTATGGTTTCCGATACAGCGTTTAAAACCTCTATTAAATAATTACAGGAGAGTCAGATATTGCTTTCTGATGAACACAACGATTGACCACTGAAGCCTATACTATCATATCCTGGCAAGATGTTTGGTTATGCCACCGTCAGGACAATGTGTTTTCTTTTCTTTATTTTTGCTCACCTTTCTTCTCTTTTTTTTCATCCTTTTATTGCTTTATACGATAATTAGGCCCTTGGCCGTGCAGGACTTTTAAAAAAAACCTTGATGTTTGACAAACAGTTGATCCTTTGCAACTTTAAATAAAGAAATTGAAACTAAGACATACAGTCTGACATACCCTCCATATGACTGGATAAAACCTTTTTTTAGAAAAAAAAAAAAGGCAGTATTAAAAGAGGACTGCATGAAGTTTTATTGGTTATGGTACTAAATAATGGTAATTTATATTTTCTTAAAAAGTTCTTGCCCTTCAAAACTCGTCAGTTGCAGAAGACTTCCCATCCCTCAAACTCAGTCTGCTATCTGAGGACAGAGAAATTGGTAAAGGCAATATACTGCCTGGGACTAATAAGAACTATAGTGTTAGTGTCCGAATTCGTGTGATGGAATTCTGAACCCCCAAATTCTCTCGAACAGGACACTTGCACTTCACGGTGTGCTTCATGTGACTCCATACTTCTTCCTTTCAGCTTTGGAAGTAAGAGTCATGTGAAGCACGCTGTGAAATGCGAGTAAGTGAACACCCACTGATCCTGTCCGCTTGTTCGGTACTGATATGGTGCTGAAATGTGCTGTTCAGGGAAAGTTTGTGTGTTCCAAATTCGATAACACAAATTCGAGCACTAACGTATTCTCCAATGGACTCAATATTCTACAGCTCATCATAAAATGATCGCTTCACAAGGAACCAATAATTAATTAAAAAATAACTTTTATTAGTGAAATCAATCTGCATCTATAAATTAGGAATGTATCCCCTCTATCAGGGTTTAGCAAAGGGCCAATCAGTAAGTATATGTTGTAAACCTCTCTCCAATTGTTGCATCAAAATAGATCAGTACTTGCATACAGAAAAAAAGTGAAAGCGATAAATAAGTTTACCAATTACCAGTAGCACATAAACAGCTTGCAATAATAATGCAGCAGTGCTAAAGTTGATCGGTTTATTTCCAAATTGATCAATTCAGTCAATTGTTCCAGATGGAAGATGTCGATCATTCAGCAGGGGTCAGGAGTGGCAGTAGATCGAAGGTCAATAGTGTTGCATAGCAATAGATTTTTACTACCACTCATCTCTGTCACATTTTTTCTCTATACAATAGAAGTATGGTTATAGGAGTTCCACCCCCACTCATCCTTCTGAAGAAGATCCTAGGTGGCAGGGGGATTAGTGGCAGTGACCACTCACCTCTGTACAGTAATTTTCTATTAAGGGAGACATGGCTTGAGGTAGGTTGATGTAGCCTCTGAGGGACAGTGTAGTTTACTAGAAATGATAAGCTGGCTATAGTTTATACAATCTGTATTGTACAATACCATTTCCCAAAAAGTTGAGCTACAGTACAAAATGTAAGTAAAAGTAGAACGTACTGATTTGCAAATTATATATAAACTACTATATTTAATTGGAAACAGGGCAAATACAACATACTATATGTTAAAGCTGAAAATGATTATTGTGATTTGAAAAATATTGGTTCTGATTGAATGTAATGCCAGCCAGAGCTATGATTACCACTGGGTGCTTCACCACTTCATTTGACAATGTTATGTAAGTGTCTGGAAAGTGAGGAGACCAATTGCTTGAGTTTTGTCCTACTTTTTCCAAACATAGGATTTCAATTACTTAACAAATCAGGTGCCTTTTGTCATATTTTTTATTTAACAATTCTATTACTATTATATTAGTTTCTATAGCGCCAACATCTCCCATAGTGTTGTAAACAGTACACAGCAGGCAATAATGGGTACCATAAATACATTAGATTAATGCACAGTACAATCAGTTCAACGTAGTAATATGCCAAGTGTTTTCAGGGGCTGTTAGGACTGTAGTCAAGCTCTTGTCACACATTCTGAATACTGTTTGGCATCCTCTTGCTCAAATAATGTAGGTCTTTCCTAGAAAATGTGAGTTGGATCTGAGAATAAGATGCTCAAAGAGAAAATAATGTAATAAAAAAGTGCGGGTTTTTACCACAATATCAGCCATACAGACCCCTCTGATGATCCGTTCGTGAAAAGGAAAAGATTTCTCATGGGAAAAGGGGTATCAGCTACTGATTGGGATGAAGTTCAATTTTTGTTTATGGTTTCTCTATAAAAAATTTAAATATCATTCAGGGTTAATGGTACTTTCCATAATGAGCAAGCTACACATGCCAAGTGTGGTATCCCCCACCCCACCCACCCCCATGTACTGGCTTTTTAACTATGCACTGAAAATAAGCTGTGTGGTTCTCCTCTTCTTTAGCCCAGAGGACATGGCTTCCATAATTTCCAAAAGAATTTCAGATTTTCATTCAACAGACCACAGGCCAGCAATACGCGGCGCTTCAGTCTTGAAGTGAGCCTTAAGTGAAAATAAACTAAGATATGAGAATCTAAGATAAGGAATTATATGTGGCGTTTGGATGACAAATAGAAAATTAATAATATAAAAAAGATTCAAATATTTTATTTTCAGTTTTATAGATTTTTTTAGCGTGCATATGACTGTATCAGGGTCCTGTTAAATACCAGTGATTGGTGCAGGCACTCCCTGGGTGTGTAGCCTATGTGAACATAGGTCTTCACCAGCGCACTCCGCAAGGAATGGTGGGCCGTCACCCCTAACGGGTGGTGGACTTCTTCACTGCTTGGTGCCCACCGGGTCAGGACCCCTAGAACTTCCCACCAGAGATGAGAAGTACAGGAGGGGTTAACCTTGTCATAAGGAAGAAGAAAGTGGACCAATGTGACAGGACTGAAGACAGGAATGGCGTGATAGGACTTATGCGACAGGACTGGCTGGCAGGACTTAACTGACCGGATTGACGTGACAGGACTTACTGGTGAGGCTGACAGGACTGGCATGACAGGTCTGACGGACAGGAATGACTGAGCGGACTGGCGTGACAGGCCTAACTGGCAGGACTGACTAACAGGACTTCCGTGAATGAAAGGACTACCTGGCAGGACTGATTGACAAGACTGTAGTGATAGAACTGCCTAGCAAGACTAGACTGATGAGGCTGGCATGACAGGACTAACTGGCAAAACTGATTAACAGGACTGCTGTGAGAGGACTGTCTGGCAAGACTATACTGACAGTTCAGGTGTGACAGGACTGACAAAACTGAAATTGAAGGTTTGTCATTTAAGTACCCTTACCTTCCTGCTAGTATGTAGCCATGCCCCCTGCCATGCATTCAAAGGGGTTTGGTGCATGCGTGCCTAGTTACACACAGCTGTGCTCCCAGAGCCTGAGTACGTCAGTCCCAAAAATATGCTGGGACAGTGTCTCCTGGAAGAGAAGCTACTTGCAGCTGGAACCTAGGAGCGGTAAGTGTGACAGACTGTCAGTTGCAGTGTAAAATCCACACTCTGCCTTTTAAGCTGAGATACAAACCAAAGTAATAGCCCTTTGAACTTTCCTGCTGTAGAACCTTATTATCTTACTTCTCCCTGACAGATATCAGCATTTTAGTTTCTATTTACTTTTCAGGAAACCAGACTAAATTTGACAAACTGTGAGCTCTTTAGCATAGATAACATCTAAAGTTTTTTTTTAACTCTTGCTGTACTGGAAAACAGAAAGGGACTTCAGATAATTTCTTATTATTCTTCAGTGCTGCTATTATATGTGTTTATGTCTATCTCATCATGTCACGGGTTACTCCATGTAGGCATTGAATGAGTTTCGGACCTGAGAAGGTGGTCTAAGACAGAAGCAGCATTTTGTCAAAAGTCGCTAGCCCCTATTCAACTAACTGTCTCCTGAATTTTTTTACAGGAGATTTTTTCACATTTCATCAACACAATACAATTAAAGTCCATAGTAAGGACAAAATATTCAAAATAACTTTGATATTTGTTTTTACCTCTTTTTCTGGTGCATCTTCAATTGCAAAGTGTTGCAAAGTTACTTTGTAGAGAAGATTAAAAATTATCTCCTGAGAGAAACCTCAGGAGAATTGTTAATTGTATATGCACCACGATCTTATGAAGTAGCCAAGAGGGCTAACAATACAGTTACAGAGATGCCAGTTTAATTTTACTATAAAAAACAGTTTGATGGGGTGGATCACCAAACTTTTGTCTGATCATTTCAAATGGGGTGATGCAAAATTTAAATATTTTATTTAAACTGTAACACAAATATCCATTTATATTTATGAAAATACAACATTCCCATTACAGTCATGCTACCCATTATTTTTAAAATGAAATAATAATTGCAAGCAACCTGAATAAAATGTATCACAGCTGAATGACTAACAAGGTAAAATGCTTAGCATAAAAGCGTACTACTCTAAAAAAATGTCTAAGAACCTCCTCATAAAGCAGAATAACACTATACACAAATTATCTTGATCTGTGCATATGGATTAAACAGGTTAGCTGGAGAAAGGAGAATGGGAGATTTATGAGAAGATATTTTAGGTGGACATATAGCAGTAGAATATACCAATTAGAGAAGAAATGTCCAAAAGTCCTTGCCGGCTCAAGTAAGATTCTTGCAGAGCCATTATGGTGAGGCTAAAGTGTTAAGAGCTATAAGCCACCGTGACAAGGGAATATATACTGTTAAATCTGGGGAGTTATTTAAAATGCCAGTGAGTATAATAGCAGTGCTCGGAAATAACCATTTCATCTGCCTACATTACTCTAAAATTAATGAATAATGAAGTGATGCCCTTCACATTCTCTTCCCTTTCCATTCCAAGATATATTGATCAGATGACATTTATTTAAGTTTGGGATAATGTATTAATTTCAAGATAATTATTCAATATACTTTTGTCACTGTTGATAAGCTTCAATGTCATCCAGGGGCCAGGGGATGAATAAACTGTTATCTGACATTGCTGGCCAAGGTGCTAGAAATTAATGCAGTTTTTCTCCTTGAAGACAAGTGTCTGCTATGAGGTTGCAAGCAGAAGATAGAAATGTTGTTTTACGCAGTAGACGGAGGGAAAAAAAAGATAAGGAATCTTACAAGTGTGGTGAGTGGACTTGTGTTTCTTTGTTGCTGAGGTCAGAGTGATGTTCAGCAAAGCTGACAGAGCCCTTCTTTGGTAGATGCCACTGCAATATTAACACTCATTTGGAGCAGATGTGGCTAAAAGCATGAAACATTAAACAAACAGCTGCCGCAGATCCGCTGCCATTGCATGAGCTCTTATGTTCTATTAATGCACAGTGTTTCCGAGGCCACAAGGGTAACCCCTAATCCCTGCACTTCTGCGGCAGATTGGTCAAGCCATACTGCTTTTGGGGACTCCCTGTCTCTTTCGCTAGGTGTCTTGGCATACATCATAAAAGAGACATTACAGTATCTAAAGCCGTCTATAGCTGATCACCCGTGATTCAGACATGTTTAAAACATTCTTTGGGAAAAAGTTTGCCATAGTTTTGAAATGTTTAATCAAAAACAAGTTTTCAGAGTATACATTTCTTGTCAAAAAATATTTTTTACATCTTTGTAGCAGTAGTTTAAATACCTAGTGATACAGTGCTGTGCAAAATAATGTCATTTTACAGCACATATGTGTATGTAACAGTGGCGTGAGCATAAATAAAAAGTGCCAGGGTATTAATGCAAGTAGTCATCCCAAACTGCATAATATTCTTTAAAGAGGCACTCCAGTGAAAATAACATAATGAAAAAAGTGCTTAATTTTTACAATAATTATTTATAAATGATTTAGTCAGTGTTTTCCCATTGTAAAATCTTTCCTCTCTCTGATTTACATTCTGACATTTATCGCATGGTGACATCTTTACTGCTGGCAGGTGATGTCTGTGGAAAGAGATGATGCAGTTTTGGCAGTTGGAAACAGCTGTTATTTCCCAAAATGCAGCTAGGCTCACATACAGGAAACTGTCATGACCATGACCCTGACATCACATTGTGGGAGGGGATGTACCACAACATCAGCCATACAGAGCCCCCTGATGATTCGTTTGAGAAAGGAAAAGATTTCCCATGGGAAATAGGGTATCAGCTACTGATTGGGATGAAGTTCAATCCTTGCTTATGGTATCTCCTTAACAGCATAATTTGCTGTAGGACCAGAATTAGCATTTCCTTTTTTACATAATGTAGTGAAGTGCTGCCTCTTTCATTGATGTCCTGTGTTCTAACTGGCAAAAGCACAAATGCATTATAACATGTATATTGTCACAGTGAGGTTGTCATTAATCCCATAGGCAGCTGATTTGCATAAAGCAATGGTTGTTATTGTAGCATTATGCAATGACCAGCTACAGACCTGTTTCCAACCATTCCTTTCTGGGGAAGTTAATTGAAAAAGCTGTATACCTCCAGCTAGAATGCAAAATCTTACAAAACAACATTTATGACCCATTTCAGTCTGGCTTCAGGAAATATCACAGCACTAAAACTGCCCTCATCCTAATCTGCAACCACCTGCTCATGGCAAGAGACAGAGGTGAATGCTTTATCCTGATACTGCTAGACCTTCCTGCAGCCTTTGATACAGTTGACCATGGCGTCTTGATAAGCAGGCTGCAGGAATACTGCGGCATTGATGGCATAGTTCTCCAGTAGTTCCAATCCTTCTTGATTGGCAAAACCCAAAAAGTGTCTATGGGGCCTTTTTATTTTCACCTCTGTACCATTTAAGTATGGAGTGCCCCAGGGCTCAATCCTTTCACCCCTGCTTTTCACAATTTATATGCTACCGCTTAGAAAACTAGTCCAAAAACATAGCCTAGTATACCACTGCTATGTTGATGACACCCAACTATATCTTTCCTTCAAGTCTGGTGTGGCAGACCCAACTCCAACTATAAATGCCTGCTTAGCTGAACTACAGCAATGGATGAGTGAAAGCAGGCTGAGACTAAATGCAGATAAAACTGAAGTCCTGATCAGAGGGCAGCACATGACAACAAAACAACTTTGCTTGTAGTCTTCACCACTGGTAATAGGAGGCACGGATCTACACAGCTCTGAGCATGTGCGTAGCCTGGGAGTTCTGACTGATGGGGATTTAAACTTCAGAACTCACATCTCTGCTGTGGTGAAATCATCCTATTTTCACTTGAAGAACATTCCAAATATCAAGCACCTCATCCCCCCAAAAGTTCTGAAAACCTTAGTTCATGCCTTCATTACATCCTGACTAGACTATTGTAAAGCTTCGGCCTTTTAAAAAAGGACTTGTATTGCCTACAGAATACTGTTGCCAGACTGTTAACCAACCAACCTCATCACTGCCACTGCCACATAACACCAGTTCTGCACTCCCTTTACTGGCTACCTATAAAATAGAGGATCCTTACCTCAGCAGATCAGGACAGTTCCATCTCTGGATGTGTTTAAATCCAGACTGAAAACCCACCTGTTCAGTTTGGCATTTGCAGAAACATAATTTGTTGTGTTAATACTTCATCCTTTTGATGAATCCTTTTCCTGAATCTGAGAGAGCCTAAGCGCTTTGAGTTATATGGAAGAAAGGTACTATAGAAATGTTATTGTTGTTGTTATTGTTACCATGATTCACAATTCTTTGGTAGTAAATTGTTTCTTCTTTTTTTCTGCTTTGTATTGCATCAATTGTTCTTCCATCTTGATTGGATAATGTTGCCCTCATTGTCATATCCTATCACTTCCCTGCCTAATACTGGCTGGGGACCCTGTTATTGATGTATTTTTATATCTAGCAGGGACTTTCTATTTGTCCATGACATTCAGCTGTAAGTTCAATAAGCCCAGTGAGAACTTCACATAAGCTTCAGCGGGCCTTAGGTCTTGTGCAGATACAAGAGTATTCTTTGGCCAAGGTGGGCAGTCAAAGTGTACCACAGACATTTCAAATGAAAGAAACAGTACTTACCTTGGGCTTCCTGCCGCTGCATAAACACGTGTGAGTCCCTCGCTGTCCTCCCACGGTCTGCCGTTCAGCTGCGATCAGCCCCGGTAATATCCTCAATTGTGTCTAGTCTGGGTCTTCTGCGCATGCGCGGACCTCCTGCGCATGCATAGTAGACCCGGACTGACGCGACTGAGGATATTACTAGGGCTGATCGTGGCTGAACGGCAGAGCACAGGAAGACGGCGAGCGACTCACACCTGTTTAGCGGCAGGAAGCCCTGGCTAAGTATAATTTCTTTCATTTGAGACGGCTCTGGTTTCCGTTAAGGCCATTTGGGCCAAGATGAATGTTCTCCTAGGTCTTCAGAGGCCACTTAATAATCCAGCATACTGGATCTTTAAGCAACAATCGTCTGAGCCAAGTCCACTGTTCCCCTCCTTACCCCACCTGCGCTCCATCCTTTCTAATGCTGTCAACCCTCTTCATAGACACTGAACATGTCACTGAGTTGTTGCCTAGCAACATATCTGTAAAGCATTGGGCCTGCAGTGTCACTTACAGTATCAAATTCAATCTTGATGGTCAACCCAAATTGAGGGCAAATGTTGTGCTTGCATACGAATTACCAGTAGTATCCATATAGTTTCACTGATATGTGTAACCCTTTTTATGGTAGAGTGCCTATTAATCTCATCTTCTTCACTGACTGGCTTCTTCTGGTATAGTGGTTGAATAACTTATTGTTCAGACAGATCTGATCTTTTCCTAGGTATTCATGAAAAAAATTGTGCTTTGGCATTCTTTCTGGACAAGGTTTCTACTTGCTTCAATTCAAAAAATGACTGATTCCCTTTCACCTTTATAAGACTTTCCCCATAATCCGGGCTATAGTTTACTAGCCAGTGAGAAACAAAATATAAGGTAATTAAGAGGTGTAGACAACTAAAAGGTTTACTAATGAAAAAGCATCCACATTCTGTTGTACATTCAATTCAGCACAGAACTCTGTGAGTATAAAGTTGAAAACCATTAAAATACATGTGAGTGCTCACATACAAGCCAGCAATCAACAGTTCATCATTATAATACCTGTAGCTGCAGTATTCCCAAATGGCTCATATACGATTGCTCATTAACTGAGTGCCCATGGCTCTATAGACTATACAATACCACCAAGCAAGATATCTCCAACCAATTCAATTGGATATCAAGACGTCAATTGAATAATATGAGCCTCCATAGCCCATATGCAATTTCTTTTTTTCTCGTAAGTTTTCTCCTAGGTGATAATTTTTCATCTTCTCTTTAAAATAACTTTTTAGTATTTTGCAAATGAAAAAGTATCACAAAGTAGCAGATAAAGTACTGTCAAAATTATTTTGTGTATTTTCTTGCTTGCTGGGGGTATAAAAGGCATTTTATTGACGAGGTGTGAAAATATCAAGTTGGAGAAAACTAAGGAGAAAAAGTGAATTGCATATGGGCCCATGGGCATGGAAATTGGCACAATTTCTTGGAGTGTATAAATAAAACTTTTACTGTTGAAATCGAGAGTTTGTTTGTCTGCTTGAAGAGGTTAGTCCACCACTACCTCCTCTTTATTTATGTTTTTAAAAATGTTTAGTGGATTTTATTCTTCTGGCGCCTCAGTTCCCTTCATACAATATCTGAGTCCACCCTTAGTGGAGGGGTGCTACCCCTCTTTCCTGATCTACAGAGAGCGACTTCTTAATCCTGAGTGGGGACAGGTTTAATCTCCTCACCTGCTGTTACAGTGGTTACCTTTGTGGTGACCCTGCTTTGTCAGCATACTGCATTTACTCTAAACATTTATCATTTGTGAAGATTTACTACACTATATTTGGCTCTCAGTGTCCTGTTTTTTACATAATACAGTAAAGTCCAGGCAGGAATTGCCTGATGCCCAGTGGTGTAGCAATAGAGGATGCAGAAGTAGCGACTGCACTGGGGCACCTGCACCAGAGGATCCCTCCTTCAACCACTTTATTAGCTCTTTATTGGTGCTAAGCTGGTAATGATCACCTCTATATATGCTTTGATTAGCTGTAAGCATGAATTGACTGTTTTCCTCCCCAGCCTACACTGCTCTGACACTGCAGCTGTCCTTGGCAGATTTTTGTCCTCCACGTCACTTATGTATATACCACTTGAGGGAGCCCAGTGTAAAACTTGCACTGGTACCCAGAGCTCCTAATCTACACTACTGATGCCGGATATGCGTAATTTCCAGATGTTTGAGAGTTTAACTCATTAAGGACCGCAGTGATTGAGATCTACCCCCTGTTTTGGTGGGCTCCTGTCTGGCAGGGCTCTACGCTGATCTCAATCTGCAGCGCACATCCGCCGTTTCTGCCGCTCCCCACCGATCGTGCTGCTAAAACCTGACGATTCTCGCCAAATCTCACAGGCCGATTTCATTGGCTCCTGGCCCTGTCTTTCAATGTAAGCCGTTCCCATTGGCTTACATTGAAAAACAAGGTCAGGAGCCAATGAAAGCGGCTCCTGACCGACTCACATGACTCTGCCGTCATAGAGACGGCAGAGTGTATGTCCTGGGGGTCCCGGCAATGATGGCGGTTGTGGCGGGTATGTGCGGCGATTTGTCGGAATTGGACCAGCGGTCTCTGGTCCTTAAGTGCCCAGAGACCGCAGGTCCTTAAGTGGTTAAGCAACCAGGGCTTAAATGTAACTCTAACCTTCCCACAGAAGAAAATGCAGAGCAGTGTCCAGGTACCTGTTCTGTTCACTTCTACACCTGCTTGCTGCATTGCTGCATCCACTTTGTATGGCTCCTAATATGTGTATGTGATTTTATGCGAGTCAAGTGACACATTAGGACTGTACAAGGATGCAGCAGAGCAGCAGGAAGGTGTAGAAGTGAAGAGCTTTTCTAAGTGGTTTCCACTGTGCGTAGCTCTGCAAAATAGTGGGGTCAGGCTGCCATAGTTCACCCCACTGGCCTCCGGTTAGTTGAGACTTTGGTATGGTTGAGTATATATATATATATATATATATATATATATATATATATACATACACTAAACCATCTTGTGTTCCTTTTTTGGTGGACCCTTTGCCCTTTGCACAGAATCCATAACTTGGTGCCTCTCTATACAGAAAAGTAACCTCTCAATACAATTACTACTGTAGATATAAAACGGAGACTCTGAACGCATATAGCAAAACAACTACTCCAAAGTAGCCTCCATCTACACTTTATAATTTTAATATAAAGCTGTACAACTTCACACAAGACTTGTAGTACACTTATTTAGATAGTGTACTGGACTATGTCATACCAAGAAGCATGTGCACAGTTGAGAGAGAGTGAAAGACTACAGGTCTCTAGACTCTGGATTTTTTGCCTTTTCCAACCTTAGTACCAATACGTGTACAATATATTCATGTACATATGTGGGAACATCCCAAATCTCAAAGAAAATGAACAATCAGCATGAGGAACAGAGACACTGTCTACCATTTTGGAGCAATTCATTCTACAGATTAAGTGATAGAATTTGGCTGTTATTGGATTACCCCATGATGAACTTCTTTAGTTAAGAGTTCACTAATATAGAAAGATACAAGATCTTTATTGTACATGCTAACAATTAAATGCTATTTTTGAAGATTAAAGCACTTCTTGGCTCTAAAACCAATATTTTAGGAAGAAATATTTTCTATAATGACATGGTGATGGTAAAGCCGTGCTTGTCTGAGGGTGTGTGGTAAGAAAAAACTTCCATCTGTTACAGTAGTCGGTTGCAACATAGCTCTTATTGGAGTACTGTATAGCAATATCAATTATGGGTTTTCACTATGAGATCATCACCACTGTTGACATCTGATTCAGTTTAAATGAATATGCTCAACCTGAGAATTGTTGCTGACATCATATGAAATAATTCTGCTTTTATCTTTAAAGAGTATCTGACAACCAAGCATACAACTATTTTTATATTTACATATTATTTACATTTTTAAGATCACTAAATGTCTGTATTGCTATTAATACCTGTTTTAGCCCACTTTTTAGGATTTCACAGACTTCAGTTTATATTATTATTCGCCATTGTAATGTGTGGAGCATACTTTACTTACACAAAAACAAACATTTGCTCTTGCTTAGAGTGTTTGTTTTTCATGTGTGTTTCAAGTAAATTGAGAAAATAAAGAGTAAGAAAAAGGGTTTACTCATTGGAGCTTTCCTAGCCCTGCCCCCAGACCAAAGAGAAATTTGGCACAATCTAGTCTAAAAGTACACACACACACTAGATAAAAGTCGGCTGAAATGGCTGATAATGACCCCTTCAGCCGACGATTCTTCTTTCATCTAGTGTCTGTACAGCAACCACCTACCATCACTTAAAGTGTACCTGAACGGGGTTAAAGTGTGTATTTATACCTATCTGGGGCTTCCTACAGCCCTATGAGGTGCATGGGCCCATGAGGTGTCGTCTCCTGACGCTCTGTTCACTCCCCATGGTGATCTGGCCAGTTGCGCAGTTGTGCACCTCTGTGCATAAGCGACTCGGCCGCGCACGCTTCTGCTGCACTCCCGTTCCTGTAAGGATCCTGTCTGCAGTGAGGTGGAGCCTATATATATATATATATATATATATATGTGTGTGTGTGTGTGTGTGGGGGGGGGGGGGGGGGGAGGTGCTTCAAATCCTCCACCTACATAAAACATTGTTCCCAGTGGGTTGGAGCAAGACTGAGACATGCTTTGGACTCCTTCTGACCTGGTGAGGTGTTGGGTATGAATGAGCTGTACTGGTGGTGCTTTTTTAGTTTACCCAGTTAAGGGTTAAGTTAAGATCAAATAAGCACCCCTGCTTGTTAGATTGACATGCCAGCAGATGCAGAGAATTCTCAGTGAAGACAGCTACCTTGCAACTTGTTGTATGGAGCCCTGAGGTTGCAAATAAAGCAACAAAACAACCAGGGTCAGGTGTGTGTGCATATAGGTGTGAGTGTAAGCTGGTTCGGTAGCAGCTTACATAGTCATCCATGCCAGGTTCAGCAATGATTCAAGAAAGCAGACAGGCAGTGGTCGGCAACATATTGGCTATTCAGAAGTGCAGGATTTAGTAACAGATAGGGTAGGGTAGTTATACAGGTAAGTTCTGCAAAAAAGACAAGTTAGAATAGCAGAGATCAGGCACACAGAGAACACATAGCGGTAAAAACTAGGCACACCAAGTAGTTGCAACACACAGAAATGAGGGATGATTCTTTATTGGCTATATGGGCTGTTAGTACAAAATTGTGAGCGCATGTGCAAATTTCCATGTACAATAATTGCACTGAGCATGACCCGCATGAATGTGGGCACACCCAAACACATTCTCTTTAACTGCATTTCCACATGTAAACCCAACTGCAGTGTGTAAACCATCTGGAGGTATGGGATGCCATACAAAATTATGTAGCACAGATTAATCCATTTTTAGATAATTAACATGGATTTATCATAGATACTGTGGGCCATATGCAATTCACTTTTTCACCTGAGTTTTCTCCTAGGTGATAATTTTTCATCTTCGATTTAAAATAGCTTTCCAGTACTTTTCAACTAAAAAAGTACCAAAAAGTAGGTGAAAAGGTGCTATCAATATTATTTTGAACATTTTCTTGCTTGCTGGTGGCTTAAAAGGCATTTTATTGACAAGTTTACAATTATCACCTAGGAGAAAACTTAGGTGAAAAAGTGAATTGCATATGGGCCTGTATGTCTGACCAACATGCTGAGCTTTTATGAGGTGGTGAATGCACATCTAGGTATTTTGAAAGCAACAGACAACGAATTCTTGTACAGTAAAAGCCTGGTTTAAGAACAATTTGCAATACAAGCAAACATTTTTGTGAAATGTTGACTTGATATACAATCAACGTCTTGATATAAAAGCAAAAAAGTATACATGTGTCATATCATCACAACTGAGCCAATAGTTCTTGTCCCTTTGGCGTTGCAGGATTGTACTTAATTGTACTTAATCTGAGTCTAGAGACCATGCAAAGTCACATTTCCATGAAACCCTCAAAAGTAACTGTCATTGGATAAGTTCCTTGTTAAAGCCACACACACAAAAAGGTTGGAGAGCCAACAGATGGCAATGATTCTGTTAGTTATAGTAAAAGTCTTGTTTACATTTTCATTCTATACTATTTTACTATAACTGTTTTGGATTGTGGAACAAACCAGCTGCATTTCCATTCATCTGTATGGGGAAATATTAGAGTGCTTTGGATTACAATCCTGTTTCTGGAACAAATTATGCTCGCAAACCAAGGTTTCACTGTACTTTTACAAAAGATTTTGACACTGTTCCCCACAACAGCTCAGGATGCAGTCAGCGGCTAGTACAAATTCTGTGTAAATAGTTAGAGAACTGGCTAAGAGACTGAAGGCAAAGAGAAGAAATAATAATACCGTATATACTCGGATACAAGTCGACCTCGTGTATAAGTCGACCCCAATATTTGACCCTCTTAAGCTGGAATTATTTAATTACTCAAGTACAAGTCTATCTAGCAAAGTTAATGGCTGCACAGTAGACTTGAAGCCTTGCACAGGACATAAAGAAAACCTAGAGAAATGCACCCTGTATGTATTAAGAGTTTAGCCTGCCTAATCCCCCCTCATCTGTGTCTAATCACAAGCTGTAATTTGATCTCTCCCGTGTCACCTGACAAGGCAGATAAGCTCATTTGAAAGCACAGGATGTTAACAATATGCCTGCTTCCATGAAAACAGGAAGTAGACACACTACAGCTGATACAAATTCTCCAATACATCTGCACACAAAAGCAGTTTTTCTTTTAAAGGTTATTATGCTATTGCATATCTTTTAGAGCAGAGTGAAAGATCTGAGATCAGGTCCACTTTAAACAATAGACCCTTTCCAGAGCCCCAGCAGCCAGCGTCTCTCTATCCCTCCCTTCAGTGCTAAATCACCTGCAACACACTGAAAATCCCCCCTCCCTCCCAGCACAACTCTGTAATGTTATGCGCTGGGAAGGCTGCCTCTTTCTGTCCCCTTCCCCGCAATGTGCTTCCATCCTCTTTCTCCCCCCTCTGTGCGATGTGATGCACAGTGATCACTGCAGCAGAAGTGACACAGTTCCCATTGCCAGCGCTGAATTCATGCTGTAACTTTCCCACCTTCCCTTCTTCCCCCGCATCTCCGTGCAAATGTGGGCTTGCCTCTCTCTCCCCCTCTGTGTAATTAATGTTAGGTGCCCTCGCAGCTGAAGCCGACACTTAAGTTTTATTGCCAGCACGGAATCCTCCCTTCATTCTCGGTCCGTTAGTACAGCTCCAGTTCCCGATGTCATGTGACATCGAGAGTCGTGCTGTACTAACGGACAGAGAGCGGCATGAAGGGAGGATTCCGTGCTGGCAATAAAACGTAAGTGTCGGCTTCAGCTGCGAGGGCACCTAACATTAATTACACAGAGGGGGAGAGAGAGGCAGCCCACATTTGCACGGAGATGCAGGGGAAGAAGGGAAGGTGGGAAAGTTACAGCATGATGGCTACATCAGAGGGGGAGAGAGAGAGCGATGCCCTCCCCCCACCCTGCTATAAGTGGGACATTTAGGACTGACTCGAGTATAAGGCGACCCCCCCACTTTTATACTTTGAGTCAGTCCTAAATTTCTCGACTTATAGCCGAGTATATACGGTAATAAAAAAAACCATGCTCAAAATGGGCAACTGCTAGCAGTGGACTACCCCAAGGATCCATTCTAGGTCCAGTTTTCTACCATATCTAAGCATTTAGTAGATGTAATTGAAAGCAATGTTGCCATCTGCACATGTGATACAAAAATATGTAAAATTGTCAACACTCATATGTCAAAACAAAAATCAAATTTTAAAAGTTCCAGAAACTCCATTATTTAAAAAGCCAGCTGTTTTAATGATTATATGGTGGTTTGAGCCATCTCCATTGGGCCTTCCCAAACATCTCATTTCCTTTTTAATTCAGAAAGCAACTTTTGTTTTTGTTCTTTTTAATTCAGGCGATTGTATAGGGGTCTGCTCTCTATCTTTGGACCCCAATACTAATCAATGATACTTCTCACCTTGGACCTCTGAAGGTAGTTGGCTTATTGCCCTTGCGGAGGCGCACATATTCCCCCACCTCTCTATTATCTACTAAGGGTGAGAGACAATTTTTTCTACCCATTTCTTTGTTTCATGACTGTACGAGGCCTTATGGGAGGGCTCCAGTTTCTATAATTAATATAAGACATTTCTGTATAATTTTTCTTTTTAAAGACATTTGTCTTATGATTTATCCATACAGTATGTACTATGTTATCTTATATCATATTGTTTTCTTCTGTTGTATTGACCACTATAAAAAATTCAATAAAAACTTATTTAAAAAAATGTATATTTCGAAAAATGTAAGGCAATGCCCGTAGCACAGAATGATATAAATTAATGTGATACAGCTTGGAACATCATACTTGAGCCCATATGCAATTCACTTTTTCTCCTGGGTGTTCTCCGAAGTGATATTTCACACCATGCCATAAAATGCCCTTTAAACCACCAGCAAGCAAGAAAATATTCAAAATAATTTTGATAGTACTTTTTGGTACTTTTTTCAATTTTACAATGGTGAATGGTTATTTTAAAGAGAATCAAAAAATATTTCCTAGGAGATAACTCATGAGAAATGTTAAGGAAAACAAAAGTTTCTCTTCTTAAAACAGAAAGTATTTGCAATTATTCAGGTTGGAGTGAGTTCTGAGATGTCTCCCAGTGCATCACAATAATCCAACATGCATACAGACATTTGTATTTGGTTGATGTGGCTCTATGGTATAGGACTTGAAACACCCAGAGTTACAGAGTACCCAGCAATCTCATGGGGAACCAGAACTCATTGGAGTGTGTAAGGGTCTACAATGGACCAAAAAGCCCTCTTACTAAAATGCTATGGAAAACAAAAATGTGGCTTCTTAAAACAGAAAGTATTTGAAATTATTCAGGTTGGAGTGAGTTCTGAGATGTCTCCCAGTGCATCACTGCTGGATATGCAAATCACCCATTGTTGTCCCTGTACCCCCATGCCTGACATAGATGTTCCCATGCAACACAGATTCCCCCATTTGCAGAGCACAGCGGAAGCCTTCTTACCTCTCCAGCCGACATGAGTCCTTCATCTTCTCCTCCATCTTCATCTGGTGCAGTGTAGCACAATCAGACACTGCACCAGCACTGTAGGAGTCCCATCTTAAGTTACCATACTTCCTGAGGTAACATACCCTCCTGGAATTGGCCATGCAGTTCAAAGTGATTGGCTGAGATGCGACTTAACCGCTGAAGTCGGTAGGAAAATTACGTGAAATGTATGCAAAATTGAGAAATTATGGTTCCGGATTACATTTACAAACAAAATTAACTACGATTTTTCCCTAAATTTCGCATTACGATTTACCATCGTAATTGCGAATTACGATGCAAAACTACGATTATGCGAAACTTGTGCTCATTACTAATGGATACCATGCTTGGCTCGAGTGGTGCTATGGCCTTAATTTCCATAGTTGTTCTATTATACACAGATTATTCTTTGCCTGGGGTATAGCCTTGTCTCACAACATAAAATATCAACCCCTTTATGCCCCTTAAGGTGCAAGAAACCACCTGTACGGCTCCCCTCTGTTTTAAGCTAATAGCATCTCACAGGTAATGTAGATCACAAGTTACATAACAGTAGAAGGCGCGGCATGGAGACTGGCTGCACGCACCGCCCCTACATTACTAAGTGAAACGTATTGTCTCCTTATACTATAGCGGAGAGAGTGTAATCAGTTCAGCCCATGCTCAACCTGTTACTGCAGGTCCAGGCACATTTACTGTGCATTTAAATTTGCTTACTAGCTTTACCCTGCAGACCATTTAAATAGCCAGTGGCTGCTTAGTGAGTAAGCAATGCCTTTCCTTGTGTTTGTGTCTAATTTCAGTAGTATTATTATTAGTAGTGGTAGGTGGTTTCCCTGGTGGTTAGGGCACTAGAGAGGGCTGCCTATATCTGGTCCAGGGCACATCTGCATGGAGTTTGTATATTCTCACCATGTTTGTGTAGGCTTCTTTTGGGTATTCTGATTTCCTCTCACATCCAAAAAACATAGATAAATGAATTGCCTCCTCTCCAAAATTGGCTTTGACTATAATAGGGATACTAAACAATGTCTATGATAGTGATGGATTGTGAGCTCCTCTGAGGAATAGTTGGCACTATGGCTCTGGACTTTGTAAAATGCTGCAGAAAATGTCACTTAAATACAAATGAACAAAAATGTATATTTATAATTTTCCATTAGTTTACACGTCTCAGTTGGTAAGATAAGATAACTTTTATTTTGAATTACCTCTAAATTACATTAGTTTATCACTATTTTATCTTTTAATTGTCCAAAAATCTACTCTAAAACAGAGTCAAGTATTCACAGTGCATTTTCTCATGTATCAAAAACCAATTGCATCACTAATTAAAAAAAAATGCACAAAAAAAAGTAGTATTAGTGATCAACATAAGTCATTATTATTTCTCATGAATACCATAATTAGCAGCTCATAAAGGTGACTCAAAAATTCTATTAAGCTTGGTTGTGATTTACATTGCAGTCTTACAGCTACCACACAACTGAAAGTCCCAGCATGCATTGCCACATACTAGGCAGCAGAGCATAATGGAAGTTACTGCTGCTGGGAAGAATAAGTACCGTATATGGCTGAAGATTTTCAGTAGCTGACCTAGAGATTTTAATGTTGCTCATTTTTTAAAAGAAATCTGTGTTAAATCATTATTTATTGTGCATAAGGAAGACAAAATACAAGAAATTAGTTGTTTTTAATTTACATTGTGGGTGCAGATGAAAGTGTATGATTTTTCCTGTCTGGAAAATAATTAGCGTTGAGCAGTGTGCATGACGCTTGTTAAAAATCCTTACAATGGAATGTCTCCTAGACTATACTGCAACCATTTCCACCACCCAGTGCTTTTTGCATCTCATTGGCATTTTAGAACATTAATTGACTCATTATTCTAATTCATATTCAGGACAGAAAGTTGATTAAGGAAGGCAGATGCAGAATCTCTAGACACATTTGTATCTGCGTTGTTTGTCCCGGCAGTTTACTCGAGTTATTAGAATACTTAGTAAGCATTACTGCAGAGAAAACAGAAAATGTGTTTCACTAAATAGTTTCCTCGCAGGAATGTTTTTCATAATTTTTTTTTACCATTGTGGCTTGATATTGTTCAATGAAGATTCACTTTTACTAATGTTTTTATATATTATTCCTTGTGTTCTCCAATTTTCACATTTCTATTCTTCATAATTGCCTTTTTTTAATGTAATTAAGCTGTAAAATTTCATAATCACAAGTTATATTTACATTTAAAATGAATACAAAATTATTATTAGCAACAATGTTTCATTATTCTGTGCCCACATAAATAGCAGTTATATGAAAACCTGAAAAAACTCAGAATTAACTCTGCTCCACTACTGTACACCACAAAAACATTACAAATGTAAAAAATTGTTACAATTAAGCACTATTGTTACCTTAAAGGCATTAAAGCAAACCTAACATTAAAATAAACTGGGTGTAATTGCCTTCTTAAAACAGAAGGAAATTTGCAATAATTCAGTTATAAGTGAACATTTGTGGTTACCCACAATGCCCTACTGAATATGCAAATTATCCCTTTTTGCCCTTGTGAAGCCAAGCAAGCATCCAGAACCGCTGGTTTATAGCAAGCCTATAGCTTTAAGTTTTACACAGCCATATCAAACCCACATGTAGACAGCCTGTTTCGGACTTTTGGTCCTCATCAGTACATGGCAGGGATTGATAAGGCTGTATGGAATAGGGCTTGGACGAGAACAACAGACTCTAAAATAAACTGATGAGATATATAATTTTATGTACTGTCTGTTTCTGCACCTTAACACGGTGCGTGACCACAAGACACACCTAAGTTTAGAGAAGGGAAAATAACCATAACCTTGTTTTGGCATCTTTCAGATCTACAATCCAATTAGATCGCACATCGACGGTAATTGTGACTTCATCCTTGTTGCCAATCTGGATGATTTCGAAATGATTTTTCTTTCTAGCATCAATTACAAACTTACAAAAAATACTGGTACTCGTATAATTGAGAGTTTCTCAACCTAGTGATCTTATGCATAAAACATAACTTTTAATAGTAATGCCAATAAATAGTCATACAAGTGATATAGCATATACAAGTCCTTAATACACGTTGGTCATAATGTCAATAGCTTAATGTTTCGCATCCAAAGGTTGCTTCTTCAGAGGCAGAGCTTTTTCTGAGTTCATGATTTGTGACTACAGGACGGTTTATAAAAGTATGTGCAGCATCAAAAAGGAACATATGTCTGATTAATCAATCAAATAGTCAGAGTAAGCAAGTGCTCAATAAACTGGCATAATTTAAGGTAATATAGTCTCTAGAGATCAATAATAATTGTAACAGACCTCTCAACAGGCTCTTGGCTTTATACCAGACCCTAACTAATTTTGTTCCTTTATTTGCCCGATGGATTAAACATGTGGAATGCATTGCATTGTGGAGTACCTAATAAATAATAATTTTTGACATAAAACAACACAATTGTGTTTGTCTACTGGGGAGGTAAGTCCACCACTACCTCCTTTTTTTAAACAGATTTTAAAATGGTTTTATCCTGTTTTGGCGTCTCTGTTCAAGTACTTTCATCATTGTCTAGTCCACCTTTGGTGGAGGAGTGCTACCTCTTTTTCTTGTCTACAGAGTGCGACTTCTTAACCTTAGAGGGATCAGGCCATAATATCCCCACCCGCCTTTACAGTGGTTGTCTATGTGGTAACCCACTCTTGTGAGTATAACTACCTTACCTTCCTAATTCCATATACTTGTGGTTTACAACATACTACACTATATTGGGCTCTTGGTATCCCTTTCTATCTCCTTGTGCGAGATAATGGAATTGTTCAACTTCCAAGATGGGGGCTTAGGAAAGGTTTCAATTTTACCCAGATGTTCCAACACCCATTCTTTTAACAGTCTTTTGTTTTTCCAACAAAAGGACCAATAAAATCACAAGTGGAAAAGCAGTTGGTGTAATTTATGACCATTACAGGGAATACCATAGAACTGAACTAAAATATATTTTGGTAAAGGGTATTTATAGGTTTAAACTGTTGGGCAGGAGGGGTGACTTTGATGAGGTCCTTTATTGCAAGGAGTCAAGATGGATCTTCAAACTTGGTACAGTCACACACTCCAGCTTTAATGCTGAGTTGGACTCTCTTTCCTAAAGGCCAATTAATATGGTTGAAACACTCTGACCCGGGATTGAACAGTAAATGGGCCTTCTTGTTTGATAATTCCTGGATGGTTGCTAACCTGTTCAGAGTCCTTTATGCCTTTAAATTTCCATGAATTTGAATGACATTGGGTATTATTTCAAGAGTTCTGAAAGAGTTGACTATTGTCAATAACATCTAGGGCTTGATTCACAAAGCGGTGATAACTCAGTTATCACGCCTAAAAGACTTTAGGCGTGATAACCTTTGCACCACTGAGTTATCACCGATTTTTGCTCTAACTCGCGCGAAGTTTCCGCGCGTACACGCGTACGCGCGTACGTGCGCGCGCAAAGTCCCATAGGGCTTAATCGAGCTTCGCGCGAAGCGGGGACGTTTTGCGCGCGGAAAATTCGCGCGAGTTGCTTCTTATCATGCCTAAAGTGAGTTTAGGCGTGATAAGGGGCTTTTCACTGGCGTGCAAACACTTTGCACCGCTTTGTGAATCAAGCCCCTAGTATGGCTTGTGTGGATCTGCAACAAATGAACCTGCTGCCAGTGTTTTGATAGGTGAAACAAACACCTTTTAAATTGAGCAAAAATCTGTGATTGCTTAAGATTTGGCCTATGATATGATTGATATTGTAGTATAAAAGACAGGTATTATGGGACGGCAAAGGAATTGAGGCTATATCTTTTGGATGCATTCTGAATTATTTCCACAAGCAACTCAGTTCCTTTCCTTTTTGGAACACATAGGCCTCAATTCACTAAGCTTTATCAAACACTTTATCAAATGTTTGATAATTTACCTCATGGGTAAAATCTAATTTTGAATTCACTAAGGTGTCATAGATTTATCGAATGTTTTATTGATAAAATGTTCAATAAATCTATAACACCTTAGTGAATTCAAAATGATATTTTACTCATGAGGAAAATTATCAAACGTTTGATAAAGTGTTTGATAAAGCTTAGTGAATTGAGGCCATAGTCTGCATATGCATATCCCAGGATATCAGGAAACTGTTAGTGAAACATTGAGATACCTTAGACAAATATATTTGTCCACCCCCTCCCCTGAATAGCGTGCACTTCCAAGATGAAGGTAGGCATTATTCCAATATAGAGGGGCAGAGTTACCCGGACTTCAAATAGGTGGAAGCAGATTAGAGGCCACACCCTGAGAAAACAACCAATCAGGAATACAAAGCACGTAGGTGGGTGGAGTCAAGGCCGTTCCCCACCAGGTGTATAGGCGTACTGTCTCGTGTAAACTGTGGCTCCCCTGCATGACTGTGGCATCTATGTGTCCTCTTGAACACCGCCTCTCCTTAGTGAATACATGGGAGTTAGAAAGAGATGCATCTGTTGCTGAAGAGCTGTACGGGAAGTCTCAATGGGTGGGTGAGATCTATCTAAGTGCTGAACTTTTCCATGCGGAGGATCACTGAATAGTAGAGAATATAGCTATTGTGGAGCACTGATGGAAACTGTGGTTTTGTTTGGGTTAACTGTACCCTGCAGTTTGGAAAAGATGAATCTGTCATTTCATCCTTAAAGGAGCCCCCCCCCCAACTAAAGACACTTGCATGGTTGATTGATGGGTGCATGTGTGGCCAAATAGTGACATTGCTTCGTTTTATATCTGGCCAGAGCAATATAGTCAATTAATTTCAGAGTAACATTGCATTTACCTTGCGGCTAAAAGCAATTTTTGTGTACGGCCCACCCTTGTTGCTACTCACATGCTTTCACAGTTGTAGCAAGGCATTGCAAATCCCTAGTGGAAATGTTTATGTCTAATCAATTGATATGTATAAATAAAGTTTTGTAAGCTTACAGACCTAATGATCAAGTTTTGTACGTTTAGGATCTTTATCCCTTCTTCAGAGGACTTCATTACAAAAAAAATCCTGCCTTGGAGATTAGAAGCTTAATAGGAATCCCCATTTGTATGGAATGTTGTGTTGCCTTAGTGCCCAGTGATGGGTTGGAGGCTCCTCCTAGCAGTTAGAGTCATCTGGGAAAGGTCAAGGTAAATCTGCATTTCTTGGTAAGGGTTTGGTAGGGAGCTGGCTAGCTAGCAAGGCTAAATAAATCCTCTTTTGGGGTACAGCATAGGAATTTAGCGATGACATCTCTGGTATTATTATCAGCTACAAAGATCTGGTTTGACAGTTGGTGAGCCTTGTCAATCATGGGGTGGTACTTTGGTGAAGCAGTGAGGTACTTCTTGAGATCATTTTGTGTAATCTGTTCGCTGATTCTCCTAAACTTGAGTTTGCATCTTCTGCTGCCATCCTCAGCATCTGCCACTTTACTTTTAAGCCAGTCAATCTCAGTGGAATACCTAACAAGCTAGTCCAGTTTTGTTTTGTTCTTTTGTTAATTCTTCAATTCAATCCTCACTACTGGGGGAGACCCTGTAACCTAACTCATCAAGTGATTGTTGTAGCTTACAAGTTATGAGTCAGCTTAGACATGAGAGAAAGCTTTAGTAATTGTCATGATCGCTTCTGCAGCGTTTACTGCTGGCTGCAGTGGTATTGCAACCCAAGCAGTTCTGATGTCATTACATGCATTTGCTTGCATAGTTTGGTTTGCACTCAGACTGGTTGCTGATTCCATCTGAAGTCGCTCTGAAGTTGATGACAGTTTAATGTGCTTTTGTGAAAACAAACATTGTCTGATGCAATGGAGTGGCAATCCCTTTCCTGCAGGCTGCATATCATTGTCTGCCTTTTCCTGCTGTCAGCCTGTGATTAATTACCATTCACTTGTGTGGGAATCTGCATGTCTGCTCCCATTGGATGACCTCAGTATAAAGAACTGCTTCCTGCAATGCTCCATGGGCTACCATAGTCTCAGATTCTGTCTGTTACTCTGTGCGGCTCCCACCTCGTTCCTAGTCTGTGTGGACTGCGCTGACTCCTGCGAAGGGGTCAGCGAGTCCTCCTAGTTCTGCTCTTGTTACTAGAAGTTGTTACTTTGCTTGTCTTGTGTCATATATTGGTTCATCGCCAATATATACGCATGCTTGCACGTTTGTTATTTTCCTTGTATTCGTGTTACGTTAATACATCAGTGTTGCTGATATATACGTACACGAACTGTGATATCCTGTGTTCAGTCAGTTAGTTTTCAGCACGTTTTGGTAGGTTGCGCGTATCGTGATCACCCGTGCTAGCTAGTTCAGTCCTGCTCCTAGTCCTGCTCCTAGTCCTGCTCCAGTTCTTAGTCAGTGTTCCTTGCTTATGTCATATATCGGTTTATTGCCGATATGTACATATGTCAGTCAGTCGTTTGTAGTTCATTGATAGCTGTAATCGTAATACGCTAGGAAATCATACCTATTGTATATTTGTGTGTATTACGTCTGTCTTCTTTGATCCTATTTCCTGACTATTCTGTCCTGTCCTTGTGAGGCACGCCACCGCTGCATTCGCATTGGCTGCCTAATTCCAGTCTGTCTTGTCTTGGACGTTTGCTGTCACTTAAACAGTGACTAGTAAGCAAACGTTCATTCTGTTACCTGTCCTGACCTTCTGTGTTGTGGTTTATGCGCTCAGCGCTACCTTGCGCTAAGCCACTTCAGTAGAAGGATTGTTTGTGGCTATTCAGATCTACGCCTGCTCTGTGCGCCACATCTCCTGTTGGAGTCAGTCCTCTCCTCCACTAAACTGGGGATATCCTGGTCCCTTGTGCTAGTGTGTGTACCTCCTCCTCGTCAGGAAATACGCTACGTACTGACTGTGGAGGATATACCACAAAGCGTAACAGTAATAGATGCATCTACATGCTTGCCTGCATTAAAACACAGTAAGAAACAGGGTAAGCATCAATTTGCTTAGCACTGGGGGCATGGCAGGCAAAGCAAAGAAAAACCACATGGGAGATTTTGGCACAGCCAGCAGCCCCATAGGCCATAATAGGAATTACGGCTAAAGCAGCGCTCAGATAGTAATTTGGGCACTGTTAAAAGACTCAAATTACTTTAAAAACAGCATAAATTAGCCGCTGAATAACATCTTAACCCCTGAATCCATGGCGGCCTGGAGGGGAAACTTTTTCAGGAGCAGGGAAAGCCATTTTTTGGCTTTACTCGGCGCCCAAATTTCCTGGTGACTTAATTACTGTGTATATACCCATGGCAGGGGTTAATCTGTCTTGCCTTATTGTGAACCTGGCTGTCCACTGATAGCTTTTGTTTAGTTTTAGCAGGGATGCTGGATGCTGGAGGTAAGGAGGATGGAGTGGAATTGCCTGATGATTGAGCAGCTCCATTCTGTGTGCCACCCTCTGCTGCCTGTGGCTTTGCTGTGGTCTGCTCGGATACAGACTGCCTGTTGCGTTGCTGTGGTCTGCTCGGATACGGAGTGGAGATACCTCTTGTATTAAGTGTCCTTTAGTGCCGGGGCTGAACATGGGGCAGGTCTACTTTCAGGTGCATTCTAAGGAGGGGCTGAAGTTTTGGGTGGTCATTACTGAGATTTAAATGGCACCTGAAGTAAGAGGTATATGGAGGCTACCATATTTATTTCCTTTTAAGCAATACCGGTTGCCTGGCTATGCTGCTGCTCCTCTGCCTCTAAAACTTTCAGCCATAGTCCCTGAACAACCCTGCATAAGCATGCAGCAGATCAGGTGTTTCTGTCATTTTTGTCAAATAAAAACAAGATTAGCTGCATGCTTGTTTCTGGTGTGATTCAAGAAAAACACATTAATCCAGGCACATCGCCACAAGTTAGGACATTTAAATAAGTTATTGAGGGGTGCTAAAGGGGGTGTGGCCAGCAGAATCTGGTGTGATTCAGACACTGCTGCAACCAAAAAAGATTAGCAAGGCTATCAGGCAACTGGTATCATTAAGGCTAATTTCACACCAGGATGTTGCGTTAGAGGGGGCGTTAAGGTCGCATAACGTCCCCCTAACTCAACGCCTGGTGGTGCTGGATCTGGACGTCAGAGTGAGCCGCGTTGTGCAGCTCACTCTGGCGTCAGTGATGCCGTGATGCGCACTCTTGTGCGCATGCGGCATCACGTGGTCCCGCCGGCCAATCGCCGCACAGAGCGGCTGCTCCAGGAAGTGAACACTGCACGACATAACGTGCAGTGCATATTAATTAGCCATGTGCCTGGCCGCTCTCCGCTCCTCCCCAACATTACTGAGCATGTGCAAGCAGTCTAACGCGGCTCAGCCGCGTCCAAAGTACTGCATGCAGTACGTTGCCTTGTGACGCAGCGTTACAATGTAACGCAACGTCCGCACTGTGAACAGCCCCATTGATTTTTCATTACTGTGTGGTGGGCTGCGTTACAGGCTGCTCTAACTGTGCCTGTAACGTCCCACTGTGAAACCAGCCTTAAAGTAAGATAAATATGGCAACCTCTGTATACTTCTCACTTTAGGTTCCCTTTAAATACCACTCCTAGCTGCCGATAGTGTGTTCTGATTGGTAGACATCATGGTGGATGTGTATCTGTCCATATACAGTGTCTGTATCCACGGAACTGATGTGGGCAGTTATGGTTATTTCAGACATTTGCTATTGGACACATTGGTCGGTGTGATGCATCAAAGATGCGTGTCCTTAACCAGCCGGGCGGTATGGACGAGCTGAGCTCGTCCATCACCGCCGGAGGCTGCCGCTCAGGCCCTGCTGGGCCGATTTTAGTGAAATAAAAAGCAGCACACGCAGCCGGCACTTTGCCAGCCGCGTGTGCTGCCTGATCGCCGCCGCTCTGCGGCGATCCGCCGCGAGCAGCGGCGAAAGAGGATCCCCCCAGCCGCCTGAGCCCAGCGTAGCCGGAACAAAAAGTTCCGGCCAGCGCTAAGGGCTGGATCGAAGGCGGCTGACGTCAGGACGTCGGCTGACGTCCATGACGTCACTCCGCTCGTCGCTATGGCGACGATGTAAGCAAAACAAGGAAGGCCGCTCATTGCGGCCTTCCTTGTTTATTCTGGGCGCCGGAGGCGATCGGAAGAACGCCTCCGGAGCGCCCTCTAGTGGGCTTTCATGCATGAAATAGTTTTTTTTTATTTAAAAAAAAAACGTCCCGCAGCCGCCCTGGCGATCTTAATAGAACGCCAGGGTGGTTAATGCAAGAATACTCTGTAAGTAGATGCTACATGCAGTAATTATCTGGTGATCTATCAAATATACTGGAATATTAATTCATTAATTAATTGTGTGGCTCTATGTTACTGTATACTAATGTATTCAAGGCTGAACAGTGAAGGGGGCAGATGTCCTGACAAAGCGCATCAGGATGAAACAGCTTTTGACCTCTCTGCACACCCTCCTCTGCCATTACCCGTACTTTGAGTTTCAGTGTAATTTATCATTGGATTTTAAAATGTCTGAAAGAAAAGCAAATTTTAGGATTTGCTCCTTGGTGCTTTCCTTTACAAGTCTGAAGTGTATGAATTACTGAGGTTAGCATTCCTGCTTGAACTATAGCGATGGTAAGTTCTTCATGTGTTGATATCTCCTTTCCTTTGCCATTCAGGAAGTGCTTTTGTAAATAAAAGACACCTTGAGAATCCCTCATTTATAGATGGACTTGTCAGTAAGAGGTTCAGAGTTGTCAGACCATTATACCTACTGTAGGTTGCTGCAGCATAGGAAGTAAAAAAATTGAATGGCATCTTACTGACAAATGTACAGTACATGTTAGATGTTTGTGTACATATGTATTTCAAATCTTTCAGATTTTCACCACAGTGCCTCTTTTACGAGAGTTATCTACTATTGCATAGAAAAAAAATTGCAGTCCTCACCTGAGTCCTAATGAAATCACCGATTTTTGCTCTAACTCGCGCGAAGTTTCCGCGCGTACACGCGTACGCGCGTACGTGCGCGCGCAAAGTCCCATAGGGCTTAATCGAGCTTCGCGCGAAGCGGGGACGTTTTGCGCGCGGAAAATTCGCGCGAGTTGCTTCTTATCATGCCTAAAGTGAATTTAGGCGTGATAAGGGGCTTTTCACTGGTGTGCAAACACTTTGCACCGCTTTGTGAATCAAGCCCCTAGTATGGCTTGTGTGGATCTGCAACAAATGAACCTGCTGCCAGTGTTTTGATAGGTGAAACAAACACCTTTTAAATTGAGCAAAAATCTGTGATTGCTTAAGATTTGGCCTATGATATGATTGATATTGTAGTATAAAAGACAGGTATTATGGGACGGCAAAGGAATTGAGGCTATATCTTTTGGATGCATTCTGAATTATTTCCACAAGCAACTCAGTTCCTTTCCTTTTTGGAACACATAGGCCTCAATTCACTAAGCTTTATCAAACACTTTATCAAATGTTTGATAATTTACCTCATGGGTAAAATCTAATTTTGAATTCACTAAGGTGTCATAGATTTATCGAATGTTTTATTGATAAAATGTTCAATAAATCTATAACACCTTAGTGAATTCAAAATGATATTTTACTCATGAGGTAAATTATCAAACGTTTGATAAAGTGTTTGATAAAGCTTAGTGAATTGAGGCCATAGTCTGCATATGCATATCCCAGGATATCAGGAAACTGTTAGTGAAACATTGAGATACCTTAGACAAATATATTTGTCCACCCCCTCCCCTGAATAGCGTGCACTTCCAAGATGAAGGTAGGCATTATTCCAATATAGAGGGGCAGAGTTACCCGGACTTCAAATAGGTGGAAGCAGATTAGAGGCCACACCCTGAGAAAACAACCAATCAGGAATACAAAGCACGTAGGTGGGTGGAGTCAAGGCCGTTCCCCACCAGGTGTATAGGCGTACTGTCTCGTGTAAACTGTGGCTCCCCTGCATGACTGTGGCATCTATGTGTCCTCTTGAACACCGCCTCTCCTTAGTGAATACACGGGAGTTAGAAAGAGATGCATCTGTTGCTGAAGAGCTGTACGGGAAGTCTCAATGGGTGGGTGAGATCTATCTAAGTGCTGAACTTTTCCATGCGGAGGATCACTGAATAGTAGAGAATATAGCTATTGTGGAGCACTGATGGAAACTGTGGTTTTGTTTGGGTTAACTGTACCCTGCAGTTTGGAAAAGATGAATCTGTCATTTCATCCTTAAAGGAGCCCCCCCCCAACTAAAGACACTTGCATGGTTGATTGATGGGTGCATGTGTGGCCAAATAGTGACATTGCTTCGTTTTATATCTGGGCAGAGCAATATAGTCAATTAATTTCAGAGTAACATTGCATTTACCTTGCGGCTAAAAGCAATTTTTGTGTACGGCCCACCCTTGTTGCTACTCACATGCTTTCACAGTTGTAGCAAGGCATTGCAAATCCCTAGTGGAAATGTTTATGTCTAATCAATTGATATGTATAAATAAAGTTTTGTAAGCTTACAGACCTAATGATCAAGTTTTGTACGTTTAGGATCTTTATCCCTTCTTCAGAGGACTTCATTACAAAAAAAATCCTGCCTTGGAGATTAGAAGCTTAATAGGAATCCCCATTTGTATGGAATGTTGTGTTGCCTTAGTGCCCAGTGATGGGTTGGAGGCTCCTCCTAGCAGTTAGAGTCATCTGGGAAAGGTCAAGGTAAATCTGCATTTCTTGGTAAGGGTTTGGTAGGGAGCTGGCTAGCTAGCAAGGCTAAATAAATCCTCTTTTGGGGTACAGCATAGGAATTTAGCGATGACATCTCTGGTATTATTATCAGCTACAAAGATCTGGTTTGACAGTTGGTGAGCCTTGTCAATCATGGGGTGGTACTTTGGTGAAGCAGTGAGGTACTTCTTGAGATCATTTTGTGTAATCTGTTCGCTGATTCTCCTAAACTTGAGTTTGCATCTTCTGCTGCCATCCTCAGCATCTGCCACTTTACTTTTAAGCCAGTCAATCTCAGTGGAATACCTAACAAGCTAGTCCAGTTTTGTTTTGTTCTTTTGTTAATTCTTCAATTCAATCCTCACTACTGGGGGAGACCCTGTAACCTAACTCATCAAGTGATTGTTGTAGCTTACAAGTTATGAGTCAGCTTAGACATGAGAGAAAGCTTTAGTAATTGTCATGATCGCTTCTGCAGCGTTTACTGCTGGCTGCAGTGGTATTGCAACCCAAGCAGTTCTGATGTCATTACATGCATTTGCTTGCATAGTTTGGTTTGCACTCAGACTGGTTGCTGATTCCATCTGAAGTCGCTCTGAAGTTGATGACAGTTTAATGTGCTTTTGTGAAAACAAACATTGTCTGATGCAATGGAGTGGCAATCCCTTTCCTGCAGGCTGCATATCATTGTCTGCCTTTTCCTGCTGTCAGCCTGTGATTAATTACCATTCACTTGTGTGGGAATCTGCATGTCTGCTCCCATTGGATGACCTCAGTATAAAGAACTGCTTCCTGCAATGCTCCATGGGCTACCATAGTCTCAGATTCTGTCTGTTACTCTGTGCGGCTCCCACCTCGTTCCTAGTCTGTGTGGACTGCGCTGACTCCTGCGAAGGGGTCAGCGAGTCCTCCTAGTTCTGCTCTTGTTACTAGAAGTTGTTACTTTGCTTGTCTTGTGTCATATATTGGTTCATCGCCAATATATACGCATGCTTGCACGTTTGTTATTTTCCTTGTATTCGTGTTACGTTAATACATCAGTGTTGCTGATATATACGTACACGAACTGTGATATCCTGTGTTCAGTCAGTTAGTTTTCAGCACGTTTTGGTAGGTTGCGCGTATCGTGATCACCCGTGCTAGCTAGTTCAGTCCTGCTCCTAGTCCTGCTCCTAGTCCTGCTCCAGTTCTTAGTCAGTGTTCCTTGCTTATGTCATATATCGGTTTATTGCCGATATGTACATATGTCAGTCAGTCGTTTGTAGTTCATTGATAGCTGTAATCGTAATACGCTAGGAAATCATACCTATTGTATATTTGTGTGTATTACGTCTGTCTTCTTTGATCCTATTTCCTGACTATTCTGTCCTGTCCTTGTGAGGCACGCCACCGCTGCATTCGCATTGGCTGCCTAATTCCAGTCTGTCTTGTCTTGGACGTTTGCTGTCACTTAAACAGTGACTAGTAAGCAAACGTTCATTCTGTTACCTGTCCTGACCTTCTGTGTTGTGGTTTATGCGCTCAGCGCTACCTTGCGCTAAGCCACTTCAGTAGAAGGATTGTTTGTGGCTATTCAGATCTACGCCTGCTCTGTGCGCCACATCTCCTGTTGGAGTCAGTCCTCTCCTCCACTAAACTGGGGATATCCTGGTCCCTTGTGCTAGTGTGTGTACCTCCTCCTCGTCAGGAAATACGCTACGTACTGACTGTGGAGGATATACCACAAAGCGTAACAGTAATAGATGCATCTACATGCTTGCCTGCATTAAAACACAGTAAGAAACAGGGTAAGCATCAATTTGCTTAGCACTGGGGGCATGGCAGGCAAAGCAAAGAAAAACCACATGGGAGATTTTGGCACAGCCAGCAGCCCCATAGGCCATAATAGGAATTACGGCTAAAGCAGCGCTCAGATAGTAATTTGGGCACTGTTAAAAGACTCAAATTACTTTAAAAACAGCATAAATTAGCCGCTGAATAACATCTTAACCCCTGAATCCATGGCGGCCTGGAGGGGAAACTTTTTCAGGAGCAGGGAAAGCCATTTTTTGGCTTTACTCGGCGCCCAAATTTCCTGGTGACTTAATTACTGTGTATATACCCATGGCAGGGGTTAATCTGTCTTGCCTTATTGTGAACCTGGCTGTCCACTGATAGCTTTTGTTTAGTTTTAGCAGGGATGCTGGATGCTGGAGGTAAGGAGGATGGAGTGGAATTGCCTGATGATTGAGCAGCTCCATTCTGTGTGCCACCCTCTGCTGCCTGTGGCTTTGCTGTGGTCTGCTCGGATACAGACTGCCTGTTGCGTTGCTGTGGTCTGCTCGGATACGGAGTGGAGATACCTCTTGTATTAAGTGTCCTTTAGTGCCGGGGCTGAACATGGGGCAGGTCTACTTTCAGGTGCATTCTAAGGAGGGGCTGAAGTTTTGGGTGGTCATTACTGAGATTTAAATGGCACCTGAAGTAAGAGGTATATGGAGGCTACCATATTTATTTCCTTTTAAGCAATACCGGTTGCCTGGCTATGCTGCTGCTCCTCTGCCTCTAAAACTTTCAGCCATAGTCCCTGAACAACCCTGCATAAGCATGCAGCAGATCAGGTGTTTCTGTCATTTTTGTCAAATAAAAACAAGATTAGCTGCATGCTTGTTTCTGGTGTGATTCAAGAAAAACACATTAATCCAGGCACATCGCCACAAGTTAGGACATTTAAATAAGTTATTGAGGGGTGCTAAAGGGGGTGTGGCCAGCAGAATCTGGTGTGATTCAGACACTGCTGCAACCAAAAAAGATTAGCAAGGCTATCAGGCAACTGGTATCATTAAGGCTAATTTCACACCAGGATGTTGCGTTAGAGGGGGCGTTAAGGTCGCATAACGTCCCCCTAACTCAACGCCTGGTGGTGCTGGATCTGGACGTCAGAGTGAGCCGCGTTGTGCAGCTCACTCTGGCGTCAGTGATGCCGTGATGCGCACTCTTGTGCGCATGCGGCATCACGTGGTCCCGCCGGCCAATCGCCGCACAGAGCGGCTGCTCCAGGAAGTGAACACTGCACGACATAACGTGCAGTGCATATTAATTAGCCATGTGCCTGGCCGCTCTCCGCTCCTCCCCAACATTACTGAGCATGTGCAAGCAGTCTAACGCGGCTCAGCCGCGTCCAAAGTACTGCATGCAGTACGTTGCCTTGTGACGCAGCGTTACAATGTAACGCAACGTCCGCACTGTGAACAGCCCCATTGATTTTTCATTACTGTGTGGTGGGCTGCGTTACAGGCTGCTCTAACTGTGCCTGTAACGTCCCACTGTGAAACCAGCCTTAAAGTAAGATAAATATGGCAACCTCTGTATACTTCTCACTTTAGGTTCCCTTTAAATACCACTCCTAGCTGCCGATAGTGTGTTCTGATTGGTAGACATCATGGTGGATGTGTATCTGTCCATATACAGTGTCTGTATCCACGGAACTGATGTGGGCAGTTATGGTTATTTCAGACATTTGCTATTGGACACATTGGTCGGTGTGATGCATCAAAGATGCGTGTCCTTAACCAGCCGGGCGGTATGGACGAGCTGAGCTCGTCCATCACCGCCGGAGGCTGCCGCTCAGGCCCTGCTGGGCCGATTTTAGTGAAATAAAAAGCAGCACACGCAGCCGGCACTTTGCCAGCCGCGTGTGCTGCCTGATCGCCGCCGCTCTGCGGCGATCCGCCGCGAGCAGCGGCGAAAGAGGATCCCCCCAGCCGCCTGAGCCCAGCGTAGCCGGAACAAAAAGTTCCGGCCAGCGCTAAGGGCTGGATCGAAGGCGGCTGACGTCAGGACGTCGGCTGACGTCCATGACGTCACTCCGCTCGTCGCTATGGCGACGATGTAAGCAAAACAAGGAAGGCCGCTCATTGCGGCCTTCCTTGTTTATTCTGGGCGCCGGAGGCGATCGGAAGAACGCCTCCGGAGCGCCCTCTAGTGGGCTTTCATGCAGCCAACTTTCAGTTGGCTGCATGAAATAGTTTTTTTTTATTTAAAAAAAAACCGTCCCGCAGCCGCCCTGGCGATCTTAATAGAACGCCAGGGTGGTTAATGCAAGAATACTCTGTAAGTAGATGCTACATGCAGTAATTATCTGGTGATCTATCAAATATACTGGAATATTAATTTATTAATTAATTGTGTGGCTCTATGTTACTGTATACTAATGTATTCAAGGCTGAACAGTGAAGGGGGCAGATGTCCTGACAAAGCGCATCAGGATGAAACAGCTTTTGACCTCTCTGCACACCCTCCTCTGCCATTACCCGTACTTTGAGTTTCAGTGTAATTTATCATTGGATTTTAAAATGTCTGAAAGAAAAGCAAATTTTAGGATTTGCTCCTTGGTGCTTTCCTTTACAAGTCTGAAGTGTATGAATTACTGAGGTTAGCATTCCTGCTTGAACTATAGCGATGGTAAGTTCTTCATGTGTTGATATCTCCTTTCCTTTGCCATTCAGGAAGTGCTTTTGTAAATAAAAGACACCTTGAGAATCCCTCATTTATAGATGGACTTGTCAGTAAGAGGTTCAGAGTTGTCAGACCATTATACCTACTGTAGGTTGCTGCAGCATAGGAAGTAAAAAAATTTGAATGGCATCTTACTGACAAATGTACAGTACATGTTAGATGTTTGTGTACATATGTATTTCAAATCTTTCAGATTTTCACCACAGTGCCTCTTTTACGAGAGTTATCTACTATTGCATAGAAAAAAAATTGCAGTCCTCACCTGAGTCCTAATGAAATCATAGTGGTGGTTTTTGCAAGGTTTCTCACTTATCAGCTGCATAACTGCAATCTCAAGTATACGCAGGCAAGATATAGATAGATAGACAGATAGATAGATAGACAGATAGATAGATAGAATATATATATATATATATATAGTACATTATCTGGAATAACATATAGGATACTTTTTATTCCCATAACCAAAAAGTGGGCGGAAACAAATAAAAATTTCACTGGGAAAATGTAATCTGCAGCCATTCTTACACTGTTTATGGTAGAGTTCTCAAACTCGACTGGAATTAATATTCAGAAAAGTGGGTGGAGCCTACAAAAGCAAATCAAAATTCACCTATTGATTTCCAAGGGGAATATTTAATTGCTGCCATCCTTGCATTGTTAATGGCACAAGCCTCAAACCTAGTACAGTTTGTCATTGGGTGACTGGGGTTCACATTCAGAAAAGGGGGTGGAGCCACAGCCAATTAGTTTTGTTTCATTTTAATGCAAATTATTGATGCCAAAGACCGCAAAGCTCACAAACTAGGTCATTGCGTAATTGAGTAATTGTGTGTTAGGGTTAGAAAAAGTATATATGTAAAGTATATACTGTATTTTATAACTCAGGCGGTCTTGAATTTATTTAGAAAAAAATTGTGGAGGCTGCGTAGAAATATAATTTTCACACAGCCACTTATTGCATATCTTTTTTAAGCAGCCTTAGCAATAATAAGATATGATACAGGTCATGTTGCCAAATCCGAACCCCTTAAAGTGTACTCGGAGCAACATGTGACATGATAAGATAAACATGTGTATGTAAAATATAAAACATATTAATAACCAGGCTGTTTTACTTGTTTTATTTTGCTGCCTGAAAGAGTTAATTTTTCAGGTATGCTTCTGTCTTGTTGGTCGGGAATATAGTAAACATCATTAATAAACAAATTACAGCCATAAAAGTTTCCTGGCATAATACAACTTCTGAGGGCAGGTGAAGATAGTAAAAGGTCAATAGTTCATAGATTTTAACTTTGGGACACTTAATAGGATGCCACTGATTAGATACAGTAAAACATTTAACCTACTTTGTAAATGTGTAAATATAAAAGAAAACCATGGTATACTTAAAAAAGTCATTTTTAGGAGTACAAAAACAAGGGGTGGGAGGAGAGCGCACTCAGGTTGTCACTCAATAAAAATGGCCAGTCGGCCGTGGAATATTCTCACTTGGATCTGTGGCTGACTGTCCCGTACGGGGTGGCCAGTAAAGGGTTTTTTTAGCCTGATGAAAGAGGGTTGAGCCCTCTGAAATGCGTTGCTTAGCTACAATAAAAGTTTTTACTTTTGATTCATACGGCAGCTGCCGTCTATTTCCTACTTGCATAAACTTGCACTGGCAAATTGCTTAAACCCACATTTCTTAACCCACCCACGACTGCCTGACAGTGCAGCCACCTATAGCGGCATCACAGCACTTAGGCTAGGTGAAAATTATACCAGAGCAGCGGCCTGCTACTACAGCTCTGAAGGAGGCTATCGTCTGCACGCCTTATGGAGGAGAACTTCTGCCAAGACTTGGTCCCCGGTCCAAGTGGGACAAAGCCTTTCTGCTGGCCACCCCGTATGGGACAGTCAGCCACAGATCCAGGGGAGAAGATTCCACGGCCGGCTGGCCATTTTTATTGAATGACAACCTGAGTGTGCTCTCCCCCACCCCTTGTTTTTCCACCCATCTCCCACATCCCACTGTTTACTGCAGATTATATACCACCTAGAGTGGCACCCAAGAGAGCAGCACCATCTGATGACAACTACACAGACTTGCACAGTATTGTCAAGATCGCTCCCTCTGTCCAACACAGGGGTTTAGGCTCCTTTCCTCTTCATTTTAGGAGTAGGAGGATAATTATAATTGTTTATCTCAGTTTATTTTCCCCTTGGGTTCACTTTAAATAGTAGCCATCTTTTTAAGCAAGGTTTGCTGTATCACGATTACCTCTCTATAAGCCTGAGTAAAGACCCATTTTGTTGTGGTCAAAAATACTCAGGATTCACAATGCTGTGTAATTAAATCAACTAGTAAGCAGAGGCGGCCTTTGGGGGTGGCAAGTGGGGCGATCGCCCCAGGCCCTGCACATAAAGAGGGCCCCGCATGTCATGCCCGCCATGCCATGCTTATTTTGGTGATGGTGAAGGAAAGGTCTACAGAAGTCTAGCTGTTTGTGTTCTGAGCAGTGTGTCATTTACAAATACTCAGATTTTCCTATTTTGTTTTATGCACCTTATATTTTGCACCAACCTACCTTTTATTGCTCAAGTTTTCATCTTCAGCATACTTTACTGTACTAGGCCGTTTGCATTTTTGTAATGAATTTCTGCACTGACATGAAGCTTGCCAAATGTCAGATTATGGTAACGTGCAAGAGCCTCAGCCTGAGGGCCCCAGGGGCATTTAGGTCAGTCAAGCATGGACTGGAGCTAGAGGGGGCTCAGGCTGGAGCTACCAGACTGGCTGGGGATTGGTGCTAGGTTTCATGGGGAGCTAGGGATAGGTAGAGGCTGGCTGGGGAGCTAGGGATAGGTACAGTTTGATTACATTACGTATTGTAATTGTTCCTATATTGGTTGGCTTAGGGGCCTCTAACAAGTCTTTAAACAATAAGGCATACTGCATTAGAGGTGGGCAAGCCCGTGACTGTGGTGGTACGGTACATGGCCTTCACTTATGGCTCTAGGCCCTGCATATGACACTCGCCCCAGGCCCCGCGTACTCTAAGGCCGCCTCTGCTAGTAAGGTTAGCACAGAGAACTCAAGAAACCCAAACCTTAGCCATGCAAATATGTCAGTATTGGCTTTTTACAAATATCGTCTTACAGCATATTAGCATTCTCACTAAGCACTATACATATTGCCAGAAATGATCTGAGTCTGCTAGTATCATCTCAGTTACAATACAGCAATCTCTCTTTCAATCATTTCATGTCCAGCTGTACATAGGCATCATTTTCAAACATTTCATCCTCAATGCAAAGGAAATTATTTAATTCACAGTACAAAATCACAGCCATGCTACTTTCCAGAGCAATTGCTGACACTGACACTGATGATGATCTTTGACTTTTGGCCATAGTTATCACCAGATCCTTCAGCGTCAATGCCAGCTTCTGTGATGTTTTTTAATTTCACATAATGCTGACATTAACACATCCAATTACACCTTAATTTTTAGTTGAATTTATAAAACAGTGATTAATATTAATAGACAGAAGACGAACAGAAGAATAGGCAACATTTTTACCAGAAAGCAACTGAAGCTTGCTTTCTTTGCAACCCATGGGCTCGATTCACAAAGCGGTGCTAACCCAGTTAGAGACTTTAGGCATGATAACCATTGCACCACGCTGGTGAAAAGCCAATTTAGGCGTGATAAGTTTAGGTGTGATAAGTTTAGGTGTGATAAGTTTAGGCATGCTAAGTTTAGAGAAGTGTAGATAGCGTGCAAAGTCCCGCACGCAAAGCAGCGCCATTAAACTCTATGCGAAGTGCACCAGACTTTGCTAGCGCAAAACTTTTGATCAGCTGTGCATTGCGGTGCTAACGCAGTTGGTGCTTAAACTTATCATGCCTAAACTTATCACACCTAAACTTATCATGCCTAAACTTATCACACCTAAACTTATCACACCTAAACTTATCATGCCTAAACTGAGTTTAGGCGTGATAAAGGACTTTTCACCAGCGTGCTAACTGTTAGCACCGCTTTGTGAATCAGGCCCCATATCTACCCAGTTATTCATCACTCTGCATGCCACATAAGAGGAACTGATGTATTTATATAATATGCAATAACTGCAACCAAGAGAGAAACAATGTAAGTATAAAATGTCATACCATATTCAAAACATTCTAGAATAAATAAAGGTATTTAAACACTAAACACAATGGTGTTTTTATTTGCACGCAAATTCTAGAGATATTTCAATATACACTTTGCACTATTGCACTACTAAAAAAAAAGTATACAAATGGAGGGAAGCTTAGATAACCTAAATACAATACCTAAGAGTGCTCCATTACAACATCACTCCAACAGCACATCACTTCACCACTCAAGACACACACTCACGCTAAAGGATACAGCTTAAAGATAGTGTTTAAAGAGAACCCAAGGTGGTTTCTAAGAATGATATCCGCACACAGAGGCCGGATCTGCCTATACAGCCCAGACTCTGTTGCTATGTAGTGTCCCCCCAGACCCCCCCCTGCGCTCTGCTATGCCCCCATAAATCACAGCCGCGCTGTCGACACGCAGCGTGTCGCAGCCGGCTGTGTTTACCTATGTAGTGTCCCTCTCGCCGCTCCCCCCGCCTCCTGCATAGCTCCGGGCCACGCCCGCGTCCCTTCCCTCCAATCAGCGGGGTGGGAAGGGACCTGGGTGGGGACTGGAGCTATGCAGGAGGTGGGGGGAGCGGCGAGAGGGACACTACATAGGTAAACACAGCCCGCTGTGACACGCTGCATGTCGACAGAGTGGCTGTGATTTATGGGGGCATAGCAGAGCGCAGGGGGGGTCTGGGGGGACACTACATAGCAACAGAGTCTGGGCTGTATAGGCAGACCCAGCCTCTGTGTGCGGATATCATTCTTAGAAACCACCTCAGGTTCTCTTTAAAGGAAACCAGAGATGAACGCGCTGGCACAAAATAAACATATGCACCGATAGATTTTACAAAATAAATACTGCACCTGGTATTTTTGCCGCTCTGGTGTGCCCTTTTTTGTGTTTTTTGTTTTTTTTTTTACTAAAACTCCATGCAAAACACAGTTCATTAGAAAAGCATATTATTTAGTGGGCCATCTGTTAAATGAAATCACCATTTCTAAAAATTATGACTTATGACTAACAAATATAGATAAAAAAAAACATTTTTCAATATACCCTTACATTAGCAGACACAGGAATAGCTCGATTCTCGGCACCAGCAACTCCTCCTTTCTCATAACAGCTCTCTGTGATGCTGTGAGTATACAGAACAGGAAAGCAGAACAGGAAAGCAGAGCCAGAAGGGGACAGGCTTGGGCTTGAAAAGACATCAGAGAAGACTTCAGCTATAATTATTCCTGAGCAAAGCCAGACTGAATGCTCAGTCGGGGATTTTATCAGGGCTGATAACAAGCAGACCGAGCAGTGAAGGATGAAACAGAGAGCAGGGTAGGTGTTTTCTCTAATGTTCCCACTGATATATATGGTAAAATACATGAGGGTGCTTTGTCTCTGGTACACTTTAAGCATGCAATGGACCCAATCCAATTTACTTTTTCTCCTAAGTTTTCTCCTAGGAGATATTTTCACATCTTAAAATGCATTTTAAGTCACCAGCAAGCAAGAAAATCCTCAGAATAATTTGGACAGTGCTTTTTCACCTACTTTATAGTACTTTCTTTCAGTTGCAAAGCACTGAAAATGTATTGTAAACATAAGATAAAAAATGATCTCCTAGGAGAGAACTTAGGAGAAAATGTGAATTGGACCATGCTCAATGTCTGTTATCACACTCCAATACATTACTGCCAGCAATGGGGCTCACATCACCCACTTAAGGCCTTCTTCAAGGTGTAATATGCTATACCATGTTCTTTTTACTGTTTTACAGTTTTAAAGAGTTTGCTAGCACTATGTCTTCTTTCTTAATTTGGTACCCCTGTTCTACTGACTGGGCCTGGAGAATGGTCTAAAGCAATTGCTTGGAAATGGAAGGGGGAGTAGATGCATGTTGAGTGGACCTCAATAGAAGAAAAGTAGAAGGCAGGATCACAAAGAAATGTATGCACATAATTAGGTATTACATTAAAACAAAACATTTCCCATGGTATTAACTATTTTTCCTTCACTTATAGATATAGAAAAGGTGGCAGAAAAACCCTTAAAACAGGAGTTATAAAAGCCATTAAAAGCAAGCAGATGTCGTTTATTCATTACATTGTCATCAAAGATCAGTTTGCTAATGACCGATGGTGGTCTGGTGTGTGTATGTAGCTTAAGGATAAAAAGTTAAATTGCAATACTAGTATCTTGGATGTATTTATATATGCTAATTAAATTGACTAAAAATGTGGGTACATTTTTTTTTAAACAGTTCTAACCAGCAAGGGGGACTGTTCTGCAAAATAAGAAAATTATTAAATCCTAGTTAAAGAGACACTGAAGCGAAAAAAATATATGATATAGTGAATTGGTTGTGTACTATGAATAATTACTAGAAGATTAGCAGCAAAGAAAATATTCTCATACTTTTATTTTCAGGTATATAGTGTTTTTTCTAACATTGCATCATTCTATAATATGTGCAGATTACACAACACTCAGCATTCAAAATGAGTCTTTCAGAGCAGTCTGTGAAGTAATGACCTCTCCTCTAGCAGAGGAAAAGTAAATAGTCCAGGAACAGTTGAGATAATAAAAGTCAGATAACAGCCCTCTCCACGACTAACTTAGTCGGAGAGCTTAATGGCTTGTTTGCATAAAGATAACAACTGGAGTTTCTCAACTTTTCCTGTACTGGAAACAATTAGACTGATGTATCTGATGTTAATGTTTTATTTCTTAGCTGTGCTACACATACAAATCATAAAATCATCATTTTTTTTCGCTTCAGTGTCTCTTTAAGAGGGGAAGTTTAGCCTGAATTCTAGAACTGCACTACAGTTAAGAAAAGTGCAAATCCATTCCTAAGCTGCCGCAGATTAAGAAGTGCTTAACCACTTGAGGACCACAGTCTTTTCGCCCCTTAACCCTCTGGGTGATACAATTGCATCGCCAAGGAGGGGGTGCAGCACTTTTTAAAAATGTTTTTCTTTTTTAAATCATGTAGCGAGCCCTGGGCTCGCTACATGATAGCCGCTGCGCAGCGGCATCCCCCCACCCACTCTGATCGCCTTCGGCGATCAGAGTAAGCAGGAAATCCCGTTCAGAGCGGGATTTCCAGCTGGGCTTCCCCGGTCGCCATGGCGACGGGGCAGGATGACGTCACCGACATCATGGACGTCGTGACGTCAGAGGGAGTTGCGATCCACCCCTCAGCGCTGCCTGGCACTGATTGGCCAGGCTGCGCAAGGGGTCTGGGGGGGGGGGCTGCGCGGCATGGCGGATCGGCGGCGAGCGGCAGCAATTGGAAGTTACACGCAGCTAGCAAAGTGCTAGCTGCGTGTAACAAAAAAAATTATGCAAACCGGCCCACCAGGGCCTGAGAAATCCTCCTGCGCGATATACCCCGAGCTCAGCTCGGGATTATTGCCCAGGAGGTTAAGGACCAGAGCCTTTTTCTCCATTCAGACCACTGCAGCTTTCACGGTTTATTGCTCGGTCATACAACCTACCACCTAAATGAATTTTACCTCCTTTTCTTGTCACTAATACAGCTTTCTTTTGGTGCTATTTGATTGCTGCTGCAAGTTTTAGTTTTTATTATATTCATTAAAAAAGACATGAATTTTGTCAAAAAAATGACTTTTTTAACTTTCTGTGCTGACATTTTTCAAATAAAGTAAAATTTCCTATACATTTGAGCATGAAAGTTATTCTGCTACATGTCTTTGATAAAAAAAAACCCATTAAGTTTATATTTATTGGATTGGGTAAAAGATATAGCATTTACAAACTATGGTGCCAAAAGTGAATTTTCACATTTTAAAGCATCTCTGACTTTTCTGAGCACCTGTCAGGTTTCATGAAGTGCTAAAATTCCAGGATAGTATAAATACCCCCCAAATGACCCAATTTTGGAAAGAAGATATCCCAAAGTATTCACAAAGAGGCATGGTGAGTTCATAGAAGATTTTATTTTTTGTCACAAGTTAGCGGAAAATGACACTTTGTGAAAAAAAAAAAATTCCATTTCTGCTAACTTGTGGCAAAAAAAAATGAAATCTGCCACGGACTCACCATAGCCCTCTCTGAATACTTTGAAGTGTCTAATTTCCAAAATGGGGTCATTTGTGGGGTGTATTTACTGTCCTGGCATTTTGGGGGTGCTAAATTGTAAGCACCCTTGTAAAGCCTAAAGGTGCTCATTGGACGTTGGGCCCCTTAGCGCACCTAGGCTGCAAAAAGGGGTCACACATGTGGTATTGCCGCACTCGGGAGAAGTAGTTTAATGTGTTTTGGGCTGTATTTTTACACATACCCATGCTGGGTGGGAGAAATATCTCTGTAAATGACAATTTTTTGATTTTTTTACACACAATTGTCCATTTACAGAGATATTTCTCCCACCTAGCATAGGTATGTGTAAAAATACACCCCAAAACACATTATACTACTTCTCCTGAGTACGGCAATACCACATGTGTGGCACTTTTTTGCACCCTAACTGCGCTAAGGGGCCCAAAGTCCAATGAGTACCTTTAGGATTTCACAGGTCATTTTGAGAAATTTCATTTCAAGACTACTCCTCACGGTTTAGGGCCCCTAAAATGCCAGGACAGTAGAAGCCCACAAATGAACCCATTTTAGAAAGAAGACACCCAAAGGTATTCCGTTAGGAGTACGGTGAGTTCATAGAAGATTTTATTTTTTGTCACAAGTTAGCGGAAAATGACACTTTATGAAAAAAAAACAATAAAAATCAATTTCCGCTAACTTGAAAAGATATTTCTCCCACCCAGCATGGGTATATGTAAAAATACACCACAAAACACATTATACTACTTCTACTGAGTACGGCAATACCACATGTGTGGCACTTTTTTTGCAGCCTAACTGTGCTAAGGGGCCCAAAGTCCAATGAGCACCTTCAGGCTTTACAGGGGTGCTTACAATTTAGCACCCCCCCACTTGCCAGGACAGTTAACAAACCCCACAAATGACCCGATTTTGGAAAGAATACACGCTAAGGTATTCCATGAGGGCCATGGTGAGTTCATAGAAAATTTTATTTTTTGTCACAAGTTAGCAGAAAAGGACATTTTGTAAAAAAAAAAACAAAACCTCAATTTCTGCTAACTTGTGACAAAAAAATAAAATATTCTATGAACTCACCATGCACCTAACGGAATACTTTGGGGTGTCCTCTTTCCAAAATGGCACCATTCGTGGAGTCTGTCCTGGCATTTTAGGGTCTCTGCAATCATTACATGTATGGCCAGTATTAGGAGTTTCTGCTATACTCCTTATATTGGGCATAAGGGTAATGCACTCTGGGCTGAAAGGAAAAATGAACATCAAAGAATCAATCAATCAATGTGGATGAAAAAATATCTTCCAAAAATTTTTTTTTTAAAAAAAGAGGGGAAGGCGTCTGCCAGGACATAGGAGCTGCTGCCCCAAAAATCCAAACCCACCAGCTCGTATGCCCTGGCAAACCTGATTTATCCATTCACACCGATCGATGTGGATGAACAAATCATTGCCAGAGTTCTTTTTTGATACAAAGTGCTTGCCAAAGCATATGAACCCCAACACCACTCCTCGGCCCATATGCCTCGGCAAACGTATCTTTTTGACTGCGGAGGAGAAATCTCGTCCTGCAGCGCTGCATGCACCGATTTTGTGTAACCTGACAGACACGCAATGTTCTGTCAGGATGCACCATCAGTGCTGCAGCTGATTGGTCGGTCTGAATAGAAAAAAGAGAGAAGTAAAAAGACAAAAGAATACAAAAAGGAGGGAAGGCGTCTGCCAGGACTTAGGAGCTGCCGCCCCAAAAATCCAAACCCACCAGCTCGTATGCCCTGGCAAACCTGATTTATCCATTCACACCGATCGATGTGGATGAACAAATCATTGCCAGAGTTCTTTTTTGATACAAAGTGCTTGCCAAAGCATATGAAACCCCAACACCACTCCTCGGCCCATATGCCTCGGCAAACGTATCTTTTTGACTGCGGAGGAGAAATCTCGTCCTGCAGCACTGCATGCACCGACTTGTGTGTAAGCTGACAGACGCGCAATGTTCTGTCAGGATGCACCATCATTGCTGCAGCTGGTTAGTCGTTCGCTCGGTCCACCTGGAAGGTTATTGGATGGAAAAAGAGAAAAAAAAAACCAAAAAACCAAAAAACAAGCAAGCAGCAAAGTAATTACTTCATTAACATTAATAAACTTTGAACTTTTTTAATAAAAACCTTAACATTGCAAACCAAACATTAACTTCTTTGCTTACCTGTTTTATGTTTTTTTTGTTTTTTTTTTAACTTACCTCCCGAGGACAAACCTCTCCTCCCCCATGGGACAATGTGCGACGTGCAAACCAAACATTAACTTCTTTGCTTACCTGTTTTATGTTTTTTTTTTAACTTACCTCCCGAGGACAAACCTCTCCTCCCCCATGGGACAATGTGCGACGTGCAAATCGCACAGAGTTGTGGCGAAGTACATTACGCATTTTGTCCCAAGTGAAAGGAGAGGTTTCTGGCAGCCCTGTGTATTACGATCTCTCGAAACCAGATGTTTGGTTTCACACTGCATATTGACATATCCGGTGGGTCGAGCCCGCCGCACCATATCGTCCAAAACAGACCTTCAGGGAATACCACAAGAGTAGCATTCGGTCTAGTAATGAACTGCGTCGCCATAGACTAACATGACTTCCGGGCCGATCGAAATTGCCACAGAAGCCACGCAGTAACTTAGGCATGCACTAGCGTTATGTCAAGCACTTCTGGCGTAGGGGGGGACCGCAAAGTGTGACTTTCGCTAGGCATTTTGCCCTAACGCATAGCAGCAGTGTGAAATAGCACTGAGAGACCCTTGTGAGCCTACCGCTGTGATTGGAGTTCCCTACTCTCTAATAGTGTACCTGCTCGTGGTACCTCTCAAAACACTCCCCTAGGCATAGGCCAGGCTGGTCAGGACAGGTGGGACAATAAACAGTGGTGTCACGCCTTATTCCAGCCCTGCTGCAGACACGACAACGTTTTCTTCGGATTTGGTGACCTGGGGTACTCGGAATTGGATAGGCGTAATGCCTTCCATGCAGCCGGCTAGTTGCATCTTGGGGTTGGGCCACGGCACCTCCTGGATACAGGAGTTCCATCACAATCTGTTTATGAAATTGAATAAACGATCCAGTTCTCCCAGCCTTAATGTAGAGAACAAAGCTGTTGTAAATTGCCAATTGAATGAGGTAAAAAGACACTTTTTTATACCAGCGTCTTGTTTTTCGGGCAACTAAATAGGGCGCTAACCTCTGGTCATTGAAGTCCACCCCTCCCATGTTAGTATTATACTCGTGGACGACAAGGGGTTTTTCAATGACCTCAGTTCGCCGTTGAATTTCAACTGTCGTGTCTGCGTGAATGGTGGACAGGAAGTAAACCTCCCTCTTGTCCTTCCATTTCACCGTGAGCAGGTCGTCAGCACACAAGGCGGCCCTCTGCCCCCATTCAAGTCTGGTGGTAATGAGCCATTGGGGGAAGCCCCGGCGACTAGGCCGCACAGTGCCACAGCATCAGATTTTTTCTATTTTTAAGTGCTGAAAGAGGGCCACACTTGTGTAATAATTGTCCACAAAAAGATGGTACCCCTTCTGGAACAAGGGTGACACCAAGTCCCACACAACCTTTCCACTGCTCCCCAGGTAGTCAGGGCATCCGACCGACTCCAATTTTGAGTCTTTTCCCTCATAGACCCTAAAATAAGATGTATAGCCTGTGGCCCTTTCACAGAGCTTATACAGTTTCACCCCATACCGGGCGCGCTTGCTTGGGATGTACTGTTTGATGCGAAGGCGCCCGGTAAAACGTATGAGGGACTCGTCTACACAGATGTCCTGGTCAGTGGTATAAGCATCTGCAAATCTGGATGACAGGTGGTCTATAAGGGGTCGAATTTTGTGGAGCCGTTCAAAAGCAGGGTGGTCACTTCGATGACAGGTTTCGTTGTTATTGAAGTGCAGGAAGCGCAGGATGTTCTCAAATCGTGTCCTGGACATGGCAGCAGAGTACAGGGGAACATGATATGCTGGGTCCGTAGACCAATAAGACCGCAACACATTCTGCTTTACTAGTCCCGTGTAAAGGAGAAGGCCCAAAAAAATTTTGATTTCGGAAACTTGGACTGGTTTCCACCGAAAAGGCTGGGCAAGGAACTTTTCTGGATTGGCGGTTATATATTGTGTGGCCTTACGGTTGGTCTCTGCCACAATTAAGTCTAAGAGATCCTGGGTGAAGAACAGATAGAAAAAGTCTAGGGCCGATCCTAGATTATCTGTCTCCACCTGGACTCCAGACTGGGCGGTGAAAGGGGGAAGTACGGGTGCGGCGGAATCAGGGGATTGCCAATTTGGGTTTGCCAGCACCTCTGGTAAACTAGGGGTAGTACGGGCCCGTCTTCTTGGTGGCTGCGACTGGGATCTTACAGCACGTGCCACCGAACCAGTTTCAACTTCCATGCTGGTGCTCGCCACTTCACCAGGGTCTACGGAAGTACTGGTTCTAGGTCCAGGAGATGTTGTGCTGCTGGTGCCTGCCCCACCATGAAATCTCAGACCAGCACGAACATCACTCTGCTGCCCTTGAGGCCGATCCTTTTACAAGAGTTTTATTGATAGAAGTCAAAGTAATCATAACAGGTATGCAATTTTGACAAAGATAGAACAGCTGTAGTTTATACGCAGAAGAGTATCAGTAAGGCTATTAATAAGCAACTGTATCATAAGTTTAAAGAAGCATACACGGTAATATAGGCCGCATTGATTGTTAACCTATAAAAACATGAAAGTAAAGAATAATAATTGAGCACGTCCCCATCGAGTAGTAGCATCCATTAGATATTTTTAAGCGTCAGTAAACATTTTAGAAACAGACCAGTCATCCCAGTTATAGTGGAATTTGGGCAAGGTGTGGTATAGTGAGTGGTAAATAAGATCCATAGTGCGAACATCTTCAACTCTAGATATAACTTGGCTAAATGGAGTGTCAGACCCTTTCCAATTTCTTGCTACCATCCAGAGGACCGAGCAAATAAATACATTATACATTTTTTTCCATTTGCGAGGGATTTTAGAGTTGGGGGCAAAAAGTAAAGCTTGAGAAGGTGTTAGCTCGACCTCATTTTCTATAAGGGATCGCAATCCAGTCCTGAGTTTATCCCATATGACCGTGATTAGGGGGCAGTTCCAAAATATGTGCAATATGGAGCCTTCTACTTGGCATCCACGAAAGCAGAGTGGGGAAATGGATGAGAAAATTTTGTTAAGTTTAAGTGGAGTCCTGTACCATCTAGTGGCAACTTTCATAGCAGTATCTTTAATTGCTTGAGTTTTTGTGGCCATTTGAAGGTTTTCCCAAATTTTAGCCCAATCTTGGGGTTCAAATGTAGTTTGGAGTTCTGTTTCCCACTCTAGCATATACTTGGTTTTAGTATCAATATTGTGTGTGATTAGATGGGAATAGATCCGAGAGATAACTCCTGTGGGCTGAGTGTGGGAGAGAAACAGATTTTCATAAAAGGTACGGTTTATGAGACCCTCAGGACTGGAAGCTTGTGTAAAAAAATGACGTATTTGTGTGTATGTGAAATATTGGGACCATGGTAGCTCTCTTGTAAACCTTAACATTTCAAAAGGAACAAATTTACCCCCAATCCAGAATCGGTTCGAGTAAGTGATTCCGTTGTTGATCCACCAAGAGAAGGATGAACTGTCACTAAATGCAGGAACAAAGTTAGGATGTCCAATAAAGGATAACCTAGGAGGCTTAGGTGAACATAATTTAAATTTATACCTGTAGGTATACCAGAGGGCAAGGTTTTCATGCACTATAAGATTTTTGCTTTTAAATTCTTTCAAATGAGAGATCTCCAGATATGAAATGGAGGTAATATTATAAGGCAATATTGACTCTTTTTCGAAATTCACCCAAAGGTTCGTAGACTGATCATCAAACCAAGAAAGGGATTGAGCAAATCTAGTAGAGAGTAAGTATAGCCATAGATTTGGTGCTCCTACACCTCCATCATAAGTTTTACGGTACAGGTAAATATTCTTGAAACGGGCTGGTTTACCCGTCCATATGTATTTATTAATCAGCCTTTGAAACTTATTTATAAGGGTACGACCGGGATTTAAAGGTAAGGCTCTCATTAAGTACAGTAATCTGGGCAGGATAACCATTTTGATGGCAGTAATTTTACCTAGCCAAGGTATTTTGTATGAATTCCAGTCGTTAAGGGTATTCTGCACAGATCTGTATAATGGCAAATAGTTTGCGCTGACTAGGCGGGTGTAATCAGAAGTAAGCTTAATGCCCAGGTATGAGAGCTCAGTAGACACCCATTTAAATTCAAAGTTAGCCTGATAAAGTTTAATTACTTTAGGAGGGAGATTCACTGCCATTGCTTGCGATTTGTAGATATTTACTTCAAGGCCTGACATTCTGCCAAAGTGTTCCAGCAGCTGGAAAAGAGTTGGCATAGAAGTGATAGGCTGCGTTAAAAATAGCAAGGCATCGTCTGCGTAAAAAATTGCTTTGTGCTCTTGATTAGCATGAAGATAGCCTTTAATATCGGGGTTATTCTGGATAGCAAGTGATAAAGGCTCTATAGCTAATGAGAATAAGAGGGGGGAGAGAGGGCAGCCTTGCCTTGTCCCTCGCTTAATTGATAGTGGTTCGGATAAAGTTCCTGGAATCCTTAGTTTAGCTTGTGGGTTGTTATAAAGAGCTAAAATTGCGTTAATAAACGGACCCTGGATACCCATGTGGGAGATAATTTTGTGTAAAAAGGGCCATGTGACCGAGTCAAATGCTTTGCGTAAATCTAAACTTAGCATTAAAAATCTCTCATCTGAAAGCTTGGCATCTTGTAGAATATTACAGGCCAATCTGGTGTTATCAATGGTTTGGCGTTGGGGTATAAAACCTGATTGTTGTGGCGAAACCAGATATGGGGCTACTAAAGCTAAACGGTCAGCCATTATTTTTGAGAAAATTTTAGAGTCATTATTAATTAAGGAGATTGGACGGAAATTCTGGGGTTGGGTATGGTCAAGGTGGGGTTTGGGAATTAATGATACAAAAGCTTGGGTGAGTTCAGGGGGAAATTTGGAGCCTTGAAGGGCAGCATTATACAGAATTTTAAGTTGGGGGATAAGTATCTTATCAAACGTTTTATAATATAGACCAGAGAAACCATCTGGGCCTGGTGCTTTAGATTTTTTGAGTGAGGAAATAGCCTTAGAGATTTCAAGGGTGGTAATTGGTTGGTTAAGGCCATCAGATTGTTCAGCGGTAAGTTTGGGGATAGGTAAGGAGGTTAACCAGTCGTCAATTTCGCTAGGCTGGCATTTTGAGGAGAAGTCAAATAACTTCTTATAATAGTCTTCAAAGAGTTTCATTACCTGGGCTGGTCTTGATTCTATGGTACCATGCCTGTTTTGGAGTTTATATATATGAGGAGCTTTCTGAAATTTTTGAAGCTTTCTGGCAAACATGGTGCTAGCCGAGTTGCCATATAATAGAAATTTAGCTCTGGTGAATTTTAGAGCTTTTTCAGTTTTTTCAGATAGCAGATCATTTAAATGTTGGCGCTTTTCTCTAATGGTAGCTAAGAGATCTCTGTCATGTGAGGTGGAGTGGGATTTGTATAGTGCTGAAAGTTCAGAGGTCAAGCGAATGATAGTCGCAAGTCTAGCTCTCTTACGTTGAGAGGCCAATTGAATAATTTTCCCTCTGATAAAGGCCTTATGACAGGCCCAGAGAGTGCCTATGGACACTTCTCCATTGTTATTTAAGATAAAAAATTCCTCGAGTGCTTGATGTAAATCGCTCACTATTCCAGCATCTTGGAGAAGGAGATCGTTAAGTCTCCAATTCTCGATTGAAAAGGGTGCTCCCAGGTTCCTCAAGGTACCACTAACAATCTGATGGTCGGACCAAACACAGGGGTGAATCTCTGAAGCAGAGGCATTAGCTAAAAGTATTGGGGAAAGCATTATGTAATCTAATCTGGCGTAGGTGTTTTGAGGATTAGAATAATATGTGTAGAATTTGTCTCCCATGTTAAAGGCTCTCCATAGATCAGTTAGCTGAAAGGAGCGCAAGGCAGCGTTTAAAGATTTGGAGAAGGTTCTACTGCTCTCTGTAAGTCTGCTCCTATCAGCCAATGGGTTACTGACAGCATTGAAGTCCCCAGCTAATATGAGGTGGGGAGAGTGAAAAGCCTCCAAGCGTTGGAATAGCTCTCTATAAAAAGTGGCTTGGTTCGTATGTGGTGCATATACATTACATATAGTAATATCTTTTCCTCCCAAAACCCCTTTCAATATCAGGAACCTACTTTCTGGATCCTTATAAACCTTGCTACAGTCAAACATCACTGAATTTTTGAAGAAGATGGCAACACCACGAGTTTTGTTTTGATAAGCAGTGAAATAGGCCTTAGTATATAATTTATCAAAATAGGAGGGACAGTGGTCTTTCATGAAATGTGTTTCTTGCAGGAGTAAAACGTCTGCTTGTAGTTGTTTATATTGTTTAAATGCCTTCCTCCTTTTCGTTGGTGAATTTAGGCCTTGCACATTATGTGTAAGGATTGTTAAGGTCATTTAATCAAGGTTTTGTTTGTTAGCATAATGTGGCTAAAGTAGTAGTGGTGCCATCTTGTGGATCTTATCAGAATTAAGTTGAAAAAGTACATGGGAATAACAGGAGAGATTATATTATATGAGGATGATGCTCTAGGATAACTTACAATGAGGACGTGCATCAATAAACTGATAACTAAGCAAACATTTAACATTTTAACTCTATCCACTAGACGGTAAGGTATTAAGCTTAAGGTATGCAGATAGGATCTCAATAAGGAGACTGTGTTAGGTGGTAATTCAAAACTATAATAGTTTTTCAAGTCCAATTTCAACCTATGGAAAAAATTGTCCTGAAATACAACGACTGGAAGAGAAGTCCCACAGTCGAGGGGGGAACAGCAAAGCTCGGGGGCAAAGCTCGGAAGTTTAGCCTTTAGTAGCAATGCAGTGCAAAAATATAATGATTAACCTGTAAAATTGGACCGGGAATCGGGGCCAGTGGTTTTGCAAACAATAAGGTGAACAGTAAACGTGTGGGCAGTCCTCAGGTGAGTATTAACATAGTCGTGTGAGGAATGTAGGAGAAGTAGGTTCCTCATAAGAAAAGAATATATTTTCACCCCTCTTCTTGCATCTGAGAATATGAGGCCCGAGGAGAGTTGTCTCTTGCTTGCGTTTTCTTAGAGTTCCAGATAGGAGATAACGGTCGGGAGGGTTGCTTTTGGGGAGAGCTGGTAGGGGGTACTTGCAGGCCAAGCTTGCGTAGGAGGCGAGAGCCATCTTCAGGGGAAGTGGCAGCATGATTAACTCCGTTATGAAGCACAAGAAGTTTAAAGGGGAAGCCCCAACGATACTTAATTTGTGCGTTGTTAAGCGTAGCTGTGATTGCTTTCATCTTGCGTCTCTTTTCCAGCGTTACGGGAGAGAGATCCTGATAGATTTGAATTTTGTGGCTTTCAAACGTGATATCCAGTTTCTGGCGTGCTTTCTGTAGTATTTGCTCTTTAATCAGAAAGTCTTTTAAGCACATTACAATGTCCCTAGGGGGGGATTCGGGGGTCGGCTGAGGTCGCAGAGCTCTATGGACCCTGTCGCAGGTGAAGCTTTCAAGGGGCAGCTCAGGTAATAAGAGAGAAAAAATTTGACTTACAGTTGCTGGAAGATCTTGGTAAGTTTCAGGTAAGCCCCTGATACGCAGGTTATTGCGGCGGGTTCTGTTGTCAAAGTCCTCAGATTGAGATTGCAGTGCCCATACCGACTCTTTAAGGATGTTGTGTTCCGCTTTTAAGGCTTTGTGTGCAGCCAGAAGTTCGTCATGCTTGGTTTCTAAGACGTTGGTTCTGTTCCCCAACGCGGAAATCTCCTGCGTCAAAGAGGCCTCCACGCGCCGGAGCTCGGATTGGAATTTTCCTACCAGCTTGCCACACATTCGGTCAAGACTTTCCTCCAGGTCCGATCTGGACAGGCCTCTTTCCCTCTCCGGTTTGGATTGAGTCCAATCTGGGCCTGTCTCTGGTAGAGAATCCAGCGATGGCGCTGGAGAGCCGCGGCCATCTTGGGACATCGTGACAGAGGAGCGCGGCCTAAGTAGGTAATCAGTCACCGGTTTCTGTCTCCCCGATGTTCCGGTCCTTTTTTGCCTCCGGGACATGCACAACAGCTGAGGGCAGGGGCTGCTTGAAATTTCGCTGTCTATAGGTGCTTCTAAGCCCCAGGATAAGGCTAAGTAGAGCTCTTCTCTAGCAGAGCTGCATCAGGCTGCTTCCGCTCTCTAGCGCGCCGCGCATGCGCCCCCCCTTGAGGCCGATCCTGCGCCACCTGTGGTCCAACAACATGGGGTGTGGTACGCCTGGCTCTAGCCGGGACCTCAACCTCGTCATCACTATCGGTCAGTAAGCCACTGCTCAATTAAGGTTCAAACTCTGACCCGGAAGATTCTTCGAATGAGGCGTCCCAATCGTCCTCATCCGACTGGGCCATGTACCTGAGAACCTCATCATCGGAATACCCCTTTCTTGCCATGGTGGGCTGCTAAATTTAGGGGGTATTCCTCTGAGACTACCCAGAAAAAAAGAGCACCTACCTAGCAAAAGGGAGCATTTGAGAGGTAGAAAGCTGTGGTCACTGAGTTTTGATAAAAAAATAAATCAAAACTGAGGTTTACAGTGCCACAGCTATTGTACAGTGTTTTTTGCAGTGATCAGAAAAAAAATGCTGTCACTGCGGTGGGGCGGGCTGAACGCAAGTGCAGGCGAACGATCAGGCCTGATCGGGCAAACACTGCGTTTTTTTGTGGATCCTAGTGACCCTAATAGATCTGACTGCGATCAGTAATGATCACTTACAGATACTATATAGTACCAATGTTGATTGGCGACAGTGCTGACGCTAATTAGTGACTGTGGTGCAGTGGGCTGAGCACTAACTGACACTTACAAAGGGGCCTAGCTAACTGGCCTAACTGCTAACACTAGTGATACTAAAAAAGTGACAGTTTTCAATGATCACTGTTTTTAGATCACTAGGATAGTGACAGGGGGGTGGTGGCGAGTGGGGAATCAGAGGCAATCAGAAACAATCACAGGACAATCAAAGGCAATCACAGGGCAATCGCAGGCCAATCACAGGGCACTCAATTCACGGGACAATCAAAGCCAATCACGGGACAATCAAAGCCAATCACAGGGCAATCACAGGGCAATCAAACCAATCACGGCACAATCAAAGCCAATCACGGGACAATCAAAGCCAATCACAGGCCAATCAAAGCCAATCACAGGGCAATCACAGGGCAATCAAACCAATCACGGCACAATCAAAGCCGATCACAGGCCAATCAAAGCCAATCACAGGCCAATCACAGGGCAATCACAGGGCAATCAAACCAATCACGGCACAATCAAAGCCGATCATGGGACAATCAAAGCCGATCACGGGACAATCAAAGCCAATCACAGGCCAATCAAAGCCAATCACAGGCCAATCAAAGCCAATCACAGGGCAATCACAGGGCAATCACGGGACAATCAAAGCCAATCACAGGACAATCAAATACAATTACAGCACAATCAAACTGAATGTCAGCACAATCAAATACAATTACAGCACAATCAAATACAATGCACTGGGAAGGTGATTGTGGGGGGAGGGGGGGGGGGTCTGAGGGCGATCTGAGGGTGTGGGGGGTTGACTAGGTGCCCGCACGGGGCAGATTGGGTCCTGATCTGGTGGGTGGCAGACACAGGGGGTGACGATAGGAGATCAGTGAGGGATTACAGGGGAGAATAGATGTAAACAATGCACTGGGGAGGTTATCAGGAGGGGGGGTCTGAGGGCAATCTGAGGGTCTGGGTGGGTGATCAGGTGCCCCCAAGGGACAGTTTAGGGTCTGCGCTGATGGGTGGTGGTGACAAGGGGTGATAGACAGGTGATAGATGGGTGATAGACAGGTGATCAGTGGGTAAGGCAGCTATATAGCTGTATGCAGTATACAGGGGGGTGGTCTAGGAGGGGGGTCTGGGGGGGATCTGAGGGTAGGGGGGGTGATCAGGGGACCCTAGGCGGCAGTTAGGGACCTAACCTAGGGGATAGCGTCCCTAGATAGTGACAGGGAGTGATTGATGGGTTTTTAGGTGGGTGGTGGGGTGAAGATACTGGTGTGCTGGGGTGGTCAGGGGGGGTTCTGAGGGCTGGGGTGGGCAATCGGGGGTTCTGTGTGGGTTAGAAAGTGTTTTTGTACTTCCAAGGCTGCCTGTCCTCTTTGATGGTTGCACGACGAGTGACCATCAGCGGATGAGGCAACCAGTATAATACACTTTGTTACAATAGCAAAGTGTATTATACACTCTGATTGGCCGGATCACGCAAGTTTGAAACCCGCCGGCGCTGCTGATTGGCCGGCGGGTTTCCGAGTAGGGTGGGCAGAGCCTATTGCCGGCGGCGACCGCGTCATTAATGACACGATCGCCGCACAGCCACCTCTGATGCCGCCCTCGCCGATGGTCGTATTGCGGTCGTTTGGGCCCGGTCTTTGCCGCCGCCCATCGGCTGGGGGCGATCCTCAAGTGGTTAATAGCACTTATACAGATTGTGCAGTGTAGACCAGACATTATTTGTTAAGTGCTCCTCCCCCCTGCTTAATTCCTCACTCAGAGCCTGCCAGTATTAATACAGCAGACATATTGGTTACCTCAGCAACAGCAATATTTCTCATACACAGCACTGTCTGAGAAACCTCCCTAACTCCTCATATTTTAGAATAGTTTAAGAAGGTAACTACACTATCTAGTGATTTCTTAAGATGTCTGAGATTCCTGAAGACCTACCAAAATTTTGTCTCAGACACTCTAGACCAGGGGTAGGGAACCTTGGCTCTCCATCTGTGATAAAACTACAAATCCCAGCATGCATTTGCCTTTATTAATCATGAGTGTGGCTGTCAGACTCCTGCAATGCATTGTGGGACTTGTAGTTCCTTAACAGCTGGAGAGCCAACGTTCCCTACCCCTGCTCTAGACACTCATTCACACTCATTAAATAACAGCAACCATTAAATGCATTGTTCCCTTCCCTGCTAGCCCTCCCAGTTGGAAGGCATCCCATCATGTGCCATGCCCTTATTGTTCCTCCCACTCCATAGAATTAGATGTGCCACTTTGCAATAACAGATTGTGGCATTTGGAGAGATGATTGAATTGTTGCCCAAAGGATTAAGTCCTGACCCGTTGATGACCCGTTGATGTGACAACCAATACGGGTGTGTACACGCCTTATGATTTCTCTCTTTTCTACATACAACAATCCCAGTTTGTATAACCTTTATTTGTAAGTGATCCGTTCCATGCATTTTATTAATTTACTAGCCCTTCTAAAGATCCACATTCTCCCTGCAATGTGCTGCTCAAATTTTCATGTCAATAAAAACCTGTTTGATTAAAAAAAAAAATCCATGACCTTTTCCAGATGTTGCCATAAAAGTGATTATTTTTTTTTGGTGCATTTGTATACTAGCATTCTATCGGCTTTAGCTGATGGTGCTTGACATTGATCATGGTTGCTTAAAGGATACCACAACTGACATGTGGCATAATGAGATAGGCATGGGTATGTACAGTGCCTAGCACACAAATAACTATGCTGTGTTCCTTTTTTTCTTTCTCTGCCTGAAAGAGGTAAATATCAGGTATGTAAGTGGCTGACTCAGTCCTGACTCAGACAGGAAGTGACTACAGTGTGACCTTCACTTATAAGAAATTCCAACTATAAAACACTTTCCTAGCAGAAAATGGCTTCTGAGAGCAAGAAAGAGATAAAAAAAGGGGAATTTCTTATCAGTGAGGGTCACACTGTAGTCACTTCCTGTCTGAGTCAGGACTGAGTCAGCCACTTACATACCTGATATTTACCTATTTCAGGCAGAGAAAGAAAAAAAGGAACACAGCATAGTTATTTGTGTGCTAGGCACTGTACATACCCATGTCTATCTCATTATGCCACATGTCAGTTGTGGTATCCTTTCAGTAATTATCAACCCGTACTCCCAAGTGCTTTCTCTAATCACCCATGTGGCATTTATTTACAGTATATAGAACAATAGCATTTACATGCACAAGATGTATGATCTTACATTTAATGCCATTACATTTCATTGGCTATTTACCTGCTCATGGTTATGCAGTTGAGATCTTTCTGTTATATCACTATTGCACTGACTGTTAATGATTCCACACATGTTTTTATCATGTTTTTACATATTTCACCTGCTAGGTTTATAATAAATAAACTAAAGAGATCTGGACCCAATAAGGACTTGCTAACATTTAATAAAAATCTATATAGTGAGGGTTAAGTCAGTTTTCCTCTCCACATAAATCAGTGCTAGCACTTCACTACTTACATGGTTGCCAGATGGCTTGCCCCAAAAATTAGCCTTAGGCTGAGTTCACACATTTTGTATGAGTTTTCTATGGCTTGATTTACAAATAAAAGGGTGTACATTTGCAGTCTAGTCCTGTCCTGTCAGTTCTGCATCGGTTTTCTGTGGGTGTGTTCACACATAAAATGTGTACAGTTCCAATCCTGTCAGGTAAAACTGACAGGATTTTAACTGATGGACAACTGATGTGCAATTTAATGTCAATGTTTCCCTATGGCTCAGGTTACATTAGGGTCCTCTTACACTACATCAGTTGCTGTCAGTTATAACTGAACAGACAAGTGACGCGCAAGTTAATGTCAATGTTTCCCAATGGCTCAGTCCACTTTTTACACGTTTGAAAGCTTTTTACAATGCACTGCTATGGCAAGTTAAAAGGCATCACTTTTTTCAGTGCATAGTGTAAAAGAAGCCTTAGACCTTTGACAATAACTATAATAGTAGTAGTAATAATAATATAATAATTATTATTCTGTATATCTTAACTACTAAACATATTAAGAAATATTACTTGAACTGTTGTACCAAATGGTTCAATATATTGAAAAGCAATGTTTTTTTGTACGGATGGCTTGCTATACAGAATTATTTATAATCCTTTGCATGCTTTATAATAATTCCACTTGTTACTTTCGTTTTAACCGTAAAAAAAAAAAAAAACTGTCTTAATGCTAGAGTTGATTATATTCTACTCTAATAAATATAGACATAATAGTATTTGTAAAATGTGATGCTATATAAACCCTGGACTTGAGCACAACCAGCAAAACTGCCTTTTATTGGATCTGGCATGATCAAGGTTTCTTACTGCCAGAATATAAGGTTTCCTAATGCAGCTGACAGAGAGCCACATTTAGACCTTTTCAAATCATCTTTATGACTTTATATACAATTAACAATGGCATGAGCAAAAAGGTTTCTAGCCTTCTGTATACATAGCCTATGGCTGTAAATTAACAGTGTTCTCTTAAATGATCAGCAATTGAGTCATAGGTGCTAATGAGTGGAGGCTAGCCAGAAGCCATCGAAGAAACTGGAAACATACAAGTTGAGACTCCTCAAACGGCACTGTGAAAATCTCAGCAATTCCTGAAGTCAACATATATTTTAATCACTGCCTCCTGAAAGTGCTGGAGAAGTCTTATCATGACTTCCTCAGCTGTAAAAGTGAAAATCTAGTTACACATTTGCGTGCGTTTGAAGGTCAAATGCCTCCTTTTCCTTGTCTTACTGATCCATATGGGCTAGAAATGCCACAATATGCAAACATCACAAAGGCAGATTGTAAACTGCAACTCTGTCCTAACACTTGCATGCAGTACCACATTACAGCTAATATACACACATGTAACAAATTAAGGCTTCACTGATGTTTTCATTTGCAAAAAAAAAAAGGGTGATATATTGTAGCAGAGTAGGAAATCTGCAGACATCAGAATAGTCAGGAATGTACTAGAGTTCTGAATTAGCCTTTGAAAGTCACTAAACTATGCAATAATCAAGACTGAAATTTGCTGTTCAGCGCTAGACATGTAATCCTGTGGAGTTTCCGGCACAAAATGTATTTCTGCATCAAGCATACATTTCTGCAGTCCCCTTTTGTATTTCCATTTCCCTCTCCATAGAACATTGTCCAGCACACTTTTGTCATATGACTGCTTCCAGGAGCCATTGCAAAAGTTGATAACATTTACAGACAGCTTAGTCAGCTATGTACTGCTTAAACATCTTCCTTCCTATGGAAGACCCCTGAAGAGTAATCAGGGGTCATTCAGGGAGTGAGAGGAGAGGCTGGACACTGTGACTGAGAAAACTCGGGATAAATAATTAGAAAGTTCTTGTTTTGAGGTGGCAAATGGTAAATTTCTGCTGACTGTGATGTAGAGGGTCAAAGTTGGCCCTCATGATGCACTATGGGGGCGAACCGAACTTCCATAAAAGTTTGTGGTTCTCCGCAATTGCGAACCACGGAAGTTTGCCGGGAACCCTTCACCGGCGAACCGTTCGGGCCATCTCTACCCGCCTACAGTATTCCTTTAATACAGCCCTACATATATATATCTTGTCATGTCACATGTCAGTTCAGGTACCCTTTAACTTTTCAGCTTTGGTAAATTTGCAATCTTTCCTGGGTAGTATTAGAAGTTTTTTGACTTCTGGATGTACTTGTTTCTTAGTGTTAGGTATCTGTATAATTCATTTCTGGAATGCAACTTGTCTTCAATTTACTGTGTATTTTTTTCCACTTGCACACAACTTGGAAGTAACATAATATTACCAATATTGGCAGCAGAATTTCAAAAGATGTGTTCTTTCAACGTAGGTACAAAAAAGCTGTTAAGCATAGGCTTTATGGATGTCTCGCCAAACACAAACCTACAGTTTGTCTGTTCTAATTAGATTAATCGCTTCAATTATTCTTCATTTCTAAAGAACTTGGAGGAGGTTTAGCAGCACATAAGTACAATACTTACAGTTTTAAGTACACATTAGTGTTTAAAAATGTTTTGCTCGCCAATGTGAGTTATTGGCAACTATGCAACATTTTTTTTTGTGTCTATCACTACTGCTGAAAACATTTAAAGAAGCTGAAATACAGCTAAAGTGTAATAGGTACCTGTTAAAGTTTTGAGTTGAAAGCCATTTCGCACTAATAAATTGGCTGGACAAGTGGTACACTTACATCTCCATGGTGGCTACTTTATAAAATAATCTTGCTGTAAGCCCCTTAGAAACAGGGAATCAAAGGTTTAGTTGAACCCCCCCCCCCCCCCCCCCCGATTTAACTTCCTCCTCTGAGGCTGGGAGAACATACTAAGCAGAAACGCTAGCATTGCAGAAAACGCAGCATTTATGCATGCAATGTTAGTCAATGGAACGCATCAAAAAAGCATATAAAAAAAGCATATGCATTTTGTATGCATTTTATAATATGCATTTTTAAAACGCTGGTTTTGTTGCACATTTTTCAAAAACGCATAAAAAATGCACATGATGAAAGTCAATGGTGACACAATGTAATGCATTTTGTATTCGTTTTTCATGCATTTTTATATGCTTTTTTAAAAACAAACAAAAAAAAACAGTTTTCTGCTGTATTTCCGCTTCCTGTTGTCTTCCTAGTGATTTGCATAAAACGCAATAGAAAAATGCATTGAAAACTCATTTAAACGCATATGCATTTTGTATATGCGAACTGCAAACGCATTAAAACGCATTAAAACGCATGTGCGGAAACAATACCGAAAATGCAAACACATAGAACACGCATGGAAAACGCAATACAAACGCATATACATAAAAACGCAATGTTTACCGCACTGCTAAGTGTGCACCCAGCCTGACTGTGCTCCAATGTCTACATATATACATGGAATTAACTATTACATTACAGGAAACGAGAACAGTAAAAGAACCGATAAGAGAGAATTACGGTATGTTTAAAAGCAGCTTACATGGAGAGGAAAGTCTGCAGATTATTATTATTATTGTTGATTTATAAAGCACCAAAATATTCTGTGGCACTGTACAAAGTAAGAAGTGAACATTAGAGATGGCCCAAACCTCCGATTTTAGGATCGCAAGCCGGGTTCGCGCGAACTTTCGCAAACCGCAATAGACTTCAATGAGGAGACGAACTTTGAAAACTAGAAAAAATTATGCTGGCCACAAAAGTGATGGAAAAGATGTTTCAAGGGGTTTAACACCTGGAGGAGTGGGATAGACGTCAAAAGCCCTGGGGAAAAATCTGGATTGGACGCAAAGCAGCGTTTTAAGGGCAGAAATCACATTGAATGCTAAATTGCAGGCCTAAAGTGCTTTCAAACATCTTGCATGTGTATACATCAATTAGGGAGAGTAATTAGAGTACTGCTTCACACTGACACACCAAACTCACTATGTAACGCACCGCAAACAGCTGTTTGCGTAGTGACGGCCGTGCTGGACTGGTACGCACCCTGGTCAGAGTGCAGGGTGTGGCAGTTTTCAAGCCCATATGGTCGCCGGGCTGTGGTAGCGCAATGATAGAACAACAGTGACTGTCCAGCTGATCAAATTTGGTCTGTCCACAATGAAGCAACAACCTTATTATCTTTGGTGTGCTATCCCCCGAGACACTCCTGCAGCCGGCAGTCATTGCTTCATTGTGATACGCAAGCCCCTTCATTGTGATACGCAAGGTAATGATCACGAAGGGAAATAGGCACATGTACATGCCTTTTTTGTTGTTATGCAGCCGCAGTGCAGCCAGAAAAATTATTATAGCGGCCGCTGCTAGCAACTTAGTCTTGGGGCAGGCAGTCAGTCACACGGCGTGCAGGCAGAGATGCTGTGTATGGGGACTGATTTCGGGTGGGCAGTAGCCCTCCGGGATCCATGCCTCATTCATTTTGATAAAGGTGAGGTACTGAACACTTTTGTGACTTAGGCGACTTCTCTTCTCAGTAACAATGCCTCCGGCTGCGCTGAAGGTCCTTTCTGACAGGACGCTTGAGGCAGGGCAAGACAGAAGTTGGATGGCAAATTGGGACAGCTCTGGCCACAGGTCAAACCTGCGCACCCAGTAGTCCAAGGGTTCATTGCTGCTCACAATGTCTACATCCACACTTAAGGCCAGGTAGTCGGCTACCTGCTGGTCCAGGCTTTGGTGGAGGGTGGATCGCTAAGGCGAGGCGTTGGACTAAAGAATGTCCGCATGTCCGACATCACCATGAGATCGCTGGAGCGTCCTGTCCATGCCTGCGTGGACATGGGAGGAGGATTACTGGCAGTGCTACCTTTATTGCGTTGTGCTGTGACATCACCCTTAAACACATTGTAAAGCATAGTTGCCAGCTTGTTCTGCATGTGCTGCATCCTTTCTGCCTTCTGGTGAGTTGATAACATGTCCGCCACTTTGTGCCTATACCGAGGGTCTAGTAGCGTGGCCACTCAGTACAGCGCATTCCCCTTGAGTTTTTGATACAGGGGTCCCTCAATATAGATGGCCCGAACGGTTCGCCGGCGAACGGTTCGCCAGCGAACTTCCGGGGTTCGCAATCGCGGAGAACCGCAAAGTTTTCCGGAAGTTCAGTTCGCCTCCATAGTGCACCATTGGGGTCAACTTTGACCCTCTACATCACAGTCAGCAGGCACATTGTAGCCAATCAGGCTACACTCCCTCCTGGAGCCACTCCTCCACTTATAAAAGGCAGGCCCCGCCGGCCATTATACTCACTCGTGTGCCTGCAGTAAATAGAGAAGGGACAGCTGCTGCAGTGCAGACTCTCTCATAGGGAAAGATTAGTTAGGCTCTTGTAGGCTTGTTGGCTTGCTCCTTGCTGAGTCTTATTGCTAAAATAGCACCCAACAACAGCTCTTTTGAGAGCTAATCTTGTTCTTGTGATCTATTTATTTTTTGTGTGTGTCCCACTGACACTTGTTTTGCATAGACAGCCTTGTTAATCCATACTGTGTGTGTGCCACTGCCAGGCCCAGCACATTCAGTGACTACCTGTGTGTGTGACAGGTGCACATTGTAATACCCATTACTGCATATACCTACCTACCTGTTGTTCACAGTGCACCCACCCACCTACCTACGCGAGTTGAGCGCACGCAGTGTCACTGTGCCTATCCGCTACCTGTCTGTGTGTGACAGGTGCACATTGTAATACCCATTACTACATATACCTACCTACCTACCTGTTGTTCACAGTGCACCCACCTACCTACGTGAGTTGAGCGCATGCAGTGTCACTGTGCCTGTCCGCTACCTGTCTGTGTGTGACAGGTGCACATTGTAATACCCAGTACTGCATATACCTACCTACCTGTTGTTCACAGTGCACCCACCTACCTACGTGAGTTGAGCGCATGCAGTGTCACTGTGCCTGTCCACTACCTGTCTGTGTGTGACAGGTGCACATTGTAATACCCAGTACTGCATATACCTACCTACCTGTTATTCACAGTGCACCCACCTACCTACGTGAGTTGAGCGCATGCAGTGTCACTGTGCCTGTCCGCTACCTGTCTGTGTGTGAATGAGGCATGGATCCCGGAGGGCTACTGCCTGCCCGAAGACTAAGTCAGTCCCCACACACAGCATCTCTGCCTGCACGCCGTGTGACTAGCTGCCTTCTGCCCCAAGACTAAGTCGTTCCCACACAGCACCTCTGCCCGCAGGCCGCTTGACTGCCTTCTCTGCCACCAACAACAGGGTCCAGGATTCCAGGCGGATTCCTGAATTTTTAATTTTTAAGGCCGCTGCTAGCAGCGGCTGCTTAAATAATTTTTCTGGTGCGTGTACATGCCTGCCTAATTTTTGTGGCTGCACTGCAGCTGCAACAACAAAACAAAAGGCATGTACATGTGACTATTCCCCTTCGTGATCATTAACTTGCAGCGGTGAAGGAACTTGCGTATCACAATGAAGCAATGACCGCCAGCTATATGAGTGTCTCGGGGGCTGACACACCAAAGATAAGGTTGTTGCTTCATTGTGGACAGACCAAATTTGATCAGCTGAACAGTCACTGTTGTTCTATCATTGAGCTACCACAGCCCGGCGACCATATGGGCTTGAAAACTGCCACGGCCTGCACTCTGGTCATGGTGCGCACCAGTCCAGCACGGCCGTCACTACGCAAACAGCTGTTTGCGGTGCGTTACACAGTGAGTTTGGTGTGTCAGTGTGAAGCAGTACTCTAATTATACTCCCTGATTGATGTATACACATGCAAGATGTTTTAAAGCATTTTAGACCTGCAATTTAGCATTCAATGTGATTTCTGCCCTTAAAACGCTGCTTTGCGTCCAATCCAGATTTTCCCCCCGGGACTTATGACGTGTATCCCACTCCGCCATGCCCCCCTCCAGGTGTTAGACGCCTTGAAACATCTTTTCCATCACGGGCCATCTCTATCCCTAAACAGGCTGGACAGCATGAAAGACGACATCTGCACAAAGTTGGATGCAGACGTACTATCCATCTTCTCATGCTCTTCCTCAGTGACGTCAGGTAAGTCCTCCTCCTCCCCCCAGCCACGAACAATACCATGGGAATGTTGAGCAGCACAATCCCCCTGCGACGCCTGCTGAGGTTATTCTTCTGCCGCTGTCTTCTTCTCCTCCAAAGAAACATCTTCCTCATCATCCAAGTCTGACTCCTCTTCCCCACACGACTCCTCCTCCTCCTTCGCCCTCTATGCTGCTGCAGGTGTTGAGGAAAGATCTGATTCTGATGTAAATTGCTCCCACAACTGTTCCTGCTGTAACTGTTCCTCTTCACGCTCCTCCACAGCTTGATCCACCACTCTACGCATGGCACGCACCAGGAAGTAAGCGTACGGGATCAAGTCGCTGATGGTGCCTTCACTGCGAATCACCAGGTTGGTCACCTCCTCAAACGGCCGCATGAGCCTGCATGCTTTTCGCATCAGTGTCCAATTCGGGGGCCAGAACATTCCCATCTCCCCAGATTGTGTCCTTCTACTAAAATTGTAGAGGTACTGGGTGACGGCTATCTCCTGTTCTAGCAGGCAAGAGAACATGACCAGGGTCGAATTCCAGCAAGTCAGGCTATCACATATCAAGCGTCTCACCGGCAAGTTGTTTCTCCACTGAATGTCCACAAAGCGTGCCATGGCTGTGTAAGACCGCCTGAAATGCTTACACAACTTTGTGGCCTGCTTCAGGACGTCCTCTAAGCCTGAGTACTTTGACACAAATCTTTAAATGACTAGATTTAGCACATGTGCCATGCAGGGTACATGTGTCAGCTTTCCCAAATTCAAAGCGGAAAGGAGATTGCTGCCGTTGTCACACACCACGTTGCCGATCTCCAGCTGCTGCGGGGTCAGCCACTGATCCACCTGTTTGTTAAGAGCAGCCAGGAGAGCTGGTCCAGTGTGACTCTTCGCTTTGAGGCAAAACATGTCTAAGATGGCATGACACCATTGTACCTGGCATGCAGCATATGCCCTGGGGAGCTGGGTCTGTGTAGCTGGAGAGGAGATCGCAGCACTAAACTGCCACTCAGCCAAGGAGGAGGAGGAGGATGACAGCAAAGAGGATGTAGCAGGAGGAAAGAAGGTGGCAGGAGGCCTGCCTGCAAGCCGTGGAGGTGTCACAAGTTGGTCCGCTGCACAGCCACGTAGTCCCTGCTTGCCATCGGTTACCAGGTTAACCCAATGGGCTGTGTGTGCTTGGCAGACCAGGCATCCGTGATCAGGTGGACCCTTGACCCAACGCTGTGTGCCAGAGATGACACCACTTGCCTCTCAACTTCAGGGTACAGTTTGGGTATCGCCTTTTTAGAAAAATAATTGTGGCCTGGTATCTTCCACTGCGGTGTCCCAATGGCCACACATTTATGGAAGGCTTCAGAGTCCACCAGCTGGAATGGTAACAGCTGGCGAGCTAACAGTTCCGCCAAGCCAGCTGTCAGACACCGGGCAAGGGGGTGACTGGCAGAAATTGGCTTCTTCCACTCAAAGATTTCCTTCATGGACACCTGGCTGCTGTGGGCAGAGGAGCAGGAACCTCTCAAGGGCAGAGGCGGAGTGGAGGAGGGTGGCTGTGAAGGTGCAAGGGAGAAAGCGGCTGAAGATGCTGCACCTGAAGGAGGAAGAGGAGAAGGAGGGTGGCTTTTCTTTCCTGTGCTGCTTTTGCTCAGGTGCTCTTCCCATTGCAGTTTGTGCCTTTTCTCCAGGTGCCTTCGTAGGGAAATTGTCCCTACGTGAGTGTTGGCCTTTCCACGGCTCAATTTTTGGAGGCAGAGACAACAGATGGCATTGCTCCAATCTGAGGCAGACACATTAAAAAAATTTCAAAACCGCTGAGCCCCCCTGGGGTGATGGCACTATGGTGGCATCAGCAGCTGACGTTGAAGGGCATGTTGGCTGGCTGTACATAGGTAGCAAAACATGGCATCGGACACTGTCACCAGCTGTTTCTGACGACGAGCTCCCCCTGCTTCTTTCAGCAACTCGTCTCCTCCTACTCCTCTCTGACTCCCCCTCTGAACTGTCCCCCTGTTCATCTCCTCTATTGGGAACATACGTGGGATCTGTATCATCGTCATCATTATAATCATCCTGCCCAGCTTAGCTTGCCTCAGACACCTCCAAAACGGCACCAACAGCAGGTACTTCATCATCTTCACACGTTACGTCCATAGTGTCGCCGCCTAACTCAGACATATGAGGTGGTGTAACTTGCTTAGCGCCTTCATCTGGTTGTAACAATAATGGTTGTGAATCAGTTAATTCCCCACCAATTAACTCCTGCGAAGTGTCAAATGCAATGGATGTGGTGCTTGTAGTAGCGCTGATGGCTGCGGAAGATGAAGTGTTCTGTGTTAAATAGTCAACCACGTCCTGACAATCTTGGGAGTTGATGGGACGTGCTTTCTTCAGAGCACTGTACTTTGGTCGAGGGCCGCACGAAATCACATCGACATGACCTCGCACAGACCTGCGCGAGGTGGCCTTCGTCTGGGTCTGCCTCTACCTCTGCCTGTTTTGTCCGTTGTGTCCATATTGGGGGGATGAAGTGAAAGGTATGCACTGACTTGACTAATACAATGTGCAGTCACACAGGTGCAGTTAACAAGTATGCACGGAGTGGTATATCACACTGCGTGCACTCACGCAGGTAGGTGGGTGCACTGAACACAACAGGTAGGTATATGCAGTGATGAGGTGGGTGCACTGAACACAAAAGGTAGGTATTCAGTAATGGGTATTACAATGTGTACCTGTCACACACAGACAGGTAGCGGACAGGCACAGTGACACTGCGTGCGCTCACGTAGGTAGGTGGTTGCACTGTGAACAACAGGTAGGTAGGTATATGCAGTGATTGGTATTACAATGTGCACCTGTCACACACAGACAGGTAGCGGACAGGCACAGTGACACTGCGTGCGCTAAACTCACGTAGGTGGGTGGGTGCACTGTGAACAACAGGTAGGTAGGTATATGCAGTACTGGGTATTACAATGTGCACCTGTCACACACAGACAGGTAGCGGACAGGCACAGTGACACTGCGTGCGCTCAACTCACGTAGGTAGGTGGGTGCACTGTGCACAACAGGTAGGTAGGTGTATGCAGTAATGGGTATTACAATGTGCACCTGTCACACACACAGTATGAATTATCAAGGGTGTCTATGCAACACAAGTGTCAGTGGGACACACAGAAAAAAAATAGATCACAAGAACAAGATTAGCTGTCAAAAAAGCTGTTGTGGGGTGCTATTTTAGCAATAAGAATCAGCAAGGAGCAAGTTAACAAGCCTACAAGAGCCTAACTAATCTTCCCCTATGAGAGAGTCTGCAGCAGCTGTCCCTTCTCTATTTACTGCAGGCACACGAATGAGTGTAATGGCCTGCGGTGCCTACCTTTTATAAGGGGGGTGTGGCTCCAGGAGGGAGTGTAATGTGATTGGCTACAATGCGCCTGTTGACTGTGTACATCACAGTCAAAGTTGACCCTAACGGTGCACTATGGGGGCGAACCGAACTTCCGGAAAAGTTTGCGGTTTTCCGCGATCGCGAACCACCGGAAGTTCGCCAGGAACCATTCGCCAGCGAACCGTTCGGGCCATCTCTAATGAACATGGGGTACATAATAATACAGACAATGGTGTACACCAATATACATAAGGTATAGATAAGGTCAGTGATTATTGAGTGTTTTTGTTAGTAAAGGTCAGGTGGGCTGTAAAGAGGATCTCCAGCCAAAATGAAAAACTTGACTGGGTGAAGAATCGTGTATACCCCACTTTTCTCACAGCAGAGGCGTAGCTATGGGTGGGCAAGGGGGACATGTGTCCTCGGGCGCAGCACTGTGAGAGTGCTCAGCACGGCCGCTGCGCCCCCACATGCATGAAAGGTGGCTCGCTGGCTGCCCCTGCTTCTCTCCCTCCCTCTGCAGAGGAGCGCAGAAGTGTTAGCAGCAGGAAAAGGTTATTTAAAGAGGGGCACATCTGACTATCTAAACGGGGGGGGGGGGGGGGGGGCACATCTGGCTTTCTGAAAGGGTAAGGGGGTACATATGGCTATTTTAATAACATTTGACTCCACCCATGACTACGATCACATTCTGATGTGTGGTCACACCCATTTTGTCCAGGGGGAGGGTGCAAAAACTGTCTTTGTCCCCTGGTGCTGAAAACCCTAGCTACGCCTTTGTCTCACAGTCTTCTCTCTTCAGTGCCTCACATCACTGAGACCAAGTATCTACTGTGTACAGGTTGCACTGCACTTTACAGTTCCTGGTTCACTTTGTTTTGGCTTAAATGGCATGATGTTAGTTTACAGAATCACAGAATCAATGGGATTGATCTGAAAAAAGGATCAATTCCATTAATCTGATCAGGAGTAGTTTGCAATTGATTACTGTGGGTGTTCGGAAAAATCCATCGCCCATAGAATTGTGCCATTGATGCGCACCTTAAAGGGACACTTAAGTCAAACAAAAAAGAATGAGTTTTACTCACCTGGGGCTTCCAATAGCCCCCTGCAGCTGTCCGGTGCCCTCGCCGTCTCCCTCCGATCCTCCTGACCCCACCGGCAGCCACTTCCTGTTTCGGTGACAGGAGCTGACAGACTGGGGACGTGAGTGATTCTTCGCGTTCCTGGCCACAATAGCGCCATCTATGCTGCTATAGCATATATCATATACCATACAGCAGCATAGAGGGTGCTAATGTGTCTGGGAACGCAAAGAATCACTTGCGTCCCCAGCCTGTCAGCTCCTTAACATGCCTTAGCATGCCTAAACTTAGCATGCCTAAACTGGCTTTTCACCAGCGTGGTGCAATGGTTATCACGCCTAAAGTCTCTAACTGGGTTAGCACCGCTTTGTGAATCGAGCCCTTGGTGTTAGCACTCAGACCTTAGATAGTTCCGGTGTGCTTTGATCCGGGAGGAAACCGGGGATTTCACACAAGATAGGAATTGTTTGATAACTATAAGATTATTCATTACTGTGTTATTATCTGTGCATGACTCTGGCTCGTTCTGACTACTCTTCTGCTCAGTGATTCTGTACCTCTGCCCATCTGATCTTGCTGCCGACTCTGCCTCTTTAAATCTTCTTGTCTCTGCCTTCCGATTTTGTACTGCATCTGTCTGTCTGTTGCCTACCCGATTAGGCTGACCACTCTACTCTCACCAGAGGGCCCTTGACTCTGGTGAGGGGCGCTGTACTGTTAGTACCCACCAGCTCCTCTGGTGAGGTATAGCTAAACCTATCAGTATTACTGTTGCACCAATCACTATACTTGCTATTGCTGTCACATCAGCTGTCTGATATACCTGCATTATAGGTGATTCTGCAGATCACCATATAATCAGGTATATATCTGCATTATAGGTGATACTGCAGATCACCTAATAATCAGAATTCTGTTTCTTGCTGACACAAATCGTTACAGAACAGCAGACTAAAATGTCTATGGACGTACTGTGTAGCCAGGTTGAGGCCTTGACCACAGCGGTGAACAATTTAACCGTATTGGTCAATAACCAACAGACTCAGATCACCCAGCTGTCTGGGGTGGTCCGGACCCTCCAGACTGCGACCGTACCAGTACAGTCCCCTTCAGTTATAGAGCCTAGAATGCCTCTGCCAGGAAAGTTTTCAGGGCACAAATCTGATTTACAGAATTTCAGAAACCGCTGCCTTTCTTACTTTGAGATGAGACCTGTTTCATCAGGGACTGAGAGTAAGAGGGTAACCTTCATTAAAACACTTTTATCAGAGGATTCACAGACATGGGCTTATAGTCTTCCCACTGGTCATGAAGCATTGACATCGGTTCAGAATTTTTTCAAATCAATGGCTATCATATACGATGATCCAGATATCGCGTTCACTGCTGAGAGGAAACTTAAAAATCTCAGGCAGGGACATAACAGTGCTGAGACTTATGCCGCAGAATTCAGACGGTGGGCAGTATCGGCTAGATGGGGACAGTTTGCCTTATTAGACTGTTTCTTATCGGGGTTATCCGATCCTGTTGTGGAAATAATGCTAAGTCATCCTGAACCTAAGACTGTTGATGATGCAATCTCACTTGCAGTAAGAATAGATCGCCGTATTCGTCATCAAAGGCAAGCTCGTGGTAGACACTCTGTGAGGTCTGTTCCCGTCACCTCCCCTACACCTTCTCCTATTCGGGATTAGACGATGCAGATCGGACATTCTAATTTGTCAGAGGTCGAGAAAAATCGGAGACGGACGGAGGGGCTCTGTCTATATTGTGCAGAAAGGGGCCATATAGTACAGAACTGTCCTAAAAAGGCGGAAAACTCTGCCGCCTAGGAGTAGCTAGAGGTACTACCCTAGGCGAGCCAGTGTTACCTCTAATCGATAATCGGTTACTACTCCCTTGTTCTATTTCCTGGACAGATCAAGTCCGGTCTACCCAGGCATTTATAGACTCGGGTTCAGCTGCCAATTTTATAGATTATGATTTTGTTAAGGAATTGGGGATCCCCCTGCTCCCCTTGGGCAGACGGATTGTACTCACAGCAGTGTATGACTCTCCACTTCAAGGGAGTCAACTCCTGTATCAAACTCCGGGATTGTTATGTCATGTGGGGGTATTGCATAGAGAACAAATACAGTTTTTTCTGCTTAAAATGGCCACTTCCACTGTAATCCTTGGGATGCCGTGGCTGAAAAAGCATTCTCCTCAGATAGATTGGAGCTCCGGCCAGTTGCTAAGCTGGTCCTCCTTTTGCCATCATCATTGTATGGAGAAAGTTGCTGTTTGCACCACCAGGATTCAGGTGGAAGGGTTACCTGCACAATATGCAGAATTTGCTGATGCATTTTGTCCTAAATCGGCAGACAAACTTCCTCCACACAGAAGTTTTGACTGCCCATTGAGTTAAGGCCTGGTTGTATGCCCCCTAGAGGTCATTTGTATAACTTGTCCGCTCCTGAATAATTCGCTATGCAGGACTACATTAAAGAAAACCTTGCCAAAGGTTTCATCCGTCCTTCTAAGTCTCCAGCCGGAGCAGGGTTCTTTTTTGTTCAAAAAAAAGATGGTGGGCTCCGCCCCTGCATAGATTATTTAGAATTGAATAAAATTACCATAAAAAATCATTACCCACTCCCGTTAATTGACGACTTGTTCTCCCAGGTTACTGATGCGTGTGTCTTTTCTAAACTCGATCTAAGAGGGGCATATAACCTGGTACGCATAAGGGAGGGTGACGAATGGAAGACGGCATTTCACACCAGACGAGCACTACAAGTACCTTGTTATGCCCTTTGGGTTGTGTAACGCTCCTGCCGTCTTCCAGGAGTTGGTCAACGAGATTTTCCGAGAGGTCCTGGGGCAATTCGTCTTGGTATATCTAGACAACATACTAATTTTCTCACCCAGTCTAGCAAAACACAGGGAGCATGTAAAGTTTGTCCTGAAAAAATTGAGACAGAATTCTTTATATGCAAAAATTGAGAAATGTCTTTTTGAAGTGTCGGAAGTTCCTTTCTTGGGGTATATCATTTCAACCTCAGGACTCTCCATGGACCCCAAAAAAGTAGCTGCCATCTTGGAGTGGCCGCAGCCCATGGGGCTGAAGGTACTCCAAAGATTTCTTGGCTTTGCCAATTATTACAGAAAGTTTATCAAGGGATTTTCTTCTGTAGTGTCACCTCTCACTAACCTCACCAAAAAAGGATCTGACACTTATAATTGGTCACCTGAAGCACACTCTGCTTTCTCATCTCTGAAGAAATTGTTTTGCTCCGCCCCTATTTTGCGGCATGTGGATGTCACTTGTCCTTTTATAGTTGAGGTGGATGCATCAGAGATTGGGGTTGTACTGTCTCAACACTCGGGTTTCCAGGGCAGATTGCATCCATGTGCTTTCTTTTCACGTAAATTCTCTCCCGCTGAGAGAAATTACGATATTGGTAACCAAGAGCTGTTAGCCATTAAACTCGCGTTTGAGGAATGGCGTCATTGGCTCGAGGGGGCAGAACATATGATTACAGTCTATACTGACCACAAAAACTTGGGATATATTGTAGGGGCCAAGAGGCTTAGTCCTCGACAGGCCCGCTGGTCATTGTTCTTTTCGAGATTCAAATTTATCATTACGTACAAGCCAGGAAGTAAAAATGTCAAGGCAGATGCCCTGTCTAGATGTTTTGAGCCCGAGACAGTACAGCCACCAACTCCCGAGAACATACTGCCCGAGAAAGCTGTCGTGGCAGCCACCGAGACATGGAAGGATTGGTCGCTTACTTTGGGGCCCTATCAGCAGGACGTTCCCGAAGGGAAACCTGATGGAGTTCTATTTGTACCACTTCATTTTCATCTGCAAATTTTACAATTGTTCCATGCACATAAAAATGCAGGGCATCCTGGGGTGGCCAGAACGCAGGATCTACTATCTAGATGTGTGTGGTGGCCATCACTGGTCCTAGATTGTAGGGAGTTTGTCAGAGACTGTGCAGTCTGTGCCAGGAATAAGCCATCCAGACAGGCTCCTGTAGGCCCCCTGCAGTCATTGCCAGTGCCTGAGGAACCATGGACCCATTCATCTTTGTGGGCGAACTGCCCAGGTCTGAGGGGAAAACAGTTATATGGGTGGTAGTCGACAGGTTCAGCAAAATGGCTCACTTTATTCCACTGGACGGACTCCCCTCTGCCCAGGAACTGGCAGATCTCTTCATTCAACACATTTTCCGCCTACATGGCATACCAGAAAATGTGGTGTCAGATAGGAGAGTCCAGTTTGTGTCCAAATTCTGGAGCCTTTTGTCATCATCTTGGAATGAACCTGTCATTTTCCTCCGGCTACCACCCACAAACCAATGGGCAAATTGAGAGGGTTAATCAGTCTTTAGAACAGTTCCTTAGATGCTATGTGGCTGATGCGCAGTTAGAATGGGCAAAGTTCTTGCCATTCACAGAATTTGCGCATAATAACCTGAAAAGTACCTCTTCAGGCTTTTCTCCCTTTCAGGTGGTGACAGGGAGATCTCCCAAATTCTCTCCATTGCCAGTGGTATCTTCTCCTTTTCCTACTTTGGAAGAGTGGCAGGGATCTTTTAAGGAGATTTGGACCATGGTCAAAAGGAATCTGGAAAAGGCCTTTCAGACCCAGAAGAAGCAGGCTGATAAAAAGCGATCAGTGGAATGAGACTTTGTGCCCGGGGACATGGTGCGGGATTCTACCCGACATCTGGTGCTGAAACAGCAAAATTGGGCCCCAGATTTATAGGTCTATACCCTGTTTCCAAAAAGATTAATAATGTCACTTATGTCATTTCACTGCCACCCAGTATGAGAGGTGTTAGGTCATTCCATGTGTCTTTGCTGAAGCCAGCTGTGCATGTGGATTCCTCTCTCCCCCCTCCCCCCCGAGATGATTGATGGGGAACCTGAATATGAGATTTTGGATTCTCGTCGGGTGCGTAACTCGGTACAGTACCTTGTTCACTGGAAGGGGTATGGGCCTGAGGAGAGATCTTGGGTGCCGGGCCATCGCATGCATGCTGAGGAACTTAGGAAAGAGTTTCATGAGTTGCATCCTGAGAAGCCATGCAGAACGTGTCCGGAATCCACGCCTCAAGGGGGGGGTACTGTAACAAACTTTGGAGAAGCAGTTGCGGTGAACAGTGCTACCACCGCAGCTGCCTCCAGCTCTCTGCCTAGCAATCTATCCATGCCTCGGGCGTCTAGCACACCAAGGACGGGTTTGTCAGTTGCACATAAGGTCGCCTTATCGCGTGCGCGCGCACAGACAGGACCTTTATGCGGGGAGGAGGCGCGTCAGCTGACCGGCCAGTTGGCTGACGTCAGAGGAGACACTCACCGCTCCTAATTGGCTGAGAGGAGTAGGCGTGACGGAGGGGTCTCCTCTGCTTCATAAGCCAAGCTGAATCACTCGCAACTTGTCTGCTGTTGTGAATACTTGGTTTTAGCGCTCAGACCTTAGATAGTTCCGGTGTGCTTTGATCCGGGAGGAAACCGGGGATTTCACACAAGATAGGAATTGTTTGATAGCTATAAGATTATTCATTACTGTGTTATTATCTGTGCATGACTCTGGCTCATTCTGACTACTCTTCTGCTCAGTGATTCTGTACCTCTGCCCATCTGATCTTGCTGCCGACTCTGCCTGTTTAAATCTTCTTGTCTCTGCCTTCCGATTTTGTACTGCATCTGTCTGTCTGTTGCCTACCCGATTAGTCTGACCACTCTACTCTCACCAGAGGGCCCTTGACTCTGGTGAGGGGCGCTGTACTGTTAGTACCCACCAGCTCCTCTGGTGAGGTATATCTAAACCTATCAGTATTACTGTTGCACCAATCACTATACTTGCTATTGCTGTCACATCAGCTGTCTGATATACCTGCATTATAGGTGATTCTGCAGATCACCATATAATCAGGTATATATCTGCATTATAGGTGATACTGCAGATCACCTAATAATTAGAATTCTGTTTCTTGCTGACACAAATCGTTACAGAGAGGCTCTCTGTGCCTTTCAGGAGAACAAATCTGTTGTTATCCGCAATGCGGACAAGGGAAGTGCAGTTGTTGTTTTGTTGTTTTGGACGCAGAGGTCTATAAATATGAGGCTCTTAGGCTGTTTGGAGAATCGATTACCTATCAATTTTTGGCCACAGATCCCACTCTTTCCGTAGATAGCTTTTGGCCTTTGGAGAATCACTGAGCATGTTTACCAAAAAGAGGCTGAATTTTTTATGGTGGAAGAGCCTATTATACCCATATTTCACCACTTTCCCAAGACACATAAACCGATTGCTCCTCCTAAAGGCCACCCGATTGTTGCGGGAATTGGAAGTTTGGGGGAGTGCCTGGGTGAATGGATTGACTTGTGCCTCCAGCTTCTTGTACAAAGGCTTCCAGGTTATATTAAGGATACTCCTCATTTGCTACGCAGTCTTAGGCTTCTTGAATGGAGGTCTGGATACAGGTGGGTCACGATGGATGTGGCCTCGCTGTATTCCTCTATCACGCATGGCCTTGCTTTCAGAGCACTTGAGTTTCATATAAATAATTATGGTACGATCTCCCCCATTTGTTCGGGACTTTGTCATGTTGGCGGTGGATCATCTTTGGTGAATAATTATTATTTTATGTTTGATGGGGTGTTCTATCTCCAGAGATGCAGAGCTTCGATGGTGGCAAAATTCTCTCTCTCCTTAGCCAATCCCTACATGGGATGGTAAAAGGAGCACTGCATCTTTGGAGAGGAGAACACCTTCTATCTTATTCTATTTACTGGTATAGTACATTTATAAATGACCTGCTGCTGATATTGGGGGGGGGGGGGGGGTCCTGACGACACCTTATCAGAGTTCTTACACTTCTGCAATGATAATACCCTTAATTTGTCCTTTACAATGTGCCAGTACCTTATTGAAGTCAATTATTTTGACCTTACATTATGGGGTCCATGTAGGATGGGGACAATAGAAACTAAAGCCTATAGAAAGGAATGTTTGGGCAACTCACTGCTATTGGCCTCTAGCTGTCACCCTCCACATACCTTGAGAGCAATACCATATGGGGAAATGACTTTTGCTGCTCAAAATTGTTCCAACCCAGATCTACTTGAACAGGAGCTAGACATTGTGTACAGTAGAGACCAATTCTGGATAGAGGCTACTGCAGGAATCAGATTGGAGTAGCACGTTTTCAAACTCTTGCTAAAAGACGAGAATACCTTTTAAAATAGAGATCTGCATCTGCACCTGCATCTCTATGAGATATGAGAAGGTGATTGCCACCGTTAAGATATATATCTCTCCTACATGCAAATCATAAATTCCTTATGATTTTATCCGACGGAGTCAGGTTTTCATCTAGACATGCCCCAACTCTTAGCTCAAGCTTATCACTTAGCCTCTACTAGTCAGCTAGACCCCCCCCCCCCCATCTGGTTAACCACCAAGGGTTCCTTTAAATGTGCTTATACAACATGCAGGTATTGCTGTGTACATACACAAACACGAGAGATTTTGTAGTTGTCACAAAACAAGGCATTTCCAATTAACTACTAGCTGGCCGCGTAACGCCGATGGGCGTGGCCACAGCGGCAGCCCAGAACCGCCTAACGCCGATCGGCGTAATGTCCTGGGGCTCTGTTTTGCAGGAGATCGCACGCATCTCCTGCTTGGTGGGCGATCGCCGCTCGGGGCTGTTACACGGCGAAACCGCCATCTATAAAGCTTGTACAGTGATGCGTTCTGGTGCAGTGCTGTACTTGGGACAGCCATGTGACACGGCTGTCCCCTCCATTGGCCCAGAAGTGATAGGCTGTCATAGGCTGAAGCCTATGACAGCCGATCACAGTGATGGGCTGGCGGGGGGAGGTAGGGAGTGGCCACTGCAGCACAAATAAAAAAGGCACATTTTAAATAACAAAAAACAACAAATAAATATTTATAAAAACAAAAACAAACACCTGGGGTGCAATCAGACCCCACCAACAGAGAGCTCTGTTGGTGGGGAGAAAAGGGGGGGGGGGGGAATCACTTGTGTGCTGTGTTTTGCGGCCCTGCAGCTTGGCCTTAAAGCTGCAGTGGCCTATTTTACAAAAAAAGGCCTGGTCTTTAGGGGGGTTTAACACTGTGGTCCTCAAGTGGTTAAACAGTACATCAATTCCAATCCAGCAATGTGGATTATATGGTTACATGTACTGTATTTCTTGTAACTTGCAATGCAATGGATGTACAACTCGTCCCTTGCGCCAGCATATATCAGAACACTTTAACGGTCCTGGGAGGTGCATCAAAAACAACATACTCATTGTCAGTTTGTCTAGTGTGTCTAAACATTTTTTGGCAGTTCATGGTGGAGACATGTCAGCTTTTAAGTTCAAGGGTTTAGAAAGAGATGTGTGACATTCTAGAGGAGATGACTTATACAGGAGGCTCCTCAAAAGTGAGGCCTTCTGGATATGGCGGTTGGGCACTCGTGTTCCACATGGTCTTAACACTCGATGGTATATAAGAGATTGTATCCACCCTTGGTGGAGGGTTTTGACCCTTTCTACTATCTACAGAGAGCGACTTTTTATTCCTGAGTGGGGTCAGGATAATCTCCCCACCTGCCTTTACAGTGGTTACCTATTGGTGACCCATGTTTGTGAGTACACTATTACTCTTTGTCATTACCCCCTTTGTCAATACATACTACACTATTGGGGCTCTTGGTGTACCTCTGTTTAACACTCGATGGGATTTTTTCATGCATTTCCCAAATCGTGTTGAAAAACGCTGCTCATTTTATTTATAAAGTCTGTCTAAGGTTTTTGATGCTGTCTAAGGTTGTGTTCATGTTGCTGTCTCTTTAAAACAAGTGACACCTATTTGGGTGGGTACTAATCCAGCAACTGAAGAATTACTGTGGCCTAAGGGGTACTGTTCTTACAGTAGCTGGTTTCAGACCTTCCTATCTGGCAGGACACAGCAAGTATGTCTGGGCACACACTACTCTAATCCAGTGCCACTTGCCTATGGAGTTCCACAGGGTTCTGTGCTATCACCACTACTCTTTGCAGTCTACATGCTCCCACTGGGCAAAATAAACCAGAACTATGGCCTAGGATACCATTGTTATACATATGACACAAAACTGTATCTGTCCTTCAAGCCTGGCGCCTGAGACCCATAAGCATCCATACATGCGTGTCTAGTGGATTTACAAAATTGGATGAACACCAGCTGGTTGAGGCTGAACTCTGACTAAACAGAAGTGTTGGTGGTAGGTGGTCAACACATGATGGATAAAGTTCAAAATGCTCACCACCTCAAACTAACAATTGGGGGAGATACCGTACAGTATAAAGACTCCTTGGGGTGATCCTGGATGGAAATCTAAAACTCAGACAGCAGGTATCAGCTCAGCTGTCATCAAGTGTTCCTTCTTCCATCTAAGAAATATAGCGAGAATCACCTTATCCCAGCTGAAGACCTACCTGCCTTGGTTCATGCATTTGTATCCTCCCGCCTAGACTACTGCAACGCCCTGTTCATCGGATCTACAGAAAAGGTTTTGCGCCCCTTACAGCTAGTACAGAATGCTGCAGCCAGACTCCTAGCCAATGCCCCCCGCAGCTCACACATCACCCCAGTACTGCAAACTCTTCACTGGTTGCCAGTAAAATGGAGAATCAATTTTAAGATCTGCCTGCTGACATTCAAGGCTCTACACCACATGGGACCCAAATACATAGCGGATCTATTGGAACGTACCCTCCGCTCTGCCAACAAGATGAAGCTGGTTATTCCCAGGACACACTTAATATTTGGTGCTCGGGCCTTTTCCTATGCAGCCCCTACTCTATGGAACTCACTTCTCTGGACAGCTTTAAAAAAAACCCTGAAAACTCACCTCTTTTTCCGAGCCTTTGAGACTGCAGAATGCAGGGCCACAGTGCTTTGAGTCCCCAGGGAGAAAAGCGCTATAAAAATATTATTGTTATTGTTACATACACCAATATAACTTGCTGTGTTTTACCTGTTTGTTAGCTATGACTAAGGAGCCATGTTGCTGCTCCGATACACGTGAGCTATTGCACTGTATTGTCCACTAATACTGCAATAAAAATTGGACTTTTAATTTCACCATCAGTGCAGCAGCGGGATTCTTTCTTTCAATTGATACAAGTGTGGCCTGCCGATTCCCTGCTCCCTGCTTTCTTTCAATCGATACATGTGTGAATGTGGTGGTTGCAGCGACCCAACTCTCCTTTACAAGCACTAAATGATTATGTTTTCTTTGCTCTGATATGTAAAGAACACCTAAACTGAGGCTGTCATATTTATTTCTTTTTAAACAATACAAGTTGCCTGGGCAGTCCTTCTGATCTCTTTGGCTGCAGTAGTCTGTGAATCACACACCTGAAACAAGCATGCAGCAAAGCAAGTCCGACTTCAGTCAGTGCAACTGATCTGTATGCTTGTTCATGGTCTATGGCTAAAAGTATTGGAGGCAGAGTCTCAAAAGGACAACCAGGCAATCTGCATTGTTTAAAAGGAAATAAACATGTCAGCCTTCATATCCCTCCTGGTTCAGGTGTGCTTTAAATCTATCTGGATGCTATGCACAACGGAGAGAGTTTTCAGTTAATAATTGCAGAATATCGAATGAAATTCTTAAACTATTGTACGCAGTCAGTGGACATACTAAATGTGCAATTAACACCATCAAAAAATAAAGCTTCATAGTCTAAAGTGTCTTAAGCTTGTACTCTGTCTTGCTTTTGTTTGGTTAAGCTATTATTTTACACGTCAATTAAGAAATAAATAAAAAAAAAAAAAACTCTGCATTTCATTATTGTATTATGTCAACTGCACCTTGCTTCACCTTGAAAACCCCAAACCACATTTCATCCGCTCATAGAAACTGACACTTTATTTTATGTCATTATCTGCAGCAATTATTGTCAGAGTAAATCATTTAACTATGTTTTTTTTCTGCTGATAATTTTTGAGATGTGTACTGTGGCTGAGTAACAACCTGTGTTCCAAACAAGTCATGTACTCAAAGCTACGCTTATTTTTACTTAACAAATACCTAATGTGACATTTACATTTGGCCCATAAGCAGCAAAGTTCACCTGATGCAGGGTGGCCCAATTATGGCTAAAGACCCTGTCTATCTGATCCTTTTATGCCTTTGGACATCGATACATCTTCCACTTAGGAGTATTACACAGGAATCAATCATTTGTCCAAAAAGAACATCACATTCCTATGTGCGCTTTGAACAGAGGTAGTGTTTCTACAGGCCATGAAGTGCAAATCAAACTGTGTCTGGGAGACTGGAGCTGACAAAAAGCCAGTCCCTATTGGCCATCAATTACTCCTAGCAAAAAATGGCATTTTCCTTTAATACACACACTAAGCGCCAAGACGTCTCAGCTTCATGGCTGCAGATTCTTTTTGTGAATAATTTCAAACTTAAAATTATAGTCTTTTTGATGATTAAACATCTACAGTAAAATACAAATTCTTGTTTTTCTTGAGAAAGTATAATCTTATCTACAAAAGCTTCAGTCAATGATATTTGATTTGTCTGAAATAACTGTTAATTTAGAGTATTTGCAGTTTCTTGCCAAAGCAGTTTGCAGAAAAAAGGTATTAAACCTTCAATAAAATGGAATTGAAATCATGATGATTTTAACATCTTTACAGAACCTGGAAGGATATGGGCCTATTTCCAATAGGAGCGAATTAAAGCCATTTTCTGCACGTGATTTCGGGTGCAGAATCACAGGCTATTGAAATCAATAAGCTGTATCCGAATCGCAGGTGGGGGAAAACCAAAGCTGCATGCTGCAGATTTCTGCAGCACACATCCAAATCCCCATAGCCGTGAATGTCATGGCAGAGAAACGGATATGAATTCGCACCAGCACGGGTGCCTCACTATTGGCAATTAGTCCTGTTTGCTGGAAGTGGTGATCAAACTTTTCCTGGAGCATCACACTTCTGCCACTTTTTAAAAAGTGTCTGCTTTTTTCCAAACCAGTTTTCAGTTTGATTTGAAAGTCTTACAGACAATTTACAAATATAGTGTCCAAGGTGGATGTTTCTTTATAGAAAACAGGCACTTCCCTTTTGTCAGAACAGACCACACCACTGCTTTACTTCCATGATATAGTAACCATCCAGATCAGTCATTTTTACAGATGTACGTATTTATCACTAATGTACACGTTTGTGTATTTACTTCTGCAGACAGGACTTTTGCACTTCCTCACATTAGTGTCTTGGAAGTTTATCCATTTAGCACTTCTTTGTGATTTGGAGTTGGTTACCTTTCTGGGCCAGAAATGCATATAAGCTGTTAGCCAAAATTTGTATATGAATACTATCATATACTGTATGTAATGATAATTTATTATGTATTTTGACTGTGTTTTCTATTTTTCTGTATGTGAAGGTTCTACATAGGTTTTGAAGAAGCAGGTGCTGCCCTGCTAAATGCATAGAGGTGAGATTTATGGTCAGTTGGTTTTGTCCAACTTCTATTTGCCAGATAGTTATTGTTGTGCAGCTTGAGTACTGTAAGCATCCTGGGGTTTCTATACTACTGAAGACTAAGATCTATGCTGGTGATATATATAGATATATCAGAGTCCTCAAGAATCCTATTCAGATCTATAGTTTTATGTTTGAATTTAGAGATGACTGAAGCTCATTATTTATGGACAATTATCTTATGTCTGGTGAAGCACTCAATACAGTACCTAGTCCTCTCTCACTTATTATAATTGAATAATAATATGAAACTACGACAAGCATTCAGATAATAAACAATGCACACAATAACAAACAATACACACAATAATTTTCTTTCATGTATTTTCATAAACACTCTTTTGCCCTTAAATATAAAAGACAAAATTGATGTTAATAGATATTTTGCATACAGGATGTTGTAGTCAGTGATGTTTTGTGTTTGAATTGTAATTACTGTCAAGATGTAAGAGGTCCGTGCACATCTCCCATGGGTAATGGCAGCATGACACTATACCCAAGACATCTTGCTAATAGGTCTCTGTGCAATTACTGTATGCTATATGATCACAATGTTAACCCTCTCATTCTCCAACAGACTTCAGGACAATGCTTTTTAATAACCCTTGTTATTCCATAGATACCAAATTGTGAACTCAGTCAGATTATTTTTCCATATATATTGTTTATAAATGTTGGTAACACCTTTGCTGAAATCTCTTGAAAATAAGGCAGTATTTTTGAATTTAAAAATAAGTTAAGAATAAAAAAAAAACATTGAAATAATGCCAACATTTTTTCTAATTTGTCTTTGAGGTTTAAGTGAAACAGATCATTTAACATTGGTTTAAAGTTTGTGGAACTAAACTATTAATGTATACGTTTGTTTAATCTTGTACTATAATAATGGTCTGATCTGTTGATGTGCAGACTGCTATCCCAGCTCAGTCTCCTGGTGTAATTTTGTAAGATACTGGTATTCCCTGGTCTGGGTCACTTGATCTATGTTTGCTCTCTGCCTATATCACCTAGATCCATCCTTGCTTCTGCAATTCCTGATGCCTGCAGATATGGAAACATTAGGCATTGGGCATAATCCACCCTAAGGACTCCCTGCTTGCTAAGCCTAGTACACACTCAAGATGGAACTTGGTCAAGGTTACTATTCTGGCCTGTCCCAGATCAGAATCTAGTGTGTGCTTAGGTGTTCCACAAGGTCACTTAAAATCTGGCTTGCAAGATATTTAAGAGAAACCTACTAACGTGTTCTTACATTTCTCATTACCCCTCTTTCTGGAAGCCACCCCATGGTGTTCTGTCTTCTCTCCTTCCCGCCATACACGTCACTCAGTACACGTCACTCAGATGTGCAAAATGTCCTTCAGATACCTACCAGGTTGTTAATAATAAACTTTATTTATAAAGAGTTAAAATTTTATGCAGTGTTGTACAATAGATAGTGGAGGCATAACAGGATATAACAATGTTGCACAGGGACATTATAGTGTTCAACAATGGTACACAAAATAGCGATGCAAACATTGTGGGGATAAGTATTGCAGATAAGTCACATAGTCCATATGGTGGTGGAAAAGAACACACAGGGACAGGGAGAAGGTCCATGCCAAATAGGCTTGATACTATTGTGTTGCTATAAAATGTTATGTGTGAACCCAATCAGAACCGAACCTGTTTCCAACAGCTCTATGCAGCAAACACTATTCCTGTTGTTCTGTGTAACCAGACCCTTCCAGCTCTGAGACTATTTTAAAAATCTCTGCTCAGCCAGCTCTATCCAACACTGCCAGTCCATATGGTAACTCTGATTTTGAACTTTGCTTAGCCAGTGGTTGCACCAGTCTGTTAGCCTAGTCCACTGTGACCTGTAAGTGCTCCCATCCATAGCCTGCTTAAAGACACAGATTATTGTGTACCTCTCCCCAGTGCTGCTCGGATACCCCTTTTCAAAATCCGGATCCGATTCGGATCCGGATACCCAGATATCCAATCCGGGTTGGATATCCGATTTCAAAATTTTCCAATCCGAATCGGATATCCGACCCTAGTATCTGGGATATCTGGCCGGATTCGGGAAGGATATAGGTAAACAGTCCATAGGAGTGTGGAGGATGTAATGGATGGTATGGGGGGATGAAATATATAGTCCATAGGGGAGGGGGGTATAGGTATACAGTCCATAGGGGAGGGGAGTATGGGGTTACACAGTCCATGTGGTATCATGTTCCTCTCAGTTGGTGGCAGGCAGTGATATATCGGGCTACTATTTGCAGTTTTTTCCTCTTCCCCCAGTAGGATATAGAGTTTCCTCTCCTCATCTGTGGAGGTGAAATCTGGGATGTGGGCGGAGAGTCTCTGGAAGTGGGCGGTCCTCAGCGGTGTATATTTGCTGCAGTGTAGCAGGAAGTGGGCCTCATCCTCCATAACCCCCTGGTCACATTGCCTGCACAGTCTCTCCTCCCGGGGCTTCCATGTCTGTCTGTGTCGCCCTGTCTCTATCTCCAGGTTGTGGGCGCTCAGACGCTCAAGGCCTGTCTGTCTTTGTGGTGGTGTAGCCTCTCCAGATATGGAGCCATTGTGTACTCCCTCTTTAGTGATTGATAGACAGCGAGTTTCTGGGAGTTCTTTATGTCCCTTCTCCATTCCTCTAGGTATCGGTCCTTGCAGCTTTCTATCGTTCCTTTTATTTGGGCTTTTGTCAGCCTTGGTTGGTGGTCTTGGCTGGGCTGGCTGTTGACGCTTTGTTTCAAAGCGCGTGGTATGGCCTCGCCACCCTGGCTCAGTGAGGCTTTATGGTGGTAAGTGCTGGGGCTGCTGCTCTGTATATGCGCCCAGTATGAGAGCGCCCTCTGCTGGATAGTCAGCCATAGTGGGAATCTGCCTAGCTCTGCCCGGCAAGCTGAGTTCGAAGTGCTGCGATGGACTTGGAGAAGATACTTGCAGAACTCTAGATGGAAAATTTCTGTTGGGCTGGAGTCCCATTTTGATTGGTCAGGGTAGGTGACCGGGCCCCATATCTCACTGCTATAGAGCAGGATTGGGGTGATGATGCTGTTGAATATCTTAACCCAGACTCTCACTGGTGGTTTTAGGTAGTAAAGTTGCCTTCTGATTGCATAAAACGTTCTGCAGGCTTTTTCCTTCAGGGCCTCTACTTCTGGTTTAAAGCTCCCCGTTTGGTTAATTTCCAGCCCCAGGTAGGTGTAACTGTTTGTGGTCTCCAGTGGGCAGCCATTTAATATAAATGAGGAGGTGGGCATTTTTTAGATTTTTCCTCTAGGACATCATCACTTTTGTCTTCTTTGGGTTGATGGGCAGTGCCCATGTGGTGCAGAAACTCTCCAGTACTGCCAGGCTGTCCTGTAGGCCCCTTTCTGTTGGGGAGAGCAGCAGGAGATCATCTGCATACAGCAGGAACTTCACCTCATGGTCATGCAGGAGGAGGCCTAGTGCTGGGGAGGATTCCAGGGCTGCAGCCAGTTGGTTAATTAATATGTTAAAGAGCGTTGGGCTCAGACTGCAGCCCTGCCTGACTCCTCGACCCTGCTTGAAGAAAGCACTTCTCTTCCCGTCCACTTTCACACTGCATTGGTTCCCAGTATATGAACTCTTGATAACGTCATAGGTCCTTGTGGCAGAGCAATCAAGAGCCTCTATTTGAAATCAGGGCGAGGAGCTTGTTCCCTAGGGGCTTTACATGCTGTCTGCAGCAGTGGATGGTTGGTGCAAACAACAAGAAGAAAACAAATCAGGAAGTGCCAAAAAAACAACTAGGTACATACTTGGCAGTAGGAGCCCTAGTTAATAATAAACATTACTTTCACTGTTATTTGTTGCTTGGTCTTTAGTACTTTGCTGCAAATAGCAGTCAACTATTTACTTGTGTGTGCTGTCTGCCACATAAGCAGGTCAATGGTGGAGAATGAGAAGGCTATATTTTTCTAGGGCATTGTGGCCTTTAACCTTCCCAGCGTTCAATTTCCCCAGGATTTTTGTGTAACCAGTGATAAAATTTATTTTTAAAACTTTTTTTTTCCTGTAACTTGCCAAAATGTGTCAAGCAAGGGTCTAGTATACAGTGCAGGAGAGTATTGATGTGTATGCATGTTTATACTGTTCACAGCATGTTTTTTTGAACGGACATTTCTGTCCATACCGCTAGGGAGGTTAATCCATGCACTGTTCAACATGCATCCATGTCATTGTAAACCAGCAATTTCACAAGAAAGGTTTATGCTGTTAATGTTTTGATTCTTAATGGGCTCTTTTAATAATACATATTCCAAGAAAGATTTCCTTGCCATACAATCATGTCAATAGCTTCCCTGTAGATATTTCAGGTTTATTCCCTTCTGCATTCTCTGGAATCCTCAATATGCAGACATTAGGGCCCATATGCAATTCACTTTTTCTCCTGAGTTTTCTCCTAGGTGATATTTTCACAACTTGTTATAAAATGCATTTTAAGCCACCAGCAAGCAAGAATATACTCCAAATAATTTTGATAGTACTTTTTCACAAATTTTTGGATACTTGTTCAATTATAAAATGCTAAAAAGTTAGTTTAACCACTTAAGGACTGCAGTCTTAAAACCCCTTACCTTAAGGACCAGACACTTTTTTTCCATTTAGACCACTGCAGCTTTCACGGTTTATTTCTCGGTCATGCAACCTACTATCTAAATTAATTTTACCTCCTCTTCTTGTCACTAATACAGTTTTCTTTTGGTGCTATTTGATTGCTGCTGTTTAGTTTTTATTATATTCATCAAAAAGGACAGGAATTTTGTAAAAAAAAATGATTTTTTTTAACTTTCTGTACTGACATTTTTCAAATAAAGTAAAATTTCTGCATACATTTTTGTCTGAATTTATTGTGCTACATGTCTTTGATCAATAAATAGACACTTATTGTATTTTCTTTTTGTTTGGGTAAAAGTTATAGCATTTACAAACTATGGTGCAAAAAGTGAATTTCCCTAGTTTGAAGCATCTCTGACTTTTGTGAGCACCTGTCATGTTTCATGAGGTGCTAGAATTCCAGGATAGTATAAATACCCCCCAAATGACCCCGTTTTGGAAAGAAGACATCCCAAAGTATTCACTAAGAGGCATGGTGAGTTCATAGAAGATTTTATTTTTTTTGTCACAAGTTAGCAGAAAATGACACTTTGTGAGAAAAAAAAAGGTTCCTTTTCTGCTAACTTGTGACAAAAAAAAAAAAAATGAAATCTGCCACGGACTCACCATGCCCCTCTCTGAATACTTTGGGGTGTCTACTTTCCAAAATGGGGTCATTTGTGGGGTGTTTACTGTCCTGGCATTTTGGGGGTGCTAAAATGTAAGCACCCCTGTAAAGCCTAAAGGTGCTCATAGGACTTTGGGCCCCTTAGCACACCTAGGCTGCAAAAAAGTGTCACACATGTGGTATTGCCATACTCAGGAGAAATAGTATAATGTGTTTTGGGGTGTATTTTTACACATACCCATGCTGTGTGGGAGAAATATCTGTGTAAACGAGAATTTTTTGATTTTTTTTACACACAATTGTCCATTTACAGAGATATTTCCTGAAGTGCAGGAAGTGCAGGATGTTCTCAACTCGTGACCTGGACGTGGCAGCAAAGAACATGGGCATGAGATGTATTGGGTGCGTAGAACAATAAGACCGCAATACATTCTTTTTGACTAGACCCATGTTAAGGAGAAGGCCCAAAAAATGTTAACTTTGGAAGTTGACGGGACCTCAACCTCATCATTGCTATCGGTCAGAGAGCCACTGCTGTTCACCGGTTCGTATTCTGATGATTCGTCGGATGAGGCCTCCCAATCGCACACACCCCACTGGGTCAGAATCTCTGCGGCCTCTTCAGCGGAATACCCCTTTTTTGCCATGGTGGACTGCTAAATTTATGGAGTATTCCTCTTAGACTACCCAGGAAAAAGAGCACCTACCTAGCAAAAGGGAGTACTTGTGAAGTAGAAAGCTGTGGTCACTGAGTTTTGCTAAAAAAAAAAAAAATCTTACAAAAAAAAACAAAAAACCCCAAAACCTTAGAGCGCCACAGTGTTTACAGTGTTTTTTTGCAATGATCAGAAAAAAAAATTCTGTCACTGCGGTGGGGCGGGTGAGAGTTTGGCCGGGTGATCAGAAGCCTGCAGGGGCAGATTAGGGCCTGATATGATGGGTAGGAGTGCTAGGGGGTGACAGATGGTGTCAGGAGGTGATTGATGGGTGTCTCAGGGGGTGATTAGAGGGCAGAATAGATGCAATCAATGCACTGGGGAGGTGATAGGAAGGGGGTTTGAGGGGGATTTGAGGGTTTGGCCGAGTGATCAGGAGCACACACGGGGCAAATTAGGGCCTGATCTGATGGGTAGGTGTGCTAGGGGGTGACAGGTGGTGACAGGAGGTGATTGATGGGTGTCTCAGGATGTGATTATAGGGGGGAATAGATGCAATCAATGCACTGGGGAGGTGATTAGGGGGGGGGGGTCTGAGGGCGATCTGAGGGTGTGGGCGGGTGATTGGGTTCCCGCAAGGGGCAGATGAGGATCTGATCTGATGGGTATGATGGGTAGCAGTGACAGGTGGTGACAGGGAGAGATTGATGGGTGATCAGTCGGTGATTAGAGGGGAGAACAGATGTAAATAATGCACTGGGGAGGTGATCAGGGGGGTTTGAGGATGATATGAGGGTGTGGGCAGGTGTTTGGGTGCCCGCAAGGGGCAGATTAGGGTCTGATCTGATGGGTAGCAGTGACAGGTGGTGACAGGGGGTGATTGATGAGTGATCAGTGGGTGATTAGAGGGGAGAGCAGATGTACAGTAAATAATGCACTGGGGAGGTGATCAGGGGGGGGTCTGAGGTTGATCTGAGGGTGTGGGCGGGTGTTTGGGTGCCCGCAAGGGGCAGATTAGGGTCTGATCTGATGGGTAGCAGTGACAGGTGGTCACAGGGGGTGACGGGGTGATTGATAGGTGATCAGGGTGTGATTAGAGGGGAGAATAGATGCAAGCAATGCACTGGTGAGATGATCGGGGGGGGGGGGGGTATGAGGGTGATCTGAGGGTGTGGGCGGGTGATTGGGTGCCCGCAAGGGCCAGATTAGGGTCTGATCTGATGGGTAGCAGTGGCAGGTGGTGACAGAGGGTTATTAATGGGTGAGTGATGGGTGATCAGTGGGTGATTAGAGGGGAGAGCAGATGTAAACAATTAACTTGGGAGGTGATCTGAGGGCGAGTCTGCGGGCAATCTGAGGGTGTGGGCTGGTGATCAGGTGCCCGCAAGAAGCAGATTAGGGTCTGATCTGATGGGTGGCAGTGACAGGTGGTGACAGGGGGTGATTGATGGGTGATTGACAGGTGATTGACAGGTGATCAGTGTGTGATTACACGGGGGAATAGATGTATACAGTACACAGGGGGGGTCTGGGGAGGATCTGAGGGTGTGTGGGGGTGATCTGGAGCCCCCAGGGGGCATTTTAGGACCTAATCTAAAATATAGCATTGACAGATAGTGACGGGGGCGATTGGTGGGTGATTAGGGGGGTGATTGGGTGCAAACAGTGGTCTGAGGGGGTGATCAGGGTGTGGTCTGAGGGGTGCTGTGGGCGATCAGGGGGCAGGGGGGCAGGATCAGTGTGCTGGTGTTTTTACTACAAGGGCTGCCTCCTCCCCTGGTGGTCCCTTGATCACTGGGACCACCAGGGGAGGAGGCAGCCTGTATAATACACTTTGTATACATTACAAAGTGTATTATATACTTTGTACACGGCAGATCGGGGTTAACAACCCGCCACCACTGCTAATTGGCCGGTGGGTTGACGCCGTGGGTGGGCGGAATCTAATGCCGGCGGATGGGCGCGCCAATCAGTCCCCCAGGTACCGCTGCCGATCGGCGTTACGCGGTCCTGGGGGTGCCACTTTGCCGCCACCAATTGGTAGTGGGCGGTCGGCAAGTGGTTAAAGAGAAGATGAAAAATGATCTCCTAGGAGATAACTCAGGAGAAAAAGTGAATTGCATATGAGCCTTTGTGAGAATAGTGTGCGGTGAAAGCATGGTGGTGGAGATGGTGCTATGTTTTACCCTAAGTAAGCACATTCTCTCTGAACTAAGTCTGTGGCTGCGGTCCAGTTGTGCCATTCTTAACACTTTTGGTCTATGTACAACTATAAAGTCAATAAAAAATGGGGCTAATTATTTGCTACATGTGTATTAGCTTAATGTGCAATAGTTCAATGTCAGATAAGATTTAGACAAGCTCTGCATATGAATTTGGAAGGTTCATTCGTTTGTTCTCTGGATCCAGTAACTGCTATGTATTCTTTGAAAATTCATTGGGGAAGCTTATCAGTGCTGTATTGGAAGTAAAAACAACACATTTAAATTTAGCATATTACAGTAGCACAAAACTTTATTTATTATAGACAAAATTTATGCCAAAGAAAGATGATGATTTCAATAGAAATGAAAAGGCCATTATATATATATATAATATATTCACTAAAGTCACTTTAGGTAAAATTACCCTTATGCAAACTAAATTTCCTTCAAGATTTTACATTTTAGGAAAGTAAAGTGTTCTGTCAATCTACAGTATGGTTCACTTTTTATTCTTCATGCACAAAGGGCTCCAATTATAACCTAATTCCGATTAACTATGGGTTGATGACAATTTCATTACTCAAAAAATAAATTTATTAGCCCGTGGTAACGTGTTGTAACTATAGCTTCTTCGCTAATAAGGCAAAAGTTTAACTGCTGTTAGAACTTTAGCTTGACTGCCATCCCTCTGCAGTTATAAGACTTGTATAAAAGGATAAATTATGGCTTCAATGTCGAAAAATCTTGAGTTACAAGGATACATTTTATAAGTGTTTTAATTTCATTTTTGGTCTATAAAATATCGGTTATAATTCACGTTTTATTCAAATTACCATCATTTTGACAGCACCACAAACTGCATATAAAAGACAGCTTAACTTAATTTGAAACTGATTTTGCCAGTACTAATGAAAAAAAGGATTAATTAAAGATAACTCTTTGGGCAGAATTTAATTGGCTTCTTAGAAAAGGTTATTTCATAAGTTTGGTTTTACATTTGAAAAGAGAATGTATTCACTTTTAAGCATTGAACAAAAATTAATTATAGTTACATAGTTAATTTGGTTGAAAAAATTCATCCGTCCATCAATTTCAACCAAGAATTACAAAACTGTTCAATAATGGAAACAATATCAGACTGGATTTGAAAATAAACAGATCTACGGTATACCTTGGTCTGTATCTGTGGTTTACATGGCTCTGCCCACTATGATTGAATTCACTGTACATTTTTAAGTTTTGTGATTTGTGATAGATGCAAATGTTTTAAAAAGCATTTTAGTGGTAGACTTTTTGGTTTCATTTGACCTCATGTGGTGTTGTTCATGTAGATGGCAATCAAAGCTTTTAATAAAAGTATTTAAAGAGAGTTTGAAGTGACTTTAAAAACAGCTTTTTAGCTTATATTCTACATGGGGATGTTTGCCCCAGCTAAAACGCCACTCTCCCGTGGCTAAACGAGGGGTCTTTACCCCCCAAATCCCCTCCGTGGTGTCCGGGGATCGCTTCCTGTTGAGGCAGGGCTAATGGCTGCAGCCCTGCCTCTCAGCACGTCTAGCAGCGCTGATCGCCGCCTCTCCCCCGCCCCTCTCAGTCTTCCTTCACTGAGAGGGGCGGGGGAGAGGCGGAGATCCGCCGCTGATAGACTCGCATGGAGGCAGAGCTACAGCCATTAGCTCTGCCTCCAGGAAGAGCAAAATCTATGACCTAGTTGGTCATGGATTTTGCAGGGGGGGATTGGGGGGGTTAAGACCCCACGTTCTGCCGCCGGAGAGCGGCGTTTTAGCTGGGGCAAACATGCCCATGTAGAATATAAGCTAAAAAGCTCTTCAGACTCTCTTTAAAGTGATAGCATGTTTTCTACTCCTTTTAAAAACTGGTAAAGGGGTCATATGAACTTGAATGGCCCCTGCGAAGGAACACACTCTTTCTCCTTACCCTGAGGTGGGGTAATGTCATTCTAAAGACAAGGAAAATATTTATATGCTTACATCTAGAGATGGGACGACGAATCCGGCGAATCCACGAATCCCTCGAATATTGGGAAATATTCGAGATTCGTGGATTCGAATCCCGACGCCATTTTCCACTTTACGAATCCGCCGAATCCCGACGCTGCATCGCCGCGCATCCGCCGCTCGCACTCGTCCTCCTCCGACCCGTGCCTCCTCCGACCGCCCCGCGCCTCCTCCGCCTGGCCGCCCGCATACTTTGTATCAACTCACCCGTCCAGTGGAGCGCAGACAGAGCGGCAGACCTCTCGCTGACTTCCTGGTTCCCTCTAGTGACGGCTTTTACAATGACGTCATCAGTTAAAGCCGGTCCGGCCACTAGAGGGAACCGAGAAGTAAGGACGAGGTCTGCCGCTCTGTCTGCGCTCCACTGGACATGTGAGTTGATACTTATGCAGGGGTGAGCGAGGAGGCACGGGGGACGGAGGAGGCCATGGGGGTGAGCGGAGGAGGCACGGGGGGGGGGGGGGGGGGGAGCGACACCTACCTACCTACCTACCACTTTACCTACCTACCTGCCAGTATACCTACCTAAAGGCCCCCTATACGTACCTACCTACCTACCGGGCACTATACCTACCTACCTACAGGCCCCTATACCTACCTAAAGGCCCCCTATACTACCTACCTACCACTATACCTACCTACCTACAGGCCCCTATACCTACCTAAAGGCCTCTATACCTACCTACCTAAAGGCCCCCTATACGTGCCTACCTACCTAAAGGCCCCTATACCTACCTACCTAAAGGCCCCTATACCTACCTACCTACATACCTACCTATACTTAAGGCCTTATACCCTGCTACCTATACTGAAGGTCCCTTTAACTACCTACCTACCTACAGGACACTATACCTACCTACCTACCGGCCACTATACCTACCTACCTACAGGCCACTATACCTACCTAAAGGCCCCCTATACGTACCTACCTACCTACCTACCTAAAGGCCCCTATACCTACCTACCTACCTAAAGGCCCCTATACTTACCTACCTACCTACCTACCTAAAGGCCCCTATACCTACCTACAGGCCTCTATACCTACCTACCTACTTAAAGGCCCCCTATACGTGCCTACCTACCTAAAGGCCTCTATACCTACCTACCTAAAGGCCCCTATACCTACCTACCTACATACCTACCTATACTTAAGGCCCTATACCCTGCTACATATACTGAAGGTCCCTTTAACTACCTACCTACCTACAGGACACTATACCTACCTACCTACCGGCCACTATACTTACCTACCTACCTACAGGCCACTATACCTACCTAAAGGCCCCCTATACGTACCTACCTACCTACCTAAAGGCCCCTATACCTACCTACCTACATACCTACCTATACTTAAGGCCCTATACCCTGCTACCTATACTGAAGGTCCCTTTACCTACCTAAAGGCCCCTATACCTACCTACATACCTACCTATACTTAAGGCCTCTATATACCCTGTTACCTATACTGAAGGCCCTATACCCTGCTACCTATACTGAAGGTCCCTTTACCTACCTAAAGGCCCCTATACCTACCTACATACCTACCTATACTTAAGGCCTCTATATACCCTGCTACCTATACTGAAGGCCCATATACCCTGCTACCTATACTGAAGGCCCCTATACCCTGCTACCTATACTGAAGGCCTATATACCCTGCTACCTATACTGAAGGCCCATATACCCTGCTACCTATACTGAAGGCCCATATACCCTGCTACCTATACTGAAGGCCCATATACCCTGCTACCTATACTGAAGGCCCATATACCCTGCTACCTATACTGAAGGCACATATACCTTGCTACCTATACTGAAGGCCTATATACCCTGCTACCTATACTGAAGGCACATATACCCTGCTATCTATACTGAAGGCCCCTATACCCTGCTACCTATACTGAAGGCCCATATACCCTGCTACCTATACTGAAGGCCCATATACCCTGCTACCTATACTGAAGGCACATATACCCTGCTACCTATACTGAAGGCACATATACCCTGCTACCTATACTGAAGGCCTATATACCCTGCTACCTATACTGAAGGCCCATATACCTTTCTACCTATACTGAAGGCCCATATACCTTGCTACCTATACTGAAAGCTACCAATATTGAAGGCACCCATACCTAGCTAGCTATACTGAAGGCACCTTTACCTCGCTACCTATACTGCGGGCAACTATACCACGGATCGCACAATTCGTATGTGCAGGATTCGTTAGATTCGGGATTCGAAAGGTTCGAGATATTCGAGAACCTTTTTAGATTCGGATCCGGATTCGGATTCGAAGAAATTGTGGATTCGTCCCATCCCTACTTACATCATTAAAGGCAATGTTACCTCAAGTGATATTATCTTTACCACTAATGCAGAAATTCCCATTTAAATGTATTTTTTTCTTTTTTTTCCCAAAAATGTTCATACAAAGCTATGAGAAATACTGTGTCAACATTGGCACATTAATCGGTATAAGAATACAGAAAGAGAACATCAACACATCACACCTATGCCAAACATAATCCCCTCTAATCCCCCCCCCCCTTCAGGAGTAAAACCTCCCTCATCTCTCCCTCCTTTTAACACCCTTTATGCCCCCCCAATTGGTCTTTGAAAGGCTGAATATTTTGAATAAATGTGACATTTAGCTGAATTAATAGTCATGCTTACACGAGTATGTTTCTCCCTTCCCAAAGTTTCTCTTGTCTGCTTTTATTTATTTTTCTTATTGCCAGCATGGGAGCTGGTACCTTGTATGTGATGTCAGGCCTAGGCACAGGACAGGGAGAATTCATAGAGATATTGGGCCATATGCAATTCACTTTTTTTCCTGAGTTTTCTCCTAGGAGATAATTTTTATTTTTCAATTTAAATTAACTTATTAGAACTTTGCAATGGAAAAAGTACTGCAAAGTAGGTGAAAAGAACTGTCTAAATTATTTTGAGTATTTTTTTGCTTGCTCGTTGTATCACCTAGGAGAAAACTTAGGTGAAAAAGTGAATTGCATATGGGCCAGTCAGTCTCCTATGGTTTGTCACCTTGCCTATCAGCAGAAAAAAAGTTGAATGCCAGAATGAGTCAGTTTGCAGCCATTGCTTAGTTTTCACAAGGTTTGCCTAAATATATCCTGTCAAAATAATGTAAACAGGAGTGGTCATAAAAGCTAGCTCTTCTCTGCAGCACAGCAGCTACACTGATAAAGATAATGAGCAGATGTGTATTCATTCAAACTTTTTTTCGTGAACAAAGATAAGATGACACAAACAAAAGATCATTCTTTGCAACTGAAGCCACATGCTGACAAGATGGTGATAGATTTTAAGATTAATTTTTGAAATACTGATTTTTCAAAACTATTGTACTTGCTTTTCTGAAAATCATATTCAAATTTTTACAATCTGACCATTTATGTGTACCTGAAGGGGAAAAAAGTCATGGATGCCATGGTTGATGTATCATATGTGTGTGACAATATTTTGTACGTTATTCTTCTTTGAATTTGCTAATAAAAAGAAAGTTAAAAACAAAACATGGTTGCTTCCTGATTCTTAATTTCCATAGAAACTTGGTGGCCCCCTCTCCTGGCCATCCAATCTTCTGTGTTATACCTCCTGTGGATCTTGTTCTTAAATGGCTGTGCACAGCAGAAATCAGATTTGTTTGTTTTTGTTGTTGTTGTTGTTGTTTTTTTATATTGTTTGGAAATCTGGCCCTATGGCCACATTTAGAGGAAATCCAGTCATGAGCAAAAAGTATCTTAACTTGATAGATAGCATCACCCAGTAGGAAGTGAGTTTAAAGCTATCAAATCATTCATCAGTTAACACGGATGCATTTCTATCATATCTACTGTATATGAAGACATTCGTTAAATACAACTCCTGAAAGTAGTATTTATGTCTATATCAACTTATCTGAGCAACAGAAATCTGTAATAATTATGTGTAGTGGTACAAGACTTTTAAACTACAAATAAAATAAACCCATGCACAAAATAGAGAGCATGCAAGGTCATTCTGAATACTTCACAACATAGCGTGCACAACAGAGCAAGATCTAGTGGTTTACATCGATTGCCAACTTGCCTTCAATAAACATTGTAAAATAAATCTGTTATTATTCATTATTTTCTATGACTCAGAAGACACTCCCTATGAGGGGATTGAAAAACTGTAACACATATTGGCCCAATGTGTTGATATTTAACAAATAAACTCCAGTTTAATCAACAATGTTTATGAAAAACTGAACTACTAAAGCCTTGAACTGACAGGAATATGTACAATTATATTAAACACTTGTAAAGGTGTATGGGGCTAAACAATTATTTATTATTATGATTGAATTGGTTATACTGTGTTCTTGGAAGAATGTCTAATGCAGAAACAAAATAATGTCTGAAAAAAGTCATAACACTATAAAAATACATATGAAGGAGACTTAAATGTACAGTATATGATTTATAGAAAATGTACATATTGTGATAATATATTAGAATACTAATATAATGATACTAAAGAGGTGAAAAAGTGCTAAAAACAACAAATGTGACAAAAAAAGTCTGATACTTAAAGCAGACTTGAACCACTTTAACCTCCCTGGCGGCGAGCCCGTGCTGAGCACGGGCTATGCCGCACAGGAGGATTTCTCAGGCCCTGCTGGGCCGATTTGCACACTTTTTTATCTGCAACACGCAGCTAGCACTTTGCTAGCTGCATGTGCACTCTGATCGCCGCCGCTCCGCGCCGATTAGCAGCTGCCACTCGCCGCGCCGGGCCCCCCCCCCAGACCCCGTGCACTGCCTGGCTAATCAGTGCCAGGCAGCGCTGAGGGGTTGATCGGGACTCCCAATGATGTCACAACGTCGATGACGTCAGTGACGTCATGCCGCCCGTCGCCATGGCGACGGGGGAAGCCCTCCAGGAAATCCCGTTCTTTGAACGGGATTTCCTGATCGGAGATCGCTGGAGGCGATCAAAGAGGGCGGGGGGATGCCGCTGCACAGCGGCTATCATGTAGCGAGCCCTATGCTCGCTACATGATTTAAAAACAAAACAAAACTGCTCTGCTGCCCCCTGGCGGTTTTTAATAGACCGCCAGGGCGGTTAAGTAATTTTTTTATCTCTTTGTACTACTGCCAAAGCAATAAATGATTTTACAACGTTGTGGGAAGATAAAAATTAGTCACTATGTTTAAAAATTGAGAACAGATGATAAAAATCTGTTGAAAAACATTCAACATGGTGGAAAGTAATTTGATTTAGAAGAACAACTGCAGAGGCCTGGCCTTTTTTAAAACAGGTAGATTGTATTAATTTAAAATAACAGGAAATTAGACCAAGAACAAGTGCATTACCTTCTTATTTCTGAAATAATGATAACATAAAGGTCCTCCTTCTTTTCATCTAGGACTCCTCTACCCCCTGTGTCTGCACAGTATCTGGGCAGACAACATACCACATCCTAACATAACACACATTTAAGATGATCTGATCACCACTTCCTATATTATTAGTAATATTACAGACCCATAGGTCCCATATCTGTTTGAAATTTTTAAGGGACAACCTCTGATATAATACTGTACAGTTTTTTGTAGCTGGTCATAATTTTAATTGCTGTAATGGGAACTGAGCATCATTTTTAACTCCCAGGGCAGCTCAATGGCAAATTAAAAATGCATACTAAAAATGTGGTTTATTATTTAACCACTTAAGGACCACAGTGTTAAACCCCCCTAAAGATCAGGCCATTTTTCTCTAAATAGGCCACTGCAGCTTTAAGGCCTCGCTGCAGGGACGCACAACTTCTTTGGTGCTTATACCTAGGCTGGTTTTTCTACCTTGTGACCTTGATCTGTAATATGGTCCAATTCAGGCTTGGGGCACTATACTAGACAGCAGCTTCCTGTCATGTCGTTAACTTCTGGCTCCTATGTATTCTACGAATAGATATTATATCTGACCATATTGGTTGCACCTATTCCTCTGTGAGTGTGTAACGATGGGTGTCAGCAACCAGAGAGAGAATCTGATTCTTGGCGATCTGCAGTATCCCCAAGAATACAGATATACCTGATTATTGAGGATCTGCAGAATCGTCAATAATCAAATATGTCTAAGCTCTAAACACCTGAGTGTGTAAGTGTTTTGGTGCAACAGTAACCTTTGGACCACCGGGTAGCAGGTGGTCCAATCAGTAGAGAAGATTCTACTGCAGTCAAGGACACCTGGAGAGGGAGTCCCCGACTGATACAGAGTAGTGTCCCCTCTGAGGAGCAGAGGACTCCTGCGGAATGCTGAACCCCCTGGGGGAGGTGACAGCCCAAAGGTCAGACAGGCCGGGTCGGCAACAGAGTATCAGATATACAAGGTACAAAATCAGAGCTCAGAAGAATAGTCAGGAATGCTATAAGTCATAACAGATATCAGAACAAGGCCTAGTCTGAGGTGTGAGGTCCGTGATCTCAACACCCTGGGGCTATGCTAGAAATTCACACAGATGATATACAGTATTCCTAGTCTGGGGTGTGAGGGCCGTGATCTTGACACCCTGGAACTATGCTAGAGAATAACACAGATGGTATACAGTATTCCTAGTCTGGGGTGTGAGGGCTGTGATCTCAACACCCTGGAACTATGCTAGAGAATAACACAGATGGTATACAATATTCCTAGTCTGGGGTGTGAGGGCCGTGATCTCAACACCCTGGAACTATGCTAGAGAATAACACAGATGATATACAGTAATCTGTTTCCACCACACTGAAAGACCTGACTAAGGTCTGAGTGCTAACACGTAAGCATTCGCAATGCCAGACAACCAGCAACTGAACAGCAGGAGATATATATAGTAAAGCACTCCACAGCGCCGCCCAACTCCCATCAACCAATCACTGACTGAGCAGGGATCAGCTGACCGTCCTGATCAGCTGATCTTCCTCCTATTGGTATAAAGAGCTTGTCTTGCAGCGCGCGCGCGCGTAGCTCTCCATCTGTGTGCACTACTAGGTCCCGACAACCCAGACACATGTTGCTGCGGGGAAACCGCCGCACTGGACGCGGAATCCGCCGCCTTACCGTCAGAACACGCGGCGGCCCCCACGCCATTCCTCCCATGTGCACCACTAGTTCCAGACACCCCAGACGCATGCTGACGCTGACAAACTGTCAGAACACACGGCGGCTTTTCCGCTATTCATCACAGAGTGGTTAAAATCTTGCAAATTATAGTAACCTATCTGGTCCCTCACTGAATCTAGGATATGGTGTTTCCAAAATCCCTACTACAGCACAGTTTGGTAATTGTTTGCGATAGCTAAAAATTATGTTGTTATTAATCTTATGACTAGTGACATATAATCATATTGGTCACGCCTATTTATGCCCTTTGTGAGTGGATATGACCCTTTTGGATTTTTCTCTTTGGTCTCCTCACAGAGGCAGATATAGGCATCATCAAGATATACCTGCTTGGCAGATATTTGTTGTGCTATTTGTGACATCAACTTTGAAATTTCTGAAAACTTGGCCACTCCTATTTTTGTTTTCTGTGAGTGGTTATGACCTTAACTAATATACTTTACAGGTCTCCTCACATGGGCGCTATATGGGCGTCATCAAAGGCACAGGTCCCTGATTGTACTGGCAGACTATTGCTGTAGGGAAATATATTATTTATTGGTGGCCTTTCTACATTGTCTCATACAGTAGCAGCACTTTTGTATTTGCAATAATTTTCAATGTCAGTTTACTTCCTGACATATCTTGAATACAGTGTGTGTGTATCTTTTAAAAATTCCTTCTAATAAAGTGCAGTTTTTTGAGCAGCATATACTGGTTCGTGTTCTCTGATTTGTTTTGCTTGTTCTTTACCAGTGCTGGTACCTGCACAATATAAACCACACACTCTATATACATTTTTCTATATCTATAATCCTTACACTACCTGATCGACTTCAGTAAGATCAAGGAATATACTGTACGTTTACAGTCAATTTCTCTCCTACCATAGAATATACATGGTTTAGAATTGTATTTCTTCATTTTTTGTTTTTTATTTCCAACATCAGGTAAGATACTTAACAATGTTGAAGTTGTTGTTTGGCATTGGCAAAAAATAATATTTACTGTAGTTGCTTTGTAAGCAGACCCTAAAAAATAGGTAACATTGAGAATTTTGCAATATTGTGCTTTTAGTTTGTTATGAGCAAAAAAAGGTATTTTATTAGATAACCATTTCACTATATATGTTTTTTAATCTGTTTCTCTTATGTGTCTAACTAAAGAAATATATTTATTTAATGCTTTTTAATAAATATCTATTTAACATTAACAATACCTTAGAAATACCAATCAATTTGAATTGAATTGAATTGAATGAAAATATTATTTTATAATAACAATAAATATACAATAATAATACTATTTTATATCATTTCAAAGTATACAACAGTGTTATTATGGACCAAAAGGAGTTTATAAACCTTTAGATGGATTGTTTTCAATACACGCACTCAGTCCATTTGGTCCAAGAATTAACAGATGATCCCCAAATTATTTCAATTTGACAGAAAATCTTCCAGGAACACAAACAAACGCTATACAGCTTGCCTCTCCCATTTGTTATTACACAGTAGCCATTCATAAGCATCTAGCATGGTGGAAGAAATCCATAGAAAACTATATCCACTGCTACAAAGCAATAAAAAAAGTATTTTAACCACTTGCCGACCGCCCACAGCCGATGGCCAGCGGCAAAGTGGACGCCAAAAGGACCGCAATACGCCCAAGGGCGTTGCGTCCTTTCGGCATGCCGGGGGAGCGATCGCGTCATTGATGACACGCGCATCTCCCGGCAACTGGCTCTGCCCAACCGCGACGACAACCTGCCGGCCGTTCGGAAGCGCCGGCGGGTTATTAACCCCGCGATCGCCGCTACAAAGTGTATAATACACTTTGTAATGTATACAGGCTGCCTCCTGCCCTGGTGGTCCCAGTGTCCGAGGGACCACCAGGGCAGGCTGCAGCCACCCTAGTCTGCACCCAAATACACTGATCTGCCCCCCCGCCCCCTGATCGCCCACAGCACCCCTCAGACCCCCCCCCCTGCCCACCCCCCAGACCACTGTTTGCACCTAATCACCTTCCTAATCACCCATCAATCACTCCCTGTCACTATCTGTCAACGCAATTTTTTTAAAAATTCCCTAAACTTCCCCCTGGGGACTCCTGATCACCCCCCACCCCTCAGACTCTCCCCAGACACCCCCCCCTCCCCTGTGTACTGTATGCATCTATCCCCCCTGATCACCTGTCAATCACCTGTCAATCACCTATCAATCACCCATCAATCACCGCCTGTCACTGCCACCCATCAATCGCCCCCTGTCACTGCCACCCATCAATCAGCCCCTAACCTGCCCCTTGCGGGCAATCTGATCACCCACCCACATCAGCAGACCCGCCGTCAGATCATCTCCCAAGTGCATTGTTTACATCTGTTCTCTCCTCTAAACACCCAATAATTACCCATCAATCACCCCCTGTCACTGCTACCCATCAGATTAGACCCCTATCTGCCCCTAGGGCACCCAATCACCCGCCCACACCCTCAGACCCCAGCCCTGATCACCTTGCCAGTGCATTGATTGCATCTATTCCCCCCACTAATCATACCTTGAGACACCCATCAATCACCTCCTGTCACCACCTGTCACCCCCTAGCACACCTACCCATCAGATCAGGCCCTAATTTGCCCCGTGTGGGCTCCTGATCACTCGGCCAAACCATCAGATCCCCCTCAGACCCCCTTCCGATCACCTCCCCAGTGCATTGATTGCATCTATTTTCCCCTCTAACCACCCCCTGAGACACCCATCAATCACCACCTGTCACCCCCCTAGCACTCCTATCCATCAGATCAGGCCCAATACAACCTGTCATCTAAAAGGCCACCCTGCTTATGACCGGTTCCACAAAATTCGCCCCCTCATAGACCACCTGTCATCAAAATTTGCAGATGCTTATACCCCTGAACAGTCATTTTGAGACATTTGGTTTCCAGACTACTCACGGTTTTGGGCCCGTAAAATGCCAGGGCAGTATAGGAACCCCACAAGTGACCCCTTTTTAGAAAAAAGACACCCCAAGGTATTCTGTTCAGTGTATGACGAGTTCATAGAAGATTTTATTTTTTGTCAAAAGTTAGCGGAAATTGATTTTTATTGTTTTTTCACAAAGTGTCATTTTTCACTAACTTCTGACAAAAAAATAAAATCTTCTATGAACTCACCATACACCTAACGGATTACCTTTGGGTGTCTTCTTTCTAAAATGGGGTCACTTGTGGGGTTCCTATACTGCCCTGGCATTTTAGGGGGCCTAAACCGTGAGGAGTAGTCTAGAAAACAAATGCCTCAAAATGACCTGTGAATAGGACGTTGGGCCCTTTAGCGCACCTAGGCTGCAAAAAAGTGTCACACATGTGGTATCGCTGTACTCAGGAGAAGTAGTATAATGTGCTTTGGGGTGTATTTTTACCCATACCCATGCTGGGTGGGAGAAATATCTGTGTAAACGAGAATTTTTTGATTTTTTTTTTACACACAATTGTCCATTTACAGAGATATTTCCTGAAGTGCAGGAAGTGCAGGATGTTCTCAACTCGTGACCTGGACGTGGCAGCAAAGAACATGGGCATGAGATGTATTGGGTGCGTAGAACAATAAGACCGCAAAAATCAAAAAATTGTCATTTACAGAGATATTTCTCCCACCCAGCATGGGTATGTGTAAAAATAAGCCACAAAACACACTATACTACTTCTCCTGAGTACGTCAGTACCACATGTGTGGCACTTTTTCTGTACCCTAAGTGCGCTAAGGGGCCCAAAGTCCAATGAGTACCTTTAGGATTTCACAGGTCATTTTGCGACATTTGGTTTCTAGACTACTCGTCACGGTTTAGGGCCCCTAAAATGCCAGGGCAGTATAGAAACCCCACAAATGACCCCATTTTAGAAAGAAGACACCCAAAGGTATTCCGTTAGGAGTATGGTGAGTTCATAGAAGATTTTATTTTTTGTCACAAGTTAGCGGAAAATGACACTTTGTGAAAAAAAAAAAAACAATTAAAATCAATTTCCGCTTACTTGTGACAAAAAATAAAATCTTCTATGAACTCACCATACTCCTAACAGAATACCTTGGGGTGTCTTCTTTCTAAAATGGGGTCACTTGTGGGGTTCCTATACTGCCCTGGCATTTTAGGGGCCCTAAACCGTGACGAGTAGTCTAGAATACAGATGCATCAAAATGACCTGTGAATAGGACGTTGGGCCCCTTAGCGCACCTAGGCTGCAAAAAAGTGTCACACATGTGGTATCGCCGTACTCAGGAGAAGTAGTATAATGTGTTTTGGGGTGTATTTTTACACATACCCATGCTGGGTGGGAGAAATCTCTCACCCACAGCTTTTGAGTGCCTTGGCACTGTAGCAAGGGCTTATGGGAGCTCGGTCTGGGCAGGAGGAGGGGGAGGTATTACTAGCCAGAGATTTCAGAGGCTGAGGGGAGGAGGGAGGAGGAGAGGGGACTGAATTTGTCACATTACACACAGGCAAGCTGATAGCATCTCCAGCCCTCAGCCTGTGACAAACAGAACATGGCTGTATCACAAGAATAAATAACCGTAAACTACTGAAGCTGTTTGCAGCTAGATTTGCTGTGTAAAGTCTAAACTTTAGATAAGATATATAGACAAGTTACATGTTCGTTTTTCATCTCGGATCCGCTTTAAGTTCCATACTAACACCATCTGCAGCTAACTGCAGCTGGCAATAATCTCTACACACAGTGGCAGTGTTAAGGGGCCCATACACTTACCGATTTTCCCGCCGATATACAGCTGATTTGATCACTGTGAAACGGCGGTGAAATCATCGCGCAAACGCTGACCAAACGATCGATTTCCATCCGAAATCAATCATTCCTGTCGGTTCCCGTCGTTCCTGTCCGTGCGGAAGATTTTGCTCGATCGCCGGCGGGTCGGGAGTGCATCAATAGCAGTGTGTCAATAGCGGTGTTCGAATGCCCGACAAACGCCACTAGCGGCAATACATTACCTGTTCCGCCGGCGCGAGTCCCTGCTCTCTCCGCTGCCTCTTCTTCGCTGGGCTCCGAGTCCAGCAGGCTTCACTTTTTCCCGTCCCAGCAGGAAGTTTAAACAGTAGAGCGCCCTCTACTGTTTAAACTTCCCCCGGCAGGAAGTAGAGTGAAGCTGGAGCCGAGCGCGGAGAAGAAGACAGCGGAGACCAGGGGACTCGCGCCAGCCGGATCAGGTAATGTATGCGGGGGCCCGGGGAGCGGCGGCAGCAGAGGCAGCTGCACAGATGGTGAATCTATTTCATGCTGAAATCGATTCACAATCTGTTTGCAGTAAAAGCAGTCATATGATCCCTCTCTGATCAGATTCGATCAGAGAGGGATCTATCTGTTGGTCGATCTGATGGCAAATCGACCAGTGTATGGCCACCTTAAGAGTGATCTAGCCCCTAGCTGTCATGGCCAGGGGTGTTGCTAGCCCCATAAATCAGTGGCACATGTCCCGGATCTATTTTGGGGTGCCGTGGATGTCCCCCAGGCAGAGTCAGCTGTGGTGCCTCAATGGCAGGCATGCTGAGAGCTGTGGTGCATCAATCAGAGGTATGCTGGGTGCTGTGGTGTCTCCATGTGGGCATACTGGGTGCTGTGTTGCCATGCTGTGTGCTGTGTTGCCTTTATGGAGGCATGCAGGGAGCTGTGGTTCTTCTATGGAGTCATGCTGGGAGTTGTGGTGCCTCAATCGAAGTCCAGTGGGAACATGGGAGGGGGTCCACTTGAAGCTCAGGGAATGCTATGGGGGAACTGCCAGATAAACTGGTGGCAGGCCAGTCTGCCCAGCAGAAATCCGGACCAGTCAGCACAGAAGCCAGGTAATTCTGCCTAGCTATGTTTAAATGACATTGCCTATTTACAGTATTATGCTGCATTTTGTGGTTATTGTTAAGTTTCTGCAATGAGAGGACTGCAGTCCAAGGTTCAAATTGGCTTCCATTCTCTAGTGCAGGCAAACTAGTTGTATCCTAGCACTCTCTTTCGGGGGGGGGGGGGGGGGGGGGGAGCTAGGTACGTTGTCACTATCACCCTGATGAAAGTCTTTTACAGATAGAGGTGCTTCCTCAGAATCCTGCAAAACCAAACTCTTCAGGCTGTGGCAAGCCACTCTTCAGGGATTTTACACCTGTTTCACCCTCTATGTTCGGGGTGTTTATACCTGCTTCACCCCCTTTACCTGGTACCTTCCTTAATCTCTTCAGATTACAAGGGTGGATCCTTTTCCCTCTGCTGTTGTGGATCCCTCTGTATGGACAACGATCCTGGTCACAGTTACCACTCTCGTCAAAGGCCCAAAAGGAAAATCATCTTGTTTACTCCCTGTGGACAGGTGCTGATCACATCTCCTGCCTCCGAAAAGACATATACTGTAACCTGCAGAAGTGTGAAAAATAAAAACACATCAACATTTCTTCTGGGAAATTGATTAGCATATCAATGACAACAGATGTTCCCAACTGTCCTGATTGGACCTTTGCCCCCCTTATGTCCTGAGGCAAAATGCGTACCTTAGGTCGGGAAGAATGTACTCTCTGCAATCTTTCAATTAAGAGTACCTCCTCACTTACCCATCTAGCATGAGGATAAGTGCTTGAATTTATATGGACTGTGTGGTATTGTCTCGTGTTGTGACCCGTGTAGTGAGGATGGTGTTACCTGTGTTGACATTCCCTTCCTCAGGATTGCTCTCCCCACCCTCTTGGTCACCTGAAAATGTGGCTGGATCTCGATTTTTACTTCTTGTTCCGAGAACCAAACCCTTTTGCTCTCCAGCCTTTACGTGTGTACAGTTGTCTCAGAGGCACCCTCTGTTGGTGGCTCCTGTGATATAGTTCCCCGTTCCTCTCCTGTAGGAGAAGTGACGCTTACTGCTCGTTTCCTCTCCAGGCTAGAACCATCTCACTCTGGAGAACCAAAACAAGGTAATCCCCTACCACACACTCCACCTTTTGCATGTACCCATTGTAATGCAATGTACCTTTTAACAAAACTTTGGATCGGTGCATTAGTTCCGGGAGTGTGACATGCCAGAGCAGATTTACTCTGCTGTTCACATCACACTTCCAGCACACCTGACCCTTCATACCTTTCACCAACATTGTGCCATGATATTATATATAAAAAATATATATATATGCTCTCGCGGACTTCACCTTTGGAAGCTCTCACCGCACTGCAAACTCTTCCCCCATCCCCCCTTCTGTACATACGCGGCCATCGTATGCACAGAGTACAGATGCCACACACCTGTTGCTGCTTTGCAGGTGAACCTGCAATGCTCTTACTCATTTTCGCATTTACTTACCTAGAACTCCATTGATCGCAACCAGCTCTGCTAGAAGTCCTGTTTGCTGTACCCTCTAACCAATATCTGCCCCTGCTACTCCCTCCATACTACAAGAAATAGCTACCTCCCTGTAGGAAGGAGCTCTTTGCACTTTAACTATACAGGGCGCGGGGCTACACACGCCAGCCTCAGATGCCCGCATGATAATCCCTGAATGCCCACTTGGTAGGCAGTCCCATGGCAGACACTTTACTGGTACACTGACAATGGCAATGCCTTGCTTACTTGTAATTGCCCCATGAATTGCTTCCAGTTCTGTTCTTTGTGCTATACTTGGCAGGAGCTGGAAAAAAAAAACACTTGACCAATCAGTGGATGAGGAAAAAACACACAAACAGCCCAGCATTGACCTCTTTGTCAAACTCTGGCCCTGTCCACGACAAAAACGGAAAAAAAACGTTTACCACTCTGCAGTTGCGGCGACGGACACCTGGATTGGTCAACTTCCTTTTTACTCCAACTTTGGTACACCCTTATGCACTGTTCCCCATTTTACTCTACTGGGAACTCATGCTGCACCCCTCGTTAAGGTGCCTCACTTTAAGGAATAATCCCATAAGTAACCCTGTCCAGATAACCCCCCCCCCCCCTCCTGCAAATCACTCCCTGGGAAATATCTGACTGCTACGTATCTCCATATTGAGTCCTGGAATGCCAGATAAGATGGCTGCAGTGCACTCACTCATAACAACCTCTTAATCCTATACACGTTTGGAAAGGGAGAAAAAAGAAAAAACAATCAGAAATACATAGCATTCAATACCGACCAAAAATCGCAAATCGGAATACTTTACCAGACTTGAAAATAAACATGTTTACTATCACCAGTAAGTACTCATTTCTCATAATAATTAAAATCACTTTCATTTTACACACGGCATATAACATTCAGACTGCTATCATTCTTCCATACTATCTTACACAATACCATTCAACCATACCACAAATACTAAACAGCTTATCTTGAGAAGTATTTTTTCTAAAATCTCGGTAATAATTAATATCCCAATAATTGAGTTACCCCCAGTATCCCTCCTTTTTTACCAAAAAATCAATTTTAACCCATTCAGGTTCCGTCGTTTTCACGTGAGAAATGTTCACTTCCCATTCATTAGCCTATAACTTTATCACTACTTATCACAATGCACTGATCTATATCTTGTTTTTTCCGCCACCAATTAGGCTTTCTTTGGGGGGTACATTTTGCTAAGAGCCACTTTACTGTAAATGCATTTTAACAGGAAGAATAAGAAAAAAATGGAAAAATTCATTATTTATCAGTTTTCAGCCATTATAGTTTTAAAATAATACATGCCTCCATAATTAAAACTCACGTATTGTATATGCCCATATGTCCCGGTTATTACACCGTTAAAATTATGTCCCTATCACAATGTATGGCGACAATATTTTATTTGGAAATAAAGGTGCATTTTTTCCATTTTGCATCTATCACTATTTACAAGTTTAAAATTAAAAAAATATAGAAATATTTCATCTTTACATTGATATTTAAAAAGTTTAGACCCTTAGGTAAATATTTACATGTTTTTTTTTTTTTATTGTAATGTTTTTTTTTTTTTTATACAAAAAAATTTATTAGGGTACTTTTGGGAGGGTGGGAGGTAAACAATAGATTTATAATGTAAATGTGTGTTAATTCTGTTTTTTTTTTTTTTTTCAGGTGTAGTATTACTTTTTGGCCACAAGATGGCGGCCATGAGTTTGTTTACATGACGTCACTCTAAGCCAGGGGTAGGGAACCTATGGCTCTGGAGCCAGATGTGGCTCTTTTGATGGCTACATCTGGCTCACAGACAAATCAGTAGGGATTGATTCACAAAGCTACACTGTGCAAGCAGCACAGCTTAGTGTGGCAGCGCACGTAAAATGTTACTGCTGTAGCATGCACTACTAACTTACTCACGCTACCCCCAAACGAACGGCTGCTACAATTGTTTCACTCTGGACCCTGTCAGGTCCAGTGACTTTGCAGAACAAGATCCCTGCACTTTTATTGGCTAAATAGGCTGTCTGTCACTCGACAGGCAGCCTATTGAGCCAAAGTGCAGGGATCTCGTCCTACAAAGTGAATTACCCCCCAAGTCAGCTAGCTAATTGTACAAGCTGTTAGTCTGTATTTCTCCTGTCTGGCTCTCTGGGAAATTGCTGATGTTGCTGAAACCCAAGAGAAGCTGAAGACATGTCTGACACTTCGGCTGCCCAGCGGATCAACTGTATACACATCACCATAGCAACAGGGACGTGAGCCCTACTGTCCCAGTTTGAAACATATTGTATGGCTCTCACGGAAATACATTTTAAAATCTGTGGTGTTTATGGCTCTCTCACTCAAAAAGGTTCCTGACCCCTGCTCTAAGCGTAGCACGCGCTTAGAGTGACACATCGGGAAGGGAACGGCCAGAAAAGGCGCAGCTTCCGAGAGAAGCTGTCGCTTTTTCAGCGGGGGAGAGGAATCAATGATCGGGCTCCGTAGCCCGATACATTGATTCCTTGGCTACCGAATCCGCGGCCGGGAGTGCGCGTGCACGCGCACGATAGGCCGCGGGGGCGCGCGGTAGCGCGCATGGTTCCTGGACGTAGAAACTACGTCCAGGAACCAAAATAGGTTAATCTTCCTACACTAGACCAGATCTGTAATAACTTTAAGTGATGCTGGGACTTGTAGTTCCTCAAAAATATATTATCAAGGAAGAAAAATATGGAAAACTGCTAGCATCAGAAATGGGAGTGGCTTATTAATTTGCACTTAGACCTTAAAAATATATCATCATTTTACTCCTAAATAGGGATATGGACATTTTTTCTTCTAAACTTAAAACTCAAGTACAAAATATAAAAAGAATTAAATGACTTCATATCTTGTAACTATCATATGTCACACGACATGCTAAACATGATATATGAAGTTCCTCCTAGTTTAATAAATGTTAGCACTTGTCTTGGATGCAGGGCATGCATTTTTCAGTCTAGCAGAGGCGGTGTATGCCTGTGCGATTAACCATTCAATTGCAGCATGTGTTTAGGGACGCGCAGCCTTTCCCCCCACCTTTTCTTTACTTTGTAACTATGTAACTGTCAGGTTAGCTGCTCCCAGCCCCTCCTCCTGAGTTTCCTGTTTGCATAATAAGTAGTAGCAGATTTGCATATGATTTGCATCTGAATTGAATGCAAAGTGTGCAGAAAATCTATTTAGGTGCTGCACACTGAGCTGGTGGTCATTTCGGATGCAGCCTTAGTGGTATGCGCTGGCGTTCTCCTCGCTGTTCAACCAAATGTAAGTTACACATTTTTTTTTTGCTTAGCTGCTCCCAAGGTTTTAAATTTAGGTTAGGTCACTTGCCTGGAGGTTTACCTCACTGTGGCGCAAGTGTCTAGTATAATATACTTTGCATGCAAACCATATTGGAAGCTAAAGTTCCTCCTAGTTTAATAAATGTTAGCACTTGTCTTGGATGCAGGGCATGCAATTTTCAGTCTAGCAGAGGCGGTGTATGCCTGTGCGATTAACCATTCAATTGCAGCATGTGTTTAGGGACGCGCAGCCTTTCCCCCCACCTTTTCTTAACTTTGTAACTATGTAACTGTCAGGTTAGCTGCTCCCAGCCCCTCCTCCTGAGTTTCCTGTTTGCATAATAAGTAGTAGCAGATTTGCATATGATTTGCATCTGAATTGAATGCAAAGTGTGCAGAAAATCTATTTAGGTGCTGCACACTGAGCTGGTGGTCATTTCGGATGCAGCCTTAGTGGTATGCGCTGGCGTTCTCCTCGATGATATGTGATATGCCAAATAACAATGTGACCCAGAGTTACATGTTGCCTTAATGGCCTGCTGTTAGCGCATGCAGCAAGCTGCATACCCCATACAGATTTTTTTGGTAACCTCAATGTTTTTCCGCAATTTTTTCCCAGATGAATATTGCCTACACAGTTTTACAATATTCTCTAGAATACAATACATACAATACACAATGCAACATTTCCTCTGCAGTGGCATCTAGAAACATTGATTTTTCAATATCTGTGCTTTATTAGTGCGGTGGGGAGGAGCATTTTTCACTTTTTAACCTCTGGGTGGCGCAGAGGGATGTGGTGCTTACTGGCTGGGCAGACCAGATTTTTATTATTGTCTTATTTTGTTTGTGGAGCATCAAAGTCAAACATTGTACAGTTGCAAGACAAATATCATTTCAACAATAAGGTAGCAGCGACTCTGCATGCCTATCTGCTAGGATTCATTACAGGATTTGACAAAAACATAACCTGATAACCATGTTAAAATATTCAAAAAGAAATCAACTCACGAAGCACCACTGAGTAACGATATATGAATGTATATACATCTGCAGCATAAGCTCAGGGACGGATCTAGGGGGGAGCAAGCGGGTCTCTTGCCCCAGGCGCAGTTTGTTGAATTCTTAAAAAGGCGGCAAAATGTGGATGGAGAATGGCAGTTTAGGCGCCAAAACCTGACCTTGCCCCAGGCGCAACTTGGGGCAACTTGGTCTAGATCCGTCCCTGCATAAGCTACATCAAGCATATATATTCTGCTCAAAAATAACACTTCTACTGACTAAGTTTACTTATCAGCAAAACTGTGCCAAACTTCACTTTATTTTTTAATCAGACACATTATAGGTCTGGGTGACAACTGCTATTATAGCAATAACTGACATTTTATAAAACCCGTTCCAAAAAAGATTAGAAAAGCTGAAACCTGTCACGGGAAGAGACGGACTTTAGATGCTCTGTTCAGTTCGGCATTTCAATACAAATCTAATACTCTGATAAAAAAGGCATGCTTGGAGATGTAGTCCTCCCTGTATATACACATATATACATACACACATTTTGTGTACAGCTGCACAGAGCAGAGAAGGCGTGTAACAAACTGACTTCTCTCCCAGCATGGGAGGGCAGAGCAGAGCAGAGCAGCAGCAGGGATTGCTGCACGAGTAAATCGCTCAACACAGTCAGATTTTTTTATTTTTCTTTCTTTCGCTGGACATTCCCACAACAAACACATTAGTAACACATTCCAGGAACATCACATTCCTCCATGTACAACCAGGAACTACATACTTTCTTCCTCACTGAAAAGACCATACACCAGCACTTACAAGCACCTACAAATAGGGAACTGTCTTTGTTGGTCTATATCTGGTCAATCATCCTTCATTTCGCACTAACTCAGAATCATCTTTATTATTATCGCCAAGCACACCGCATGGTGTGCCCGGAATTGCTTGTGGTACACATGGCAAGAGTAGATCAGGGACATATAACAACACATGGCAAAACATAGCAAAGGCAAGTAGGGCATACATGCATGCATACATACATTTAGGCCATCCCAGTCTCAATTAGAGTCTCGAAGGGGGGGGGAGGGTCAGCGTTTGCAGCTGAGAAGAAGGGATGCCTGGGGCTAGAGTGTCCCCGGGATGTAGGCCGGGGGGGGGGGGGTTGAGTTCAGTGAGTTCAGCAGGAGAACAGCTTGGAGGAAGAAGGTGTTCATGCGCCTAGTGGTCTTGGCGGGGATGGATCTGAGGCGGCGTCCCAGTGGAAAGGTCTCAAAGTATCGTCTGCCCGGGTGGGAGGGGTCGAGTAAGATCTTGGAGGCCCTTGTCTTCATTCTCGTTGAGTAGAGGAGATCTAGCGAGGGCAGGTGGGCACCGATGATCTTTTCTGCTGCTTTTATCACTCTTCGAAGTTTGTATTTGTCTTTGGCGGTTGCTCCAGCGTACCAGACGATGATGGAGCAGCAGAGGATGGATTTGATGGTCGCGGAGTAAAAGCTGCTGAGCAGATCCCGTGACATTCCGAATTTTTTCAATTGGTATTCTCTACCAAACTTACTATATCCTCTTCACCCACTGACCTGTAAAATCTACATACCTCACAAACAACAACAGTCCAACATAACATATCAAATACACCACTCATTCACACACCATGGATAAATCCCTTATACAGGGTAAATTCAATCCCTGGAGCTTTAACATCCCCTGCAGAAAGCAGTGACAATTTTCGGACTGAAGCTGCTACAGCATAGCACCAAGTTAACCAGGCCGAGGTAAGCATATTTTTCTCTCACCTTCTTACAGTGGAATGCGCACTCTCTGTACAGCCTGGAAAGTTAAAGCTATGGTGTTCCTCCAAAGTGTCCGAACAGAGGTGCTGCCAATCGCTCCAGGGCACTCCCAGGGACACCAAATTGATATAGCGGGGAAAACCGCTTTGATGGGTTTATCCAGGTGATCCAAATTAATGTTAACCTGTTTCTAAGCATGCATTAGAAACCTGGAATCATAGAGACACAGACACCATCTCTCATAGATTCATGATTAACAAGTGTTTATTCAGATGTAGTCCTTTCTTTTTATAGCTTACATGACGTACAATTAATGTTTATTACTTTTTAGGGAGGGTTTATTGGTTAGTAGAGGTGTGCATAATTATTTAGAAGGTGTGTACATATTTAACATAATTAACTATGATGCAATCAACAGCTCAGTGTCCTGTACTGCAATGTAGGCTCTGGGTAAGGTTGCCTTTGCCCTGTTCTCAGCAGGCCCTGTCCTGACCTTCACTACTTGCTTTATTTTTTGTTTTGTCTTGTAACTGGAACAGAGCTGGGACATTCCAGAAACAGAGCTGAACAGCACACTGTAGCAAGTTACACATCAGAATACACAGTATAAAGCAATATATATATATGAATATTGAAGAAAATGAGCAATGACTGTTTGGGGGAGGGGATCTAATCAATCAATCCTGGATTTAAATCAATAACCTATGAGGTAAGTTTTTCTTCTGTTATAGAAATCGGTATTTACTGTTTCATGTACACAACTGAAGATCTTTACTAATAAAAAATTATTGTTAAAAAAAAAAAAAACCTTTGAGGTAAAGAATGTTATTCAATACCTAATCAATAATATCAAAATACAAATAGAGGAGCGCAAGATGTAGGGTTAAAAAATTCCTTCTTTTTATTTTACTTTATTTTATTCCTAATGGGAACCAAATACAAAAGGATATATGCAAATATATACGCACATACATATAACTACATATGTCTACTAATATCTAAGTCTCCACACGATCAAGAGCATACACCAAGAAAAGGATTAATAACAATCCACCATACATTCATTCAATCACATCCATATCCATATCAGGCCCTCTGATGACCCTTTAGGGATTTAGAAAAAATATGAAAAAATAGATAAAAATTCTAAAAAATATATATGATCATATATATATATGGGAACGATTACAGTTTCCAGAATATAAAAAACAATAAAACTCGTTCCAGTAAAAAGGGTACTCAAAAGATTTTTCTCCACATATACAGGGACCTTGTCCTCTCATATACCGGTAGCAATATTACATCTATATCAAGATAGGGTCCTTTCCACAGAATCAGACCTCACACCAGAGCTTTTGAGGGCACAGTTCCTACGCTTGCAGGTTCTTCACAACTGGTTAGCCTGATTGGCCGATTACTCACGTATCCCCAGATAGAGCCAGTCCCTCACGACCGGGAATTGTCCGCACAGGGGTCCGTTTCTGTATTGCAGCGGCTCCTGACTCACACACGCTGCCCGCAGTGTACGCAGCTGTGTTGCGAGCTTCCGCGTGTCGGCTGGTTGGGGCGTCTGACGTCACTTCCATGCGTCCCAGTTGCCTCTACTTCCTATAGTCCTGCGTTCCAGCTGCCTGTGTCACACACAGTAAAGCTCCTCTCCGCGTAAGGTTCTCCACACACCGCTATGGCGTAAAGCTGTATTTGCAGGATCCCAGGTAGCAAGACTGGGGGGGCACGGAGTCTGCCTTGGGTGATTTTTTGAATAAAATAGGTACTAATGATTGGGGTCTCAAATTTACAACGGTAAATGTGGAGAAAAATCTTTTGAGTACCCTTTTTACTGGAACGAGTTTTATTGTTTTTTATATTCTGGAAACTGTAATCGTTCCCATATATATATATGATCATATATATTTTTTAGAATTTTTATCTATTTTTTCATATTTTTTCTAAATCCCTAAAGGGTCATCAGAGGGCCTGGTATGGATATGGATGTGATTGAATGAATGTATGGTGGATTGTTATTAATCCTTTTCTTGGTGTATGCTCTTGATCGTGTGGAGACTTAGATATTAGTAGACATATGTAGTTATATGTATGTGCGTATATATTTGCATATATCCTTTTGTATTTGGTTCCCATTAGGAATAAAATAAAGTAAAATAAAAAGAAGGAATTTTTTAACCCTACATCTTGTGCTCCTCTATTTGTATTTTGATCTGATTCCTTTTTATGTGGGGGTAGGAGGTACCCCCGCAGTTTGAGGCAGCAGCAGGAAATAATCTGTATCTCTCTTCTTGAGACTCGTACACATTTTTTAAATATACAGCGCCCCTTAGATTTTCTTCCTAATCAATAATATGCCTATGACAATGTCAGCTTTCCCAAATTCAAAGCCGAAATTAGATTGCTGCCGTTGTCAAACACCACGTTGCCGATCTCCAGTTGGTGCGGGGTTAGCCACTGATCCACCTGTTTGTTCAGAGCAGCCAGGAGAGCTGCTCCAGTGTGACTCTCCACTTTGAGGCAAGACATGTTTAAGATGGCGTGACACCGTCGTACCTGGCATGCAGCATAGGCCGTGGGGAGCTGGATCTGTGTAGCTGGAGAGGAGATCGCAGCACCAGTAGAGTTGTACTGCCACTCAGCCAAGGAGGAGGAAGATGATGACAGCAAGGAGGATGTAGCAGGAGGAGTAGGAGGAGAAGGAGAGGAGGTGGCAGGAGGCCTGCCTGCAAGCCGGCCCGTGGAGGTGTCCCAACTATGTCTGCTGCACAGCCACGTACTCCCTGCTTGCCATCGGTCACCAGGTTGTCCCAATGGGCTGTGTAAGTAATGTACCTGCCCTGATCGTGCTTGGCAGACCAGGCATCCATGGTCAGATGGACCCTTGACCCAACGCTGTGTGCCAGAGATGACACCACTTGCCTTTCAACTTCATGGTACAGTTTGGGTATCACCTTTTTTGAGAAATAATTGTGGCCTGGTATCTTCCAATGTTGTGTCCCAATGGCCACAAATTTTCGGAAGGCCTCAGAGTCCACCAGCTGGTATGGTAACAACTGGCGAGCTAACAGTTCTGCCAAGCCAGCTGTCAGACGCCAGGCAAGGGGGTGACTGACAGACATTGGCTTCTTCCGCTCAAAGATTTCCCTCACGGACACCTGGCTGCTGCTGTGGGCAGAGGAGCGGGAACCACTCAAGGTGAGAGGCGGAGTGGAGAAGGGTGGCTGTGATTGTGAAGGTGCAAGGGAGAAAGCGGCTGAAGATGATGCACCTGAAGAAGGAAGAGGAGAAGGAGGGTGGCTTTGCTTTTGTGTGCTGCTTTTCCTCAGGTGGTTTTCCCATTGCAGTTTGAACCTCTTCTCCATGTGCCTTCGTAAGGCAGTTGTCCCTACGCGGGTGTTGGCCTTTCCACGGCTCAATTTTTGGCGGCAGAGAGAACAGATGGCATTGCTCTGATCTGAGGCAGACACAGGCAGTCTAGCACGTCCTGACAATCTTGGGAGTTGATGGAACGTGCCTTCTTCTGAGCACTGTACTTTGGGCCAGGGCCGCACGAAATCACATCAACACGACCTCGCACAGACCTGCCGGGTGGCCTTCCTCTGGGTCAGCCTCCACCTCTTCCTCTACCTGGTTTGTCCGTTTTGTCCATATCGGGGGGGGGGGGGATGAAGTGAAAGGTATGCACTGACTTGACTAATACAATGTGCAGTCACACAGGTGCAGTTAACAGGTATGCACGGAGTGGTATATTACACTGCGTGCACTCAAGTAGGTAGGTGTATATCACACTGTGTGTGCTCACATAGGTAGGTGTATATCACACTGCGTGCATTCACGTAGGTAGGTGGGTGCACTGAACACAACAGGTAGGTATATGCAGTGATGAGGTGGATTCACTCAACACAACAGGTAGGTATATGCAGTGATGAGGTGGGTTCACAGAACACAACAGGTAGGTATATGCAGTGATGAGGTGGGTTCACTCAACACAACATGTAGGTATATGCAGTGATGAGGTGGGTTTGTTGAACATAACAGGTAGGTATATGCAGTGATGAGGTGGGTGCACTCAACACAACAGGTAGGTATATGCAGCACTGGGTATTTTAATGTGCAACTATCACACACACAGGTAGTCACTGAATGTGCTGGCCTGGCAGTGGCACACACACAGTATGAATATTGCAGGATAGTGGTTTAGTCAGCGCACAGATACATAGTAATATTTATATGCAGCGATGAGGTGGGTTCACTTAACACAACAGATAGGTATATGCAGTGATGAGGTGGTTCACTCAACACAACAGGTAGGTATATGCAGTGATGAGGCGGGTTCACTAAACACAACAGGTAGGTATATGCAGTGATGAGGTGGGTTCACTCAATACAACAGGTAGGTATATGCAGTGATGAGGTGGGTGCACTGAACACAACAGGTAGGTATATGCAGTGATGAGGTGGGTGCACTGAACACAACAGGTAGGTATATGCAGTGATAATGTGGGTGCACTCAACACAACAGGTAGGTATATGCACTGATGAGGTGGGTGCACTCAACACAACAGGTAGGTATATGCAGTGATCAGGTGAGTGCACTCAACACAACAGGTAGGTATATGCAGTGATGAGGTGGGTGCACTGAACACAACAGGTAGGTATATGCAGAGATGAGGTGGGTTCACTCAATACAACAGGTAGGTATATGCAGTGATGAGGTGGGTGCACTCAACACAACAGGTAGGTATATGCAGTGCTGGGTATTACAATGTACACCTGTCACCCACACAGGTAGTCACTGAATGTGATGGGCCTGGCAGTGGCACACACACAGTATGAATTAGCAGGGTTGTCTATGCAACACAAGTGTCAGTGGGACACACAGAAAAAAAATAGATCACAAAAACAAGATTAGCTCTCAAAAGAGCTGTTGTGGGGTGCTATTTTAGCAATAAGAAATCAGCAAGGAGCAAGCTAACAAGCCTACAACAGCCTAACTAATATTTCCCTGTGAGGGCCTGCCAGCAGCTGTCCCTTCTCTCACTATTGCAGGCACACGAGTGAGTGTAATGGCCGGCAGAGCCTGTCTTATATAAGGGGGGAGTGGCTCCAGGAGAGAGTGTAGCCTGATTGGCTACAATGTGCCTGCTGACTGTGATGTAGAGGGTCAAAGTTGACCCTAATGGTGCACTATGGGGGCGAACCGAACTTCTGGAAAAGTTCGCCTTACATGGTGAATGCGAACCACCGGAAGTTCGCCTGGAACTGTTTGCCGGTGAACCCTTCGGGCCATCTCTACATGCAGCCAGCCACACACTACTACACTGTGTAACTGTATGCAAGTGTTATGTTGCTACAAAACACACCACAGTTCAACAACAAAATATCAGTACAGCACACAGCAGGGTCAATGTCAGTACACAAAATGACTTTTTTGGTCAGGATGAGTCTTCAGATGGACTATTTGGGTGGAGGGGGATCCCCAACTGGTGCACTACAAGTAGCAGTGCACCAAGGAAACAGCTACACAGCAAAATATCACAATACAGCCTATTTAACACTGTTTCTGTATCTGGAGTAGCAGCTCCGCTCCCTACACTGACTATAGGCAGAGTAAAAATGGCTGCTAGGATCGTGCCTTTTATAGGCAGGGAGTGCCCCGAGTTGTGAACATGTCGGATTGTCTGTCCTGTCCCATCTGACTTCAGGGTAAAGGGTCAAGGAACAGCCCTATGGGAAAGTATAGGGCGGCACAAACCGCCCCTACTGTTCGGCGCTAAGGTGAGCTGGCGGATAGCGACTGTTCACCGTGAACCAATTACCTGCCAAATGGTTCTGCCATCACTACTGTAAATGTATTAACCGCCTTGGCGGTATGAAAAATACCGCCAGGGGGAAGCGCAGCAGTTTTTAAAAAAAAAATTTTTTTTAATCATGTAGCGAGCCGAGGGCTCGCTACATGATAGCCGCTGCTCAGCGGCATCCCCCCGCCCGCTTCGATCGCCTTCGGCGATCACCGATCAGGAAATCCCGTTCAAAGAACGGGATTTCCTGGAGGGCTTCCCCCGTCGCCATGGCGATGGGGCGGGATGACGTCACCGACGTCAGCGACGTCGGGACGTCATTGGGAGACCCGATCCACCCCTCGGCGCTGCCTGGCACTGATTGGCCAGGCAGCGCTCGGGGTCTAGGGGGGGGGCACGCGCCGCACCGGATAGCGGCGATCGGGCGCGCGGCGGCGGCGATCGGGGTGCTGGCGCAGCTAGCAAAGTGCTAGCTGCGTCCAGCAAAAAAAAAATTATGTAAATCAGCCCAGCAGGGCCTGAGCGGCACTCTCCGGCGGCTTACCCCGTGTCACACACGGGGTTACCGCTAAGGAGGTTAATGCAGCAGCTTTGCTTGCTATGGAGCTGGCAAGCAATGCATCACTGTTGATGATTTGGATTGAGTTTATGAAATTGTCATACAGGCATTGCTGGTTCTTCCTTTGTGTGTTCTCAACTTATTTGTATGCACTTTTTGACAATAAAAGCTTGAAATGTAAAAAAAAAATGTGTTCTCTATTTTTTTGGTGTACACGTTGTTAAAGGGCAGTAGAAAATGACCCTCTCCGAGAAGGAAATCACCAGAAGTCACCAGAATGTATTCCATAGAAAGTTTTTATTTTTTCCTTTCTATTTTGCATTGTTTTGTACAGCGAAGGAACATTTTTCATATTATTTAAAGTGAGACTTGTCTAAGTAGGATGTCTTTGAAATGGTCACTGCAAAACACGCAGTATTATATGACAGACACATTAGGTTTACCAATATCATATCAATGCTCACTAGATACAAAATAGCATTTGTATAGGGTATTTAGTGTATTATTTGGGTGCACTAATAAAGATTTCTATGTTGCTCACATTTTCTCAAACACTGCTTATGCTAATGCACTGCAAGCGTTGAAAGAATATGATGTTACTTATGTCCAGCAGAGGGCACCCCTCCATGTACTTTCCAAGGAAGTCCAATGCTGACTGAGCTTGCTTTAGCTTTTCAGTACAGATTTCCTTCACTAAGCCTGTTGCATCTTGAGAAATCTGTGACTGCATTAAAACCCACATTTGCAAACAAAATTAAATGCACACGTTGCAATGATATTTTAAATACGCAGTGATTACATTTTTGCCTAATTTAAAATGGATTTTGAAAATATGTCAATTTAAACGTTCATTTTATTATTATTATTATTTAGTATTTATATAGCGCCGACATATTACGCAGCGCTGTACAGTGTATATAATGATTTAATGTCGATTAATATAGCAAGATTGATCCATTAAAGAATAGTTCATTCCATTTTGTTTTCACAGTGACCAAAATAAATGATTTACACTCTAATAAGAAATGTGTTTTGTTATGTTTAGTGTTGACCTCCTCCACCCTCAGTCAGCCTGCTGATAGTGCCACGACAGAACAGTTTCATGAGTCATGACTGTCATTTGTGGGGAGTGTCCAGATCCGAACCTTATTTAATACAATTTATTTCCTCTAAAATATGTATTACAGTATATGTTTTATGTACAGTATAGTAATTCTATATATTACCTATGCTTCGTTCTTATGTCAAACCTACTCAGCATACTCCTGGGTGTATTTACCACATGCACTCCTGTCCAAATGTGTATGTATAATTCTAGTACTGCTAGTTGTGCACTCATCAATACTCTGCAGTTAGCTGTGCAGCAGCTCTATCAGCTGTGTTTTTGGCACTGACCACCAGGGGCGTAACAATAGACCATGCAAGGGATGCAGCCGTGGGGGGGGGGGGGGGGCAGAAGCCACAGGGGACCCTGTCCTGAGAGCCTGACAACTAAGGGAAAGGAGAGAAAAAACTTTCTGCTCTCTGCACAATTGTTCTAATGACTGCATCTACTCAGCCACTAATGAGGAATCATACAAAGTTTTGTGGACACAAAAATTTGTAGACAGTCCCTATACAGTGTGCAGCAGGGTCTTCTGCCCAGCCCCCAACCTCTCTACCCCTCCAGTGCTCTGTACTGTAGTGATGCTGGAAAAGTCTGCAGAGCCAATTCTGCTCCATCAGGACAGAGTGAGTGTAATAAACTGAGGCTGGGAGCACACTTGTCTGTCGGTTTTCTATGTGTGTTTTATGCACACCATGTGTATCTGTATGTGTGAAAACACACACATTTTATCACAGAAGCGAATGTAATTGATAGAGAAAATGCTCACAGTGCTTCACTGCTGTCTGTTTTTACTTGCTTGGGGAAAAGATATTGAAGTGTGCACTACCAATTGAATAACATTGGTTCTCAATTTACCTGTGCAGAAAGCAAGGGGGCCGCATCCAAAGTTTCGCAGGGGGCCCAGAGATTTCTAGTTACGCCCCTGCTGACCACTCACCATTTCACAAATACCGACTTATACCCTTCCCCTTCTCAGTGCCTAAACCTAATACCCCCCCCCCCCCCACACACACACACAGTTTGAACACATTTCTGATCAATAACCCTAATCTTGTCCCCTGATGATAGCTGATTACCCTCATTGTACTTGACCTATCCTAATGGGGGGGGGGGGTGGGGGGGGGGTTGTAGGGGGGTATGAAACAGACAGAACCACTAAATTATTCTGAAATAAGTGAACACACTTCACTACACTATACAGTGCTATACAATACTATACCATATAACATACAGCAATATAGCCACAGAAGAGGTTTAATAGGAGCAAGCATTTTGTGGGCTTGTAGCCATACTATGGAGGAGGCTAGTCCACCTAAACAAAAATGTATTATTGCCATGATGATATTTTATTCTTTAACCACCCATATATGTATATATTCATGTTTATATTTATTTTGTCAGGAGATAATGAAATAGACAAGATCGCCTTTCAAAGAAGTAGTCTAAGTTAGTGGTTTTGTTTATGCCTAGAATGTATGTGTTTTAAAAAGACAAAGCTATGTGTGTGTCACCACCAGTAATACACAATTTATCTCATACTCTCAGTGGGTTATGCATCTTCTGGGAAATTATGCTGGGTTGCTAATCACTGGTATTATTATAATGCAATCACAAGCATGAGGGGATAACAGTATCAAGCTGTCAATTACAGAGGGGACAGCAGTTAACATTTTTAATAGTTGTGCTGTCCTCAGCCAATACTAAACATTAAGCACCTCATTTATCAATGTCCTGCAAAAAATATGCAGAGATGTCCATGCATTGTAAAGTTATTAGAAACAATGTCTGTACATAAAATACATTGCAGATTTTTTTTTTTTTAATATATAGAGTTAGGCATCTCTTAAATATCTCAGTGGACACACATAGGTTTAATCATCCTGCATATTTGTAAAGTACTTAAAAAAAGAAAAAAAGTTTGAAAAAAAATGTTCTTTCTCTTTTAAAAATGTAACTGTAATCAAAATTCTATAGATTGCATGGACTTTTACAGATATAATTGCAAGATCTTGGACTTGAACTCAGAACGTCCTATCTGCTCTAAAAGATATACAACAGCATAATGACCTTTAAACAAAAAATATTTCTTTGTTACATCTGATACAAATCCTGCAATAAATCAGCAGTCTGTCTACTTCTGCTTTCATGGAAGCAGACATATTGTTAACATCCTCTATTTATCAATTAGGTCTCTGCTGTGGCAGGCAGCTGACAAAGCTGAGGAATCAAATTACAACTTGTGCTTAGTCACAGTTGAGGGGGAATTAGACAGGCTAAACTCTAAATACATACAGAGGCATTTCTATATGTTTTCCTTCTGTCCTGTGCAAGAGTTCAGGTCCACTTTAAAATGGACCCCAACTCTTGTACATCACACAATGTTAAAGGGACTATTAAGTGAAAAACAAATAGCCCAGTTATTTACCTGGGGCTTCTTCCAGCCCCCTGAAGTCCTCCTGTTCCCTCACTGCTGGTCACACGACTCCTCTGTCAGGGATGCTCATCCGGATTCCTGATATCCAGGTAACCCGGATATCCGAACTTTTTTCCGCTATCCGATTCAGATTCTGGATTTTTAAAAAAAATCCAGATAACTATCTGTGAATATTTGGCCGCATAACGCGGATATTGCGAATATCTGGATCCGAAATACTGAAACTAAAGAGATGACGTCCTGGAGCCAATCAGAGGGCTCCCAGCAGGAACTGTCAGTAATGGAAAAATTACCTCTGCAGCGGAGAGCGGCGCGGCCGCCACTCTCGCGTCTGCCGCCGCCTCCTCGGCATCGCGTCACACCAGGTCAGGTCTCTCCAGGATACATCAGAACAGAAGAGTGCACGCGCGCACACAGAGACAGGTCCTTTATGCACTGAGAAGGAGGGTCAGCTGACCGGCCAGTCAGCTGACAACTCTGGTCTGATCCTTTGCCGTCTGATTTGCTGAGGCTAGTGGGTGGAGCCGCAGGTATACCTTGTGTATTTAAGACCGAAGCGGTCAGTGAATCCTTGTCTGCTGTTGCTGAAACTTTGCGGTTAAGCTCTCAGACCTTAGTTAGTTCCTAGTGTGCTTAGAACCGGCAGGACCCCGTGGATTTCACACATAGCTTAGGATCTGATTTTTATAGCTATAATTATAACTTACATTGTTGCCTTTATGTCTATGAACCTTGCCTGAACGTCTGTATATCCTTTTGCCTCACGATTCTGTACTCAGCCTTTTTGTCTAGTTGCCGACCTCGGCCCGACCTCGATTCTGCACTTGCTCTCTGATTCTGTACCTCTGCATATCTGACTGTTGCCGACCTTGGCTATACTCTGACTACAACTCTGATTGCTGATTTTGTACCGACTCCTGACCGATCTGTTAACGACCTTGCCTGTACGACCACCCTTGATATAGGTGATAGACCCCACAGCCAGGGGCTATCACTTAGGAGTGATAGTCCCCACAGCCAGGGGCTATCACTTAGGAATACTCCTAAGCTACTGTGCACCCAAACACGTGATCACACCTTTATTAAAATACTGACATTTTGCTGTACTTATATCTGTTGTATTGCTAACTAGTCTGTTGAGCTCACTCTGACCAGCAGAGTACCACTGATCATTACAGAAACCCTGGCCAGCCCCACCTGACCTCATTGAGCCAATCAGAGGGCTCCCAGCCTAAACCCTGGCACCCAATCACAGAAAGGAACACTGGCCATATCGTCTTAGCTTGCTGAATGCTCACTGAGAGACATGCTCCAGTGCTGGTGGCCTAGCAAGGGCTGTACACAGTTATAAACCTAAAGCTGTTCAGTGATTAACCCCTTCACTACTATCACTACACTATTGTTAAATCGTTGATTAACTTGATTGATGTCATAGTGTGACAGTCAGAGTGTGTGCTCCAGTGCTGCTGGGCCAAGGGCTGTACATAGTGATAAACCGAAAGCTGTTCAGTGATTAACCCCTTCACTATCACTACACTATTGTTAAATCATTAATTAGCTTGATGTCATTTGTGTGACAGTCAGAGTGTGTGCTGCAGGCAGCTGCTATGTGTCTGTGTGTGTGCTGTGCACAGACCAGGCCAGCTGCTGCCTGCTGGCCAGCTATTAGCCTTAGGTATAGGTTAGGTTAGGGATTAGGGGATAGGATTACTGTGTTATTGTGTAGTTAGTACTGTAGTACTGCAGTCAGTGCTAGTAGTTGTTAGAGTAGTAGTACTACTGTGTTAGCTTTCTACAGAACTGCTGTGCTGTGAGCAGTGCCAGTGTGACAGTTAGTGTGCACTAGTGTCTTCTCCTCTGCAAGTCCTCACTCGCTCAGCGCTTGTATTCTCTGCTGAGGGGGCGCAGCTGGCTGGCACTGTGTAGTTAGTCATGTGGGTGGTCATGTGGAGCTGCCCACATGACGTATAATAGAGCGCACGGAGTGAGGGCGGACACGAGCGGGGCTGTAATCCTGCACAGCTCCGGCTATGCGAGTTGCGCAGGAGGTAGATTTTTAAAGCAGCGATTCTGAGGGAGGGTCACAAGCTGTAATGGAGTGTGGATTAGGCTGATAAAGCACCTGATAGTGAAAAGGAAGGTGCTGTTCATCTGCCCTGAGGTCTGCTTTAGCAATGAGGTAAATAACTTTTTTTATGCAGTTCACCTCGGAAGTCCTTTAAGTAAGTGATAACTCCAAATCATAACAGCAGAAAAACGTTTGAAAGTTTTGAATGCAGGATTAGCATCTTTATCACTTAATACATTCAAACCAGTTGCTGTTGAAATTTGATTTTTATGGTGACACTCCCGCTTTAATGCTTAGAATACACGGTGCGTTATTGCGGCTCAATTCTGCCGTCCGATCGATTCCCCGCTCGATTCCCATGGGCGATTCTCTTATCTTCTGCTCGTTTTCCTTATCTTTCTCCATTGTCCCCCATGCGGTATCGAGCGCGGAATCGGTTGGACGGGTGATAGGACATGTCGTAAATTATCAATCAAGCCATCTAAATGGCTCAATCGAGCTGAAAAAACGTACCGTGTATTCCCAGCATTAGTCTTGTAAACACAATGCAATTTCCTGTTAGATCGTTGGCTGAATCGATCAATTTTGTGCAGTACTGATCTAAAAATCGATCCCGTTCTCAATTGGGAGCAGATTGGACATATAACACAGATATGATCCTATACTAAGGACTAAAAATTAACTTTTAATAATACATATTAAAATGGATCTTGGCTGCTATAGTTTCAAGACTGATACAGCGACATGAGGGGCTATATAAAGACCTGGTAAGTATGAGAAAACTATCTCAGTATTGCCCTCTCAATGTGGCTGAAAAGAAAAACAATGTGGGGCTGTGGTAAAGTATATGAGAATAAACCCTCAGCAGCCTCCTAACATTGTCACTGAATAAATTAATACACAACCCCCACCAAATAACCCAAGATTGGACATGCCAGAAATTATTGATTCAACCAGTCGATCTGACGGGAACCAGCATTGTGTGTACCAGGCAATTGAATGGGGTGAGAGGAGGTTAATTTTACGTGTTAGACAGCCAATGCACGCTGATGGCATAGGGCAGCACTAACTGTCATTGTAGACAGCCAGAAGGGTGAAAGGAGCCAAGTAGAGGAAGTAACAGGCAAGGGGGAGAAAATACAAGGAAAGATGCAAGAAAGAGAAAAATCCAGATGCAATGTAGTTGATTCACAAAGCCGTGCTAATGCATAGCACGACGACCGGGCTATGCATTTAGCACGCAATGTGACGCGCGCGAAGGTTTGTGCACGTAAAGATTTACGTGCGCGTGGTAATGCGGCAAAGTGCACGCATTACCGCATGACAACCTTTGTCTGCGTGCACACTTAAATCTTTATGCACGCAAACCTTCGCACGCATCACATTGCATGCTAAATGTATAGCACGGTTATGCATTAGCACGGCTTTGTGAATCAACCCCAGTGGCTGTTGCAAGTACTGCCTCAGTCTCAGGGAGCCAGAAGCAATGTCTCCATGTTTCCCTTACCTGACCCAGACCTGATTAGTTATGACAAAATAATTGAGATTCACCTCCCCTCTCTCCCTCCCCTGGCCAGTGACCAGCAACAAATGCCCCATCCCCTGCACCGTCCTGACTCTTAGCCCAGGTGATTCCTTAGCATTCACAGAGGAGGGCTGAAGTCAGACAATAAAAAGATTGCAGCACAGGACAGGTATTAACAATTACTGTGGCTTTCCCTCTCTCTTGCAACAACAGCAGCCATGCTCTCTTGTGCTGTCTCATTCAGATAGTACAATGCTTCCTATGCATGTGAGCTGAAGAAGAGTTGATTCTTCTAGGTCCCTGTGCCATACAGACAGCAGTAGCACTCTCTCTTATCTCCTCCTCCCCTCTCACTTATGTAGGCAGCTGCTGCAGCATTGAGCCTCTTTTTTTTGTTTATTTGTTTGTTAAAGGATACCCGAGGTGACATGTGACATGATGAGATATACATGTGTAAGTACAGTGCCTAGCACACAAATAACTATGCTGTGTTCCTTTTTTTCTTTCTCTGCCTGAAAGAGCAAAAAAATCAGGAAATGCAAGTGACCTGGTCAGGGACTATAGTGTAATCCTCACTGAAAAGGCATTATAGCCATAACACATGTAACACTTTCCTGTCAGTGAATGGCTTCTGAGAGAAGAAAAAAAGATAAAAAGGGGCAATAGCTCATAGATTTTAGATCTGGCATACTTGAAACAGTAAAAACTTGAAAATTAGATTTAAATATAAAATAAAACTGTGGGATAGCTAAAAAGGTCATTTTAGGAGAAGGAGGATAAATACAATTCTTTATCTCATAATTTTTTTTCCATCTCGGATGTCCCTTAAAGGGGGCTGGGATGTGCTTAGCTAGAGCAGTGTACCTTCAAGATAGATACAGGCAGAGCAGGGACAAGGTCCTCCAGCACCCAAGGCTGAGACACCAACGTGCGCCCCCTCCATCCCTCCCACCCCAGCTGTCACACACTGATTGCTATTAGACTAAAAGGTGCCACAGGGCCCACAACCTCCCCAACACCCTAATATCTAGTTTTCTGGCTTGCAGTCACTGCTATGTATCCCCTTTTCTTATTTCTTTCTGCTTCAAACACAATTAGGAATGACAACTGAATGAATTTTGCGCCCCCTCCTACACTGCGCCCTGAGGCTGGAGCCTCTCCAGCCTATGCCTCAGCCCGGCTCTGGATACAGGAACTGATAAGCAGAAAGTGGTGTAATCTACTGGGGAAGAGAGTTTTTTTTAACAGGCGGGCACCACAAAGTTATCAAGTACTATACTGGCAGCTCAGATTTGTTTACTTTTTTACTAACTGTCGGTAAATTTACTGATGGCAACACTGATCAGCAACTGTAAATACACTGCAGGGAATCTCTGATTATGCAGCTTTCTATATAGTAAACACTGAAGCTTAAAGTGGACCCAAATTAAAAATACAAGATTTCAGAAATAAAATCTATTTTCTAAATTATATTAATAAATAGCAGCCTTTTTTCATCTGCATGATGACAAATATAAAATACTTTACATTTTTATTGGAGAAACCCCTCCCTTCCTTTCAAATTGCCGGGACAAAATCCGGCAAACTGGTGAAGTAGGTGGTGTCCGGCAATGGAGGAATTGCTAATGGCTGCCCCCAGTATAACCCTAGTTATTAAAAAGAGAAGGGTAAAAAGCATGCACTGAAATGCTCATAGGCTTGAAGGAGTATTTATTTATTTTTGTATGTCTCAGAATGGTGCAACTAAGTATTTTTAATAAAAAAAAATGTTTTTGGTATGGGTCCGCTTTAAACCTTTCAGTACCTTCTGCAAGAGTGAACCCAAGTAAAACTTCAGGTTTTTCTAGATTTCTATACATTTTAAAGTGGACCTGAACTCTTGTACAGGACAGAAGGAAAACAGAGAGAAATGCAGCCTGTATGTATTTAGAGAGTTTAGCCTGTTTAATTCCCTCTCATTTATGTTTAATCACAAGTTGTAATTTGATCTCTCCCCCAGTGTCACATGACTGCCGTGGCAGAGATAGCAGATAAGCTCATCTGAAATCACAGGATGTTAACAATATGTCTGCTTCCATGAATCAAGAAGTAGAAACAGTGCAGATTCTTTTAGATATTTGTATCAGATGTAACAAAGAAATGTTTTTTTGTTATTTTGCTGTTGTGTATTTATAACTATAAACGTTCATCAGGGTGATAATGTACCACTGAGTGTCTCAGTAAACTTTCTCTGGGGTCTCCCTCTTTGTGCTGGAGATGGTCCAGGGAAATCAGTTATTTTTTGCAAATGTTTGGAGATGCAGGCTATTTAACCATTTTTGGTTCTAGATATCATGCTAGCCCATATGGGGATGGGGACAGGGGACAGATTCTGCCTACTTTTCAACAATGATTGGCTATTTTAAAAATACAAAGGATTTGTTGTACGGTATGTTCTTAAGGCTTCCAAAAGCATCAATGTAAGGAAAGAGAAATCCCAACAAGCGTGGACAGTTTTGGAGCTATTCACTGAATTTAACTTTATTCAGCAGGTGGAAGGTCTCACTCTGTCCTCCCAGAGCAAGCATGATCATTTTTAAATGTCTGGAATATTTGGATTCTATACAAAGAATCGGCTGAGTAGGTGATGGGAAGTGGGGAATAATAAAATCCAGACCCTTGTGTAACGATCGGTGTCAGCACACAGAGAGAATCTGATTATTGGTGATCTGCAGAATCACCAAGAATACAGATGTATACCTGATTATTGATGACCTGCAGAATCACCAATAATACAGATATGACTAACCTCTGGACACCTATATAGTGTGAGTGTTTGGTGCAACAGTAATGACTTTGAGTAGGACCACCCGAGGAGCAGGTGGCCCTTGGCAGTATGAGGAATACCTCCCTCTGGGAAGTATGAAGACCTTCCAGCAGCCTGAGACTTCCAAGGGGATGGAGCACCAGGTGGAATAACAGGAAGGCCTATCTCTCTAGAGAGAGTGATGGCTCGCAAGGTCGGGCAGGCTAGGTCGACAACACACGGGCAGATAAAGTACAGAGACAGTAGACTGATTCAGTAACCGTGGACAGGCAGAGTTTGGCAACAGGAAGGCAGATGTCCTGAGGTACCGAATCAGAAAGCAAGAGCGAGGTCAACAGAGCAAATGGTCATGACAGGTAACAAATAAGGCCTAGTCTTAGGTGTGAGGTTCGTGGTCTCAACACCCTGGAACTAGTCTGAAGTATAACACAGTAGTAACACAGTGTCCCTAGTCTTGGGTGTGAGGTCCGTGGTCTCAACACCCTGGAACTAGTCTGAAGTATAACAAAGTAGTAACACAGCGTCCCTAGTCTTAGGTGTGAGGTTTGTGGTCTCAACACCCTGGAACTAGTCGGAAGTATAACGTAGCAGTAACACAGTGGTAATCTGGCTCAGTGTGAATTCCCAGGTCCTCCTGGTTCTAACACACTGTGGGATCTGACTATGGTCTGAGTGCTTTCACGTAAGTGTTCGCAACGGCAGACAACTTGAGACTGACCAGCAATAACTATATATAGAGCGGCGCTCCCTGGCGCCACCCAGCACTGATCAACCAATAGCCGCCCGCTCTGAGATCAGCTGACCAACCTGGTCAGCTGATTCCTCTCCGTTTGTCATAAAGGTACCCGCCTCTCCGCACGCGCGTGCGTATTCCTCAATCTGTGTGCACTAGAAGGCCCAGCCACATTAGACGCATGCCGCCGCGTGCAAGCTGCTGAGCTGAATGTGGAACCAGCCGCCTCGCTGCCAGTCCGCGCGGCGGCTTTTCCGCAATTTATTACAGTACTCCCCCCCCCCTCCCCCCTGAGGAGTGGGCTCCGGACACTTCCCACCAGGCTTCCCAGGATGTGAGTTATGAAACTCCTTCTTTAATTCTTCCGCATGCATGCGACAATCTGGCACCCAAGTTCTCTCCTCTATGCCATATCCCTTCCAGTGAACCAGATACTGCACGGAGTTCTGAACTAGCCGGGAGTCCAGAATCTTTTCTATCTCATACTCAGGTTGGTCATCAATCAACACGGGGGGGGGGGGGGGGGGGGGAGCGGAATCCACATGCACTGCCAGCTTAAAGAGGAACTCCAATGAAAATAATGTAATAAAAAAAGTGCTTCATTTTTACCATAATTATGTATAAATGATTTAGGCAGTGTTTGCTCATTGTAAAATCTTTCCTCCCCCAGATTCACATTCTGACATGTATTACATGGTGAAATTTTTACTGTGGGCAGGTTATGTACCTGTTTCTAGCTGTTCTGGCCTTGCAGACAGTTGTAAACAGCCATTTCCTGTCTGTGAACATTGTTACATTGTGGCAGTTTGCCCAGAGTACCGTACGGTACCAGAGCCTCTTGTGGGAGGGGTTTCAGCACAAAATCAGTCATACAGCGCCCCCTGATGGTCTGTTTGTGAAAATCATTATATTTCTCATGTAAAAGGGGGTATCAGCTACTGATTGGGATAAAGTTAAATTCTTGGTCGGAGTTTCTCTTTAAGCAAAGACACATGGAATGATCTTACACCTCGCATGCTGGTAGGGAGATCATTGTCTCTTGTCAGCCTGTTTCTTTTAGTTCTGAAAAGCCTTCCCCAAATTTCTGTTAACCATCCCCCAAATTTGTTTCAAGGCCCTCTGCCAATCCTCCAATGCTGGAAATGGAGTAGACGCCACTGGCAATGGGGCAAACTTGGGTGACCTTCCCGACACCACCTGAAATGGGGAAAATCCTGAGGAGGAACTTTTCAGATTGTTGTGTGCAAATTCTGCAAACGGCAAAAACTTCACCCAGTCGATTTGTGCATCTGCAACATAACATCTAAGAAACTGTTCCAGTGACTGGTTGACTCTTTCGGTCTGGCCATTGGTCTGTGGGTGGTAGCCTGATGAAAAAGAAAGATCCATGTCCAACTGATGGCAAAATGCCCTGCAAAACTTAGATACAAATTGGACTCCCCGATCTGACACTACACTTTCCGGAATGCCATGCAGCCGGAAAATGTGCTGGATGAAGAGATCAGCCAATTCCTGGGCCGAGGGGAGTCCTTTCAGGGGGACAAAATGAGCCATTTTACTGAATCTATCTACTACCACCGAAATGACCGTCATGCCCTCAGACCTGGGGAGTGAGATAATGTACCCCAGAAAGGCAACAGAGGTCACTTCAAAAATGCATTTTCCAATTTGGCATACAGCAGATTCCGTCTCTTTTTCCGCAGCACAAACTTAACATGTTTCCTATGCTCTGAGAGGTTTGATGAAAAAATCAGTATATCGTCCAGATACACCAAGACGAATTTGCCCAACACCTCCCTGAACACCTCATGAATCAGCTCCTGGAAGACGGCCGGGGCGTTACACAACCCGAAGGGCATCACCAGGTACTCGTAATGCCCGTCGGGTGTGTTAAAGGCCGTCTTCCATTCATCACCGTCCCTGATACATACAAGGTTGTATGCACCCCTCAAATCCAGTTTCGAGAAAATTTTTGCGTTGGTGACCTGAGTGAACAAATCGTCAATTAAAGGCAAAGGATAGCGATTTTTTACTGTAATCTTATTTAAGCCCCAATAATCAATGCAGGGACGAAGGCCTCCATCATTCTTTTTCACGAAAAAGAATCCTGCCCCTGCTGGTGACCGAGAGGGACGAATAAAACCTTTAGCCAAATTTTCTCTGATGTACTCCTGCATAGCCAATTTCTCTGGCGCAGACAAATTATAGAGATGACCTCTAGGGGGCATACAACCAGACCTGAGATCGATGGGACAATCAAAGGGACGGTGGGGAGGAAGTTTATCCCTGATTTGGGACAAAACACGTCAGCAAATTCTGAGTACTGGCTTGGCAAACCTTCCACCTGAATCTTGGTGTTACCCATGGTTACCTTCGCTAAACAATGATGATGGCAATGTGTAGACCAGCTCGTTAGCTGACCTGAAGCCCAATCGATCTGAGGGGAGTGAAGTTGTAACAATGGCATGCCAAGAATGATCGTGGAAGTTGTCATCCGCAAAACCAGAAATTGTAGACTCTCTCTATGTAACACCCCCACCGTGACCCTTAACTCTGGGGTCTGAGACAGAGGGTATTTACTCTGCAGAGGAGAGTCATCTACTGCAGTGACCAGAATCTGTTGTTTCAACGGAAAAATAGGAATCCCCAATTGTTTTTGCAAATTCGTAATCCATAAAGTTGGCTGCTGAGCCAGAGTCTAAGAAAGCTTCAGTAGCAACTGTTTGATCCTCCCATGAAATAGAACAAGAAAGGAGCAAACGTTCATCGTTTAGAGGTAAAGACTGCACACCTAGGGTATTACCTCTGACTACACCTAGGCGGCAGCGTTTCCCAATTTTTTGGGACAATTCTGCAATATGTGACCCTCCTCTGCACAGTATAAACAGAGCTGTTCTGTCTTTCTGTGATTCTGCTCCACCCGGGACTATGCTGACCGACCAATCTGCATTGGCTCAGGCGGAGGTGAAGCGGGTGGAGGAGAGGCGTAGGAGACATATCTCACATTGCTCCTACTCCGAGTCTGTTTCTGGTAGCGTATACGACGATCAACCCTGACTGCTAATGAAATGGCCTCATCAATAGACTTCGGCTCAGGATGTCCCAACATTAGATCAGAGACCGCATCTGGCAACCCTGACAAAAAACAGTCCAGAAGTGCAAATGATCCCCATCTAGCTGATACTGCCCATTTCCTGAACTCAGCTGCGTAAATTTCAACCGGATCCTTGCCTTGCCGCAAAGTCTTGAGCTTCCGCTCAGCGGTAGAGGCAATGTCCGGATCATCATAAATTATAGCCATAGCTTTAAAAAATTCCTCAACTGATGTTAGGGCCTCATGCCCTGTCTGGAGACTATATGCCCAAGTCTGAGAATCCCCTGACAACAGAGTCTTAATAAAAGTAATTCTCTGTCACGGTTCCTGATGAATTAGGCCTTAACTCAAAGTATGACAACACTCGATTTTTTTTTGAAAGAAAATTTTTTATTGATTTTTTAGTCATTCATAAACATACATAACATAGCAATATAAAACATTGCTAACAATAACAACCTAACTTGTGGCAATTGAAGTGCACCCAGTATTTTCCTAGACAGATTGTATGCTCCCCCGCCTGTTAGTTTCTTAATTTAGGCAGCAGTTTTATAGATTGTCATACTTTAGTCGTCAATGTGCAGTTTGTAAAAGGAGGTCCAACATGACCAGACCTTCGAGAATTTTTTCCGACATTTGCGCTTGTGGTATATCCGCTTCAGTATCACTACCTCTTTGTGTACTAGAGATATCCAATCCCTCTTCCGAGGGGGTATTGGTTTATTCCAGTTTAGGATAATCATCTTCCTCGCATAGGAGGTCAGCACACGAAATGCCAGCATCCCATGCGAGGAAAGTGTGTCATCTGGTAAATAGCTTAATAGTAAGGATTCCGGGGTAAAGCCCAGGGAGACCTTAAAAATATTCTGGAGCTCTGTATGTATTTGGGACCAAAAGACTTGTATGTGTTGACACTGCCAGACTACATGATAGAAGTCTGCGTTCGTCTTACCGCACCTGTTGCAAGCCCCTGATGATTCTGGATTAAATTTCTGTAGACGGGCGGGGGAGAGATAGCTCCTATATAGGAACTTGAAGGCAATGAGTTTGTCTCGTGCAGATACGCATACAGTAAAAAAAAGAGACCCAGGACAGAGTTCCAGATCTCCGTAGTTAGTGTAGGGATGTTCTCTAGCCATTTTTGATACAGTTTGTTAATCCCCTGCTGACCCCTGTATGGAAATGTTTTATAAAGTGCTGAGACTACGTGTTCCAGATCTTTTTTTGCTAGTTCTCCTTCGGTGGTATGGGATTGTATCAATAGGGTTCTGTCATGTGCAAGGAATTGGACATGGAATGCATGTTTCAGTTGCATAAAGCGAAAGAACATGTGGTTAGGAAGGCCGAATGTTCGTTATAGAGCTGTAAAAGGTTTAAGCGTATTATTTTCCGTTACGTCAATAAGTTTGCAGACCCCGTGTTCGGCCCAGATCCTAGGATCAGGAATTGTGAGGAATTCGGCTATAGAAGGATTGTTCCAGAGGGGTGTGTAGGGGGAAATCTGGCCTGGGTGATTGGAGAGTTTGCTAACTTTTTCCCATATTTGTACTGTTGCTAGCATATTAGAAGTAGCTCTTGGGATGTTTTTACTTCCTCTGAATGGTAGGCTGGAGAGGGCCATAAAGGATCCCATTATTTCAGCTTCTAGTGCTGTGGCTGGATTTTGTGGGGATTGTTCAAACCACCACCTGGCGGATACCAGGGAGGATGCCCAGTAATATCTTTCAAAGTCTGGTAGCCCGAGGCCACCTTGGGATTGGTCTAGTTGTAGAGAGGAGAGGGCTATCCGCGGGGGTTTGGGGTACCATAGAAACAAGGTGATAGCTTTATTAATTTCCTTAAAGAGGAGCTGTTAGGTATAAGGTCTCAGAGAAAAAAAACACATATATCAGTAGCTAAAGATTGGCTGTACTTACATTGCATATGCATTTCACTGTCCACGTTTGGATTTCACAGAATTTTTATATAGTATTTGCAGAGAATGATGCTCCAGACAGCTCATGGCAGGTTCCATTTTTGTCTGTCTCCTATGAAGCCAAATGTGTCGTCATGTCCTGCCTGCTTCCTGATGATTCCACTCAGAAAAAATACAACACTACTGTGCAGTGAATATTAATTAGCCATGTGGCTAGGAACAATAGCGGACTCATGCAGTATACTCTGCCCGGAGAGTTTTCAGTGCTGGCTGTTGTAACATGAGACTGTAACTTCTCACTAGCAGCCGAGGGGAGGACCCAAGCAGCCCCAGAATGCTTTGCAGTATGGTATGCGGCCTGTCGTCCTTTTAAGAGCTTGGGTCTAACATCCTTGCTGTTCAGCAATTCGGTTACCCATTGCAGTGGCGTAGGGTTGGGAGAGGTTGGGATCTGGTTATCAAGTGGTAATATCTGCAATTTTCCCCAATTTACCTTAAAGCCTGAGAATTTACCAAATTCTTGTATGGTGTTAAGCGCTGCAACCAGGGAGGGGCCAGAGTTGGCTAAGTAAAGTAAGATGTTGTCCGCATAAAGCGATAGCTTTTCTGTTTTCTCCCCAAAACACAAACCTTTGATTTGGTCATTTGAGCGAAGCAGCGTTGCTAAGGGCTCTACTGCCAGCGCAAACAGGGTGGGGGACAGGGGGCAACCTTGTCTGGTGCCCCGGTGGAGGTGGAAGGTGGCCGACACATCCAGACCAGTGCGTACTCTGGCCTCCGGTGCGGTGTACAGGACTCTCAGCCAGTTGACAAATTTGGTACCAAAGCCAAATTTTAGAAGGGTTTCCCATAGAAATGTCCACTCCACCGCATCGAAGGCCTTTTCGGCGTCCAATGATACAATAACAAGTGTGTTGCTGTTCTTATGTGAAAAAGATAGGTTTGTCATAAGCCTTCTGAGGTTTATGTCGGTGCCCTTCCCAGGGATAAAACCGTTACCTGACTGGTCCGGATGTATCAGCCCCGCCACAGATGTATTAATTTTGATGGATCGGATTTTGGCTAAGATTGTATAATCCTGATTGAGCAGGGAAATCGGTCTGTATGATGGACATAGGAGAGGATCTTTTCCTTTTTTAGGTAGGACTGTGATCAGGGCTTCTCTCATGGATTTTGGAAGGGTGTGGTTATTGAGGGCATGTTTGAATATTCTTTTAAGGCGGGGTACTATTAATTTTTTATGTTGCTTATAAAATTCAGGGGGGAAGCCATCAGTTCCTGGTGACTTTGCATTGGGTAGATCTTTGATAACACTGAAGATCTCTCCTTCTGTGATATCTGCTTCCAGAAAATTTCGATCATCAGCTGAGATTTTAGGGAGGTGAAAAGTACCCAGGAAATCATGGAGCTGTTCTGACTGATATGAAGTCTGGGATGTATAGAGGGATTGGTAATATTTTAGGAATTCTTTATTGATGCTAGAGGCATCTGTTAGAATGTTTCCTTGGCTGTTCTTTATGGCTCCTATATGAAAAAACGGGTTTTCTTCCCCTATTAGGTAGGCTAGTAGCTTCCCAGTTTTATCTCCCTGTTCATAAATGCGAAGATGTTGGGCAGATTCTATTTCAGAGGAGGCTTGTTTCTGCTTGTCTGCTAGATGTGCTAGGGCGCTTTGCCACTGTGTGTGGGAGGTATTATTTTTCTGTGAGATGTAGTCTGCTTCTGCAGAAGCTGCTGCTTGCTCGGCTTTTGTTAAGTAGATTCTGTCTTGGATTCTGGCTTCATTAATGATTTTAATGTAATGCCCTCTGGTCATTGCTTTGTAGGCATCCCATACCACCGAAGGATCTGCAGATCCGTCATTGTTACCCCAATATTCTTCGAGATCTGGTTATTATTACCATTTGTACGAAGTCGTGGGTAATCCAGCTAGCTGAGAGCTTCCATAGGGGGCGAGCAGGGGTTTTTAGGGGAGCAATCGTAAATTCTAACGGAGTATGATCTGAGATTCCCCTAGGGAGTAGAGTAATCTTGCTTACTTGTCTGGCCAGAGTGGGAGTCGCTAGTATGAGGTCTATCCTGGATAGTGAGTGATAGGATGAGGAATGACAGGTGAATCCGGCTTGGTCTGGATTACATTGGTTCCACATATCTAGTAGGTTGAGGGACTTAGCCCAGTCCCTCAGATGAAACGAGTCTCTGGGGTTGGGCGTCAGACGGTCCCTGGCAGGTGACATAACCATATTAAAGTCTCCACACAGTAGAATATTTGGAGTTGGGAATTTGGAGATGTATGACATAATGTCACTAAGCATGTCAAGACCCGCCGGGGGAGGGTTATATAGTCCTACGATAACTAGCTCCTCTCCATGAATCCTGGCGTGCAGGATGACATATATGCCCAAGTTGTCAGAGAAGGTGTGTAGAAGCTGGAATGGCAAGGTTTTGGCAAGGTTTTGCGTATTAGTATGGATACTAAGCAGTATTGTAATAGTGGCCTACCCAGGGTTTTTTAAGGGACATGATTTTACTGCCATGGAGATGAGTTTCAACGAGTATGCATATGTGGGGGTTGTAACTGCGCAAGTAATTGAAAACTAGTGACCTTTTAACTGGCGAATTAAGGCCCCTCACATTCCATAGTATAACCTTAGTCATCATATCGTGTAAATACAATGCCTATTTTCAGGTAAGCAAACATGGTTATTAGCAAAGCGGGGTGCAAGGGTTGAGCATACAGACCATCCAGGAAAGCCACAATAAACACATTTAAAACATAGTACCCGAGCCGTACCATACCCTGAGATAACATTCTATCAGGGTTATTGCCCTAAACCTTCCCTAACCCTCCCTGCTAATCCTTTTACAACTCAGGTAGCCTGGACCCCCAACTAAACCACCCTCTATGCTAAGCTATGCCTGCACATAGAGCCAATAACGGAAGATGGTGTTGCCCCCTCCCCCCTTGTCAGAGTCGATCATGCGTGTTGGGGCAGTTCCTTACCTCCAGAGCTGTGGATTTGTTTATTATGCTGGGCAGCTGAAAAAAATGTCAGAGTCCCCCCTCAAACCAGATCAGCCCCCCCCCCCCCCCCCCACACACACACACACACACATCTTCAATCCCGCCTCTTAGCCGGTCGTTCGTCAACCCCACCCCGCCATCCTTCATGTTAACCCAAAAAGAATTCATGGGTAGAAAGAGTATTGAAGAAGCATATGAGTCTACTGTCCTTGCCAGTCATGAAGAAAGGCAAGGTGAATCCAACGTGCTATTGTAACTATCTGTAGTCTGGCCCTGCTCCTATCCATGATATTGTTCTTATCATATTCTGGATAAGGATTTGTACCCCATCTGCCCACTGTACTATACACAACATATAGGATCTGCATGACAGTTTCTTGTACATAAAGTATACATAAAGTGTAAGTGAGGCTGTAAGAGGCGTCTTGCGTGATGTTTATGCAGCCCCATTGCTGTGTAGAGAGTATCTGTGACGCATGTTCTATGGCGGGCATAGGTAAAAGAGAATGTTCTAACGGATACTAGAACCATATCACATTTGATAAATAGTCAAGGCCTGCATCGCCTCATCGTCAGAGGGCAGCCAAAGTCCATACAGTTGTAGGAAGAAGCCATGGGCATGTTAGGGTGAATTGCCATCCCCAGGCAGATATGTATATATCAACTTTTGCGGAGTGTAAAACATAAGGCACATAGGTTGGGAGGCACAGTGTCAACAGACAGCTTTCGAGATCGGAAAAGACAGGGGTGAACTAACAGGTCGCCTATGTGTGTGGGGGGGGAGAGGAGTTTACTCACAGTGTCCTAGGATGCTTGTCTCGGCAGCTTGTCAAGCCAGGTCATGGCGTCTTCTGGAAGAGAGAAGAAACGGGTGGAATCACCGTGGATCACCTTTAGCCTAGCGGGAAAGAGCATAGAATATTGGATTTGCTGGTCGCGTAAACGCTTCTTGACCGCTTGGAAGGCTCTACGTTGTTTCTGGGTTTCCACCGAGAAGTCCAGAAAAAACTGGAGCTGTGCGTTTTGAAATGTAATAGGGCCCAGCTTGCGGGATTCCTGTAGTATTACATCCCGGTCTCGGAAGTGTAGCATTTTGAAGATGAACGTACGGGGTGCCGCTCCCGGTGGGTTCGGTGTAGCAGGCATGCGGTGTGCTCGTTCAGCAGCCATGAACCGGGTAAACGGGGCTTCAGGCATGACATCTCTTAGTAGGCCTTCAATTAAGCTAACCGGGTTTTTGCCTTCCGCACCTTCTGGCAGTCCCAGGAGCCTCACGTTACTCCTTCTATTCCGGTTCTCGGAGTCTTCTGCTCTGGACTTCAGTGTTTTTACCTCTGCCTGTAGTTCTCTAATAGAGATGGTGCGTGCTGCCGAGGTATCCTCCAAGTCACTGATCCTGGTCTCCATGTTAGAGATGCGCTGACGTATTATGGCCATGTCTTCCTGGAATAAAGCGAATTTTGCCTCCAGGTGATCCATCTTGCAGGTGAGTGTGGCTTGACACGTTCGGATGGCCTCCATCAGCTCGGGAGCTCCGATGTCGGCCTCGGTGTTTGTTGCGCAGTCAGCCATGATGGTCTGTGTGGCTTTGCACTTGGTCTTGATAGGCAAGATGGCGCTGGAGTCCCGGCGGGAAGATTTCAGCGTGTCGTCTCTGGAGTGAATATCTGTTTTTTTCCCCCTCCTAGACATATCAGGGGGTGCAGAAGGGATGGGGGTCCTGTTTAGTGTGCAAGGCAAGCTTGTATTCCCCGCTGGTATAGGTCGGCTGGAAAAAATAATTCAGCAGCTCTCTCCTGTGCGTCCGCTCAGACGGCCATCTTGCTCCGCCCCCCCCCCCCCCCCCCCCAACACTCGATTTTTAAAATTCTGAAAGTCAGATCTGTGACCAGAAAACCTTTCGGGCACAGGCATACGCAAGTCTGTACCTGGAGGAGATCGCACTGTATTCACAGCCGTCTGAAGGACTTGTAAAGACCCAGACAAAGCGTTGATCTGGGTCTGATGACTGTCCAGCACTCGGATGTAATTCTCCACCGAGGTGGTGAGTGCATCAAGTTGGCTGCTAAGTGCGTCCATTTTGTTTTTATGGTCTGCCGTTCTGTAACGATCGGTGTCAGCACACAGAGAGAATCGGATTATTGGTGATCTGCAGAATCACCAAGAATACAGATGTATACCTGATTATTGATGACCTGCAGAATCACCAATAATACAGATATGACTAACCTCTGGACACCTATATAGTGTAAGTGTTTGGTGCAACAGTAATGACTGAGTAGGACCACCCGAGGAGCAGGCGGCCCTTGGCAGTATGAGGAATACCTCCCTCTGGGAAGTATGAAGACCTTCCAGCAGCCTGAGACTTCCAAGGGGATGGAGCCCCAGGCGGAATAACAGGAAGGCCTATCTCTCTAGAGAGAGTGATGGCTCGCAAGGTCGGGCAGGCTAGGTCGGCAACACACGGGCAGATAAAGTACAGAGACAGTAGACTGATTCAGTAACCGTGGACAGGCAGAGTTTGGCAACAGGAAGGAAGATGTGCTGAGGTACCGAATCCGAAAGCAAGAGCGAGGTCAACAGAGCAAATGGTCATGACAGGTAACAAATAAGGCCTAGTCTTGGGTGTGAGGTCCGTGGTCTCGACACCCTGGAACTAGTCTGAAGTATAACACAATAGTAACACAGTGTCCCTAGTCTTGGGTGTGAGGTCGGTGGTCTCAACACCCTGGAACTAGTCTGAAGTATAACACAGTAGTAACACAGTGTCCCTAGTCTTGGGTGTGAGGTCCGTAGTCTCAACACCCTGGAACTAGTCCGAAGTATAACGTAGCAGTAACACAGTGGTAATCTGGCTCAGTGTGAATTCCCAGGTCCTCCTGGTTCTAACACACTGTGGGATCTGACTATGGTCTGAGTGCTTTCACGTAAGTGTTCGCAACGGCAGACAACTTGAGACTGACCAGCAATAACTATATATAGAGCGGCGCTCCCTGGCGCCACCCAGCGCTGATCAACCAATAGCCGCCCGCTCTGAGATCAGCTGACCAACCTGGTCAGCTGATTCCTCTCCGTTTGTCATAAAGGTACCGCCTCTCCGCACGCGCGCGCGTATTCCTCAATCTGTGTGCACTAGAAAGCCCAGCCACATTAGACGCATGCCGCCGCGTGCAAACCGCTGAGCTGAATGCGGAACCAGCCACCTCGCTGCCAGTCCGCGCGGCGGCTTTTCCGCAATCTATTACACCTTGATAAGAACACGAGTAAGGCGGTGAGCTATGGCTAGGACATGGGAAACCCTTTTCAGTAAATGTTAAGTTTTTTTCACAAAATATGTTTTTTTACCTTATCACTAAAACACATTTTCAGCCTCACATAGCAAAAAAATTTAAATTGCAATTAAGAATAACTGTGTAGAAAATTTGAGCTTACCCTGATTAGAGAGGATGTTTATACTAGTATTCAAATTGAGAATATTGAGGAGACATATGGAGACACCTTATGACAACACCAGAGCAGATTTAGGTACAGCATGCTCTGTCGGTCACCGCTGCCGTGGATCTCCTGTGGATACATAACTGCAATCAAGGAAAAGGGTATCAGGTTATCACCATTGTTACTGAAGTTTTTAACATAACAAAACTGCACTTATCATGCAGCGCTAAAGCTGAATACCTGATCTGATATGCTGTCAGAGTAGTATAATAAACACCACACAACAACATAAAGCAGCGAGGAACAGTAAGAGGAAGTGAAGACAAGCAGTACCAGTGCTCAATGACTGGTCTAATATGCTTTAACTTCCCTGGCAGTATGCAGTTTCGGTGGTTGCGTCCGTGGGAGTAATTTTTTGAATAAAACTTGAGTTCCCTAAGTCGCCCCGCACCTCTCTGATCCCCCTGATCGCCGGCGCTTATATTTACCCAGCCGCGATCCCGCGAGACCCCCAGCCTCCCCAATCAGCTTCAGTCGTTGCTATGGCGACGATCAGACATGATGTCTAACGTCATCGACGTCATGACGTCATGCGCAGTCCCGATCCTCCCCATAACGAAGCCTGGAGGTGATTGGAGAGGCTGCGCTATCACGGGATCCGGGGGATGGTACGTATAACTGCGGCGATCGGGGGGATCGGAGCAGAGCGGAGGGACTTGGGGGACACAGGTAGCTAGCCTAGTGCTAGCTACAAGGTTTACAACAAGTTTTATTCAAAAGATTCCTCCCGGGGCCATGTAATCCTCTGCGGCGGCTACCCCGAGTGTAGGTTGGGGTTACCACCAGGAAGGTTAATTGCAAATGTAGTTGAATAACCCCAAGAGTACAAAGCAAAGCTGATCAAATAGTAAGGATAGTTTAGAGCTGTACTGTGAAGATAAGGACAATGGCGCCAGGCACCTATCACTTAGTTTAATGTGCTGAGATTGTAAATGTAGTAGAAATACACCTCACACATCAGAAAATGAATGATAATGGACAGTAAAATAGTTTATGGCAAGACTGTGCAAACAAGTACATTGGGTTGAAAAAAGACATATGCCCATTGACTTCAACCAGAAATTATGGTACAACACTAGCATAATTTTTGGGGAAAAAAACCTTATAAGGCTTGGACCAATTAGCCCTAAAAGGGAAACAAAATCCTCCCCGACTCCAGAAGACAATGAGTTAAAATCCCTGCATCAACACTGCTGGGAATAACCTTGTAATTGCAGCCATAGATGTCCTTCAATACAAGGAAAGCATCTAAGCCCCCTGTAAACGTAAATATAGCATTTACCATAACTGCTTCCTGACCTGTTGTTGTAATTGTGTCTCTTTGTCCTTTGTGTCCTAGGCACAATCCTAGGGACAAAAAGCTGATCTGCCAAACTTTTATATTGCCCTCTGATATGTTTATACGTTAATTAGATCTCCTCTGAGATGTCTTTTCTCCAGACTAAATAAGCCCAGTTTGTTTAACCTTTCCTGGTAAGTGAGACCTTTATTTCAAGCATTATCAAATCAAATATGTGATATTGAGAAACAAAAATAACTTTTACCAACACGCGAATAGCAACACTTGTTATAGCCAATAACAGTACAATGGAAAGAGATGTATGGAAAGAATTGCAAATAAAAGTTTCATTATATTCAAAATTCACTACTTTATATCACTATATTAAAAATTCACTATTTTGTTTCACTAAATTCAAAATTAATTACTTTATTTTACTATAATAAAAATGCACTATTTTATTTCACCATATTAAAAAAAAATCACTATTTTATTTTCACTGTATTAAAAACTCCTAAGAAATCTGTTAGAATAGCCATGTTCATCATTCAATTCAAACTGCCTTTTAAATCAGAAAATCATTGGCAAGGAGATATCTGTGATCCCTTACTAGTTTACGTGATGGTTTGTTGACAGTATGCCTTCAGAACAGAATGTATTCAGTAATGTTGATGCATTTTGAGGTCTTAATGGGGTTTCTATGACTGTCACTCATATGCAGTACGGTTTAAAGCAGTAGGATCAGCCATACTATGCCAGGGAAAAAAACACATATATAAGTAGATAAAGACTTGATCTACTTACATAACACATGTATTATACTGTCCACGTTTTGATTTCAGTGAATGTCTTTTGCCCACAGTTAAGGCTAACTCGTGATGTCATTTCTGCCCTTTACTTTTTTTTCTTGTCTCCTCCAATCGCTGAGTCGCCTCAGCCTTGCTTGTAAACACAAGTGAGTAGGGGATTAGGTTTCAGATAAGCAGCTGGCAGGGAAATAAAGGGAAGAGGACGACTAGATTATAGATAAAAAGAACCCCCAGCATGCAATTCTTTGGCACGACTACTAAAGGGCCAGTGCTCCTTAAGTATGTGATAACTTCAAATCATAACAGCAGAAAAAGTTTTGAAAGTTTTGAATGCAGGATTAGCATCTTTATCACTTAATACACTCAGACCAGTTGCTGTAGAAATTTGATTTTTATGGTGACGATACCGCTTTAAGTTGCAGAAGTTGCTGCCGTCATCAAGTCTCAAACAAGAATTAGAATAAAACACATTTTATTCTAATTCTTGTTTGAGACTTGATGACGGCAGCATTGATGACGGCAGCTTCAGTGGGAAGCATCCGGTACCCCATCCCACGAGGGCACGCAACTATATGACTCTGTCTGGAGCCACGTCCATCTAATCTCAGCTTCTGCTCCAAGGCTCCACGAGGGACAGAGGCGTAGAGGCTGTCGCTCAGGTGCACTCGTGAGGCTAAGGAGGAAAGGTTTAAGGTCAGCCATTCCCTCAATCCTCCTAGCAAACGTTCGCTCCCTCCCCAATAAGCTGGACGAACTGCTCCTTCTCTGCGAGAGGAGGAATCTCAGTACGAACACTCCAGTCCTTTGCTTCACAGAGACTTGGCTCCACAAGGATATCCCCGACGAGACCATTCAACTCCCGGGTTTCAGCCTCACCCGAGCTGACCGTGACCCTGTTCTGTCTGGGAAAAAGAGAGGCGGTGGCATCTGTTTCCTCATCAGCTCGGCATGGTGCCCCAACATCACAGTTCTAGCCAGGAAATGCTCCCCAGACCTTGAGCTCCTCCTTGTCAACTGTAGGCCAATATACTCACCAAGGGAATTCTCTTCATACGTCCTCGTCGGAGTGTACATTCCACCAGATGCCAATGTCAAATCTGCCTTGCTTGACCTGAGCGACTCCATTTCCCAGTGGGAGGCGTCCCTCCCAGACTCGTTGTTCATAGTTATGGGCGACTTCAATAGAGCCAACCTCCGCCATGAACTGCCACGCTATCACCAGCATGTTGCCTGCCCCACCAGAGACTCAGCCACACTCGACCACTGCTACACCGTCCTGAAGGATGCATACAAAGCTGCCCCATGGGCTGCACTGGGCTCCTCCGACCACTGCCTTATCCATCTCATCCCTACCTACAAGAGGCGCCTGGAGTCAGCAAAACCGGTCCTCAAGTCCTCCAAAGTCTGGTCAGCTGAGGCCAAGCTCCAACTTCAAGCATGCTTCGACTGTACAGACTGGAAGGCTCTAGAAGCACCTAACCTGGATGAGTGGGTGGAGAACGTTACCTCGTACATCAGCTTTTGTGAGGACTCCTGTGTACCAACCAAATCGTACAAAGTATTCCCGAACAATAAGCCATGGTTCTCCAATAAGCTGCGGCAACTACGGAAGAGCAAAGAAGCTGCGTATAAGTCAGGCAACCGTGTGGACTACAGGAGGGAGAGAAACAACCTTAACCGTGAACTGAAGGCTGCCAAGCGAGAGTTCGCTGAGAGGATGAAACAAAACCTCTGCTCAAACGATTCACGTGCCGTATGGAATGGCCTTAAAGCTGCCACCAATTACAAGTCTCCCCCACAACATGCCACACCTAGTATCGAACTCGCTGAGGAACTCAGCAAATTCTACTGTAGGTTTGAGTGCCAGGACTCACCTGCGGGGCATCTGTCACTGTCCGATACCCCTCTGACCCCAGCAGACCACACCTCTAGTCTAAGTCCACCCCCGCTGGTAGTGTGTGAATCCGACGTCAGGCACCACCTGTCAACACTGAACCCCAGGAAAGCCTCTGGCCCTGACGGTGTGTCCCCTGCCTGCCTGAAGTCCTGCTCACAGCAACTTGCCCCCATTCTCACCACCATTTACAACAAGTCACTTCAGTTGGGCAAAGTTCCTGCATGCCTAAAGAGGTCCACCATCATTCCTGTCCCCAAAAAGCAGGGAGTCACTGACCTCAACAACTTCAGGCCTGTGGCACTAACATCTGTTATCATGAAGACCCTTGAAAGAGTTGTCCTGTCCTTCCTGAAGTCCCTCACCATGCCCCTACTTGACCCATTCCAGTTTGCGTACAGAGCAAACAGGTCCACCGATGATGCCATTAATATCTGCCTGAAGCTCATTGGCGACCACCTGGACAGGCCAGACTCTTATGCCAGAATACTCCTCCTGGACTTCAGTTCGGCCTTCAACACCATCTGTCCATGCACACTGCAGGAGGGTCTGGCAGCACTCGGGGTACATCCCACCCTACGCCTTTGGATCACGGACTTCCTATCCAACAGGTCACAATCTGTCAAGCTGGGTAACATCTCCTCTCTACCACAGACCACCAATATGGGGGCTCCACAAGGCTGCGTCTTGTCTCCAATGCTGTTCTCCCTCTACACGAACAACTGCAGATCCACAGCGGACTCTGTCAAAGTTATCAAATTTGCAGATGACACCACTATCGTGGGCCTTGTCACAAAAAATGATGAGAGTGCCTATCGTCAACAGGTAGACAGAATCTGTCACTGGTGCAGGGAGAACAAGCTGGTCCTTAACACAGGAAAAACCGTGGAGATGATTATCGATTTCAGGAAGCAAGCTCTCCCACCACTACCAATCCAGATTGAAGGCACTGACGTGGCGATAGTTCCCTGTGTCCGTCTCTTGGGCACCACCATCTCAAATGACCTCAGATGGAAGGCCAACACTAACTCCACCCTGGCGAAGGCCCAAAAAAGACTCTTCTTCCTCCGCCAGCTGAAAAAGTTTGGCATGCCCCATCAGGTTCTCACAAGATTCTACACTGCCACCACAGAATCTATCCTCTGCTCTTCCATCCTGGTCTGGTACGCTGGTTCCTCCGCCAGTGACAGGCTAAAGCTCCAGAGGGTCATTAGATCAGCAGAGAGAACCATCGGGAAACCCCTCCCTTCACTTGACCTACTTTACAACTCGAGACTGCGCACTAGAGCGCTGAAGATAGCAAACGACCCCTCCCACCCTGGCCAGTGCTACTTCAGTCGCCTACGTTCAGGGCAGAGATTCCGGGTCATCCCTACCAGGACTACGAGGCACAGGAACTCGTTCTTCCCCTCTGCCGTCAACCTCCTGAACTCCTCCCATGTTCTGCCTCCACCCGCACCATCTTAGGTTCACAGACTGGCCCTGTCACAGACATTCTGTCTGCTTGGAACTGTAAGGGCCCTGGCTGCCCTTTTCCACACAGACCTCATAGACTGGCATCGTTACCCATAGTATTTTTTTTTTTTTTTTTTTTTTGTTTGTTTGTTTGTTTGTTTGATAAATGCAACTGTATTATCTGGTTAATTGTGTTATCGTGTATGTCTCCTGTATACTGCACCACTGTCATGTTTGTTGCTGAGCTCTGTATGCGCCAAATCCAATTCCAGGCATGACCCTGTCATGCTTGGCGAAATAAAATGATTCTGATTCTGATTCTGATTTATTGGAACCATATATTTATATTGCTGTGTTACTGTGCCATTGGTCGTGCTTTGTTTCTTATTTTTCACTAGAGGACCTAATAAAACTTTGCTATATGGCTCTATGATTTCTAGTTACACTCCTGAGAAGGAATGGGGGTTAAAGACATGATTAAAAGTTGGTGACTATAAGACACTCTGGACCATAAGACACGTCAAGGTTTATATGGCAAAAATCAGGGAAAAATTATACTTAGCCTGGTGCGCTGCTGGATAGGTAAGATATGGTGGGACACCTGGCCGCACCTTGGGACTATAAGAGGCACTGACTCCCCCCCCCCCCCCTTTTTTTTAGGGGAGAAAATATGTTTTATAGTCCCAAAAATATGGTAATTGGACAGGCAGTTGATAAAATGATAACCAATTCCGCCAGAGTCTGAAGCAGGAGGGAGACGTCCTCTATGATGTACAAAGCACTTTGATTTTTTTTCACTTAGAGTATTATTATAACTTTTTTCTATCAAATGAAGACATTTTACTGTATGAAAGGCTGTGCCAGCCTGTAGTTTTGTTACATGTCTAAAACCTAGAAAGAGAGACCCTTGTGAAGCCACCTGGCATAGGAGCTGAGTTTTATCAGATCCCAAACATCAAGTGCTGACAGCTGTCTGTGAGAGTGGGCAGCCAGTGTAAAGGGTGAGCGTGCCGGGATCTGTGGTCACATTGCATGAGAAAATTGCCTCACGTGTGTAACAGTGGTGTTACCAGGTGATGGGAACTTCGTTACTTTTTATAATGGTGTTATGCTGTGATCTTGTTTCGGTGTTTGTTTGAGGAATACTGAGGAGGATTAAGGACGGAGCAGGGAGGTGGACAAAGTGATCATTATTTTTGATTATAAGTATTATTGATGTAGCACTGTTTGGGATGCAGCAAGGTAAGTGAAAGCAGTGCCACACATTACTCATGCATTCTGTCACATACAATGAATCATACAGTCAATGAAAAAATATGCTTCAGCGCGGATATTATGTGGTCAACCCACTGCATGCAATGCATTGTGATACTGCAATGGCTGCTCTGTGATTGTTACTTTGCTTATGCATTGTAATGCAACGTTCTGTGTTACTATGCAGCCGTTACCAGAGCAGGGACAAGGTCCTCCGGCACCCAAGGCTGAGACACCAAAGTGCGCCCCTCCATCCCTCCCACCCCAGCCGTCACACACTGATTGCTATTAGACTAAGGCCCACAACCTCCCCAACACCTTAATATCTAGTTATCTGGCTTGCAGTCACTTCCATGTATCCCCTTTTCTTATTTCTTTCTGCTTAATACACAATTAGGAATGACAACTGAATGAATTGTGCGCCCCCTCCTACACTGCGCCCTGAGGCTGGAGCCTCTCCAGCCTATGCCTCGGCCCGGCCCTGGCCGTTACGATGCACTGCAGTCACAGTTTGAACCTAGCCTTGGGCTGTATCTGTGCTGTATCATGAGGTTCTAGATGCAGAGGCTGGCCAAAGGGTTGTTTTGAAAGGCTGTGACCACTGGCTGTCCTGAAATGAAGATTGTGTGCAGAAATAAATGGATTTGGGCTGGATGTGAGATTTGTACATCTTCTTCTTTACAGACTGCAGTGCTGAGTGTTTGGTGTAGCCCATGAATCCAGATTTGAAATACTTTTCATAACTACGTTTTGTATAAACAGTTAAACATGTAAAATTCCTTTGCATTGTTTGTCCACTGTGTGACCTCAGATACAAGCAGACAAATGTGTAAATCTATCTAAAGTATGTATAAGTGAAGGAGTGCCTGCCACTTTGTGCTTTCTGGATACAGAAAGAATCACTATGCAAAACTGAACAAAAAATATTTCTTGCTTAATTTTATTAACTGATTGACATGAGTTAAAGCATTTGAATATTTGATTGTGTCGTAAAACCTGTACTAAGCTCATTAGTCAATTTAACGCAGTCATTACATTGGGCTAAATTAAAAGTTTTATGGAAAAAAATTACAATTACGGAACTGAAGTTGATTGCATTATAACTTGGAAAGATGTATCAAGATTTATTATAGTCCAAAGGATAATGGTTATGGTAATGTAAAACAACAACTAATGCATGCAAAAAAAAAAGTTTTACAGAGAGCTAATTCTGCACACAGTTTGCACTGGGCGGTGTAACATCCATATTGTACTACCTGTGTTCTCAAATGCCTCTATTTATACTGCAGTACTAATGCTAATGCAGTACTAATGCTTCAAATTTTGCATATTACTGTGTTAAATGGAACCTGAAGTAAGAGGTATATGGAGGCTGCCATATTTATTTCCTTTCAAATAATACCAGTTGCCTGACAGACCTGCTGATCTATTTGGCTGCAGTGGTGTCTGAATAACACCAGAAACAAGCATGCAGCTAATCTTGTCAGATCTGACAATAATGTCAGAAATGCCTGATCTGCTGTGTGCTTGTTCCGGGTTTATGCTGAAAGTAATAGAGGCAAAGGAAAACAAGCATGCAGCTATTCTAGTAATTTTTGTCAGAAACATCTGATCTACATGCTTGTTATTATTATTTATTATTATTAAAATATATTATTATTATTATTATTATTATTATAGATTGTAAGCCTCTAGATTGTAAGCCTTTGGGTAGGGTCCTTCTCCTTTTGTGTCCTACCTGATCACGCACCTCCATTAGGGCTCGTTTCCACTATCGCGAATCCGCATGCGTCCAACGCATGCGGATTCGCACATGTAATGCAAGTGGATGGGCCTGTTTCCACTGTAGCGTTGTTGAGGTGCGTTTTTTTCAGCGGTAAAAAAATGCACAAAAGAGCCAACGAATTCGCCTGCGAGTGGAATGCATGTGAATCGCCGCTAATGTATTTAATAGGAAATTCGCATGCGGTTATGGTATGCGAATTTTCATGCGAATTCGCATGCGAAATCGCATAGGTACCAATGTAACTTCAAACAGGCAGTGACATGGTTAAATTCGCATATACTCTCACCTATGCGAATTCGCATGCGAATTCGCGGCAAAAAACGCACAAAAATTCGCATCCGCATGCTATTTCATGCAATTTCAACAGCGGTGGAATCCAGGCGATTCTGCACTGCAATAGTGGAAACGAGCCCTTACTGTGCACCCATTCTATGCATTTGAGTGAACCTAACTTGCCTAATCTCCATGCTCCCATCCAGTGACTGGTTAGGGTTAAGAGTTTGAACTGCATGCTCTGGCTAATTGGTAGGCAATGAAGAGGTGCAGCAAAAGAGGAGTGAGAAGAAAGGTGAGTGAGTTATGCAACCGAGTTCAGTACAGATTGCAGTGGTGCCAGTCTGTTAGTTGTTAGTCCTCAAAGTAGTATATTACAATCCTCCAGAGGAGATATTATAAGCGCATGTATTAACATTTAATTGTGTCCTGAGTGAGAAAAGGTCAGATGCGAGATTGTTCAGGGTCTATGGCTAAAAGTATTGGAGGCAGAGGATCAGTAGGATTGCTAGGCAACTGTGCTATTATTTAAAATTAAATAAATACAGCAGCCTCAATATCCCTCTCACTTCAGGTGTTCTTTAATGCTTCTCTCTTCACCAAGTAAGGATGGATTATCAGTGGATACTGACATTACTAGCACACCGACAGGGCCGGTTTAAGCAACAATGGGGCCCCACGGCAAAATAAACCTGGGGGGGCCCCCCAACAGATACCCTGGAACAAAAATCGGCATTAGGGGGATTTTTTTGCAGCTGGTATAGTCAGGGTGTGAAGTCCCAATCAGTCAGAGCTCCACATTCTGGCTATCCCAGCCTGCATGGGGGACAAGGGGTTAAAAAGTTTCAGGAGGGGGGACCCCACATAATTTTTTTTTTTTTAATTCCCACACTCTAAACATAAAAAAAATTTGGGAAAATAGAAAAAAATGCCAGGGATCTTCATACAGCCTTATTGCGCTGTATAGTGATCCCTGGCCAAAGCGCTGCGGCTGCGTATAGACCCCCTGGAAACCCCGTCAGGAAATTTATTGCGCGTTCGTTTGATGCATGTAAAATTACACTACCGTTAGGTTTGCTACTAAAAGTGACATTTACCGCATTTAAAAGTATACTTTTTTCCTTCGAAATTTTAAAATCGATTTTCTCAAAAACTATAAGATCTTTTTGAAAAAAAAATTTTCCTCTTATTTCTAATGATCTCCTTAACATATCCTGCAAATGTAGGGTTTCTAGCATTTAAGGTGGATTTGCTATCAACCATTAAAGTTGGCAGGTTTTTAAATGTGTATTTTGTTTCCTTTGAAACTTTAAAATCGATTTTCTCAAAAACTATAAGGCCGATTTGGAAAAAAAATTTTCCTCTTGTAGCCACTGGGGGCCCCTACAAGCTCTGGGGCCCTGGGGCAGCTGCCTCCTCTACCTCTATGGTAGCGCCGGCCCTGCACACCGACTAGTGTTACTGACACCTGTGATGCTATGCAGTTAAGTACAACTACTCCATTCTATAGAAGTGATTGAGGCATCACTCACAGCTTCTGACTGTATCCCCCCTACACACACACACACACACACGCACGCACGCACGCACGCACGCACGCACACACACACACACACACTTTTTGCTTTACCATCTTCTGTGCGAATAGGTGCTTATTCTGACAGTTAGCAGCATTTCATGTATCACCCTACTAAACCAAGTATCTCTCACGTGTCACTTATATACAATATCTAAAAAAAGCGATTCCCTGAAAAACATGCAGTGATCGTCAGTCCCATATATCAGTGATTATAACAAACATCTAGTCAGGTGCATGGGAATTTAAAATAGAAACTTCTTTACACACGCCTATTGCCATGGATTTATGCATTGAGCCTTAACCAAGATGCTTGCTGTGATCTGCACAATGACAGTTCATCTGGGCTGAATAGAGCAGTCTGTGTCACTGCTGTGCAGCGGTTCTCAGTCATGGCTTTGCTCAGGGCTGGATTATCCACCAGGCATCAGAAGCAGTAGCTTGGGGCCCTATTTGGAGTCTGAGGGGCCCCATCAGCACTGCAGAACAGGCCTTTGGGCCAGGTACAGGAGAGGCACAGCACAGAAAGGGGAAGCATCAGCCTCCCCCCTCACCTGCGCCCCCCCCCCCCCCCCCCATGCTCCTGCCCAGGGGAGTCTCTAGCCATTTTTTTACTCCAGGCGAGAAATCCTGTGGCCCCAAGACCCCCGAAAATAATAATGCAGCAGCGTTTCACCAGCTAATAAACTTATTGCAGCATGGGTTAACCAGAAAATAGTTGTAATGCAGCAGAGCGTTTCACCTTAAAATATACTTATTGCGGCATGCACTCACACACACCACACACACTATACACACGCACACACAGTACACACACACACACACCGCACACAACATACACACTATACACAGTTTACACACACACACACACACTATAGACACGCACAGTACACGCACGCACGCACGCACGCACGCACACACGCACACACGCACGCACACACACACACACACACTATACACACACTATACACACACTATACACACACTATACACACACTATACACACACTATACACACACTATACACACACTATACACACACTATACACACACTATACACACACTATACACACACTACACTATACACACACTACACTATACACACACACACACTATACACACGCACACACAGAGCACAATATACACAGCACACAGTAGACATACACTATACACGCACACACACTATGCTGCTACCAGGGGAGGACTGGGACCTTCTGGCCTGGGGGGAAACACAGACTAGAGGCCCGTTATCATGGCAGCCTCAGCCCAAATTATGTCACACACTCACCCCATGTCGTATATGCCAGTAATCATGTGGAGTGCCAATGTGGAAATACAGCAAGGACACTCTGTGAACAGTGTGACAGGTAAAGTACAGGCATCAGGGGGGCACAATACATTTTGAGGGACAACGACCGGCGTTTCCGTCTTGTCTATAATTCGTGGTTATCGCACGCCATGATTATCGCACCTGACAACCACATTGGCCCAAGATATCCCAACATCTCAGATTGATACAGTAAACCAATTTCCACCCCAAATTTTTTTATCCGATCTGCTAATATCAAAATGGTTGGTCGATCGTCTGTCAAGTCAACAGAAGTATGGCCACTGTAATTCCCCCAAGGCCAATCCCCCCCCCCCCCCCCCACACATACACCTACCTATGTCCTCCCCTTCACCACCATCTCTACTAATCCCGGTTTTCACTACCTTATAGTGTGTCTGATCCCTTGTGCAGAGAAATAATGAGGAGAGAAAAGCTGAAAGAGAGGGAAGAAGATATTTGCCTCACCAGGATTGCACTTTTATTTAGCTTTCCTGTATGACAAGACGACACAGACACCCAGCACTAGGGAAAGAGGGAAACAAAGGTGAATGAAGGAGGCTGGTGCATACCAAGAGTGCTTCTGAGCGCTTTTCAAATTTACAGCGATTTGAAAAGCGCTGGGCTAATGCTACTTTGCTTAGGGCCCCAATTGGTCTCAATCCGGCTCTGGCTTTGCTGTAAGTGTCCCCTAACCTCTCCTCACTGATGTGCCCAAGGGCCCCATCTTCCTTTCTTGGCCTAGCCCTAGTTACCTTGCCCACTCTGGAATCACTGCTACAATCTTGCATAGCTGTACTGGAGTTACTTGGGCAGCACATCACTTGCCGTTTCTTTGCTGCATTTTACAGAGCAACATCCTTCACTGTGTTATTCATGTACAATGTACCTTCTTTACCAAGCTGATGGACCTTTTTTTAATTTGTTTTTTTTGCAGTTTACATATGCTTGGAATTCTACCTATTAAAATCAGCAACATATAAAATACAGCAAAGTTTGTATCAAGAAATAACCAACGATGCAATGAAAAACAGGTGATATTGGATAAAAAGTACTTCTTTTTTACCCAGAATGTTGTGAGTAGTATAATGTATGTTGTCTTTGTCTGGCATTTGTGAGTTGTACTTAGATCAATCAGAGCTTTCTATATAAGAGTGCTCTTTCTGTTAGTAGGCTTAAAGTGAATGTTTACTGTTAAAAAAAAAAGTCAGATACTCACCTAAGGAGAGGGAAGGCTCGGTCCTAATGAGCCTTCCCTCTCCTCTCCCGGTGCCCAGTCCCGCGCAGGATCCCCCGTAGCAGTATTCGACCAGTTCGGTCAAATACTGCCACTTCCGCAGCCGAAGGGATGTTTCGGAAGCCTTCGGGAGCACTCTGGCTCCCGAGGACGGGGCCGCTCCATAGTACACATGCGTGAGCGCCCTCTATGATGCACTCGCGCGTACGTAGTATGGAGCGGCATGTCTTCGGAAGCCCGAGTGCTCCAGAAGACCTCCAAAGTCCCTGCGACGCGAACGGGGGAGCCAGTGCAGCACCGAGGGCACCGGGAGAGGAGAGGGAAGGCTCATTAGGACCGAGCCTTCCCTCTCCTTAGATGAGTATCTGACTTTTTTATTTTTATAGCGGTACCCATTAGCTTTAATGTCAGTGTTACAGTACTCAGCTCACAATCTAAAATGACTCCGAAAAATACCTTCCTGTGCATTTGAATAGTGAAGAAGGAAAAACCAAAAAGTACAGCTTGCATTTACTCTATGCTCTGATATAAACATCTCTCATTACTAATAATGTACATAAACATTTAAAGAGAAACTTTAGTGAACATAATGTAATTAACATTTTTTTACACAATGCAAATTTATTAATTATTTGTTTGACTGTTGTAAAATCTCTCCTCACCTTGATTTACATTTGGGAAATGTATCACAGATGGCAACACCATTAGAGCTGGCAGGTGCAGCTCTGCAAAATGTTTGTTTCTGAGCATTTTGAAGCTTGTAAAAATAATGCCGTCTCCCAGAATGCAATGGGAGGAGAATTCCACATAGCTAAACAGGCTACACTAAATATTCATACCAATAGCAATATACAGCAATGTATAGATACAGGAAGTGTTTCTGATGCTGAAAAGTGGGTATCTTAACCACTTCACCCCATAGAGGTTTTTACCCTAACGGACATGATAGTAGCAACAGCCTAGCCTTCCCGGACATACACTCCCCTTACAATAAAACACTGGACACCATAGCTGGATTTAATAGGCCAAAGCAGCCCGTTTATTTAACCAACATATTCAAGAACACAAAACTTCAGAGAGCTGAGGTAAGGGTCCAAGATTCTCTTTTAGTTGAAAACCAGGATAACTGGCAAGCAGCCTGTAACCGGCACCCGCCGCAGTCACCGGCTCAGGGACAGCTGCATGCCTACTGAGTAACTCTTACTTGCTGAGACCATAACGGGGTGATTCTCACCTGAGGCAAATCCCCCCACAAATCACGCAATCTTCGGAGCCCTTACCCCTCCACCACGAACCGGCGTGACCCCTCACGTCAGAGAGGCCCACACCCTCAAAGCTCTCTGAATGCCCTCCTCTATACTTAGTGCCCATAAATCTGACCCAATCTCATTCAAGTGAACCCCATCATCGCTATGAATTAGATGGAGATCAGTTTCAAGCTCTACATGCCTGATCGCCACCCCCCCCCCCCCCCCCCGTTATGAACCACAAATCTCTCCACCTCCTTATTTAGCTTGACCCTTGCCTTGTTAACTCTGCTCACTGACCTCGCCAATCTCCAAGTAGCTCTGGCTACTACATCTGACCATACCACTACTGTGGACGGAAATTCCCTTTTGATTCTTAAAAAAAACAAACTTGATGTCCCTAATTATGGCTCTGGTGGATTTAGATGCCATATCGTTGCCCCCTACGTGCAGGACCAGCACATCTGGGGCCCTATCCCAATCGGCATGTCTGCGGATCTCAGGCAAGACACGCGCCCAAAGCATACCCGGGAAACTGAGCCAACGGATACGGACCTCGTGTCGAGGGAAACCAAGTTGCCGCCCCTCGGGGCGGACCGCCGCTCTGCTTGCACCCCGAGCAACGTAGGAGTGCCCGAATATCCAAACAATAATGGGTTGGGTTTGGGAAATAATGGGAAATGGGTTTCCTGCAAAACACAAAACGTAAAAGAAAAACAAAGAGAACAAAGCTGAAAACGCACACCGTTATCAGCTGCTTTACATCAAATGCAGTCTAACATAAGATCTATATCTCATAGAATCCCATCTGCCTATTCTCTTGACTGCCTCCTCACCTAGTCCCCAACGCGACGCCTCGGTCGCTGCACCTATACGGAAGGAGTGAGAGGCAAACTCGCCGGGGGAGAAGCCCGCGCTCTGAAGACACTTGCGAAATATAGCCGAAAACTGAAAGCGAGTTAAAGGCGAACCGTCCTTGTGCGCTAGAAAAACTGGCGCTGAATCCGGCCTGAACGAAAACAAACGCAAAACGTTCTCCCGTGGGCAGAGCAAGCCCCCTATCTGAAACAGCGTAATAACTTTTCCTTTACCCAGATGGTCCGTCTTTGACTTCCGCAATAATATGGACACCGATCCCTCCTGAACCGACACATCTTCAGCGAGGATGCCTCCCACTACCGCTTTTGACCTGCTCACCAGCTCTCCCACCCTAAACGCACCAAAAAATGCCAAAACAAATGCCGTGCTGAAAAGAATCACTTCACTCTGATCCGAGCATATACCTTGCAAGGCCAGCACTACTGTATTCAAAACCTCAAAAGTAACCGGGCGTCTGGAATCCCTACTTGTGGAACCCATCCTGAAACCCTTCATCGCCCGCGCTACCTTAAAATCCTTAGACACATCCTTCTGACCCCTAAGTTTGAACAGAAGAGCCAATGCCGCTAACTTCTTAGACATGGCCGCAGCTGACGTGCCCTCCGCAAAGTTTTTTCCCACAAAATACAGGAGCAGGCACGCCCGATCTTCATCAGTTGAGCAGTCCCCGACCTGAGCCGTCAAAGCGTCCCACGCTTTCCACACATGCGCGTACGCTGCCCATGACTCCTCCGACAGAGACCTCCTAATCAGCTGAGATATCACCCGAAAGGAATCGTCCACATCCTCTCTGGACAGGGAACCCCCACCTCTTCCGCTGTAGGTGCCACTGCCCGGAACTTGTCCCACTGGAAGCGAGAGAGGCAGGGGCGTAACTAGAAATCAATGGGCCCCCCTGCGAATATTTGGATGGGGCCCCCCCCCCATAGGTGCCAAATAATCGTAATGGGGCAGCGTTTCACTGTAAATTAATTGTTAAGTGGGCAGCATTTTACCAGACAATCGTAATGTGGGCCAGAAAATCGTAATGTGGGCAGAGTTCACCAGAAAATCGTAATGTGAGCCTTTAGAAAATCATAATGTGGGCAGAGTTCACCAGAAAATCGTAATGTGGGCAGAGTTCACCAGAAAATCGTAATGTGGACAGAGTTCACCAGAAAATCGTAATGTGGGCACCAGTCACCAGAAAATCGTAACGTGAGCAGCAGTCACCAGAAGATTGTAACGTGGACAGCATTCACCAGACAATCGTAATGTGGGCAGCGTTCACCAGAATATCGTAATGTGGGACAGAAAATCGTAATGTGGGCAGAGTTCACCAGAAAATCGTAATGTGGTCAGCGTTCACCAGAAAATTGTAACATGGACAGCATTCACCAGACAATCGTAACGTGGGCAGTGTTCACCAGAAAATCGTAATGTGGGCCAGAAAATCGTAATGTGGGCAGCGTTCACCAGAAAATCGTAACGTGGACAGCATTCACCAGACAATCGTAACGTGGGCAGTGTTCACCAAAAAATCGTAATGTGGGTCAGAAAATCGTAATGTGGGCAGAGTTCACCAGAAAATCGCCATGTGGGCAGCAGTCACCAGAAAATCGCAATGTGGGCATCAGTCACCAGAAAATCCTAATGTGGGCAGCAGTCACCAGAATATCGTAATGTGGGCAGCAGTCACCAGAAAATCCTAATGTGGGCAGCAGTCACCAGAAAATCCTTATGTGGGCAGCAGTCACCAGAAAATCGCAATGTGGGCAGCAGTCACCAGAAAATCGCAATGTGGGCAGCAGTCACCAGAAAATCCTTATGTGGGCAGCAGTCACCAGAAAATCGCAATGTGGGCAGCAGTCACCAGAAAATCGCAATGTGGGCAGCAGTCACCAGAAAATCCTAATGTGGGCAGCATACACCAGAAAATCGTAATGTGAGCAGCAGACACCTGAAAATCGCAATGTGGGCAGCAGTGACCAGAAAATCGCAATGTGGGCAGCAGACACCTGAGAATCGCAATGTGGGCAGCAGACACCAGAAAATCGTAATGTGGGCAGCAGACACCAGAAAATCGCAATTTGGGCAGCAGACACCAGAAAATCATAATATGGGCAGCAGACACCTGAAAATCTTAATGTGGGCAGCAGACACCAGAAAATCGCAATGTGGGCAGCAGTGACCAGAAAATCGTAATGTGGGCAGCAGACACCTGAAAATCGTAATGTGGGCAGCAGACACCAGAAAATCGCAATGTGGGCAGCAGACACCAGAAATTCGCAATGTGGGCAGCAGTCACCAGACAATCGCAATGTGGGCAGCAGACACCAGAAAATCGCAATGTGGGCAGCAGTGACCAGAAAATCGTAATGTGGGCAGCAGACACCTGAAAATCGCAATGTGGGCAGCAGTCACCAGAAAATCGTAATGTGGGCAGCAGACACCAGAAAATCGTAATGTGGGCAGCAGACACCTGAAAATCATAATGTGTGCAGCAGACACCTGAAAATCACAATGTAGGCAGCAGACACTAGAAAAAAAAATGCACCTGTGAAAAAAAAACAATTCACTTACCTGACAGAAGTCTCCTCCTCTCCCGGCATCTGGCTCGCAGCTCCCCGAGTCCTCCTGCAGCACATCTCCTGACGGGCAGAGTGCAGGGCTACGGCAAGATGGCTGCCGAAGCCCTGTACTGGAGACACAAATAGTCTCCAGTGCAGGGCTTCTTCGGCGGCCATCTTGCCGTAGCCCTGCTCTGCCTGCCGGAGACTATGCAGGCTGCTGGAGCGGGGCATGAAGTTGAGCACCTTGGGGTCCAGAGCAGCGCTCCCCCCCCACGCACAGTGAACGGGCCCCAGAGCAGCCCCGGGCCCCCCTGCGGCTGAGGGGGTCGCATCCCCGGTAGGTACGCCGGTGGAGAGAGGGCATCAGCAATAATGTTGTCGACCCCCGGCAAATGCACCGCAAAGATGCAAATATTCCATCTCAAACACAACAAAACCAACTGTCTCATTACTCAAATTACGGGTGGCGAGGAAGCTGAAAACTTGTTCACAGCCAATACCACGCCCAGATTGTCACAGTTAAAGCGAATGCGTTTATTCGCCAAACGCTGCCCCCACCGATCCACTGCCACGACTATCGGGAATAATTCCAATAACACCAAGTTTTTTGTAAATCCTGCCTCCACCCACGACACATCCCATGGAGCGGCGCACCACTCACCTGCCATGAAAGCTCCAAAACCATGAGCACCGGACGCATCTGTAAATAATTCCATGTCGAAATTACTCACCTCCTCCTCCATCCAGAGGGACCTACCGTTAAATTCCTGCAAAAAGGTTAGCCACACTTTTAAGTCCTCCTTCATATCTGCTGTCAACCGAATCCTGTGATGAGGAGAGGAAATGCCAGCCGTGGCGCTCGACAGGCGCCTGCAGAAAATACGGCCCATAGGCATAATCCTACAAGCAAAGTTCAGTTTGCCCAGCAAAGATTGCAGGCTCCTCAAAGTAAGCTTTCGCTTCCTCACTGCCTCCTGAATGGTGAATTGTAGGTCCCTAACCTTGTCAAGTGGTAGACTACACTCCATGGCCACTGTGTCAATCTGCACGCCCAGAAACTTCAATACAGTGGTGGGACCCTCCGTCTTGGCTATCGCCAAAGAAATACCAAAATCATCACAAATTTGGTACATCGCGGCTAAGGCGGAAGAACAATCTGCTGAACCCGCCGCACCCATAAACAAGAAATCATCCAAGTAATGTATTACGGACCTTACCCCTGAAACTACCCGAACAACCCACTCGACAAAACAGCTGAATTTCTCAAAAAAGGAACAAGAAATCGCGCAACCCATGGGAAGACAAAGGTCAACAAAGTATTTTTCTTCCCAGACAATGCCCAGCAACCGAAAACTGGATGGATGCACTGGCAGCAATCTGAAAGCAGACTCAATGCGCTTGATTCACAAAAGAGTGCTAACTTTTAAGCACGGCCGTTTTTGCGCGAATTTTCGGCGTCTTCGCGCGAATTTTCGCGTTCGCGCGCAATTAAAAGTTTTCGCGCGAAATCGTTATCGTTTTCGCGCGCTAACGCGAATTTTCGCGTGAAAACGGTAACGATTTCGCGCAAAAACGGTTAATTGCGCGCGAACGCGAAAATTCACGCGAAAACGGCCGTGCTAAAAGTTAGCACTCTTTTGTGAATCAAGCCCAATGTCTGTTTTGGCTAACAGGGAATCCTGACCCAACTTCTTCACCCAACGGAGTGCTACATCAAATGACGTTTATTCAACCGATGTGACCTGCTCAGCCAGGCCATCATTAACCGATGACCCTCTCGGATAAGACAGGTGATGTATCAAGTGATATGCGCCCGGCTCCTTTTTTGGGACCACCCCCAACGGTGAAATTATCAAACCTGCCAGCGGGCAACTATCAAATGGCCCTGCTACCCGACCAGCAGCAATCTCCTTATTCAGTTTCATGGCCACCACTCCCGGCAAATCATTTGCCGATCGCAAATTCTTATGGAACCCCTCACCCCGTGAAGCACATTGGCTGGGAATGACAAAACCCACTGTAAACCCCGTCCGCAAGAATACTGCATCTTCCGTATTAGGGTATTTACAAAGGAATGGCTCCATCCTTAGAACTCTCACCGGCGTCTTCCCTCTTGCTTCCAGCATCTGACGCCCTGCCTTTTTTCTGCTTATAACATCTGGACACGGGGTGTGATCCGCCGCACCCAGAACACTCGTGCTTGAAACGGCACGAGGAACCAAACCTGCATGTGCCATCGTTAAATTGCCAGCACAACCCCTTGGTCCTATTGCCCGGTTTACCGGAGGGACCTGTACTGTCCTGTCCACGAAAGGACTGCGGCCCGGTGGATGGAATCATCAAGCTCATCCACAATTCAATATCTTTGTGGTTCCAGCACACTGACGGCGAACCGCCTTTCTCTGCCTGAATGCTTAATCGAACTTAAGTCAAGCATCACCGCCATACCTCCTGTATGCCTCGCCGATGGCATTCTGGTAACAAAAGAGCGCCGAGCAACACTCGGGGTTCTTTTCCCCAAATACACATGCCAAAATTTTAAAAGCTTGCAACCAATTCTGAAACGTGCGTGGTATCAATCGATACCGACGCCGCTCCTCCTCCTCCTCCTCTTTTTTGGATTCAGTCGATTTCACCTTATCCAAATTAAACTTGGCCAAGTGAAGCAGAGAAAAAATCTCCACAAACTCACCCTTCCAAATGCGCTCACGCACCTCGGCCTTCAGGTGAACCCCTAGCGGCCCACTAATGCACACATACATCTCTGACTTTGCCGCATCAACTAACCTGATCACCTCAGAGTCTCCCGACTTCACACCCTCCCCCGAAGACTCGCTAGTCCTCACCGCTACTTCAGTGCCGCCCGACACCACAGAGGGCACTGCCGACTGAGCTGGTACCTGCTGGACACCCGTACCTGCCATTACTGCCCCCGGTGCAACTGCCAAACCTGCCTGCGGCACCACTGCCCTTTCGACCCCACCTAACTGTTGCAACCCCGCCTGGGGAGCCCCCCGTAGGGGGACCTGTGCTTGCTGACCCGCCCAGACTCGTACTGGTGAACCGAGAGCTGCTGGAGTACCTACCAGCCAGTTTCTCATGCCAGCCATAAATGACTCTAGCGCAGGGAGAATGTGTGCCTGTGCTGCTAACACCCCCCCCCCTAAATGCAACGATCCCCCTTGCCCGCCAGACCCCACATCACATGATCTATTGGCAAACTGATTAATGATGGTGGCCTCACCTGGTGGCGCAGGGGTGACAACCTGCCCGGCCGCTGCTCCGGATCCTGAAGTGTCACCTCCAACTCTCCTGTCTGGCGCCATGCCACTGGGCCCTGTGACTGACCCGCCTTGCTGTATTCCTAGTGCCGCCTGCACCACACTCCGCATGCCCCTGGTGTCAGCCTCACTCCCCGCGGTGGATGCCGCATCTCCCGCTCTCCTGCCGCTGCTGGTGGAGGCCTCCTCACCATCTCCCCTGCTGCTGCCGGCGAAAGCCACATCCCCGTCTCTCCCACTGCTGCTGGTGGATGACATGCTGCCCTGGGAAGCTGAATGGGCCACCGCTGCACTCTGTGAAGAGGCGGTGCCCGCACGATTGGAGCCGCTGTTCTCCTTCTTCTTCTTAGAGGCGCGTGAGGCCTGCTGCTTAGCGGCCGCCGCCCCCGTCTTGTCCGCCGCCTGGCCCCTCTTGCTTCCGCCCGCCAAGCTGTTCCTGGCGCTGGCGCTCCTTCCCGCTGACCCACCTGCCACCGATTGCCTCTTGGCAGGGGGTGCCTGTTGATCTCGGACGGCTCCCGCTCCTCCTTTGCGACCTCGTGGTCGGCTCCGGGCTAAGCCTATCCGGTGGTCTGGATGTCCTCCTCCCTAGCTCCTGCTGCTGGTCGCTGGACCCCGCATCCATGGCCACCAACTGGATGTTGATCCACCCTGGACCCCTGGACGCTGCCTACGCTCGGATCCGATCAACCAGGGCCTCAATGTCGGACATTTTCACCAGGCGAGTAAGGTCTGTCAGCTTCTTCTCCTAACGTCCGACTGGCTGTCTCCGCCCCCCGCCTCCTTCAAAATCCCCCAGCTCCTCTTGACTCCTCCTTTCCTCACACACTCTTCCCACGCTTAACCCCTTCCTTCCCAGGCAGGCTACACTATCATGTGTAGGCCTTCCTGACTGCGCTACGCTACGCTTCCCAGGCCTCTTCTAGAGCACAGTTTTCACCTGTCAGTGCTCCTCCCTTTTATTTGCCAATAACTTTATTACTACTTATCATAACAAAATGATCTATACCTTTTTTTTTTCCGCCACCAATTAGGTTTTCTGTAGGTAGTACATTTTGGTAAGAATTTTTTTATTCCAAATGCATTTTAACGGGAAAAATAAGATAACATTGAAAATATTCATTATTTCTCAGTTTTCAACCCATATAGTTCTAAAATAAAACATTCTCCTGTGAATAAAACCCACACATTTTATTTGCCCAGTTGTCCCGATTATTAAACCATTTAAATTATGTCCCTATCACAATGTATGGCGACAATATATTATTTGGAAATATAGGTATTATTTTTCTGTTTTGTTTTATTTTGTCCGGTCATTATTACAAGCCCCTATGTAGTAAAGTAAAAGTAATATTCCCTCATAAAATATAGATTATATAGATAAATGACAGCTCTACTCTTCTATAGATCTTTACACCTGCAAAAATTCAAACACACTACACATAGTGCATTACTGTACGTTATGCAATAAAGCCAAAAACACCCCGGTGTTCAGTGATGCATTCGTGATCCACACAGTGTATTGGCACACCAGACTCTCCCGTAATAGTAACTGCTCACCTAATTAAATCCACCTCAGATCCAGGTGGGTCTAGCGTTTGATATCACAATAAACCAGGCAACAGCAGCTCCTCTTTCCATGTAGTCAAAAAGTTTTAATCCAGTACTCATGAAAAACAAAACAATAAAAGATCGCTCATAGCGTATCATTAAAAGACAGTAATCATCCCGCACCATCCAGCGCACTTACGTGGTCTAAATAATAACAGTGCCTATCAGGCTAATAAGACCAGCGGTTTCACTCCCCCGGGTGACGTCGGCGTCCCGCTCCTCCACCGTGTCGTGTCCGCTTGCTAGTTTGAGTAATCCCGTCCGGGCCGGCAATTGCTTCCGCATCCAGTGACGTCAGATGCACCTGGCTCCGCCCTATGCATTTCGTTTGTTCAGAGCCTGCACGGACGAAATGCGTAGGGAGGAGCCAGGTGCGTCTGATGTCACTGGAGCGATTGCCGGCCGGACGGGATTACTCGAACTAGCAAGCGGACACGACACGGTGGAGGAGCGGGATGCCTACGCCACCCGGGGGAGTGAAACCGCTGGTCTTATTAGCCTGATAGGCGATGTTATCATTTAGACCACGTAAGTGCGCTGGATGGTGCGGGATGATTACTGTCTTTTAATGATACGCTATGAGCGATCTTTTATTGTTTTGTTTTTCATGAGTACTGGATTAAAACTTTTTGACTACATGGAAAGAGGAGCTGCTGTTGCCTGGTTTATTGTGATATCAAACGCTAGACCCACCTGGATCTGAGGTGGAATTAATCTGGTGAGCAGTTACTATTATGGGAGAGTTTGGTGTGCCAATACACTGTGTGGATCACGAATGCATCACTGAACACCCGGGGTGTTTTTGGTTTTATTGCATAACTTACAGTAATGCACGATGTGTAGTGTGTTTGAATTTTTGCAGGTGTAAAGAGAACTGTGATAGCGAACACTCTGATTCATTCTCAGAACTTTAATGAGTAGTGAGTACTTAGTGACTGCACACTCCAAAGTAACTTCCAGTCGATGTGCCTGGCTAGTGACCCAGCAGCACTCAGGATCAGTCAGCAATGTAGTAAGGAGAAAGTCGGCACCATCTATTAGTGATCTTCTGCTCTTTTACTGCATTAAAAGTATTCCAGCAGATCCAGCAACGTTTCAAGACTGCACACCTCTTTATCAAGCTTGCTGGAAGTCACAGTGCTTTCTCCTTACCACTTCTCTGAACTTTAATAGCAGAAGGGCAGGCGCAGTTTGTTGTTTCATTGTATAAAATATAGATTAAAAAGCTGAGTCCCTAGGGCAACTATTTATGTAATATATTTTTTTAAACTATTTTTTCGTGGGTTTTCTGGGTTTTTTTTGGGGGGGGGGGGGGGGGGGTGCTTTGAAAGTGTAAGTTTTTCATTTTATCAATATTTAATAAGTGTATGTGTATGTATATGCCTGTATGTGTAAATTTACTTTTTGGCCACTAGATGGCGCTAGTAAACACTCTCCTGTTTTATAGGAAGAGTTTTTTTTTTTACTTTTCATTAAACTGTGACTGTTTCCTGTTTTATGAATGGATAAGGACGCTGATCGCGGTCATGTCCATTAGTTCCAGGCATTGCGATTGGATAGAGGACCACTCGGTCCTCTTCCCCAATCACAGATAGCGATGTCCCGATGGTAAACGGCGGCGAGGGGCGCACATGTGCAGAGCACTGGTGAGAGCGAGCGACTTATTAAAGTCTCCTGGAGCCGTTAACAGGCTCAAACAGGATGTTAAATGAGTCGTCATGTCATAAAGTGGTTAAATAAATAACTGAATTCTGCTCTTAAAAATATAGCATTGTTTACATTACAACCTACAGTACATACCACATAGATGTCATTGCTCACATCACTGAAAAATCTATGAAAAGATTCAGTCGGTATGTACGTACATGAAAACTAGACAGTAACTTGAGAAATTAGATGTATTATCAAATTATTTATAACAGTTTTTAAAGACAGCAATTTTGAATGTAACTATTCTGTGTGCATAAGGAAAACAGCAAATTTCTTTAAAGGGAACCAGAGATGAACGTTTCACACAAAATAAACATATCAGTCGATAGCTTGTAAAGAATAAATGCTCTACCTGATCATTTCTTTTTGAGTGTTTTTTATCCATTATTGCTCCAGGAAAAATCCAATATGGCCACCAGCTCATATCCCTTCTGCTTCCGGGTTATGAGTTGTTCTGGATGTGCTGTCTATGCTCTAGACAAGCACATCTATGTGCTTTCAACTTTATTATTCTGGTATGCTGTGTGGCTGCCTGTAGGAAGTGTCTCTCATAGGAATGAAAATGACTGCACAGTGCGCACAGATCACACAGCAGCCACACTTGTCTGTTGTTTCAGACTCAGAACTTCTTTCTCAGCAGAGCAGCCCCTCCCATGTCATCAGAGCTCTGAGTATGCAAAGCAGGAAAGCAGAGCTAGGAGGGGGAGGGCTTGGGCTTGAAAAGACTTCACAGAAGCGAGACTTAGCTATAATGATTCCAGGTCAAACCTAGACTGAATGCTCAGTCGGAGATTCTTATCACAGCTGATAACAGGCAGATTGAGCAGAGAAAAATGAAACTAAAAGCAGGGTAAGGGTTTACTGTCATGTTCCCACTGATAAATGTAATAAAATACATTTAAAATGGTGCTTCGTCTCTGGTTCTCTTTAATAGTCAGCACTGTCCAGAAAATTCTAAGTTTATTATGTCTTTTTACCAAGTTAAGCCATGATGAAGTTTTAACAGGAACAGAGAGAAATAAGTCCTACAGTAAATACATTAGTACATATAAAAGAAGAATATTATTATTATTAATAAATCAACACATAAAAACTAAATTTTCTTCAAATTTCTCCTTTTGGGAACCTAGCTTAGTGTAATCTTAAAAAAGAAGAGTTTTAAACAAAATTAACAAAGTAGAAACTAGAAAACAGCAGCACACAATATTCTGCTTATTGTAAAATCAATTTTGCAACAGTCAACATTAATAAAAGCTGATTACAACAGAGCAATTACAATTATCCACTATGTGCCAAATAATCATTTGTGTTACACAGGTTTTTTTTTCTTCTTAAAAATTAAAATTAATGACACAAAAAGCAGCGTGTACACCAGTGACTAAAAAGCAAAACAAGCCCAGTTTAGTAAAAGTATGTCCTTATTTAGTAATTAAAAATCCTTCTGTTTTGTAGAATTAATATTTTTTCCTGTGAATGGAACTGTGAAATAGGTATCACTGGTCAAGATAACAGAGGCACCAACAAAGGATAATATACACTAAACCCAGAACAAAAGGGAGGTAGCAGTGGACTTACCTCCAGATAGTCAGACTCAATAAGTCTAGTTTCAAGAACAACTTTTATTTTCACATTTAAAAAAAGCTCCAATTGTGACACATTTTATGGGACATTATTGGAGTATCTGGGAAACATAAAACTAACTAAATAACTAGTAGAAGCTCGTGTATTGCATTTATCGGGTAATTCAGAGTGCATAAAGGGCATAAATGAGGGCTGCCATATCAGTAAAACTAACAGTAGTGCAAGGCATGCAAAACATGCTTGTGGTTGTGAGATCTAAGATCAACCTCCTATTAGGTGGGTAGGGAACAAGGAATTCATGTGCTTGTGGGTCATAGTGTACAGTCTTATTGGGAGGTGAGGGGTTAATGGTTTGCCCTGAGAAAATAGGTGTGCAGCACATAAGGGATATACAATACATATTATAGGCGTGGGGATGTGAGGGATATAGTTATGCAGCTTTGTGGATATATAAGTTTTCATCATTATATACCTCCTTATACAGTGGTTGCCTTGGGGATAACCCATCTTTGTGAGTACTCCTTTCAAGCTTACATACAACACCATCTAGTGACAGCTAGTGTTGGGCGAACAGTGTTCGCCACTGTTCGGGTTCTGCAGAACATCACCCTGTTCGGGTGATGTTTGAGTTCGGCCGAACACCTAATGGTGTTCGGCCAAACTGTTCGGGTTCGCCCGAACTGCTCAATGGCCGGCCGAACAGGGCCCCTGTTCGGCCGAATACGGCCCCCCTATGGGGTCGCAGGCATAAGGGGGGAGCATGCCCCGATCGCGGGGGGGGGGTCGGAAATTCCCCCCACCCCCTCCGCTAGCGCTCCCCCCTCTGCCCGCTTCCCCATAAAAAAAGTTTAATGCAAGTTAAATAGTACCGGTGGCTGGCAGTGGAGTGAGGAGGAGGAGTCCGAGTAGGAGAGTGACGCGTTGAGGCCGGGCAGCGGGCGGTTCAGCGGTAGTACCCTTGTGGTACTTCCGCCCTTTCTCTGACCTCACGTCCTCTACGTGATGACGCATACGAGGGTACGCGTAACGCGTACCCTCGTATGCAGAGGACGTGAGGTCAGAGAAAGGTCGGAAGTACCACAAGGGTACTACCGCTGAACCGCCCGCTGCCCGGCCTCAACGCGTCACTCTCCTACTCGGACTCCTCCTCCTCACTCCACTGCCAGCCACCGGTACTATTTAACTTGCATTAAACTTTTTTTATGAGGAAGCGGGCAGAGGGGGAAGCGCTAGCGGAGGGGGTGGGGGGAATTTCCGACCCCCCCCCCGCGATCGGGGCATGCTCCCCCCTTATGCCTGCGACCCCATAGGGCCCCCAAAATGGGCATGTTCGGGGGTCCCATTGACTTCCATTGAGTTCGGGGTTCGGGCCGAACATGCCGAACATCTGGCCCATGTTCGGCCCGAACCTGAACATCCAGGTGTTCGCCCAACACTAGTGACAGCACATACTGCACTACAATGGGCTCTCGGTATCTCCTCCCTTTTTTTTTACTGTGAAATAACCTGTTTTTACTATAGACTTATATACTTAGCATATTTTTTTCAACAAATTTGTTTAATGCGTCAGCTTTTCTAACAAGGAGAATAACTGTGTCATAAATTAAGTGAATTCAAGAAATAATATCAGGCTAATGCAAAGCGCACACTCTAAGTGTCTCTCTAATAAGGAGAATTTTGATCTTGCAAGAACTGTCAAAATTTGAGATACCTAGTTCATAGTGAAATCAACAAAAGGGGGCCTAAGTTTGCTCCTAAGTGATATTTTCACTTCATAAATGAAATGCCTTTGAAGCCACCAGCAAGCAAGAACTTCCTTTAAAATAATTTTGACAGTAATGTTTTTTTACCTACTTTTTTGTACTTTTTCAATTGCAGATGCCAAAAGTTATTTAAAACAGAAGATGGAAAATTATCTCTTAGGAGAAAACTTGGAGAAAGAGTGAATTGGATGGGACCCAAGGAGAGAAAGCTTAACTTAACCACCCTGGCGTTCTATTAAGATCGCCAGGGCAGCTGCGGGAGGGTTTTTTTTTTAATAAAAAAAAAAACGATTTCATGCAGCCAACTGAAAGTTGGCTGCATGAAAGCCCACTAGAGGGCGCTCCTAACCCATATTTCTGATCGCCTCCGGCGATCCACAGTAACAAGGAAGGCCGCAATGAGCGGCCTTCCTTGTTTCATTTTGCTCGTCGCCGTGGCGACGAGCGGAGTGACGTCATGGACGTCAGCCGACGTCATGGACGTCAGCCGACGTCCTGACGTCAGCCGCCTCCGATCCAGCCCTCAGCGCTGGCCGGAACTGTTTGTTCCGGCTGCGCAGGGCTCGGGCGGCTGGGGGGACCCTCTTTCGCCGCACTGCGGCGGCGATCAGGTAGCACACGCGGCTGGCAAAGTGCCGGCTGCGTGTGCTGCTTTTTACAGCGAGCAAATCGACCCAGCAGGGCCTGAGCGGCAGCCACCGGCGGTAATGGACGAGCTGAGCTCGTCCATACCGCTAAGGTGGTTAAGCTTCAGGAAAAAGTATTTTGTATAGACTGCTCCCAGGTTGTTGTTTATTACTGGTTGCACATACGATTGCTGTTTGCACATATGTATTACACTTATCTTGCATTTTCGCAATCAATTGTGTTTTTATTATATGCACATGTGAATCATCATATATAAGGTTACTGCACATCCCATCACCTCCCAAGATTGTCAGGACGTGGTTGAGTATTTAGCGACACAGAACACCTCATCTTGCTCAGCCACCAGCGCTACTACTAGCACCACTTCCGCTGCATTTGACACTTCGCAAGAATTATTTAGTGTTGAAATCACTGATGCACAGCCATTGTTGTTACAGCCAGATGAATTTTCACCAGCTCATATGTCTGAGTTACACGGCAACACTATGGATGAAACGTGTAAGGAGGATGAAGGACCTACTGATGGTGCATGTTTGGATTTGTCTGAGGCAAGCGAAGCTGGGCAGGATGATTACAATGATAGGGATCCTCTGTATGTTCCCAATAGAGGAGATGAAGAGGGGGACAGTTCAGAGGGGGAGTCAGAGAGTAGTAGGAGGAGAGAAGTTGCTGAAAGAAGCTGGGGCACCTGTACTGTGAACCCACCACTGCATACCTGTTCAGTGAACCCACCACTGCATACCTGTTCAGTGAACCCACCACTGCATACCTGTTCAGTTAACCTGCCACTGCATACCTGTTCAGTGAACCCGCCACTGCATACGTGTTCTGTGAACCCACCACTGCATACCTGTTCAGTGAACCCACCACTGCATACCTGTTGTGTTCAGTGAACCTGCCACTGCATACCTGTTCTGTTCAGTGGACCTGCCACTGCATACCTGTTCTGTTCAGTGAACCTGCCACTGCATACCTGTTCTGTGAACCCGCCACTGCATACCTGTTCTGTTCAGTGGACCCGCCACTGTATACCTGTTCTGTTCAGTGAACCCGCCACTGTATATCTGTTCAGTGAACCCGCCACTGCATACCTGTTGTGTTCAGTGAACCTGCCACTGCATACCTGTTCTGTGAACCCGCCACTGTATACCTGTACTGTTCAGTGAACCCGCCACTGCATACCTGTTCTGTTCAGTGGAGCCGCTACTGTATACCTGTTCTGTTCAGTGAACCCGCCACTGTATACCTGTACTGTTCAGTGAACCCGCCACTGCATACCTGTTCTGTTCAGTGGACCCGCTACTGTATACCTGTTCTGTTCAGTGAACCCGCCACTGTATACCTGTTCTGTTCAGTGAACCCGCCACAGTATACCTGTTCAGTAAACCCGCCACTGCATACCTGTTCTGTTCAGTGGACCCACTACTGTATACCTGTTCTGTTCAGTGAACCCGCCACTGTATACCTGTACTGTTCAGTGAACCTGCCACTGCATACCTGTTCTGTTCAGTGGACCCGCTACTGTATACCTGTTCTGTTCAGTGAACCCGCCACTGTATACCTGTACTGTTCAGTGAACCCGCCACTGCATACCTGTTCTGTTCAGTGGACCCGCTACTGTATACCTGTACTGTTCAGTGGACCCGCCACTGTATACCTGTACTGTTCAGTGAACCCGCTACTGTATACCTGTTCTGTTCAGTGGACCCGCCACTGTATACCTGTACTGTTCAGTGAACCCGCCACTGCATACCTGTTCTGTTCAGTGGAGCCGCTACTGTATACCTGTTCTGTTCAGTGAACCCGCCACTGTATACCTGTACTGTTCAGTGAACCCGCCACTGCATACCTGTTCTGTTCAGTGGACCCGCTACTGTATACCTGTTCTGTTCAGTGAACCCGCCACTGTATACCTGTTCTGTTCAGTGAACCCGCCACAGTATACCTGTTCAGTAAACCCGCCACTGCATACCTGTTCTGTTCAGTGGACCCACTACTGTATACCTGTTCTGTTCAGTGAACCCGCCACTGTATACCTGTACTGTTCAGTGAACCTGCCACTGCATACCTGTTCTGTTCAGTGGACCCGCTACTGTATACCTGTTCTGTTCAGTGAACCCGCCACTGTATACCTGTACTGTTCAGTGAACCCGCCACTGCATACCTGTTCTGTTCAGTGGACCCGCTACTGTATACCTGTACTGTTCAGTGGACCCGCCACTGTATACCTGTACTGTTCAGTGAACCCGCTACTGTATACCTGTTCTGTTCAGTGAACCCGCCACTGCATACCTGTTCTGTTCAGTGAACCTGCCACTTGCCACAGTTGGGCCGAACCTCCGATTTTAGGTTCGCGAACCGGGTTCGCGAACTTTCGCGGAACGTTCGGTTCGCGTTAAAGTTCGCGAACCGCAATAGACTTCAATGGGGATGCGAACTTTGAAAAAAAAAAAATTATGCTGGCAACAAAAGTGATGGAAAAGATGTTTCAAGGGGTCTAACACCTGGAGGGGGGCATGGCGGAGTGGGATACACGCCAAAAGTCCCCGGGAAAAATCTGGATTTGATGCAAAGCAGCGTTTTAAGGGCAGAAATCACATTGAATGCTAAATGACAGGCCTAAAGTGCTTTAAAACATCTTGCATGTGTATACATCAATCAGGTAGTGTAATTAAGGTACTGCTTCACACTGACACACCAAACTCACCGTGTAACGCAACGCAAACAGCTGTTTGTGTAGTGACGGCCGTGCTGGACTGGTGCGCTCCATGGCGAGAGTGCAGGTTTTGGTGGCGTTACAGCCCATATGGTCGCCTGGCTGATGTAGCTGAATGACAGAACAGTGACTGTCCAGCTGATCAAATTTGGTCTGACCACAATGAAGCAACGACCTTATTATCTTTTGTGTGCCCCCCGAGACACTCATCTAGGCGCCGGTCATTGCTTCATTGTGATACGCAAGCCCCTTCACCACGGCAAGGTAATGATCACGAAGGGGAATGGGCGCATGTACATGCCTTTTCTTTTGTTGTTGCAGCTGCCCGCAGTGCAGCCAGAAAAATTAGGCAGTCATGTACACGCACCAGAAAAATTATTACAGCGGCCGCTGCTAGCAGCGGCCTAAAAAATTCAGCAATCCGCCTGGAGTCCTGGACCCTGTTGGTGGTGGCGGAGAAGGTAGTCAAGCGGCCTGCAGGCAGACATGCTGTGTGGAGGGACAGGCCAGGCAGCCAGTCACACGGCGTGCAGGCAGAGATGCTGTGTGTGCGGGGACTGACTTAGTCTTGGGGCGAGCAGCAGCCCTCCGGGATCCATGCCTCATTCATTTTGATAAAGGTGAGGTACTTAACACTTTTGTGACTTAGGCGACTTCTCTTCTCAGTGACAATGCCTCCAGCTGCGCTGAAGGTCCTTTCTGACAGGACGCTTGCGGCAGGGCAGGAGAGAAGTTGGATGGCAAATTGGGACAGCTCTGGCCACAGGTCAAGCCTGCGCACCCAGTAGTTCAAGGGTTCCTCATCGCTGTTCACAGCAGTGTCTACATCCACACTTAAGGCCAGGTAGTCGGCTACCTGCCGTTCCAGGCGTTGGTGGAGGGTGGATCCGGAAGGGCTACGGCGAAGCGTTGGACTAAAGAACGTCCGCATGTCCGACATCACCATGAGATCGCTGGAGCGTCCTGTCTTTGACTGCGTGGACACCGGAGGAGGATTAGTGGCAGTGGTACCTTGCTGGCGTTGTGCTGTCACATCACCCTTAACTACTTAAGCCCGAAAGGTTGAAATTTTTTTACATCCGAGCAACTTTCACCCCCCATTCATTTGCCAATAGCTTTATCACTACTCATCACAATGAATTGATCTATATCTTGTTTTTTCCGCCACCAATTAGGCTTTCTGTGGGTTGTACATTTTGCTAAGAGCCACTTTACTGCAAATGCATTTTAACAGGAAGAATAAGAAAAAAACTGAAAAAATTCATTATTTCTCAGTTTTCAGCCATTATAGTTTTAAACTAATACATGCCTCCATAATTAAAACTCACGTATTGTATTTGCCCATATGCCCCGGGTATTACACCGTTAAAATTATGTCCCTATCACAATGTATGGCGACAATATTTTATTTGGAAATAAAGGTGCATTTTTTTCAATTTGCGTCCATCACTATTTAGAAGCCCATAATTTATTAAATCATATTGATGTACTCCTTTGACATGCATATTTAAAAAGTTCAGACCCTTAGGTAACTATTTATGTTTTTTTTTTTTTTTTATTATTGTAATTTTTTTTTTTATTATTATTATTTAAACTTGTATGTGGGTATTATTTGGTGTGGGAGGTAAACAGGTTTTTTTTTAATGAATTTAAACATATTTATTTAATACCAAGTGTGTTTTGGGTGTAATTTGCTATTTGGCCACAAGATGGCCAGAATCAAAAAGTCCTGGGAGCGATCGATCTCGCTCCCAGGCAGAAGAAAGGAGACCAGAGCTCAGAAAAGCCGCAGCGTCTGAAGAGACACTGTCGGCTTTTCTCCGGGGGGGGGTCCGATCAGCGAAAGGGATTTATAATCCCTTTCACTGATCGGTGGGCTAGCGGCCAGCAGCGGGGGCGCGCACGGGGGGGCCCGCGGGTGCGCGCAGCCCAACTGGACGAGAAATCTCGTCTAGTTGGGCTTAAGTGGTTAAAGGCATTGTAAAGCATAGTTGACAGCTGGTTCTGCATGTGCTGCATTCTTTCCACCTTCAGGTGAGTTGGTAACAGGTCCGCCACTTTGTGCCTGTACCGAGGGTCTAGTAGTGTGGCCACCTAGTACAGCTCATTCCCCTTGAGGTTTTTTATACGGGGGTCCCTCAACAGGCAGGACAACATAAAAGACGACATCTGCACAAAGTCGGATCCAGTACCCTCCATCTCCTCTTGCTCTTCCTCAGTGACGTCACGTAAGTCAACCTCCTCCCCCCAGCCGCGAACAATACCACGGGAAGGTTGAGCAGCACAAGCCCCCTGCGACGCCTGCTGCGGGTGTTCTCCTGCCGCCGTCCCCTCCTCCTCCTCCTCCCCCAAAGAAACACCTTGCTCATCATCCTCTGAGTCTGACTCATCTTCTGCACACGACTTCTCTTCTTCCTCCTCCTCCCCCCTCTGTGCTGCCGCAGGTGTTGAGGAAACAGCTGGGTCTGATGAAAATTGGTCCCATGCCTGTTCCTGCCGTAACGGTTCCTGGTCACGCTCATTCGCAGCTTCATCCGCCACTCTACGCACAGCACGCTCCAAGAAGTAAGCGTAGGGAATTAAGTCGCTGATGGTGCCCTCACTGCGGCTCACCAGGTTGGTCACCTCCTCAAACGGCCGCATGAGCCTGCATGCATTTTTCATCAGTGTCCAGTTGTCGGGCCAGAACATCCCCATCTTCCCAGACTGTTTCATTCTACTGTAGTTGTAGAGGTACTGGGTGACGGCTTTCTTCTGTTCTAGCAGGCGGGAGAACATGAGCAGGGTCGAATTCCAGCGAGTCGGGCTATCGCAAATGAGGCGTCTCACCGGCATGTTGTTTTTCCGCAGAATTTCCGCAAAGCGTGCCATGGCTGTGTAAGACCGCCTCAAATGCCCACAGAACTTCCTGGCCTGCTTCAGGACATCCGCTAAGCCAGGGTACTTTGCCACAAATCTTTGAACAACTAGATTCATGACATGTGCCATGCAGGGTATGTGTGTCAGCTTCCCCATATGCAAAGCGGCAAGCAGATTGCTGCCGTTGTCGCACACCACGTTGCCTATCTCCAGGTGGTGCGGGGTCAGCCACTCATCCACCTGTTTCTTAAGAGCAGCCAGGAGAGCTGCTCCAGTGTGACTCTCCAACTTTGAGACAAGACATGTCTAAGATGGCGTGACACCGTCGTACCTGGCATGCAGCATAGGCCCTGCGGAGCTGGGGCTGTGTAGCTGGAGAGGAGAACTGCCACTCAGCCAAGGAGGAGGACAGCGAAGAGCATTTAGCAGGAGGAGAGGAGGTGGCAGGAGGCCTGCCTGCAAGCCGTGGAGGTGTCACAATTTGGTCCGCTGCGCCCTGCTTGCCATCGTTCACCACCAGGTTGACTCAATGGGCTGTGTACGTAATGTAGCGGCCCTGCCCGTGCTTTGCAGACCAGGCATCCGTGGTCAGGTGGACCCTTGACCCAACGCTCTTCGCAAGAGATGACACCACTTGCCTCTCAACTTCACGGTGCAGTTGGGGTATGGCCTTTCTCGAAAAAAATAAGTGCGGCCTGGCATCTTCCACTGCGGTGTTCCGATGGCCACAAATTTACGGAAGGCCTCAGAGTCCACCAGCCGGTATGGTAACAGCTGGCGAGCTAACAGTTCCGCCACGCCAGCTGTCAGACGCCGGGCAAGGGAGTGACTGGCCGAAATTGTCTTCTTCCGCTCAAACATTTCCTTCACGGACACCTGACTGCTGCTGTGGGCAGAGGAGCAGGAAGCGCTCAAGGTCAGAGGCGGAGTGGAGGAGGGTGCCTGTGAAGGTGGAAGGGAGAAAGCGGCAGAAGCAGATGATGCACCTGAAGGAGGAAGAGGAGAAGGAGGGTGACTTTTCTTTTGTGTGCTGCTGCTGCTTTTGCTCAGGTGGCCATCCCATTGCTGTTTGTGCCTTTTCTCCAGGTGCCTTCGTAAGGCACTTGTCCCTACGTGAGTGTTGGCCTTTCCACGGCTCAATTTTTGTTGGCAGAGCGAACAGATGGCTTTGGTCCGATCTGAGGCACACACATTAAAAAATGTCCACACCGCTGAGCCACCCTGGGATGTGGGCACTATGGGGACCTCAGCAGCTGATGCTGAAGGGCAAGTTGGCTGGCTGTACATAGGTGGCGATACATGGTGCCGGACACTGCCACCAGCTGTTTCTGACGAAGAGCTGCCCCAACTTCTTTCAGCAACTTCTCTCCTCCTACTACTCTCTGACTCCCCCTCTGAACTGTCCCCCTCTTCATCTCCTCTATTGGGAACATACAGAGGATCCCTATCATCGTAATCATCCTGCCCAGCTTTGCTTGCCTCAGACAAATCCAAACATGCACCATCAGTAGGTCCTTCATCCTCCTTACACGTTACATCCATAGTGTTGCCGTGTAACTCAGACATATGAGCTGGTGAAAATTCATCTGGCTGTAACAACAATGGCTGTGCATCAGTGATTTCAACACTAAATAATTCTTGCGAAGTGTCAAATGCAGCGGAAGTGGTGCTAGTAGTAGCGCTGGTGGCTGAGCAAGATGAGGTGTTCTGTGTCGCTAAATACTCAACCACGTCCTGACAATCTTGGGAGGTGATGGGACGTGCCTTCTTCCGAGCACTGTACTGTGGGCCAGGTCCACACGAAATTACATTTACACGACCTCACGCAGACCTGCCGGGTGGCCTTCCTCTGGCTCTGGCACTACCTCTTCCTCTACCTGTTTTGTCCATATCGGGTATGCATGGAGTGGTATACCACACTGCGTGCACTCACGTAGGTAGGTGGGTTCACTTAACTGCACAGGTATGCGCACTGATGCGGTGGGTTCACTGAACAGAACAGGTATACAGTGGCGGGTTCACAGAACAGGTATGCAGTGGCAGGTTCACTGAACAGAACAGGTATGCAGTGGCGTGTTCACTGAACAGTACAGGTATACAGTGGCGGGTTCACTGAACAGAACAGGTATACAGTAGCGGGTCCACTGAACAGAACAGGTATGCAGTGGTGGGTTCACTGAACAGTACAGGTATACAGTGGCGGGTTCACTGAACAGAACAGGTATACAGTAGCGGGTCCACTGAACAGAACAGGTATGCAGTGGCGGGTTCACTGAACAGTACAGGTATACAGTGGCGGGTTCACAGAACAGGTATGCAGTGGCAGGTTCACTGAACAGAACAGGTATGCAGTGGCGGGTTCACTGAACAGGTATACAGTGGCGGGTTCACTGAACAGTACAGGTATACAGTGGCGGGTCCACTGAACAGTACAGGTATACAGTAGCGGGTCCACTGAACAGAACAGGTATGCAGTGGCGGGTTCACTGAACAGTACAGGTATACAGTGGCGGGTTCACTGAACAGAACAGGTATACAGTAGCGGGTCCACTGAACAGAACAGGTATGCAGTGGCGGGTTCACTGAACAGTACAGGTATACAGTGGCGGGTTCACTGAACAGAACAGGTATACAGTAGCGGGTCCACTGAACAGAACAGGTATGCAGTGGCGGGTCCACTGAACAGGTATACAGTGGCGGGTTCACTGAACAGAACAGGTATACAGTGGCAGGTTCACTGAACAGAACAGGTATGCAGTGGCGGGTTCACTGAACAGAACAGGTATACAGTAGCGGGTCCACTGAACAGTACAGGTATGCAGTGGCGGGTTCACTGAACAGTACAGGTATACAGTGGCGGGTTCACTGAACAGAACAGGTATACAGTAGCGGGTCCACTGAACAGAACAGGTATGCAGTGGCGGGTTCACTGAACAGTACAGGTATACAGTGGCGGGTTCACAGAACAGGTATGCAGTGGCAGGTTCACTGAACAGAACAGGTATGCAGTGGCGGGTTCACTGAACAGATATACAGTGGCGGGTTCACTGAACAGAACAGGTATACAGTGGCGGGTCCACTGAACAGAACAGGTATGCAGTGGCGGGTACACAGAACAGGTATGCAGTGGCAGGTTCACTGAACAGAACAGGTATGCAGTGGCAGGTCCACTGAACAGAACAGGTATGCAGTGGCAGGTTCACTGAACACAACAGGTATGCAGTGGTGGGTTCACTGAACAGGTATGCAGTGGTGGGTTCACAGAACACGTATGCAGTGGCGGGTTCACTGAACTGGTATGCAGTGGCAGGTTAACTGAACAGGTATGCAGTGGTGGGTTCACTGAACAGGTATGCAGTGGTGGGTTCACTGAACAGGTATGCAGTGGTGGGTTCACAGTACAGGTATGCAGTGGTGGGTTCACAGAACAGGTATGCAGTGTTGGGTTCACTGAACAGGTATGCAGTGGTGGGTTCACAGTACAGGTATGCAGTGGTGGGTTCACAGTACAGGTATGCAGCCAGGAACAAGTTAAGCCTAACTAATCTTTCCCTATGAGAGACAGTCTGCAGCAGCTCGCCCTACTCTCACTAATGCAGGCACACGAGTGACCGTAATGACCGCCGCTGCCTGCCTTATATAAGGGGGGTGGGGCTCCAGGGGCTAGTGTAGCCTAATTGTCTACAATGGGCCTGCTGACTGTGATGTAGAGGGTCAAAGTTGACCCTCCATGTGCATTATGGGGCGAACCGAACTTCCGCAAAGGTTTGCCTGCGGGACGCGAACGCGAACCACGGAAGTTCGCATGGAACCGTTCGCAGGCGAACCGTTCGGCCCAACTCTACATCCTTGATATCTTGAGTGGTGCTGTTATATAGGGGTCTTCTCCTTTTACTTTCTTGTACTTTATTATTTGACTCTAGCATACTAATACATATTGCCAGTGTTGCGGACATCCCCTGTTGTGTCCAAAATGAGGCAATCCCTCCAAAACAATTGCATCCACAACACCAGGCATTGCTTCTTGTGACTAAGGTCCTGTAGTGTTATAGTAGTGTTACAATTTGAAATAGGTAGGGCGGCAATGCTTCATACCAGGATGTGGCATATCATTAGAGCAGATGGCTGCCAATTCATGTAATTCAGTGTCAGCCAGAATCAGAATCCATTTGGGAGAGAGTCTGCTGAAATCTGAAAAGATGCAACTTAGCATTCTGCATCCAAATTGTACAGTACTAGAAAATCATGACAACTTGAATTATGCAGATCTAATGATCAAAAACTAAGCTGATTTCCTCTTTCTAGCATTTTCTTGAAGGTTTTGTCACAGGGTTTTAATTCATCTCTTGTGTAACATTAACTTAACAAAACTTAAAGCTCCATAAGGAACTGCATTTTCCTCAGAAGTTATTACATGGTATGTTTTCTCCTAATTAAAGTCATTTACATGACTAAATTAGTTTTAATTGCTCTCATTCATTTCACTAATACCTTTATTCTATTTGAATAAGACATGTTTCATAATTGCAGAAACACTGGACTCAAGGGTGTTCATCCCTCCCACTGGCTTGCATGAAAGACACAAAGCATAATTTGAGAGCATGCATCTGCATACAGAAAAATAAATGCACGGACCACGTGCAATGCATTCTCTATGCACTGAAATGAAGACCTTTATTAAATAAATAAACAAGATAAAGGAGTTTAAAATATCAATACTTCTGTAAATATGTAGGACCAAATATGTATCACATAGTTGAATATTGTGGCAAAGAAGATCTCTACATAACCTATAACCTATTCAGGTGACAAATTTCAAAAATAAGAATTTCAATGTTACTTGTATCTGCTCAAATCCATTTCTATCAATTAACCATGAAGGATGGATGTTAGAGGTTTTTTATTCAAGTGACTTATTATTTATCCTTACAGTTTTCTTGCACAGAGTAGTGTAGTAAAAACAAAAAAATTTTTAAAATTTTTTTAACATAGGCCGTTATTTGTAAGTAACATGTGGAGAAAGGTCTTCACACATCATAAAAATAAATGGATTAATGGGCCCGAGGCGTGTTTGCAAAATCATATTAGGACACTAAGGTATGTTCTGTGTATTATGACATGCCTCTGTGCCCATCTATTGTGCCTCCTGCTCTCCCGAGCTCTACTGTCTTCCCTTAAGATTGTAAGTAGCCTGCTATTTACCTCAGCCTGTCACTCAGCACCACTCCCCCGCCTCCTGTATAACACGGCTCCCACACCACTCCCCCGCCCCCTGCATAACGCGGCTCCCCCACCTTTGTCCCTTCCCTCCAGCCTCCGTAAGCTTCCTCCAACCAGCTTACGGAGGCGGGGAGGAAAGCACACTGGTGTGGGATCCGTGTAATACAGGAGGCGGGGGAGCAGCAATGAGTGACAGGCTGAGGTATATAGCAGGCTAGCAACAATCTGCATGTCGCTAGCCTGGCGCTTTTTTTAAAGGGGGATAGCAGAGCCCGTGGGGGGGGCTAGAGGCACAATAGAAGTACAGAGGGGCTGCAGCACACAACAGGAAAACAGTGACAGGGGCTCTTGGTTACGCTTTAACGCGCTTAAGCTCACCAACTGCGCCAAAGTGTCTCTAATCTGGTGAGTCCTACTCTACCATGCAAAATGCCAGTTTTTTATAAGCAGTCTAGTGGGAACTAAACCAAAAACCCTAAAATGTCAACTAGATGGGAAAAAAAGGAAATTAAAAACACCTCACCCTTCACCTAGCTACCAAACGAACTCTCTGAACATGTGCAAAGCACTCATTTATATACTTAACTGTGCTAGAGGTGGGCGTGGTCATGCAGGCTTACAGGGGAAAATTATAAATAAATTACCAAGGGGTGAGCAGCACAAACCAAATTTTTTTTTTATGCAATTCTATGCAAAGCATGCACGCAGCGCTGGAGGTCCCCAGACTCCATAAGAAATATATAAGTACAGAGGGGCTGCAGCACACAACAGGAAAACAGTGACAGGGGCTCTTGGTTACGCTTTAACGCGCTTAAGCTCACCAACTGCGCCAAAGTGTCCTCCTGTATAACACGGCTCCCACACCACTCCCCCGCCCACTGCATAACGCGGCTCCTCCACCTTTGTCCCTTCCCTCCCGCCTCCGTAAGCTTCCTCCAACCAGCTTACGGAGGCGGGGAGGAAAGCACACTGGTGTGGGATCCGTGTAATACAGGAGGCGGGGGAGCAGCAATGAGTGACAGGCTGAGGTATATAGCAGGCTAGCAACAATCTGCATGTCGCTAGCCTGGCGCTTTTTTTAAAGGGGGATAGCAGAGCCCGTGGGGGGGGGGGGCTAGAGGCACAATAGAAGGACGCAGAGGCAGGTCATTGTACACAGAACATGCCTCTGTCTCCTAATATGGTTTGACAAGCTCGGGTTCTCTTTAAAGTGAACCAGAGACGAAGAGTCCTCATGTATTTTACCATATATATCAGTGGGAAGGAACATTAGAGAAAACACTTATCCTGCTCTCTGTTTCATTCTTCACTGTTCAGCTTGCTTCTCATCAGCCCTGATAAAATCCCCAACTGAGCATTCAGTCTGTATTTGCTATAATGACTCAGCTATAATGATTCCTGAGCAGAACCACAAGGGGGCAGGCTTGGGCTTGAAAAGACACCGGAGAACACAGACTCAGCTATAATGATTCCTGAGCAAAGCCAGACTTAATGCTCAGTCGAAGATTTTATCAGGGCTGATAAGAAGCAAGCTGAACAGTGAAGAATGAAACAGAGAGCAGGGTAAGTGTTTTCTCTAATGTTCCCACTGATATATATGATAAAATACATGAGGGTGTTTCGTCTCTGGTTCACTTTAAGAAATTGTGGTAATGCTGTCCTGCACAGACATTGCACAGCAATATTATCCTTACTAATGGCACTGAGTACCTCAAGTTAGGGTATTTGTGACCCGCGGTACTCGACTCTTGCTATGGTTAAACGAGTTACTAATGAGCGTTACCATTAGTAGCACACATTACCTTAGTAATGGTCACACTAGTCAAGTATCGTCGGTCGCACTAATAGCGTAACTCACGGTACACAGTGCCATTAGTAAGGGTAATATGTTTGTTGTGCAATGTCTGTGCTATCATACAAAAATATTCCACTATCCCCCATTGTAACCTAATTCTCACACTAACACTCCCCTATCTATGCCCAACACTAACCTCCCCCCACCTACTCCTAACACTAACCTTCCCCATATACATGCCTAACATTGATCCCTTTACCCTAACCGAATGGCTGTAAATCTGTTAATGGCTGTAACTTACAGTGCCTACAGTGGCTATAAAGCCACAATTTTACCCAGGTGGTTGTAAAGCCACTATAAACAGCATCTACAGTGGCTATAAAGCAGTAATTTAAATAAACAGCTTTCAAGCCACTTATTACAGCTTCCATAGAGCTATGGCTTACCTGAAGCTGCTACGTAGTGGTGATCATAAAGGCTAATTAAGATTGTGGGTCGCTACTGCATAATAATATGTAACTGTGATTATGATTGTAATTGGAATTACAGATACATTAAATTAAAATTCCATTCCGATTACACTTACGGGTCTTAATTACGAATGTAATTATGGCTACGATCGATGTGTATGTATATATATATATATATATATATATATATATTATATATATATATATATATATATATACACACACATATATTTATACATTTAAACAAAATACATACACAATATACACAATGATGTTTGTGAGCTCTGCGGTCTTTGGCAGCAATAATTTGCATTGAAATGAAACAAATCTGATTGGCTGTGGCTCCAACCCTTTTCTAAATTGGAACCAAAGTCACCAAATGACCAACTGTACCTGGTTTGAGGCTTGTGCCATTAACATTGCAAGAATGGGAGCAATTAAAAATTCCCCTTGAAAATCAATAGATTAATTTTTATTGCCTTTTTGTAGGCTCCACCCACTTTTCTAAATATTAATTCCAGTCACCCAGTGACCAACTGTGCAAAGTTTGAGAACCCTGCCATAACTAGTGTAAGAATGGCTACAGTTTACATTCTCCCAGTGAAATTTGTATTTTTCTCCGCCCACTGATGATCCGGGGTTGCCCGGGTATGTATTTGGCTGGTGTTGGCTGTGCCCACTTTTTCTAGCTTTAAACACACAATTACTCAATTACTCAATGACCAAGTTTGTGAGCTTTGCGGTCTTTGGCATCAATAATTTTCTGATTGGCTGTTTGTGGCTCCACCCTCTTTTCTGAATTTGAACCCCAGTCAACCAATGACCAACTGCACCAGGTTTGAGGCTAATGCTATGCCATTAACAGTGCAAGAACAGCAACAATTATATATTCCCCTTTAAAATCAATAGGTGAATTTTGATTGGCTTTTGTAGGCTCCACCCACTTTTTTGTATATTAATCCCAGTCACCCAGTGACCAACTGAGAACCCTACTATTAACAGTGTAAGAATGGCTGCAGTTTACATTTTCCCAGTGACATTTGTATTTGTCTCTAGCCCACTTTTTGAATTTGGGTATAAAAAGTATCCTATATGTTATTCCAGGTAAGGGCCTGTACACACTGAAAAACGCAGGCAAAAACGCAAGCGCATGCGTTTTTAAAGTGCCTGTAGTTTTAAAAACGCATGCGCTTTTGCCTGCGTTTTTTGTGTGTTTGCGTTTTTCTTGTAATTGCTGATTGGCTAAAGAATCCTTTGTTTTTTTTCTAGTTTACATTTCAACAGGAATCAGGACATTGCAGAGTCTTCTGGTATACTGACTTCTGAAAAACGCAGGCAAAAAACGCAAGCGCATGCGTTTTTCATGCGCTGCGCTTAAAAAAGCGCAGCAGGCACTGCGTTTGCGTTTTTTTAAAAACGCATCGCACCAGTGTGTACAAGTCATCACGATTTTCATTCTTTTTCAAAAGACCTTGCGTTTTTAAAAACGCAACGCAAGCGCAGCAGTGTGTACAGGCCCTAATGCACTATGTGTGTGCCAAATTTCATTCAAATCTGTTCAGCCATTGTTGCGTGATTGAGTAACAAACATCCAAACTTTCGCATATGTAATATTAGTGATATACAGTATATATATATATATATATATATATATACAGTTTGCTGTATATATTGTAGATAGATAGATGGATGGAGTTTTTTTTTCAGATAGAAGGAGGCGTTAGAGACGTTTATGGAGGCATACACGGGGGTTTAAAGAGACTCTGTAACAAAATTTTCAGCCTTATTTCTTCTATCCTATAAGTTCCTATACCTGTTCTAATGTGGTCTGTCTTACTGCAGCCTTTCCTAGTTGCACAGTGGCTGTATTATCTCTGTTATATAATCTAACCTTCTTTCCTTTGTCAGCTTTGTCAGCTCAGGCAGGAATTTGCTGCTCTGCTGTGATAGGTAGAAGTTATACACACCCTCTCCACGCCCCCTCCAGGCTCTGTATGAGTTACAGACTGAGCTTCTCTCAGCCTATCACATGCTGGTTAGCATCCATGTTTTTTGTTTGTAAACACTGCCTAAAACTGGCAATAACAAGCCAGGATTGCAGCAGGGAGTGGCAGAAACAGCAAGGAGGGGCCCAGGAGAACATAATGATTAGAATGGTATGCTTTTTATTGTAAGAATTTTAGAGTACAGATTCTCTTTAAGTAGGTGTATACAAACATATGGTCCCTTGCACCAATTGGTGCTGCTGCGGCAGTGCGCGTGATCGTCTGTGGTGGTGACTTTTCATTTGGACACCTTGGCGGCATGAGCTGTCACTTTTCAGAATGTAGGTTCTTTGTCCTTGTGGCATTATTGGTCTCAACCATTCAAAAATGATGCTGTCCAGTGGCCTGGCTCACATGAGCTCCTTTAACAGTACCATTAAAGACAGAAAAACAATGTGTAATATGAAGAAAACAGACACTGAAATCTCAATAGGTTAGGCCAGATTTATACTTTTTCTGCCTCTAGGCCAAGTATGTTGGGGCTCCACTTCTTTGTGCAGCAGCGCCCTTCCATTTCATGTGTAGCCTCCTTTTCCATGTGTATCATCCCTGTACTGCAGCCCCTCTGTTTCATGTACAGCTCCCTTAGGCATCAGCTTCTCTTTTTCATGTCTTGCTCCCCATCTGCAGTCTTCTCTTTAAAATGTAGCAACCCCTATTTCCTCCAGTTGCCCTTTGCACTGCAGCTGCCCAAGGTCCGGGCCTTTGTGGCCTTTCCTGAAATCTGGCCATGTCAATAGGGAAGGGAGGGATTTCATCCATATGCTGTATCACTGGTGCAGAGGCAACATGACTCCAAAGTAAGGCTCTGGTTCCTTTTAAACTGCTTACTTGGGCAACTATAAACAGTGAAATATATTTAACTATATCTGCTATTGTTTCATCTACCTTTTTTGCTGTGTGATAATACAGTATAGTCAGCTATTTCATCTAGCAATTCCACTCTTTATAGCTAAATAATTCCTATGTTACTTTCTTTTGCTGGTATCACTTAAAATATTACATTTTACATTGTGGCACAACATTATTGGGGAATCCCACAAGCTCATAGTTTGCGTTGTACATTTTCAAGGGCTGTGAACTCGTCTGAATGCTGGAGTAGCTTTTGTTTTACTCCAATTTAAGAGCGATGTAATAAAACCAATTCCTTGATGGCAAACATGGACACACAGGGTTACTTACCATGCTGATATTAAGAGGCAGGAGCAGGAGGTGCAGAGGAGTCAATGCCATTTCATGCCTCATGGCACTTTAGAGCTTTGAACGTTGTAGACTATAGGTGGGCTGATTCCAACCCAAGGTAATAACTTTCTAGTTACTGGATGCCGTTACTGACTTTATAGGTGTGCGTGACAAATAAGAAAGCCATTTTTTTCTCAGTGTTTAAAATAGCCGCAGGAACCATACCTAAGTGACAAACATGTTGAAAAATTAGTACCACATCACAGCTCAAACATACAAAAGCTGACATGTTAATGATATCAACATAGAAATATGTGTAAGCAACACAAATCAATATAACTTGTTATTGCTAATTCAGGAATGTGTAGGAAAAATGTTCAAGCTCACCTGTCTATATGGCGCATGTGCAGAGAGACTTTTTTTTTCTTTGCAGCTTCCAGGATGCGGTTGACAGGTGAGTGATTAGGGAGGGGACTGTGTGGGAGATGCCTACACGCGGCGGTGCCTGTAAAAGATGTAATCAACGATTACGTCCAACTGAAGCCTCCCACCTGAATGCTAATTTATGCAATTCCTGCTAGATTTGGAATGGCAGGCAAAGGGTGTATGACCGTACACCTGATTTACTGACTGGCGCCTGCTGACCAAATAAAGGTAGGAAATTGCTTGAACTGGTAGTGAGCAATTGTGTGTGTTGCAGTTAGCATTCAATTAGCATTCAGTTTAGAGGCTTCAGCCTATCACAGCGGATCGCTTCTGAGTCCCCCAGGGGGACAGCCATGTCACACGGCTGTCCCCAGTACAGCGCTGCTGCTGAATGCAGCGCTGTACACTGTGTAAAGACGGCGGTTTCGCCATCTAACAGTCTCCCGAGCCGCAATCGCCGCTCAGAGACGGAAGTTGGGGCGGAGCTCCGCCCCTTAAGCAGGAGATGCGCGCGCAGCCTGAGCGCGATCTCCTGCAAATCCCAGCCCCAGGACTTGACGCCAATTGGCGTTAGGCGGTCCTTGGGCTGCCGCCGCGACCACTCCCATTGGCGTGGGGTGGTCTTTAAGTAGTTAAATTGTGTTAATGGCTAAAAACCCAAACTTGGACATCTTTATATTGTGCATCGGTACGGTACGTCTGGAAAGTTAGGCAGCTTTTTGTTGAAGTACTAGCAAGATCTAATCATTTTTGGAAAGCTGAAAGTCCCGATTTTCCTTTGCACTGGGTCCTGAGTCAATGTGATTCCCCATTCCCAAGTTAGGGGGGGTTGGGAGGATGGGTGTCCCCTGCACTTTGCTGCATAGAGCACAATGGAATTGAGTCTCCTGCCCATGCCAGTAAGACAGAGAGGAGATGAGGGTGCATAGCTGCGCTGCTCCTTCATCTGTAATGAGACCCAGTGCACTTGACATAAGTTTTGAAGACACTGATTTATGCTGTAAAGGAAGAAGAAAACCTACCAGGTGTGCTGCTTATCATCATGTCGGGTTCGTCCTGTACTTCTGTAATTGCACTTTCTGCAGCCAAGTTCAGGGGACACCCCTCTTTTAAAACCCCATAACTTGGAAACTGAACATCATACCGACTCAAGATTTTCCAAAAATGGTCGGATCTTCCTGGGGGAGCAAAAGGAACTTTAACAAAAAGCTGCCAACCTTTCCAGACAGGATAATACGTAAGTACCTGTGTCCCGTCAGTCCCTGAAGTAACGCTGACGGACTTTTGTAACTAAAAAGTAATAGCAGGGGGGAGCCTTGTCAGGTATTGAAAAAAAAACAAACAGCTGGTTTAGCCCTGCTCTCCCTAACTGTCAAAACTGTACAATGCGGGCTCACCTGCTGCCCGTCTTCCCCCATGATCAGCTGTTACCCCAGAAGTACCCCTGCACTCAGGCAGCCCACAGGCATTGAGGGAGGCAGCTGTCTGCGCAATGAGCTGCTCTCCCTCCATCCATTCCCCGCAGTTCTGCCCATGATGGCCTTCCGGAGTAATTAACCGCTTTGTAATGAGCCGGTTCTTCCCTCCATTTATGCAGTGTAATGAACTGCTTTGTAATGAGCCGGTTCTGCTCTCCATTTATGCAGTGTAATGAGCCGCTTTGTAATGAACCGGTTCTTCCCTCCATTCATGCGGTGTAATGAACCGCTTTGTAATGAGCCGGTTCTTCCCTCCATCAATGCGGTGTAATGAGCCGCTTTGTAATGAACCGGTTCTCCCCTCTAATCATATGAATAGTGGGGAGAACCGGTTCATTACAAAGCAGCTCATTACTCCATGAATGGAGAGGAGAACCACACCGGCTCATTACTTGCTCCTCATCACTGGCAGACCCGCGGCGATTAGATGGAGAGGGAGAGTGGCTCATTGCGCTAACAGCTGCCTCCCTCAACGCCTGCGGGCTGTCTGAGTGCAGGGGTCCTTCTGGGGTAACAGCTGATCATGGGGAAGACGGGCAGCAGGTGAGCCCGCACTGTAGAATTTTGACAGTTGTTAGGGAGAGCACAGAGCAGGGCTAAACCAGCTGTTTTTTTTTTTTCAATACCTGACAAGGCTCCCCCTGCTATTACTTTTTAGTTACAAAAGTCCATCAGCGTTACTTCAGGGGATGACAGACAAGGGCTACAGTGATAAATGGTAAATAAAAGGGCCATGACAAATTTTTTTTTAAAAAGATACAGTAAGGCTTCTGTATACTTGCTATATCTACTGTGAGGTAATTGAAAATGAAACAATTCGCGATAGTGGTCCTTTAATGTAGCAAGATTAGTAAAATAACTTATCACTTGTTACTGTACTGAGCTCCTAATCATTGATTTTCAGTGTGATTGTTAAATACATCCATATTTATAGACTGTGCAGGGACATTGCATCTAAGTCTTTCTTTTTTTTAAAGGTATAGCATTAAAGGTAGCCATACACTGGTCGATTTGCCATCAGATTCGACCAACAGATGATCCCTCTCTGATCGAATCTGATCAGAGAGGGATCGTATGGCTGCCTTTACTGCAAACAGAGTGTGAATCGATTTCAGCCTGAAACCGATTCACCATCTGCTGAGCTGCCGCTGTCGCCTGTCCCCCCCCCCCCCCGCATACATTACCTGAAGCCTGGTCCTGGGCATCTTCTCCGCATCACGGCATCCGCGTATAACTTTCTGTCACTCCAGTGACAGCGGAAGTTCAAATAGAGCGCCCTCTATTGGTACTTCCGCTGTCACTGCAGTGACACAGGAAGTTATACACGGATGCCGGATGTCGTGATGCAGAAGGTGATGCGGAGAAGATGCCAGCCGGGAGCCGGGAGGTGATGCGGAGAAGATGCCGGGAGCCAGCTTCAGGTAATGTATATCTGCATCGATCGTATGCCGCTAGCGACGCGCTCCCTACCCACGGGCGATCGACGGTAATTTCCTGCACGGAGCGATCGTCGGGACCGATCTATTTCGGGACGAAATAGATGGAAATTTAGCGTTTAGCGTGAACGATGTGACAGCAGATTAGATCCCAGTGATCGAATCTGCTGTCGATCGGCGGGTAATCGGCCTAGTGTATGGCCAACTTAAATCAATTGGATTGAATTTTATTTCTCATAATATGAAAACATTTTTGAACATCTCACCAATAATGTTTTTTATTTATTGCTAAAAAAAGATAGAAATGCTTATGGATATTGAAACATAGAGCTCCAAAATTCTGTTCACATTGATAGGAGGTACCTTATAAACTATCTGAATATCTGGCAAGGCCAAAAGGTTTAATAGAATTGATGATTACATACAGATGGATAATTAACTTGCTGGATTTAAATTGTAAAGAAAAAACTTTCTGACCTAATAGATAAATTGCCAAATGGAAAATAACTGCTCAATGCATCTACTCCTACTTAGTGAGCAGGTGGCATAGACAACCATTTTGATTGGGTGGATATTTGGAGAATGTTAAGCATTTCTAATGACTTTCAACTAACATGAATTTTTTTTTTTCCCACGCACGTTTTCCTTACTTTATGTTCTTCATGCTAATAAATTATGAAACAAATTATATCCATCTCATATCATCAGCCATATATTCATTTTATTTAAATAATGGGTAGCATGTGTCAGTGTGTGCTGTCAATGCAGAAACTGTAGGCTAAATGTACATTTTGTACATTTTTTTATTAAGTTTAAAATACAACATATTTATATAATTTTATAATATGTGATTTATGCCCTGTGCTCCAATTTACTTGCTATGCACAATTCCCTCCAAAATATTTCCAAGCCAGTCCACTCCTAAATTATCATGCTAGTATTCATTATAAGCAGATTGTTTGTTTGTGTTTAGATATTATTATTATTGTTTATAAAGCATCAGCATATTTTGTAGTACTGTACGACAAATTAGTAATAGGGGTAGATTAAAAAAAATATAATGCATTTTTAGCTGACCCTGCCCTTACAATCAAAATGTGAGACGCCAGGGCCGGGTCGAGGCAGAGGTGAGAGAGGCTCCAGCCTCAGGGCGCAGTGTAGGAGGGAGCGCACAACTCACTCAGCTATCATTCCACCTATTGTATTTGAAGCAGAGAGAAATAAGAAAAGGGGATACATGGCAGTGACTGCAAGCCAGATAACTAGAGATTAAGGTGTTGGGGGCCCTGGGGTGCCTCTTAGTCTAATAGCAATCAACGTATGATGGCTGGAGTGGGGGAAGGTGGGATGCACTTTGGTTTCTCAGTCTTGGGTGCTGGAGGACCTTGTCCTAGCTCTGTGAGAGACCACAGATATAGAAGAGTTGTGAGGTTCCAGTATTTAGGGTTGTTGGCCATTAATTTTCAATGAATGGTTAGAGTAAACAATATGTTTTGAGGGATGGATGGTTTAACCTCCTTAATCATGAGTTCAGCTTGGGGTGGAAAAAACATGCTAGGAGCGGTATTCCTGAGCTGTACTCATGGTACCCGCCAGGAGGTACAATACATACACTGCAGGAATAGTGAGTGGCATTAGAGTTGAGCTGAAATTTTCGTAATTTCGCATTACTATAATTACGCATGCGAAATTTGCGATTACGATGCGAAATTAGCGTAGCGAAATTGCCATTAAAATCGTAATTGAAAATACCGTAAGCGTAATTTTCAACGCGAAATTTCGCGTTTCGTTCATGCCGTAATTTCGCATTAAACGCTACCGTAATTTCGCGTTAAACCGTAACGCTCCGTATAATATAAAAAAGCCGCCGACTTTAAGGGTTAATAGCAAAGCCCCCTTAAATGCTAAGAGCCTCAAATTTGGAGAATATATTAAGGAGATCAGGAGGAATAAGAGGAAAATTTTTTTTTTCAAAAAGACCTTATAGTTTTTGAGAAAATCGATGTTAAAGTTTCAAAGTAAAAATGTATACATTTAAAAACCCGCCGACTTTAACGGTTAATAGCAAAGCCTGCTTAAAGTTTAGGAACACCAAATTCCTAGGGTATATTAAGGGGATCAGTGGGAATAAGAGGAAAAATTTTTTTTTCAAAAAGACCTTATAGTTATACTTCGTTCTGAGTGTGGGAAATATAAAAAAAAAACGACGTGGGGTCCCCCCTCCCAGACCTCTTTAACCCCTTGTCCCCCATGCAGGCTGGGATAGCCAGAATGCGGAGCACCGGCCGCGTGGGGCTCCGCACCCTGACTATACCAGCCCGCATGGTCCATGGATTGGGGGGTCTCGGAAGGGGAGGGGCAGCCAAGCTTTCCCCTCCCCCTCCGAGCCCTTGTCCAATCCAAGGACAAGGGGCTCTTCTCCACCTCCGATGGGCGGTGGAGGTGGAGGCCGCGATTTCCTGGGTGGGGGGTTCATGGTGGAATCTGGGAGTCCCCTTTAAAAAGGGGTCCCCCAGATGCCCACCCCCCCTCCCAGGAGAAATGAGTATAGAGGTACTTGTACCCCTTACCCATTTCCTTTAAGAGTTAAAAGTAAATAAACACACAAACACATAGAAAAAGTATTTTAATTGAACAAAAAACATAACCACGAAAAAAGTCCTTTAATATTCTTAATTAACCATTAATACTTACCTGTCCCTTTAAATAAATGATCCCACGCAATATCCTCGGAAATGTTCTATCAGTTACAATGTAACAAAGTTATTGCAATGTAACAACTTTGTTACATTGTAACTACGCCGCACCCGATGTCACTCACCGCCGCCGCCACCGCGTCTGCGCTGCAGCACCCGACAGAGCTCTGAGCTATATAGCTCAGAGCTCTCTAAGCATCTTTGTATTTGGGCTCCAAGGAGCCCCATTGGTCCTTAGCAGACCAATGGGGTTCCTTCTGATTTGAAGGAACCCCATTGGTCTGCTAAGGACCAATGGGGCTCCTTGGAGCCCAAATACAAAGATGCTTCTCAGAGCTCTGAGCTATATAGCTCAGAGCTCTGTCGGGTCCGTGCAGGACGCTAAGTCCCCGCCGGCTCCGCTGCCCTCCCCGCCTCTCCCACATGTCACCCACATGTCACCCACATGTGGGTGACATGTGGGTGACAGATGTGGGCGGGGTGGACAGCGGGAGCTGCGGGGACTTAGCGTCCTGCACGGACGTGTATGCGGCGGCTGAGCGGCGAGTGGCGTCGGGTGCGGCGTAGTTACAATGTAACAAAGTTGTTACATTGTAATAACTTTGTTACATTGTAACTGATAGAACATTTCCGAGGATATTGCGAGGGATCATTTATTTAAAGGGACAGGTAAGTATTAATGGTTAATTAAGAATATTAAAGGACTTTTTTCGTGGTTATGTTTTTTGTTCAATTAAAATACTTTTTCTAAGTGTCTGTGTGTTTATTTACTTTAACTCTTAAAGGAAATGGGTATGGGGTACAAGTACCTCTATACTCATTTCTCCTGGGAGGGGGGGTGGGCATCTGGGGGACCCCTTTTTAAAGGGGACTCCCAGATTCCACCATGAACCTCCCCCCCAGGAAATCGCGGCCTCCACCTCCACCGCCCATCGGAGGTGGAGAAGAGCCCCTTGTCCTTGGATTGGACAAGGGCTCGGAGGGGGAGGGGAAAGCTTGGCTGCCCCTCCCCTTCCGAGACCCCCCAATCCATGGACCATGCGGGCTGGTATAGTCAGGGTGCGGAGCCCCACGCGGCCGGTGCTCCGCATTCTGGCTATCCCAGCCTGCATGGGGGACAAGGGGTTAAAGAGGTCTGGGAGGGGGGACCCCACGTCGTTTTTTTTTTTATATTTCCCACACTCAGAACGAAGTAAGTAAAACTCTTCCCACTTGGGGGAATCTATAAAAATAATACACTATTGTTACCTGTGCAAAAAAAACTGACATTTTCCGCATTTAAAAGACATTTTCGCCCTTGAAACTTAAAAATCGATTTTCTCAAAAACTATAAGGTCTTTTTGAAAAAAAAAATTTTCCTCTTATTCCCACTGATCCCCTTAATATACCCTGGGAATTTGGTGTTCCTAAACTTTAAGCAGGCTTTGCTATTAACCGTTAAAGTCAGCGGGTTTTTAAATGTTTACATTTTTCCTTTGAAACTTTAACATCGATTTTCTCAAAAACTATAAGGTCTTTTTGAAAAAAAAAAATTTCCTCTTATTCCTCCTGATCTCCTTAATATATTCTCCAAATTTGAGGCTCTTAGCATTTAAGGGGGCTTTGCTATTAACCCTTAAAGTCGGCGGCTTTTTTATATTATACGGAGCGTTACGGTTTAAGTTTAACGCGAAATTACGGTAGCGTTTAATGCGAAATTACGGCATGATACGACTGTAATGCGAAAATTACGCGAAAATTACGCTTACGCGAAATTTCGCGAAATCCTTCTTCATTACGATTATGTACTTACGGCCATAATCGTAATTACACTAATTACGCGAAATTTCGCAAAATCGTAATTAGGTCATTACGCTCATCTCTAAGTGGCATATATGGGAAGATATGAATAATGGAAATTTTGCTCAGCCTTAGCACATGTGTGTGCTTGCTGTGTGTTTGCCCAGTGCACCGAGCTCCTGGAAAAATGCAAGAGGCTGCACATTTACTTTTGTCTAGAGCCCCATTTTACCTATGTAGCCAAAGTATATGAAACGTGAAACCTTGCGCTGAGCACCGAGTGCCGAAATTTCCTGCTCCACAAATACAGTGTTGACCCCATCACTGCAGTGTAAATGCAACCTGTATGTTTGTATTGGATTTGCAATCTGTGATAAAGAAGGCAGTGGTTGTTAGGAACAGCTTGTCAAACAAATGCAACAGAAATAATGAACAAGGGCCTGCTATGTTCACTGCTCTGCAGTACAATTAATTACAACCACATATTTGGTGTCCTTAATTAAAGTGAGAGGTATCCCTGTTTAATCAGTAGCAAGCTACACCCCACCAACTGGGAAATAAAAACATCTGCTTCATCTAAATTATTTATTTTGGATTCTAGGACAATGTCAACCCTGTGAAGCCTTATGCTTTAAAATGAATCAGTGATTTTTGTCACAGAGATTAAAAACATATTCTGCACGTCACTAAATCCAAGAATATGAATAATACCATTTAATAAATGGAAAATATGCATATTGGTGCCAGAGAATCAAGAGCAAAAGCATCTGTTATTCATGATAAAACCTAGAATAAGGCTTTCAATTATATGAATCAAACAGACCTACCTTTATGCTAGCTGGGGACTAGAAGAAAGACTAACAACATTAATTCCTGCCAATTCACAGTAACCATTTGGGAAACATGGGAGTCTAGTCTAGGTCAGATATGTCCAGATTAAGGTCTATGGGCTCAAATCTAGCCAGTAGTAAATATTTCTTAGTCTCTCTGATACCTTCAAAGCAGGGCCGAGCCGAGGCATAGGCTGGAGAGGCTCCAGCCTCAGGGCCGGTATAGGAGGGGGCGCACAATTCATTCAGCTGTAATTCCTAATTGTGTTTGAAGCAGAAAGAAATAAGAAAAGGGGATACATAGCAGTGACTGCAAGTCAGATAACTAGAGAGTAAGGTGTTGGGGAGGTTGTGGGCCCTGTGGCACCTCTTAGTCTAATAGCAATCAGTGTGTGACGGTTGGGGTGGGAGAGATGGAGGGGCGCACTTTGGTGTCTCAGCCTTGGGTGCTGGAGGACCTTGTCCCAGCTCTGCTTCAAAGGGCAATCCAACAGACAAAGATATCCCAGGAGAAAACGTAGGAGAAAAAGTTAATTGCATATGGGCCAAGGTGCTTGCTATTGACCACTGGTTAGTCAGCAGCAGTGATATATCAAAGTGTTTTTTTTTTTTTTTTTTATAAATCTGAACATTGTAAGGGATAGCAGAAGGAAATGGCAGCGCTTCCAAACAGACGGTGCACCTGAATTGACTACCTGCACAAGTATGCAGAGCTCGACTAACGGGCAGGTTACACACCTTGCATTCAAAACAGGTACAGTAAAGGGGGCGTTAGCTTCAGCATAAGTTGTGCACAAATTATCCCTAATAGACTCTCCTACGGCGGTGACGTGCCCCAACAGGAGAGAAACTAACCACTAATCTAGCAGTGAAACATATCAAAAAGTGAAGCATGTTCAAACAATGAAAATTGTCCAAAAAAGAAAAAAGGGTTAAAACCTCAAACTAATGTAACGGTGAAGCATATTCAACAGTGAAACATATCCAACAGTGAACCCTAGCTAGTCTAAAATTAAAATCATAATCCTTACCTGGTGCAGCTAGCCATAAATGGTATAAACATTTGTTCAAAAGACAGCAAGCAATGGGCAGCGCTCACAGGCTGCAAGTGAAGTGAAAGCTCCAGAGATATGCCCAGCCCCTTGGGACTAAATACATACCTTGAATACAAATCAGATGCAAATTATGTGCTAACACTAATCTAAATTCTAAAATTTGAATGCAAGCTGACACCCCTGGAGGCAGCTAGCCTGAAGTATACTTAAGTTTTGTACAGCAGAAGGAAATGGCAGCGCTGTAAGGGATAGCATAGCACAATTCCTTAGCCAGATACAGCTCTGAGCATCCAAAGGGGCAGAGTTGTGCAATCCCATACTGTTACCATACCATACTTCCATGTCTGTTTTAACCAGCAACATGTGCTGGGCCAACTTATCTTCCCCAACAAGTCTCCACCCACTTCTTTAAATTAAGTGCCATGCTATGTTCAGAGCCAGGAATAGAGCACAGAGACCCACGAAACATGTTGCCAATGCTATTACAGATTATTCATTTATACTGTATATGAATTTGTCTTCACTGAGGTAACCTTATCTATTTTATAGATTTGAATTTCAGTTGCTATCCTTTCGGTGCCTTTTCATTCTGTTTGCACATAACTAGCATGTTGATTTAAAAGCACTGATCAACACAGAAAATAGTATACAAATTATTATCACATAAAAACCCTCAAAAGCTAAGTGGCAGTAAAAAGGAAAAAAGCATAAAATGTAGGATTCACCTATTCACACAACTTCCTGCCGCCCCAATAAAAGTAGAGGCAAATTAAGAAACCAAGAAAATGGAAAGACGAAGAAGAAAAAATAGAGAAATAATCGGAAAATATAGGCGACCACAGATCGCAGATTATTCTTATAGTAGTCAAGACATTTAAATTCTGCCCACTGGACCATTAATGCAGACTTTCTTCTTTGATACATTGAGAGCAGCCATATTCTGCTTGTCATCATTACACAGGCAAGCTGCTCTGTATCTCCACCCCTCAGCCTGTGAAAACTCCACTCCTCTCTACTCCCCATTGCCTCTGAAATCTCTGACTGGTAATGCCTCCTCCTCCTTCAGGAAAATCCTCCTCCTCCCCAGACTGAGCTCCCATGAGCACTTGCTAATTGGGACTCAGAATGCCTAGGCCCTGGAGGAGCTGTATACGAGGCTTGTTTAGTTTATAGGGAATTAGGGTATTAAAAAAAAGTATTTGGCTTGAGGTATGCCCTGTAAACTATATGTAAGGGGCACAATTATGCAATGAGTAAAAGTTTATCTCGGATCCACTTTAAGTTTACTGATTTCCAAAAAGGGGTATCAATGCTCTAGCCACAATAATCAAATTAATCAGGATTAACTTCTTGTTCACTATACCTTTAGTTGATGTGTAATAATGAACTGGAAAGCATGCTAGGGAGAAATCAATAATGTAGGAAGAGATTTTTCCATAGAGGTTATGTACCTTGCTCCAAAACGTCTGTATCATTTTCAAAAAGAGATAAGGGTTTCCTTTGATCAACTTTAAGATTTAGGGGATTCAAACAGTGACAGATTTATGTATTTTTAAATGGTTTGATATGGTTTTCACATGCAATGTAATTATAGTGGATTATTAAAGTGTACTGATTGATATTGATGATCCTAATCTGCTAAATGCAATTACTAAATTTTCGCAATTACTGGCATATGCGGCAATGATTTGGAAATTCAAATTGACTTTGTGTAATCCATTTGTAACTATGTGTAAGTTTTGCATAATTTCATACCAACTTTAGCTGTTAATAGCAAAGTCCCCAAATGTGCTGTGCATGTTAACCACTTCAGGACCATAGGCTTAAACCACCCTAGTGACAAGGCCATTTTTTTACAATTCAGGCCACTGCAGCTTTAAAGAGACACTGAAGCGAGAATAAATCTCGCTTCAGTGCTTATATTCAGCAGGGGCATGTGTGCCCCTGCTAAAACGCCGCTATCCTGCGGCTAAACGGGGGTTCCTTACCTCCCCAAACCCCTCCGTTCTTTGCAAGGATCTCTTCCGCATTCAGGCAGGGCTAATGGCCGCAGCCCTGCCTCACGTGCGTCTGTCAGCGCGTATCTCTGCCTCTCCCCGACCCCTCTCAGTCTTCCTTTGCTGAGAGGGGCGGGGGAGAGGCGGCGATGCGCCGCTGATAGACGGTGCTGAGAGGCAGGGCTGCAGCCGTTAGCCCTGCCTCAAGAGCAGCAAAATCTACGACCAAGTTGGTCGTTGATTTTGCAAGGGGGATTTGGGGGTGAAGGGACCCCCGTTCAGCCGCGGGATAGCGGCGTTTTAGCAGGGGCACACATGCCCCTGCTGAATATAAGCACTGAAGCGAGATTTATTCTCGCTTCAGTGTCTCTTTAAGGGCTGCAGGGCCATACAACTATGCACTCAAGTGATCCCTCCACCCTTTTCTGCCCACCAACAGAGCTTTCTGTTGGTTGGGCTCTGATCGCTCCCACAATGTTTATTTATTTTTTATTTGTTTGTACGTTTTTTTTTAAAGTAAATTTCCCTTTTTCAATTCATTTATTTTTAACAATCTCCATCCCCTCTCTAGCCAATGACAGCGATCGGCTGTCATAGGCATCAGACTATGAGAGCCGATCGCTCTTATGCCTGTAGTTATTGTAAGGATTGAAATGTTAAAGAGTACTCTGTACTAAGAAAAACCGCCCCTGGGGGGTACTCAACTCAGGAGGGGGAAGCTTCTGGATCCTATCGCGGCTTCCCCCATCCTCCTCCATCCCACGGTGGTCTCGCTGCACTGCAGCCCACTGAATACACAGCCGACAATTTGTCAGGCTGTGCAATATTTACCTTCCCGGCTCCAGCGGGGGTGCTGTTGCAGCTATTCACTCAGAAATAAGCGGAAATAGCCTATCTCAGTCGGGTCCGCTCTACTGCGCAGGTGCAGGAGACTTGCGCCTGTGCAGTAAAGTGGACCTGACTGGGATTTGCTATTTCTGCCTATTTCAGAGCTGAGAGCTGCTACTGCACCTGCGCTGGACCCGGGAAGGTAAATATTTACATTGTCGCCGTTTCTGGACCTGCAGCGAGACCACTGTGGGATGGAGGAGGACGGGGGAAGCTTCGATAGGATCCAGAGGCTTCCCCCTCCCAAGGTGAGTACCTTCCAGGGGAGTTTTTTCTTAATACAGATCCACTTTAACTTTAGAGAGCTCTCCTTAAAGTGGATCCAAGATGCAAACTAACTATAACAAGTACCTTGTCTATATATCTTATCTAAAATTCAGATAGTTTACACAGACAGCAAATCTAGCTGCAAACAGCTTCAATATAATATGATTATTTCTTCCTGTGATACAATGACAGCAGCCATGTTGTTTGTAAACATTACACACAGGCAAGCTGATCTGTACCTCTAGCCCTCAGCCTGTGGAAAAAACCTAATCCCCCTCCTCCCTCTTACCCTCTGCCTCTGAAATCTCTGGCTAGTAACACCTCCCCCTCCTCCTGCCCAGACTGAGCTCTCATGAGCCCTTGCTACTGTCTGAAAATGCCAAGGCTCTCCGAAAAGCTGTGGGCAAGGCTTGTTTAGTTAATAGGGAATTAGAGTATTAAAACAAAAACAAAAAAAGCATTTGGCTTGAGGAATGCCCTATAAACAATAGAAAAGGAACACAATTATGCAATGAGTAAAAGTTCATCCACTATTACTTAAAAAGAGAAGAGTTAAAGTGAACCTCCGGACAAAAAATCTACTCAACAGAACTGAAAAGGCTTGGTGTTTCTTTAACAGTTTCACAGGATCAGAACTTCGTTTTTCTTACCAAAGCATCATTTTTAGCTGCATTTTTAGCTAAGCTCCACCCATCAAAGAAAGAAAGCCCGGGCTTTTTTTCTCTGATGCTGTGCAGAGCATGATGGGATTTCCTATGTTGTTATTCACATTGCCTAGCAACTGGGAGAGGTGCTCAGGACATAGGACAGTTGGAACTGTGTCTCATGCTCCCTGTCACCTCCTTTCAACCAAAAAGATGGCTGCCCTCATAAAATCAAACATTTGCCTGTTCTTTTAAAACAGTGTGGGAACGAGATTATATTACCTATCTATTTTAATTAACATAACTAATGTAACTTAATGACAGTATGTTTGTTTAGGCTGGAGTTCCTCTTTAAGTTTACTACATGCCTTAAGGTGCCCATACACTCGTCAGATTGGCAGAAGATAGATAAGAAATGCATCTGATGATCTATCTGATGCGTTTTTAGAACATTTTTTACCCTGGATAGAATTCCAATAGATTTCAGTTTGAAATCTGTTGAAATTCGATCTGATGGCATTTTTTTGCCATCAGATTTCCATTAAGGCCAATGCAAACTGATAAGCAATCTCATCAGATCGACCTAAATTTTCCACCCTGCAAGTTCGATGGAAATCCATCGAAATCGATCGTAATCGGCCGTCGATCGGTCGATCGCGATCGATCGGTCGGCCAGAAAATCGGCTGAGTGTATGGGCTGCTTTAGCACAATGGTGATAACATTAGAAGCAGCTCAGGAATGTTATTAAAGACAGGAGATAAGCTTAGTGAATTGAGGCCATTGTGCAATAGATTCCCAGCAGGTTTGGTCAGTTGTAAAAAAAAGTACTTTTATTGATCTCTAGGATTACACATTGTTTTTTAAAAACAGAAATGCTGTTTCCAAAGTAACTATGAGAAAACTTTTTAAACATGTCTATGCAGATGACACCCAGATTTACCTCCATACCACTGACCTCTCCACCACCACCATGGAGAAGGTATCCTCTGGTCTCTCAGCTATTTCATCGTGGATGTCTGCCAGGTTCCTAAAATTAAACCTGGATAAGACTGAGCTCCTAATCTTCCCGCCCCGTGCTGCTTCACCCCCCACTGACCTCTATGTCACTGTCAATGGCACAATCATTCATCCAACCACACAAGCCCACTGCCTGGGTGTCACCCTAGACTCGGCCCTCTCCTTCACCTCCCACATCCAAACCGTAGCTAGAGCCTGCTATTTCCACTTACGCAACATCTCCAAGATCCGGCCTTTCCTGACCCCAGACATTACCAAACTCCTTGTCCATGCCCTCATCATCTCCCACCTGGACTACTGCAACTCCCTCTTGTCAGGCCTTCCTCAAAACCGCACCGCCCCCCTAAAATCCATCATGAACGCAGCAGCCAGACTCATCTACTCCTCCCACCGCTCTGTCTCCACAACTCCCCTACGCAAATCCCTTCATTGGCTTCCAATTCACTTCAGAATCAGCTTCAAGATCCTATGTTTGGCATACAAATCCTTACACAAGTCCTGCCCAACCTACATCTCTGACCTGGTCAGCAGATATACACCTGGCCGCCCACTTTGCTCCTCCAACGACCTCCTCTTAACCACCCCACGCATCTCGCACTCCCATGCCAGACTGCAGGACTTCACTAGAGCTGCCCCTATCCTGTGGAACTCTCTCCCGCTGCCCATCAGGCTCGCTCCCACCTTCAACACCTTCAAAAAAGCACTCAAAACTCACTTCTTCAAGGAGGCCTACATCAACTCAACACTACCCTAATCCTTTCTGCCAATAACTTCTTGATGCACCCCCTCCTTTTGTGTCACCAGCCCCTCCCTCTAGATTGTAAGCCTTTGGCAGGGCCCTCTTCCCTTGTGTATCATACTTGACTGTGTGCACTTTACCCAGAATTTGGAACTGGTAATTTTTTACCACTACCATTCCAGTTTATGATCTGGCATTGTACTATTATCTGCATTGTGTTGTGTATCTTATTGCTATTACCTGTATTGTTGTATCTATGGTCTGTTACCTGTATTGTTCTGTCAACTCTGTTATCATTGTCTGTAAGCCTATTTATTGTACAGCGCTGCGTAATATGTTGGCGCTATATAAATCTAATAAATAATAATAATAATAATAATAATGTCGGAGTTCTTTAAAAAGCTCACTTTTCAAGAAAGATGAGCACATTTCTTTGTGTCACTTATCATTAGCATCTAGTTTAATAGTTGCGCAACGCTTGCTTCTTCTTTCCCACTTAAATGTTTAGCCTGGAAAGTTATAATATTGGTCACAGAAGTACAGTCAACTACTTTGTAAACTGCCATCTAGGAATGCCGAATACCTGAATATACCAACTCACTGTACCAATGTAAAATCTAAAACCAAAACACCTTTGTTTTGTTATAACAAATTTGGCAGATGTTAAAATGCTTTAACCTTGTAGGCTTTTGCAGCCTAAGAGGAAATCATTCCCTGAGTCCTTGTTACCTACCCATCCACCTGACAACCTCTCTAGCAACAGACATCTTATCAGTCATGACTGATTGCTGTAATCTGTACTCTGGGCAGCCATTAAGCAAATTACCTGAATCATTGCAAGGATTAGTCTCATTAACACATGATTAGCATCAAATTAAAATAATGAGTGTTTAACTTCTGATGTCTTCCAGTTGTTTGAACAGCTTGATCAGCCACACCAGGCTAGCAGGGAGGTGACGGGTGTCAGGGAGGCACAAGAAAAAGTTAGGCCGGACATCATTATTCAAATGCTGGCTGAATACAGAGAGAAGGCCTTAGAGACTCAGCAATTGATGTTTACATTAGCAGTGTTTCCTTGAAGACCTCAAAATAAATCTTCAGATATAACAAGCTGTTGAATGCCTTTAAATCACTTCTGCTGTGTTTTTCTCACCAAGTGTCTAGCTTTGAAGAGCTGCCCACACGCAGCATTGGATCATGCCTGCACATCAGACTTCGCTCAGGGCTTCCTATCCACTGGCAGCTTAGTAAACAGGAACAGTCGGCTTGGTTGATTGTTCTCCTTTATGCTTTGGAGTGAGTAATGGGAAGCTGCACATAGACACTTCTGATGCCAGCATGTGAGGAGGAAATAAAAACAATGAATCACACCCTGATGAAACTTCAGACAACGCCCGATGACGACCTACAAAGAGATTGTCTTCCTTTCCATCTGTTCATTGTCCCCTTATGCCTGGCCATGTTATTTGTTAAGAATGTAATAAAAAAAAACAACAACACTAAAAAGGGTTCATTTAAATATTGTTGAATAATATTCTGTGTCTATCCTCTTTGCAAGGTAAGCCAGAACCACTGGGAAGGTAAAAAGGGCTTAAAGAGACCAAAAAAGCCCTCCATTATAAAGCAACATTAAATTTAATTTTGCCTTCTTAAAACCGAAGGTAATTGCGACAGTTCAGATTTAAGTGAGCAACTGTGGTTTCCCATGTTGCACAGGGCCGGATTTGTACTTTCCAGCGCCCTAGGCCGGCTGTCACCAACCGCCCCCCCCCCCCCCCATTCTGTCCAACTCTGACTAGTTTGAATGGGCCCCCCTCTGTTTTTGCTGCTTTGCTCCGTTCAACAAAAAAGCAGTGCATGCTCTGTCCACTCCATGTAATTTTTGCGCTCCTATCTGCATGCACAGCAGGCGATAGTGTTCTGGGCTTGCATATTTCAGAAATGATGCTCATGTATGAGCAGCACTTGTCAAGTACGCATACCCATAACACTCCCAGCCTCGGCTCCTATGCACATCCGTACAGGAGTGCGAAATCACAAGGAGCCCCAGTGGACAGCGCTGCTTCTTTGTCCTCTGTGCGACTTGCTGCCGGCAGAGCCACAAATAGGGGACAGTGTAGCACAATGCAGAGAAGCCCATCCAAAACAGAGAACAGGTAAGTAGAAGGATCCTACACTACACACACTGGCATAGATGTAGTGTAATGCTAGGTACACATGATGAATCTTTCTGACAGATTTACTGTCAGGTTGATTATTTTCATCATGTCTGATCTGATTTCCGATCAATTTGCTGTTCACGAAAAATCATTCAGAAAATTGATTGGAAAGCAGATCGGACATGTTGGAAATAGTCGATCTGAAAGTAAATCTGTCAGAAAATTGCATTGTGTGTACCCAGCATAAGCTCAGGTGTACTTTACACAGTGACAATTTAGCACTTAAGACATTTCTTAAAATCAGTCAGCAGGAAGTTTTGTAACAGAATAACACTTTTTATTGGCTAACCAAAAGAAAAACAGTGAGCTTTTGGCTAATGAGCCATCTTCAGACTTTGTTACTGTATACAAGATGTTAGGGCACACAGCTATATATACAGTCAGCAGGAGATGCATTGATTGTTTTGTAAATATAAATAAATGTAACACAGTTGTCATTCTGTTTCAAAACATCCTGCTTTCACTGATGGTTAACACAGTACTTTGTTGGCAAAAAAAGCCAGGAAAGAGTTAAACTGTAGCACAAAGAATGTTGCTGTCATTCTCTAGGAGAAAAAAAAACAAGCCATACATTTTACAGATCTGAGGTCTTTAACAGCACTGACCTACTAGTAATAAACTAACATCAGTCAGGGAGGGGGAGAGTTGCTAATTCCTGCCCGTGAATGCGTGCTGCATGAAAAAAACTAATCAGAACTCAAGAGTTCTGCTACTTGAGCCCATATATTTTTCTTCTCACAGCGGATTGTTTGTCTCCTTTCATCATACAGGTCAATGGTTCAATCAAGTTCAGGCTAGCACACCTACTTCAAAGTGCAATAGTTCTCCTTTTTATTGCTCCATCAACACAATGATGACAATTGTTTCGGAGCCACGGCGGGTCTCCTTCCTCAGAATGTGCAGACAAACAATACACCACAATGTGCTCAAAACATATATACTTTCAAATGAGTAACCACCCATGACAATTGAATAATTGATCCCTCCCCTTCAACTGCTTACATCACTGGCATATAAATATATAAACAAAATCATATCCCATGCAGTATGCATGGGCATCAATATACAATCCTGTTCATTGTATTGTATATACATTACGTGTGCTGCAAAAATCATCATATCACTGTCATATCAGATTAATTACTTGTTGCACTGTTCATCTCACCACCGCTGATGCTGTCAATCCATGGCTGGGTGGGCGGAGGCTCCTGCCGTTTGAACCTAATAGGCTCCCGAATTCGCGCCACGGCTACCACTGCCGTTACCGTGCGCTCTGTATGCCCGCCCCCTGTCCCTCGTCGCTTCCTACCTCACTTCCGCCGGGCGGTATGCGGCCGAAGCATCACATCCGCCCAGCGCGTTGCCATGGCAACGCAAACGCGAACTCCTGAACGCGTCAAAAACGTGCGCATGTGCAGCCGCCTCCACTGCCCGTCGCATAGGACCCGGGCGGCGCAAAAACCGTCAAGACGTCAAAACGCACGGCCAGGGAGCGCGTCGGTCTCGCCGGCCAATTCTGGCTCTCTTGCGAGTTGTAACTGAGGGAAAGCTCAGGTTGCCAAAGCAACCTGGAATCGCATGTCACCCCTCCGCTGGTCGCAAACGCGACCATCCGAGGAGAGCATGCCCCTGCATTGACATGCACCAAAAGTGGTTGTTAATGTGCCAACAATAGTACTGGAAAATGCCTGTGGAAAAAATATCAATCAAATGGAAGGGAAACGGACAGAAGCCGCGAGGAAAAGGGGGGACAAAGTAGAAGGGGATAAAAATAGAAAAAGAAAGAAAGGAGGGGGATGTCAAGAGAAGCGGAAAAAGACAAGAGAAAAACACAAGAAAAAAGAATAAAGAATAAGGATTGTCATTAAGATAAAAAGTGACAATATACACCATATTAACCATGATCGTGCAAGCTTACATGTTAATAAATCTCATATTTTTGGATCTAATCAGCAGTCCTTTATAATTTATCATTTGACCTTGTTGACCTATTTTATGCCCCTCCTTAACTATCGTTTACTAAGGAAACAATTCATCGAGTTGTATTGATTAAGTCCTCGGGGAGATACTGTGTCTAAAGTATAGATCCAGTATGCCTCATTTTGAAGTAACAATTTGTCCCTGTCACCACCACGTCGTGGTTTTTTAACACAATCAATAACCAGTCCTCTCAGATCGGTAGGGCAGTGCCTCATGTTTGCAAAATGGACCGCCACTGGTTTGTTGACATCTAAGGTTTCACCTTTTTTCAAGGCCTCAATTGCTAAACGAATATCACTCCTGTGATGCTGAAAGCGTACCTTGAAAGTTCCAGTAGTCTTACCTACATAGGCCAGTCCACAAGGGCACTGCAACATGTAGGTGCAATGGTCCGTGTTGCAGTTATAGTATTCCTTCAACTGATATCTTTTTCCAGACCTGGGGTGTGAGAAATACGAGCCAGTGATCAATGCATTACAGACATTACAGTTGAAGCATTTATAACAACCCTTTCTATTAGAGAAAGTATGCGGTGACCTCTCATATTTTGCTACGGGATCAGCTTGTACCAAAATATCTCGTATACTTCTACTAGATCTATACGAAAATAGAGGTGGGTCATGCAATATGGGGTTTAACGTGGTGTCAGATTGCAGAATGGAGAGATTTTTGTTCATGGACTTTTTAATAGTACCGGCCATGGGGCTGAAGTCATGTACAAATGCTATGTTGTCCTTGGGAGGACTGTCCTCTTTTCCTTCCATGATACTCCGGGCTCTAAAAAGAGCCTCCTGTAGCAATTTCTCCGGATACCCACGTTCCAAGAAACGCATTTGCATAACCTTGAGTTCCTGTACAATGTCATCTTGTTCTTTGCATATCCTAAGAACTCTTAAAAATTGAGAAATTGGTAGGCTGTTAACCAAGTGTTTAGGGTGAGCACTGTCATAATGTAACAATGTGTTTCGGTCTGTTGGCTTTCTATATAGAGTCGTGGTCACTCCACTGTTGATCTTTTTCACCATCACATCCAAGAAAGGGACACACTCCCTTGAGATCTCTGGGTTGAATATAATCCCCTCAGATAGGGAATTCAACAGCTCAATGAATGTTGTAAGTTCATCAACCGTCCCTCTCCATATGAGGAACACGTCGTCGATGTACCTCGCCCACATAACCACGTGGGCAAGGTACATCGGCGATCCAATCACGTCCCTCTCCTCCAGATACCCCACGAACAGGTTAGCAAATGCAGGGGCTGCTGAGCTGCCCATGGCGGTGCCTCGGCACTGTCTAAACCATTCCTTCTCAAAACGAAAGCAGTTTTCATTCAAAATGAGTTCTAGACCTGCTAAAATAAATTCAACAGGTAGCAATTTATCATCTTGTTTAAGCAAAAAGTGTCTTACTGCTTTTAACCCCTCCTCGTTGGAAATTGAGGTGTACAGAGAACTGATGTCCATTGTACATAACAATGTATCTTCACTCACCTCATTGATCACGGCCAGTCTTTGCAGGAAATGATCCGTGTCTTTAAGGTAGGCAGGCAATGACTGTACCAATGGTTGTAACTGGAAGTCGATGAATCTTGCCAATGACTGTGTAATAGACTCCGTGCCTGAGGTGATGGGACGGAATCTGAGTGGTGCAGTGCCCTTGTGGATTTTCGGTAGTCCATATATAACTGTTTTTTGCGGAAATTTAGGTGAAAGATAATCCTTTTCGTTTTCGGATATCCACTGGTTAGCGATCGCCAAGTCAAGCAGACAATGAAGTTTCCTCAAGGTTCCCGGTGTTGGATCTGCTGAGATGGGAGTATAGCTTGTATCATCTGCCAACATTTTCCTAATTCCCAGACTATAATCCTGGTAATTCATGATGACCACTGCTCCGCCTTTATCGGCTGGTTTGATGATAATTTGATTGTTATCTTTGAGGCTTTTGAGGCTCTCTCTCTCTTTCCTTGTGAGATTGTTGAGGTTGGCTTTTCTAGGATGGTTCTGAGATACATCATATTTAACGGCTTTGGAAAAGGTCTCAATACTTGGAAATGATCCTGGTGGGGAGAAGGTACTTTTGAGTTTGAATTTGTTGATCTGTTCAGTTGGCAAGCTTGGGGAAGGTTTTGAGTAGAAGAATTGTTTCAGTTTCATAAGTCTCTCATATTTAAACAGGTCTACTTCTAGCTGGAAAGGATCAAATTTCGCTGTTGGACAAAAAGATAGTCCTTTCGACAGAACCGCCATTTCACTGTGATTCAACACGTAGTCACTCAGATTCACAATTGGACACGGGGTGTGCTCCTCGTTTGTGGACGTTGTGATTGCTGGGTTTTTGTTTTTGCGCCCCCTCCTGAAGTGTCGCCTCCCTTTTCTTTTTGAAATTCCGATGAACCGGGGGTATCACTTTCCGAGGAGGGGTTTTCTGTATATATCTCACTGTCGGTATTGGGATTTCGCTTAGGGGGTCCTCTGGGTCCTCTCTTAGGTTTGGGTCTCCTGTATGCCGGTCGTGGGCCCCTCCTTTCTCCCGAAATACCCACCAACCAGGGATATATCCTGCCCTCCTTGTGATCCTGGCAGATCTGTCTGAACTTTTCTCTTTTTCTTTGTTGTATGTCTTCTCTGTATTTGTCGATATCGTCCTCCAATACAGTTAATTGCTCAGATAATTTTTTGTCAGTTGATAACAGCTCTTTAATTCCCGTTTCAATTGTAACTATCTCCTTTTCAACTTGTAACAGTAGTACCCTCACCTCTTCAATTATCATTAGCATATAATTGAGTGAGTGCTGTGTCGATAGTGCACACCATCTATCACAAAAGTCCCATTTGTTGCGGCTTATTGTTGGCTGAATCCCCAGCCTAAAGCCTTTTGGAATCTTTTTGCATCTGTAGTATTCCGACAGTGTATGCCCATGCAGCTCTAGGTCAACTTGTCGTTTTTTCAACCTTCGCAGTTCACGAATCAGATCTGTGGCTTTATCGGTTCCAAACCCAATCCTTCTGCTCCCAGCAAAAAGGATATTGCTGATCTCTTCCGCTAAATATGAGAAAGTTGGATCCCCTTCTTACACGGTCTCCATGTGTAGCTTCGTGTGCAGCAGTTAAAAGGTTGCTATCTTCACGGAACTTGTGCCAAGCAATCCGTAGTACTATCACTTCTGATCAGGTGGAGGATTACCACAAGAAATATTGATGAGACGTCCACGAGGGGGTGCTCACTTCCAGGGCTTAAGCATTCAACATATCGTGGCTGCGGTTGTGGCACACCTTACCCCAAAGTGTGGGTGCATAGCCTAGATGATGCTAAGCCCAAGCATCACAAAGGTCAATGGTTCAATCAAGTTCAGGCTAGCACACCTACTTCAAAGTGCAATAGTTCTCCTTTTTATTGCTCCATCAACACAATGATGACAATTGTTTCGGAGCCACGGCGGGTCTCCTTCCTCAGAATGTGCAGACAAACAATACACCACAATGTGCTCAAAACATATATACTTTCAAATGAGTAACCACCCATGACAATTGAATAATTGATCCCTCCCCTTCAACTGCTTACATCACTGGCATATAAATATATAAACAAAATCATATCCCATGCAGTATGCATGGGCATCAATATACAATCCTGTTCATTGTATTGTATATACATTACGTGTGCTGCAAAAATCATCATATCACTGTCATATCAGATTAATTACTTGTTGCACTGTTCATCTCACCACCGCTGATGCTGTCAATCCATGGCTGGGTGGGCGGAGGCTCCTGCCGTTTGAACCTAATAGGCTCCCGAATTCGCGCCACGGCTACCACTGCCGTTACCGTGCGCTCTGTATGCCCGCACCCTGTCCCTCGTCGCTTCCTACCTCACTTCCGCCGGGCGGTATGCGGTCGAAGCATCACATCCGCCCAGCGCGTTGCCATGGCAACGCAAACGCGAACTCCTGAACGCGTCAAAAACGTGCGCATGTGCAGCCGCCTCCACTGCCCGTCGCATAGGACCCGGGCGGAGCAAAAAACATCAAGACGTCAAAACGCACGGCCAGGGAGCGCGTCGGTCTCGCCGGCCAATTCTGGCTCTCATGCGAGTTGTAACTGAGGGAAAGCTCAGGTTGCCAAAGCAACCTGGAATCGCATGTCACCCCTCCGCTGGTCGCAAACGCGACCATCCGAGGAGAGCATGCCCCTGCATTGACATGCACCAAAAGTGGTTGTTAATGTGCCAACAATAGTACTGGAAAATGCCTGTGGAAAAAATATCAATCAAATGGAAGGGAAACGGACAGAAGCCGCGAGGAAAAGGGGGGACAAAGTAGAAGGGGATAAAAATAGAAAAAGAAAGAAAGGAGGGGGATGTCAAGAGAAGCGGAAAAAGACAAGAGAAAAACACAAGAAAAAAGAATAAAGAATAAGGATTGTCATTAAGATAAAAAGTGACAATTTACACCATATTAACCATGATCGTGCAAGCTTACATGTTAATAAATCTCATATTTTTGGATCTAATCAGCAGTCCTTTATAATTTATCATTTGACCTTGTTGACCTATTTTATGCCCCTCCTTAACTATCGTTCACTAAGGAAACAATTCATCGAGTTGTATTGATTAAGTCCTCGGGGAGATACTGTGTCTAAAGTATAGATCCAGTATGCCTCATTTTGAAGTAACAATTTGTCCCTGTCACCACCACGTCGTGGTTTTTTAACACAATCAATAACCAGTCCTCTCAGATCGGTAGGGCAGTGCCTCATGTTTGCAAAATGGACCACCACTGGTTGCAGTGCCCTTGTGGACTGGCCTATGTAGGTAAGACTACTGGAACTTTCAAGGTACGCTTTCAGCATCACAGGAGTGATATTCGTTTAGCAATTGAGGCCTTGAAAAAAGGTAAAACCTTAGATGTCAACAAACCAGTGGCGGTCCATTTTGCAAACATGAGGCACTGCCCTACCGATCTGAGAGGACTGGTTATTGATTGTGTTAAAAAACCACGACGTGGTGGTGACAGGGACAAATTGTTACTTCAAAATGAGGCATACTGGATCTATACTTTAGACACAGTATCTCCCCGAGGACTTAATCAATACAACTCAATGAATTGTTTCCTTAGTAAACGATAGTTAAGGAGGGGCATAAAATAGGTCAACAAGGTCAAATGATAAATTATAAAGGACTGCTGATTAGATCCAAAAATATGAGATTTATTAACATGTAAGCTTGCACGATCATGGTTAATATGGTGTAAATTGTCACTTTTTATCTTAATGACAATCCTTATTCTTCTTTTTTCTTGTGTTTTTCTCTTGTCTTTTTCCGCTTCTCTTGACATCCCCCTCCTTTCTTTCTTTTTCTATTTTTATCCCCTTCTACTTTGTCCCCCCTTTTCCTCGCGGCTTCTGTCCGTTTCCCTTCCATTTGATTGATATTTTTTCCACAGGCATTTTCCAGTACTATTGTTGGCACATTAACAACCACTTTTGGTGCATGTCAATGCAGGGGCATGCTCTCCTCGGACGGTCGCGTTTGCGACCAGCGGAGGGGTGACATGCGATTCCAGGTTGCTTTGGCAACCTGAGCTTTCCCTCAGTTACAACTTGCATGAGAGCCAGAATTGGCCGGCGAGACCGACGCGCTCCCTGGCCGTGCGTTTTGACGTCTTGACGTTTTTTGCGCCGCCCGGGTCCTATGCGACGGGCAGTGGAGGCGGCTGCACATGCGCACGTTTTTGACGCGTTCAGGAGTTCGCGTTTGCGTTGCCATGGCAACGCGCTGGGCGGATGTGATGCTTCGGCCGCATACCGCCCGGCGGAAGTGAGGTAGGAAGCGACGAGGGACAGGGGGCGGGCATACAGAGCGCACGGTAACGGCAGTGGTAGCCGTGGCGCGAATTCGGGAGCCTATTAGGTTCAAACGGCAGGAGCCTCCGCCCACCCAGCCATGGATTGACAGCATCAGCGGTGGTGAGATGAACAGTGCAACAAGTAATTAATCTGATATGACAGTGATATGATGATTTTTGCAGCACACGTAATGTATATACAATACAATGAACAGGATTGTATATTGATGCCCATGCATACTGCATGGGATATGATTTTGTTTATATATTTATATGCCAGTGATGTAAGCAGTTGAAGGGGAGGGATCAATTATTCAATTGTCATGGGTGGTTACTCATTTGAAAGTATATATGTTTTGAGCACATTGTGGTGTATTGTTTGTCTGCACATTCTGAGGAAGGAGACCCGCCGTGGCTCCGAAACAATTGTCATCATTGTGTTGATGGAGCAATAAAAAGGAGAACTATTGCACTTTGAAGTAGGTGTGCTAGCCTGAACTTGATTGAACCATTGACCTTTGTGATGCTTGGGCTTAGCATCATCTAGGCTATGCACCCACACTTTGGGGTAAGGTGTGCCACAACCGCAGCCACGATATCTTTCATCATACAGGTGACAACAGATGCTGACTGCCATAACACACATTTTGCACAAGTGAGAGAGATGCAGGGATCTTTGGAATTCAGACAGACCAGAGCAAAGCAGGAGAGGTGATGTACTTTGACATTTGACCTCTTATCTCTCCAAGCCCTGCACCCTGCTGATTTTTATCACCCTAGGCCATGGCCTCTGCGGCCTTCCCAGAAATCCGGCCTTGATGTTGCACCACTCCTGATCATGAATATGCAAATCATCTCTTTATGCTCCAGAACTGCTGGTGTATAGCAAGCCTGTAGCTAATACATTTTAAACAGCCACATAAATCCAGCATGCATACAGCTTGTTTCAGCCTTGTTGGCCTTTATCAGTGCATGGCATGGATTGATATGGCTCTATGAGAGAGGACTTGGACCAGTACTAAGGAATACTCAAGCAGGTCATTGTGACCCAGAACCACAAGGAAAGTATAAGGGGCTAAAAAAACAAAAACAAATAAGTACTTAGGACTGAAAGAGGAACTGTAGTGAAAATTACATAATTCATAAAATTGCTTATTTTTTTACAAAATTCATTTATAGATTATTTAGTCTGCCCATTGTAAAATCTTTCCTCTCCCTGATTTACATTCTGAAATGTATCACTGGTGGTGACATCTTTAGTTATGCCAGGTGATCTGCACGGAATGCTTGTTTACTGAGAGTTCTATGCAAAGAGGGAAATATTGCTTGCTTGGAAGTTGGAAAAAGCTGTTATTTCCCACAATGCAACAAGGTTCACAGACAGAAAATTGTCAGACACATGACCATGGTCATAACATCACTGTGGGAGGGGTTTCACCACAATATCAGCCACACAAACCCTCCCTTCTGATGATCTGTTCAAGAAAAAGTAAAGATTTCTTGTGGGAAAGGGTATCAGGCCAGCTACTGTTTGGGATGAGGTTTAAATCTGGGGTTAAAGCTCCTCCTAAATATGAACCAATTACAAAAAATTATATCACTTTATTTGGGAAGGCAAGGGTTGGTAATGTGATGCTGTGTAGGTCCATTGATGTAATAGTAGACAGTGGGATGCGGGGGATGGGTGAAAAAATAAGGGGCGAGGGAAGAGCGCACTCAGGTTGTCATCCTATAAAAATGTTCAGCCGGCCGAGGAATGTCCTCACCTAGATCTGTGGCTGACTGTCCCATACAGGGTGGCCAGCAGAAAGACTTTGTCCAACTTGGACCGGAGACCAAGTCTTAGCAGAAGTCCTCCTCCACAAGGCGTGCAGACGATAGCCTCCTTCAGATCAGGAAGCACAGCAAAGAAATGCTCTCACCGAGTCAGGACAGTGCCAGGCACCAGGACAGCCAATCTAACAGTAAATGGGAGAGAAGAGTGCCCGCATGATGTCCTAAAATCCAATCCTTTATTGTGGACGTATCCAAACTTGATCACATAACTTCACACACCTCTAGCTGACATGTTTCGAACCAATCGGTCCTTAATCATAGCTGAGATGGTATGACACACAAATGTCTTATATCCCCTCCTCCCATGGTGGGGGAGGCCCCTTCAATCTGAGACACTCCCCTAACACCACAGACAAGATGGGATATTCACAACATCATTACGACCAGTATTAGGCAAATCCAGATATATCATCATCTGTCACTGTAAATACGACATGAAAATAACATCTAATAGCCCGTAATCTGTCGTAAATGCGTAATAAAATATTAAAATATAAAATCAAAAAAAATATGCGAAGTAAAAACAGAGAGCTAAGCAGCTATATTAAAAGCTAAATTGGCAACCAGTATTCAGGTAATTAATGCTAGGTCCCAACGAGAATTCAGGCCTTTGGGGAGTCTAGTACCCAATCTAAATATCCATAGAGCCTCACGGCTCATAAGCTGTTTGGAAATATCACCCCCCCTCCTATTCGGGAATACCCTTTCCAGGCCATGAAAACAGAAAGAGCACATATCGCCCTGATGCACTTGGCGAAAATGTTTGGCCACATTAGAAACATTAGCACTTAACCACCCCGGACCACAATAATGCTCCCCTATCCTAGCACGTAGAGGTCTAGTAGTGCATCCCACATATTGCAGGGCACATGCACTACAGGTAACAAGATATATAGCATTTGGGGTCCCACAGTTAATCAGTTGTCTAATTGGAAACCTGTGTCCATTTGAGGTAGACATAGCAACTCGTGTTCGCATGTGTACACTACAATAGCGGCATGTCCTAACCCCACACCTGTATGAACCTGGTAAGTTAAGCCAAGTAGAAGTCCCGGGCCTAGAGTCAAATAAACTCAGGGATAAAGAACGGGCCAAAGTGGGAGCACGCCTGCTAGCAAAACGTACACCCTGTTGTAGGACGTCACGTAAATCCTCATCCCCCTCGAGTATTGGCAGGTATTTCTTAAGGATAGAAATGATCTTATTGTATTCGACACTATAAGTTGTAACAAAAGTTGGCTTAGAACTACTGGCACCCTCATTGCCCACATTCTCCAAAAGCTGATCCCTACTCTTAGAGTTGGCTCGCACCTTGCCCCTCCTAATCATCCATCTGGGGTAACCCCTCTCAAGTAATCTATCCTCAACCTTCTCAAATTCCTCTCCGAGCCAAGCCGCCTCCGAGCAGTTCCGGCGGACCCTGTTAAATTCACCCACAGGGACCCCGTGGATGGTATGTGCTGGGTGACAGCTTGTGGCTCGTAGGGTGGTGTTACCACTGCAAGGCTTCCGAAAAGTCCTGGTGTATATTTTCCCTTGAACAGGATCCCCCACCAGGGTAACATCCAAATAATCAATAGAGTTGGTTTCCCAACTAAAGGTGAACTGTAGGTTAAGGGCATTGGAATTAAGATATTCCATAAATGTATGGATGTCCTCAGGTACCCCCTTCCACACTAGAAGAAGGTCGTCGATGTACCTCCCGTACCACGCAACACTCCCTAGAAGACGGCCCCCACCCCCAAAGATGTGGCACACCTCCCACCACCCCATGTAGAGGTTGGCTAGGGACGGAGAAAATTTTGCCCCCATGGAGGCGCCACACCTCTGGAGGTAGAAGCCGCCATCAAACATGAAATAATTGCGTGCCAGGAGGTACTCGACTGCCAAACAAATAAAGGTCTGGAGATCATCAGAATAGGTGGAATATCTACCAAGATGATATTTAATGGCTTCAATGGCCAAACTGTGAGGGATACATAAATACAGAGCCTTGACATCAATGGTTATCCATGTATAATGTTCCCTCCAAGTAAAGTTGTTCAGACTGGAAAGGAGGTGCTTGGTGTCCCTAATGAAACCTGGAAGACGTCTCACCAGGGGCTGCAACATAGAATCAACCCACTCACTCAGGCGCTCCCCCAGAGATCCAATTCCCGCCACAATGGGTCTGCCCGCTGGGGGGACACCCGGCTTGTGGATCTTGGGGAGATGATGGAAAATCGGGGTGACTGGATGGAGGACTCCCAAGTAGTCCACCATCTTTTGATCCAAAACCCCCAAACTGCGTCCCAAGGATAACAAATCAAGAAGCTCTTTTTGGAATGCCTTCATAGGATCTCCTCTCAATTTTTTATAGACAACGGGATCCCCCAATTGTCTCAAAGCATCTGCTCTATAACTGTCGCTGTCGAGAACGACAACAGCCCCCCCCCTTATCCGCATTACGTATAACAATGTTAGAATTGTTTTTGAGGTCACGGAGGGCCTGTCGTTCGCGACGCGACATATTAGAGCTCCCAAAATTTAGAACACTCTTCAATTCCACCAGATCCCTTTCCACCAACTCCTGGAAAGTCTCAACATGGTGAGTCCTACTGGTTATGGGATAGAAGTCTGGGTTTCGGGCATGGACCGGTTTGACATCATCTAGGGAGATTAATGCAGTGCTTTCAGAGGCCAGGCAATCCAAAGCCCATCTCACACTAGACTCTTCGAAATCCCCAATATCAGTAATGCCGGTTGTAGCCCTTGACTCCCCGCCTCTATCTGTATTGCACCCAGAAAAGTGTTTTCGTAGCAAGAGAGTCCGCACAAATCTATTACCTTCAACAATAGTGTCAAAGACGTTCATATGGTTAGTGGGTGCAAAAGAGAGACCCCTACCAAGGACACGTCTTTCCATATCAGAAAGCTCATGTCGAGAAAGATTCACCACACTGTGCACCTCAGTCCCTCCCAACCTGGATTTACTCGCCCTATGTTTCAAACCCGCCAGTCTAGTCTTCCTTCTCCCCCCCCTCCTGTCTTTCCTGCGACCCTTCCTCTGTCTCCTGTAGTAAGAGGCCTGACCTTGGATGTTTTTTGGGGGAACGGAAATTGCCCTAGCCTGTGTGGATTGGTTAGTGGTATCGGGGTCCGAGTTATCAGAGAACTCCAAAACCTCCGGGGAGCTAAAGCTCACCCGTCTCCCTTGTTGTCTAGACGGTCTACGTAAGATAGGTCTGGGTGATTTGGGAGATCTCACCAGTGACTCCCATCTACCCCATTCATACACAACTTTCCGTTTATAATCTTCCACATCCCTCAGATATTTAGATCTTTTTATCTCGGTTATTATGGATTCCAATTTGGCAATATTGTCAAGCATTTTCTTATTTAGAACATCATACTGATCCAAACTTTCAAATTTCACCACATTAATTTTTATATCTGTGATTTTAAGCTTAAGATCAATAAGTTTCTCTTCCTCATACCATAGTCCCCAACCGTCCCGTTTTCGTCAGGACTGACACGATTTGGGAGGGCTCTCCCGCTATCCCGCTATGACCCCCCCAGTGTCCCGGCTGGCTGGGGGCTCAGATGCAGGGGCAGACTGTTTGCGCAGGAAGGGAGGCAGCCAGTGAAAGGGAGCTGGTGGCAAAGTGGTGAAGAAGGGGGGAAGTCCCCCCCCCTTCCCTTATCTTGGGGCTCCCTTTCCTGGCTCTCCCTTCCGGATTAATGTGTCTCTCTCCGATGGCGCAGCGGCTGACAGCGGGCGGGGAGGACTTACCGCTGTTACGCAGCCGCCGGAGAGAGCTGTGATCTGTGCGCCGCAAGTCTGGTCTGCTCGAGACCAGACTAGCGGGGCACAGATCACAGCTCCCTCTGCCGGCTGGAAAGACATCGGTAAGTCCTCTCCGCCCGCTATCACTCTGCCGCTGCGCCATCGGAGGAGACACATTGATCCGGAAGGGAGAGCCAGGAAAGGGAGCACCAAGGTGAGGGAAGGGGGGAGGAGACTTCCCCCCTTCTCCGCCACTTTGCCACCAGCTCCCTTTCACTGGCTGCCTCCCTTCCTGGGGGCACCTATACACCTGGCTGCATATACTGGGGAGACATATACACCTGGCTGCATATACTGGGGAGACCTATACACCTGGCTGCATATACTGGGGAGACCTATACACCTGGCTGCATATACTGGGGAGACGTATACACCTGGCTGCATATACTGGGGAGACCTATACACCTGGCTGCATATACTGGGGAGACCTATACACCTGGCTGCATATACTGGGGAGACCTATACACCTGGCTGCATATACTGGGGAGACGTTTACACCTGGCTGCGTATACTGGGGAGACCTATACACCTAGCTGCATATACTGGGGACACCTATACACTTGGCTACATATACTGGGGACACCTATACACCTGGCTACATATACTGGGGACACCTATACACCTGGCTACATATACTGGGGAGACCTATACACCTGGCTGCATATACTGGGGATACCTATACACCTGGCTGCATATACTGGGGAGACCTATACACCTGGCTGCATATACTGGGGAGACCTATACACCTGGCTGCATATACTGGGGAGACCTATACACCTAGCTACATATACTGGGGAGACCTATACACCTAGCTACATATACTGGGGAGACCTATACACCTGGCTGCATATACTGGGGAGACCTATACACCTGGCTGCATATACTGGGGAGACCTATACACCTGGCTGCATATACTGGGGAGACCTATACACCTAGCTACATATACTGGGTAGACCTATACACCTGGCTGCATATACTGGGGAGACCTATACACCTGGCTGCATATACTGGGGAGACCTATACACTTAGCTACATATACTGGGGAGACCTATACACCTAGCTGCATATACTGGGGAGACCTATACACCTAGCTACATATACTTGGGAGACCTATACACCTGGCTGCATATACTGGGGAGACCTATACACCTAGCTACATATACTGGGGAGACCTATACACCTAGCTACATATACTGGGTAGACCTATACACCTGGCTGCATATACTGGGGAGACCTATACACCTAGCTACATATACTGGGTAGACCTATACACCTGGCTGCATATACTGGGGAGACCTATACACCTGGCTGCATATACTGGGGAGACCTATACACCTAGCTACATATACTGGGGAGACCTATACACCTGGCTGCATATACTGGGGAGACCTATACACCTGGCTGCATATACTGGGGAGACCTATACACCTGGCTGCATATACTGGGGAGACCTATACACCTAGCTACATATACTGGGGAGACCTATACACCTGGCTGCATATACTGGGGAGACCTATACACCTGGCTGCATATACTGGGGAGACCTATACACCTGGCTGCATATACTGGGGAGACGTATACACCTGGCTGCATATACTGGGGAGACCTTTACACCTGGCTACATCTACTGGGGACACCTATACACCTGGCTGCATATACTGGGGAGACCTATACACCTGGCTACATATACTGGGGAGATACTTTAAATTGATATATTACTAATTTTAAAATGTTAATATGAAGGAAAATGAACCAGGATAGAAAGGACCAGTGTGGTTTGAATTATAAAACCACATATTTTTCTTAGGAAATCTTTATGGTATGCGTGGCTAGGGGTGTGACGGGGGCGTGATAAGGGGTGTGGCAGGGGAATGGCTTAAGTGTCCCTCTTTCTCATCTCAAAATGTTGGGAGGTATGCCTCTTTCAGGACTTTGTCCCTCTTTCTGCGTGAATATATATATTTCTCCACTAGAAAATGTGTTTGACTCAAAAAAAATTTCACATCCTTTAAATTGATATATTACTAATTTTAAAATCTTAATATGAAGAAAAATGAACCTGGATAGAGAGGACCAGTGTGGTCTAAATTATAAAACAACATATTTTTCTTATGAAATGTTTATGGTATGCGTCACTAGGAGTGTGACGGTGGCGTGATCAGGGGTGTGTCCTAAGTGTCCCTCTTTCTCATCTCAAAAAGTTGGGAGGTATGCTAACATTATACTGCTGCCCTCCTGTATCCAGGCTTTGTATTGAGTGTAACTTGCTGGTGTCATGTGGGCTGCTGCTAGAGCTTACATTTGGGGGTTGTCTTATATTTCAAGCATGCTAGGAATTCCTGCTAGGGCTTATTCTCAGGGGATGTCTTACTTTAGGGGAAACACGGTAAATATATACACAGGAGATATACAGTATACAAGTGTACACATATACAACCAGACACAGTACAGAAGGTAGCAGGCAAGGAACAAAGTCAGGACAGAATGCAAGATTCTGTAACAGATCAGCAAGTACAGGGACAGATCAGCAGATAGAGGGACTGATCAGGAATCCAGAGAATAAGGTTAAACTGCACAGAGTTCTAGCAATGCAGTGCTCTTAAACAGAGAAGCCACACCTGTTGCATGCTTAGGCCATAGAGTCAGCACTGTACACCATCTGCAGACAGGCCAGGGAAATACAAGGGCTGTCTCCAGACAGAATAGAGCCACCTGCTGGTAGACAGTGGAAGTCTAAGTGACAGGACATGATTCCTTATATCTACAGGAAAAAAAAAGGTGAACTATTTGTGACAAAATGCCACTTCATGGCAACAGCTTGTGTGTGGAACAGCTTGTCCTAATTTTAGTTATTTAAAATTACCCTACAAATTGCTGCCTTGTTTATAACGTTTCATATAGCTATTCCAATTCTGCTTATAAAGCTTTTGAACACATTTTGTTACTTGTTAGAAAAGTGAATTGTTTTTTAAATAACCTTAAATGTAGCACAGTTGGGCTTAAGGGGCCCCTGAGAAGTTAAAAGTAATATATTTTTGCCTATGAGCAAAGAAGCCATTACAGCATGTACCAGAAGATTTAATAGGTGTCATAATTTATCATGTATACGAAAAAGTGCTTCTTAATTAAGTGCGCACGTTAATGAATTTTTTAATTTGATCCCTGTAAGTACCTTGCTATACTAATTGCAATATTTTACACATTAGTCATCCACTGTTGCCCTTGGCTGTTTTCTATTCTGAGAGTGGTAGACAGTGCTTTCCAGTTAAACTTGAATTAAGTCTTGGTGGATGCAGTTTTCTGCTTTAGTATCTCAGAGCTACACTGTATTTGTATTTGATTAATCAGATAAAGTATAACTGTACTGCAAGCCGATAAAATGCAACACGCTAGAGAAAGTGGTTTACTTTCCCATGTAATCACTATGTATTTATCAATAAATGATGGACAGGCAGACAAGTCTCATTTCAGCATGCAGTCCACTTTCAAACATCTCAAAAAGGAGGATTTAGCTGTGAGTTATGGGGGATGGTTTACTGAGCTTGGAGAACAAAGGAGAATATGTATGGCCCCAGGAAACGTGGACTGGTTTTAAAAAAGAAAATGTGTTATTATTTTTTGATCTTCACTTGTGTTATATCAGCAAATATGTAACAAATCAGTAATTTTGCAACAACCGTCGTTGAAATTCTTTTTTTAGGGCTCGTTTCCACTGTAGCGTTGCGGATTTGTACGCATATTTCATTAGCATCTGCAAGCGAATTCGCATGCGTATTTTCATGCGAATTCGCATGCGAATTCGCATGCGATCGGCCTATGCGATTTTAACCCTTTCAATGCCATGAAAAAAATGAGAAGGAAGTTGTCATGACAGGAAGAGGTTTTCCCATATACATTCCTATAAAAGGTGTTGCCACGTGGGTTTGGTGAGGGAGATAGAGTTGGTTGTGGTTTGTGGAGTTTGGAGGATGAGTGATATGGAGGAGATAGTGCTTTTGTCGATGATGAACAATTTGCAGTTCTTCATGGAGAGGCTGCGGCGGAGGAGGAGGGTTCCACCTCGTCGGAGACACCGTTACTGGGTGCATCCTCTGGTGGTGGAGAGGCCTCAAAAAGGCCAGTTTGCCTTCGTAGCCACCCTGTGAAGTTTTTCAATTACACACGGATGAGTACTAACACGTAAGTAGTTACTGTATCTTTGGTTTAAGGTGTATTCGAAAGTGAGATATGTATAGTAAAGGGTTGTGTTATTTTTCCCTTAGTTTCGATTACCTGCTGCAGACTTTGGAACCCCATTTACGTAGGGAGAATACCTGGTACCGTGATGCGGTTCTTCCAGAGGAGAGACTTTTGGTGACGCTAAGGTAAGAAGGCGCCCTTTTAAATGTCTGTCATGTGTACATTGTTAAATGCTCTTCATTAACAGCCGCTAGGTGGACCATGCACGTAGCAAAAGCAACTCTGTCTTGAATTCGACTTAAATCATCAAATCCGAAGTGAAGGCTGAGTGACTTTGGCACCGTGCATGGCCCACCCAGCAGTTCACAAGGACTATTGACTGTTGTTCAGCACTGTCATCAACGGCTAAGCTGCTATAATATCTGAGACCTTCATATTTTTGTTGTCCTTTTGAACAGAGGACAAAGTAACACTGGCCAAACCATACGGATGTCAGTGGAGGCAATGTAGACGTGTGTATGCATTTTCAGCTTCCTGTTGCTATGTTTCCTTTTTTGAGCATGCATTACAAAAGTGCACAATGCCACTTTAGTGTCATTAGTGTGTTAGCTGCAGTATACTGGCGGGTTTCATCTTCTTCTGGTTCATGTGGACCATACATATATTATTTGTCTGAAAATGGTTAACAAAGTACGCAGACAGCAGTCATGCATGAAATCTTTTACTAGCATGTGTTTATAACGTTTATAATGTGTTTAAGTGCTATCTTGTATTGTAATCACACAAACTTTGCAACACTACCAAGTATTCCAACATGGTATAAAGAGCGACCTTTTCTTGACATTTGCATGTTTTTCAAAACATAAGGGCATACATAAAGTTGAACAAATGAAGGGGCAACTTTTAGCAGCCACGTAAAGAGGAGATCCTGCTGTTGCTAACTGCACGTCATCGATCGACTAACCCCCTTTGTTTGTGATCCCCCGGATGTAGAGTCTGTGGTTGTTTATGACAGCTGAGTCATGTGAGTGTCTCAGGAGCCCCTTTCATTGCATCCTGACCCAGTGTTGTGAGTTAAGGCAATGTGAATGGCTAATACACATGGTAGGGAGACAATGAAATAGGCTGCAGAGTCGCTCTCATGACTGTGCCGTAATACACACAGACAGAGCCTGTGAGATGTGGTGTTGAATGATCCACAACAGAGGCCGCACATCTCAATCAGTACCCTCACAACCAGAAGGTGGCTGCGGCTCATCTTTTCCAGACTGCACCCTATGTAAAAATCGTCCACCACTTGTGAGCATCCCAGCGTACAATATACTTTATGTGTCACTCCGGTGACAAGGAATTTAAAATACCGGAGTGACACAGGAAGTATAGTGTAGGGTGGGATACGGACAAGCGGTGCATAATGCTAGCATGCAGTGCAGCGCAGACAAGATGAGGCGGACCCACCTTCCAGTAATCTATAGGGGGGGAGCATCCGCCAGGAGCAGCAGCTGTACTGTTATAATGTTTTAACATGCTGAAATATTATACTTTTTTCACAGTAAAGGCAGCCATACAAAACCTATCTGATTACATTTCCTCAGACACTGTATGGCTTTATACAATTTTTAGAACTTTACATAAATCTTGCAGCCCAGTCACTGTGGTCCTGGAATACTTTACCTTGCTAGTGATCACAGCAGTAATCATTTGTATGGCTTATGTAGGTTGCTCTGTATTGCACTCAACAGAGTGTGCATAAACAAAATAACGAAACAAATTTAGAACATAACTACACCAAACATGTTACATGTTCGATTTACTCCGTAGCATCATAATCAAACATTAATCTCGTCATGGACATTTCGGTTGCTTGTGAAGCTGAGGGTGCTGATGGCCCCTCTAAGGTATGATAGAAACGTGTTTCAGGAAGTGGAGTTGGGTTCCTATTATATGTTTCGGAATAATCGGCACCCGGACGAGACATTGATGATGTTTCTCTGTGTGTCCGGGGCATTGAATGCATCTGTGAGAGAGGCATGCTACTGTAGGTTTGCCCTTGCTGTATCCACGAGGGTTGAGACTCTGACCTATGAACTGGCATTGAGTGATCAGAGGCCCAACACTCTTGGTAGGTACCCAGATTATGACCACGCGAACCACTACGGTCTAGGTTTGACCCCTGCTTATTACCATGGTTACCATCACGGTCTTGCCGTGTTTTTTCTAGGTATTTTCGTGCCACTTGAATGAATTCAACATGTACATCGGCATAATACCGTGGGTCAATGTCCTGTAGGTAAGGGACCACTGAGGTAGCAATTTTGTATGGTACATTATCCTCGGTTTCCCTTTGTCGCTCACGGTTTTCTTTGAAGTAATCCAATATTTGTGGTAGGTTTTGTTCATTTCAGCTATATGTGCGTTCTCCTCCTCCACTGCTGAAGGCCTCACTCTTTTTGGCCTACTTGCTGCTCTAGGTCGCGGCCTCACTGTGTTAAGAGACGAGTTTACACTCCCACTTGTATGAGTGGATGCCACCTCCGAATTAATTTCCCCAACACCTGAGTTGCTGTGTGCCGAAGCACAACTACTGTCGCTGTCGGCCACCACATTAGCTGAAGTGTTAAAACTATCCTCTGTTCTGAAAAAGAAAAGGAAACAAAGACCCCAGTGTTTCATTATATGTGTCAACATATCTGGAGTACATTAACAAATTAGCCTGTATTCATGCCAACAGACATGTAAGTGGAGTGGGCATTTACATACACATGTGGTTACATAGTGTGGTTGAGGGAGACCGGACACTTGTTTAGGTAGGACATCAAACAGTCCTTTGAAGCATGATAAAGATGTTATGTACAACCCAACCAGCTGTTAGGCTTCCCTCAGCCATAGTATACATCTCAACGTGTGTGGCATAGGCAAATGTATGTGTGTGTTGTCATGGATAGTGGCTAAATGGTTTATGTAGGCACAAATTACCAATATGAAATGTGAATGTACCTTCGAGGTTCATATATGGTGCGCAGAAAGGACAACAATTCAAAGTTCTTGTAGGTTGGTGGGGCTGTAGCAGCACTACCACTTTTCTCCAATTTGCGTAGTTTGGTCAATTCTTTTTTGTAAGTGTCCCGTACGGATCTCCACTTATTCATATAGAATTTGACTGTAGAGAAAAGAGAATGTAACAGAACATTAATGGAACATTATTTTTTCTCCATAGGTTTTTGGCCAGTGGTCAATCGTTTGCTTCATTGCATTTTGCCTACCGTTTGGGCAAGAGTACGATCTCGTACATAGTGAAGGAGACGTGTCTCGTCATCTGGAGCCAACTTCATGGCACTTTTATGGCTGTCCCTAACCGTTAACGTTGGGAGGAGGTATCAAATAAATTTTGGACCAAGTGTCGGTTTCCAAATTGCATTGGAGCCGTGGATGGCAAACATATCCGACTCGTCCAGCCACCACACAGCGGCAGTCAATTTTTCAATTATAAAAAATTCTTTTCTATTGTACTTATGGCAGTTGCTGATGCCGAGTACAAATTCCTATATACGTTGGGGCCTATGGAACAGCAAGCGATTCCCAGATATTCAGGAACAGCAACTTGTGCTTTCGCATGGAAAATGGCCTGCTGGACTTGCCGCCACCGAGCCCATGGCCTAGGACCTCCAATCCACCATTCCTCTACACCTTGGTGGGTGACGAGGCTTTCTCTCTCTCTCGACATGTCATGCGGCCATACTCATCCAGTCACTTGAATGACCGGACAACGCATTTCAATTACCGCTTAAGCATGGCCAGGCGAATGGTGGAATGCAGTTTTGGAATTTTGACCAACAAATGGAGGGTGCTTCATACACCTATCAATTTGAAGCTGGAAAATGCCGTGGCAGTCGTTAAAGCTGCATGTATCCTTCACAATGTAATTATTGAAAAAGAAGGAATCTCTGTGGAGGAAGTCAATGCAGTTGACGTTACACCGCTAACTGGCTTAACTTGGAGTGGAGGTCAGCACACTAATGAGGCACTGCGTAATCGTGACTGTATGTCTCATTACTTCCAAAGTGCAGCTGGCACAATGTAGAGATCTATGCATTTCTGACATGCATTATACAAATACATTATACAAATACATCAATCTCCTCAAGAGACACACAAACTGTCTGGAAGGGGCTCAAGGCTGCCACGAACTACAAGCCCCCTCCGCAGCATGCAACTCCCAGCACCGAGCTCGCTGAGAACCTCAGCGAGTTCTATTGCAGATTTGAGAATCCAGAAAGGTCCCCAGAGCCTCCGGCCACCTCCTCTGACTTAGAACCCCCACATCCAAGCACACCCCCCCCTTGAGGTGTATGAGGATGACGTCAGGAAACACCTGTCAGGGATTAATGCAAGGAAAGCCTCAGGCCCAGATGGAGTGTCTGCGCACAGCAGCTTGCTCCCATTCTCTCATCCATCTTCACCAAGTCCATCCAGGCTTGGCGAAATAAAAGATTCTGATTCTGTAAGATTTCAATGTTGTTGAATGATTGATTGTAATCAATTACACATTAATATACATCACCCTTCTTGGTGCTATGGGTCTTTTATGTTACATTACTATACATTTGCAGACGAATGACATCAACCTACCTACCTATACTAAATGTACGCACAACTCACAAACGCAAGGCATACATGACATCACCATAGACTGCGTGTCTTGCTTGGTGAACGGGCGGCAAACGTGTTGTCATCCCCCGGTTATCGACTGCAAAACCACTTGGCTTTGCAGTTGACAACAAACATTATCACTTTTGGCCGCAAGCTATACATGAGGCACCTACAAATGGGGGGGGGGGGGGGGGGTCAGGGTGGAATGCACTGTAGTATGACTTTACAGTGGCCCGTGGCAAGTACGAGGGTAGCACGTGGCTTTGAAATTATGGCCCATTAGGCATTTTTCAATGTAGCAAACAATCGACACAAAGCATATCACAAGCGCAAAGATCAGCACTCACCTTCCAACTTTCTCTTTGAAGATGACAACTCATCCCAATCCGGAGTGAATTCCTCTGCTATATGTTGCCAGGTCCTCCTAATCAGTGCTTTGTCCTTATAGCCTGGAAGGGTTTTATCATAAATAAATGGATTTTCCTGGACCAAGGCTACCAGGCTCTCTATTGTATATTCCATGGCTGCAAGTCGTTTTGGAATAAACTTACAGGAAACAGGAAAACAGGCCTTTGTGGAGGTTTTTTTTTTTTGTGTAGTTCAAGGGAAAAAAAAACTTTATTGTACGCGTTTCCGCGTGCGATTGTGCATTAAATTAAGCATGCGAATCCGCATGCGAATTCCCTATTAAATACATTATGTGCGATTCGCATGCGATTTGCATGCATTCCACTCGCAGGCGAAATCGTTGGCTCTTGTGTGCGTTTTTTCACCGCACATAAAAACGCACCACGCAAACGCGCCAGTGGAAACAGGTCCATTCACTTTCATTACGTGTGCGAATCCGCATGCGTTGGACGCATGCGGATTCGCAATAGTGGAAACGAGCCCTTAAAGTGAACCTAAAGCAACATGTGACATGGTGAGATAAACATATTCACATATTATACTAGCCCGACTTATGCTACATACACACTTGAAAGATAAATTAAAGATTTCAGACCAATTTTTACCCCCTTCCATGTAGTATGAGAGCCACACCTACACAGTCTATTCTATTGTGCTGAACTCCCCATCAGATAGAAATCTTTGCAGGATGCTCTTCACAAAGATGCCCGTACACATTCAAAAGAGCATTATCTGCAAAAGATCTGTTCCTGCAAAAGATCCATTCCTGCAAAATGCATTAATAGCAGGGACGGATCTAGGGGGGGGGGGGGGGGGGCAGGCAGGTCTCTTGCCCCAGGTGCAGTGTGCTGAATTCTTAAAAAGGCGGCAAAATGAATGGCAGTTTAGGCGCCAAAACCTGACCTTTAGGCGCCAACACCTGCGCCTGCCCCAGGCGCAACTTGGTCTAGCTCCGTCCCTGATTAATAGTCTATGATATCTGCAGATCCTCATACACACCTTGTTTAACAGACATTCATCTGCAGATCAGATCCACCAGGATGGATTTTCAGATCTGCAGATGATTGTCAGATATGCAGATGAAGTCTGTTAAACAAGGTGTGTATGAGGATCTGCAGATCTCATAGACTATGAATGCATTTTGCAGGAATGGATTTTTTGCAGGAACATATCTTTTGCAGATAATGATCTTTTGAATGTGTACGGGCATCTTTGTGTAGAGCATCCTGCAAAGATTTTTATCAGGTGGGGAGTTCAGCTCAATAGAATAGACTGTGTAGGGTTGGCTCTCATACTACATGGAAGGGGGTAAAATTGGTCTGTGATCTTGCATTTATCTTTCAAGTGTGTACACACCATAAGACATTATGTGAAGTATCTTTCTGTTTCTGTTTTCCAGTAAATGAAGAGTTTTAGAAACTTGATATATGCAAAAGAGCTTCTCTGAGCTTGTCCACAGCTTGTAGAAGTCAGTCCTGTTTTCTGGAGAGCAAATAAAAGCAGAAATCTTTTAAAAATATTCAGTCCATGTCTCCTGCAACATTTAGGTTCTCCGATCTTATTTTATATATCTTACTATGGGACTGGATATGCTTAAAGAGAACCTGAACTGAAAATAAAAAGTCAAAATAACCATACACAGGTCATACTTACCTCCTGTGTAGTCTGCTACTCAATCTCTTTCTCCTCTCCTGTGTCCCATTTGTCCACTGTGATCAATGGAATTCTCCGTCCTCCATTTTAAAAATGGCCATTACCCCATAACAGCTTCCTGGTCAGCACACTGTTAAACTGTAATATCACCCACTTGAGCCATAGGAAAACATGGACCTTACCTTGCATGTTCAGTTGTAACTGACAGCTGCTGATAAATAACTGACAGCAACTGGTATATTTCAGTTCTGACAAAATATTGTCAGAGCTGGAAGGGATCACTGTAAGAAGAAAATGGTGAGCTTCTGAGAGGAACTGATGGTGAGGTTTTTATGAAATATTCATTTGCAGCTATGTCATGTGTTTATTTTAAATAATTTTACTCGCTTCAGGTTCCCTTTAAAGGATATCCAAGCCGATAAAATAAATCTACACTTACCTGGGGCTTCTTCCAGCCCTTAGAAGTCACTTGTGTCCCTCGCTGCAGTTTTCTCCTGAGTCCTGCTAGCAGCCCCTGAAATATTGCTGAAACCCGATGGGTTGGCATTTTCTGCGCATGGGCAGGCATATACCCACGCCCCATGCAAACAAGCCCACGTTATCGGGGGCATACTGTGCCTGCACAATAACACTGTGCAAGAGCAGTATGCTCCCAGTAATGTGGGCAAGTTCCTGCACGCGCGGGTGCATGCCCGGGCATGCGCAGAAGTCGCTGACCCATCGGGAATAGATGATACCTCAGAGGCTGCCAGCGGGACCCGGGAGAAGACTTGAGCTGTGGTGAGTGGCAAACATGACTTCTAGGGGCTGGAAGAAGCCCCAGGTAAGTAAAGATTTTCTCGCCTACTTTCTAACATACCAGCACTTTGTGCGATGTTATTGTTGCATTGTAACGTGTAGCATTATGGCAATGCACTGCTGCAGTGCGCTTACACTAAAAGACTCCTGCTTTCCTTCTGTCCATCAACTGTTAGTTTTCGTCGCTAGTCACTAGTCACCCAGCAGCAAGTCCTTTGAGCACTGAGAAGTTTAGATGACAGTTTTGATGAAGGATGATGAATTACTAATAAACTATTTTCTACACAGTAATGGTAGATTAAACATCACTATGATCTATACAATGCAAAACCATGGTGTAAATGGCTTCTACTAGGTCTTTCAATGGTTTTATGTAGGGGCTGAACAAACATTTTCTTTCTTCTTGACGAAATGATTGCATACAAGGGAGGACTAGATTACATTTTAAGCCAGGTAACACACAATACATTAGTTTTGCCCAAAACAAATGTTTGCAATCATTTGGCCAACATGTTAAGATTAGGCTAGGTTCACACCTGGCTTTAAATTTTTTTCTGCAACCGACCAAGCACATTGTCAACGGATCCTATATTGGCCTCAATTCACTAAGCTTAACTCCTGTCTTTAATAACTCTTCAGAGCTGTTTTACAGTTATCACCATGGTGATATAATTGTGATAACTGTAAAACAGCTCTGAAGAGTTATTAAAGACAGGAGTTAAAGCTTAGTGAATTGAGGCCATTGTCTATAGGATCCATTCACACATGTCTCTTGTGTCCGTTACAGTGACGGAACACAAAGTCCCAATGATGCACGTCTTCTTCTTTTCTGGGCATCAGACTGAACATGGATATGTCCTAGATAGCAATGCATAATGGTTTCCAACAGATTGTGAAATGATTGGATGGTCATAGTGGATCATAAATCAGATCTGCTGTAATTGTTCACAGTATTGAAGCCCAGTATATGAGAACCGAGCCTTGGTTATTGCACTGGTAAGCTTTTTGGCTATCTGATGAGCAGTCTATTCTGTCTATCCTATACAGAGATGAGAAGGGGGAAAAACAGAAAGTAGCTTGCTGTGGCAACTACAATGTTAGGCACTTGTTGTGATTAATTAAAACGTAGAATATCACTGAGGCTAGGTGCACAGTATGATGTTGCAGTCAGTACCGGATTTCTACTCTTTACTGCCCAAGGCCACTGTCACCAGCTGCCCCCCTTCAGTATAGGTAGCGAGATGACCCCTCCACCCTCCCTCCAGCATAGGTAGCCAAATTACTCCTCCCCCCTTTCCTCCAGTATAGGTAGCCAGATGACTCCCTTATTCCCTCCTTTTTCCACTCCCCCTTTCAGTATAGGTAGCCAGCTCACCTTCACACCGCAGCAGCCATCAGTGTCACTCATTTCTCCGCTCGTCTCCAGTGCAGAAGCTTTCTTTCCTTCTCCAAAGCTGCCAAAGTCCATAGTCGCCGGCCACAATGCAAATGTGCACAGAGAGCAAGGTGGCTGCTGCACAGGCGGCTTAGCCAGTTTTGTCAGGTGTGCACTTGGTGTTTAATGCACACATTCAATTCTCTCTGTAGTGACAGGCGGCTAGCAGCAGAGTACCGCAGTCAGGCGCTCGCCTGATCTCCCTGCATTGCAGCATTTGCAAACTTCCAAATGCTGCACCAGTTTAGCCTGCTGCTTTGGTGCCCTTGCTCCTGTGGTGCCCTAGGCCATGGGCTAGGCGGCCTTGGCCTAAATCCGGCCCTGGTTGCAGTGCTGCGTTATAAGGTCTTATAATGCAGCTTACTGCACTGCAATGAAAAGTGTACGAGGCGTTCACAATGCGATGTTAGTATTGCATGGTAACTTGTAGTATTATGGTAATACACTGCTGCAGTGCGTTATCCCTAAACGCACACTACCGGGTACAGGAAAATATACTTTTCATTGCCTGTATGCTTTACTGTACCTACTTTATGCAGCGGTAACACAGCATTAATGTGCGTTACAACCTTTTGTTGTGTTGCTTTGTAATGTTGCGTTCCCATGCTTTGGAAATTGCAGGGGCACAGTGAGGATCAATGTAATCAAAAAGCCTGATTCTCACTGCAGCAATTCAATGCAATGCAATTTTAACCTAATTGAAAATGTAAGAGTGCATGAAAAAAAGGGCGCCGTGAAAAAAGGGCCCGGCTGGGTAACGAAATGGCACCGGTGGATAAAGAAATCTGATAACGATAAACATCGTTGTCAAACTTGATTAACCATAAATACAGTTCTAAAAACAGACGGAAAATAATAACAAAAACTTTTTAAAAATCGTTACGTAATTCAACAATACAGCTTAACCCAACCCTACTCTCACACAAAACCCTCCCCTGGTGGTGCCTAAAACTAACCATTCCCCTGGTGGTGCCTAACCCTAACCACCCCCACGATTGTGCCTAACCCTAACCACCCCCCCAATGGTGCCTAACCCTAACCACCCCCCCTGGTGTTGCCTAAAACTAACCACCGCTGGGTGGTGCCTAACCCTAACCACACCCCCTGGTGTTGCCTAACCCTAACCACTCCCTCTGCAGAAACACCCTTTTCCACAGAAATGATAATATCTTTGATAATGTAATATCTGTACATACAAATGAAATAATATGACAAAAACTATAACGTTGCAAGCTTCTAAAATGATAACATAATTCAATAACTTAAATGCTCTAATGTTGTTAACAATATTTATTGCGGCGCCCTTTTTTCTGCTTTTTTCGCCTCATTAACGATAATTGCATTAGTCTATGGCGGCGACCTTTTCGTCCACCCTCATCCGGCGCCCTTTTTTCCTGCTGCCACATGTAGTGTATGCTGCAGTGTTTTTGCATTTGCATTTACTTTCAAGTCTATAGGAATGCACGAAAATCACATTGCAAGTACAGTAGGTACTATGCCACTTTCCTGCCATATTCCTTATAATGCACGAAACTCCTCCCTCTATTTTTAAAAAATCACATCTGTAACATGGATACTGTCGGTCGGTCACACAAAAAAATCACGCCCCAATGCATGGAAAATCATGTTTGTAAAACAGTTGCAAATCATTTTGCAGCACGTTCAGTTTTGCAGGAGTCATTAAAGATGGGTGGTCCACATAACATTCTATCAAGAAGCAGCTCTTACTAGTAATGCAGCAATGGATCCCTTCCTATTCATCTGGCTTCAGGTACCCTTGCACAGAATGATACAACAGCATCTGTTTCCTGCATTGATGTGAAAAGTGAAACATAACCTCAGGAAAGAAGTCTGTGGAAGTGCTGCCTTCCTTTCCAGGGTTACTGAAATGCGGCAGAGAGCTCTTCACACCGAAACCTTTGCTGAGGTCATGCTGGATTTTCCAGGTCAGTAAAGTGATTGTTACTGTGTTCTCCCTTCCCTCCCCTCCCCCATCCCATCATTAAGCACATTAAAAACTGTATAAATTATTATTACAACATAGAAACTGTTCCAAAAATAAGCAGAATTAGATATTCAATTTCTGCTAAATGCTGACATTGGGAATTTTCAGTGTCTTAGTCATGAGTTTTTTAAATTAATGTCATTTTGCTGATATTTTATTATTGACAATGCACTAGCTATATTACGTTTTACATTGTGGGCGAAAGAGCACAAACAGCAAATGCACAAATATTTGTTCCATTTCCCTAACATGCTTTTATTTATGCATGCTAAAGATACTTGTCCGTCTTTATTAAAGCAGTCCCCATCCTCTGTTTAATAACATATGCCAATGCCTACTTTAGCTCTTAAGAGCCAATTCCCTCCTGCTGCTTCTGAGCACCAGTAGTCTCTGAGCAGTGATTAGTATATTTCGTGCGTCATAGGGACTGACTCCAATCACTTTTACCCTGCAAATTACCATGTTTCTATGTAGCAGCACATAGTGGGGTTTGTGACTTGGGCCTTGTCTACATCATTAAAATCCACAGAATTGAAAAGATTGTTTGTATGGCAGCAGCAATGTCTTCATTGGAGGCTAATCATTGTTTCCCTTAGGTTGCTGTATAAAGAACACTTAAGGGTAATCACCAAATAACTGCAAAGGGAGTGTTCTGAAACATTTTACCATGTCTACTAACAACAGCTTGAGGTAATATTAGCCCTATTACATCCAGACAAGGGCTCTTCACATACAAAAATCTACTGCCACTCCATAAATCAATGCAGCATTCTTGAAAGCTATCAGTTATGACTCATTAATTTTTGCTAGGTTTTTGATAGCTATATAAAATGCTACTTCAATTCAAACTGCAAAAGACAACGACACTGAAAAATAAATTATAGGACCGAGGCATTAAACATGATTTCTTACTGATCTCCTCAAGTGCCAGCTGTTCCCTCACTGTGATGCCTAGCATTGTTTTTTAAAAGAATGGAAGGGTTAAAACTGAAAAAAAAAGATTCCTGGTATTCAAGACACACAAACATTTTACAGAAAAATGCAAATAGCATTAAAGTGAACCTTAAGCCTACCAAAAAAATGAGTTTTAGTCACCTGGGGCTTCCCTCAACCCCCTGCAGCTGATCAGTGCCCTCGCAGCCCCGCTCCGATGCTCCTGGACCCGCCGGCGACAACTTCCGGTTTCGCCGTCAGGCTGGGATTCTTCGCGTTCCCAGCCACAATTGCGCCCCCTATACTGCTATTGCGGCTTTCCTTGTCGCAATAGCAGTATAGGGGGTGCAATTGTGGCTGGGAACGCGAAGAATGACTCGCGTTCCCAGCCTGTCGGCCAGTGACGGCGAAACCGGAAGTGGTCGCCGGCGAGTCCAGGAGCATCGGAGCGGGGCTGCAAGGGCACCGATCAGCTGCAGGGGGCTGAGGGAAGCCCCAGGTGAGTAAAACTCTTTTTTTTTTGGTAGGCTTAAGTGTCCCTTTAACAGTGTAATTTTTGGTTAACAGCAATGTTAATTTTTTAATGCCTGCAGTTTTGTTGTTTGGAAAGCTTATGCAGGTTTGTTCAATGATGTTTACCTGGCTGTCTTATATTAAACAAGTGTTATGTTGCTCACAAGTTTCCTCAGTATCTTCAATACCAGCAGACATGAAATAATGATTTCCATGCAAAAAAATGTTTACTAAAACATCAGGAAAGGTAAAGAAACAAAATGCAAAAAGGAAAGTACAAAGGCAATAAACTTAAAGTGGACCTGAACTCTGAACTTCCGCTCTGCTCAAAAACATATGCAACAGCATAATAACCTTTTAAAAAAATGACACAAACTCTGCAATAAATCTGCAACATGTCTACTTCCTGCTCTCATGGAAGCAGACATATTGTTAACATTCTGTGCTTACCAATTAGCTTCTCTGCCTTGCCAGTCAGCTGACACAGGTGAGAGATCATATCACAACTTGTGATTAGTCACAGATGAGGAGGGATTACACAGGTTAAACTCTATAAATACATACAGGGTGAATTTGTCCATGTTTTCCTTCTCTCCTGTGTAATAGAAATGGCCCAAACAGTTCCCCAGCGGACGGTTTCTGGTGAATTACTGCTGTTTGCATTCTCGGCGAACTGCGAACATATGGCATGTTCGACACTCCCCCATACATAATCATGGAGCCAAACTTTGACTCCTTACTTCACAAACAGCAGACACATGGCAGCCAATCAGCTAGCACCCCTCCTGGGCCCCCCACTACAAAACAGTTGCGGTGGCCATATCGGATTCATTCTCTGCAGGCTGCTGACTGTTAGTGAGAGCAGGGTCAGACTTCTCGCAGATAGGTAGGGAAAGCATTAGCTAGGCCTGTGTTCTTGTTCCTCACTCACTGTGAAAGCACCCCAAACAGCCCTTTTGAGGGCTAGTACATTGATCTCCTGTGTTTCTTTTTTGTGTGTGACACTCCACGCCCAGAGCTGTGTTCACACCACTGCTGTTGCTAGATTAAGTAGCAGGCACAGTACCACTCCAGTGCATTATTATTTCACTGTATTCTGATTGTACTATTGCATTTCTCTGTGTGTGACACTCCACAGCCCACTGACACCCAGAGCTGTGCACACTACTGCTACTGTTGCTACATTAAGTTGCATGCACAGTACTAACTTTAACCCCCCGGTATTGACTTACTTTAACCCCCAGTGGTACCTAACCATAACCCTTCCTGGTTGTGCCTCACCTTAAACCCCCCCCCCCCCCCCCCCCCGGTGGTACCTAACCCTAACCCCCCTGGAAGGCATACAACCTTAATTTTATTTGTGTAAAAGTATGCACTCATTTAGGGGTTTTATATAACATTGAGTTAAAAAAAATTATGACTGAGGAGTCAAAACTCAAAATGTAAAAATAGGCTTTTTCTATAACTAATACACAAACAGGGTGAAAAGGCATCAGGAGAATGATAAAATGAATTGAAAACAATAAAATAAATAAAGTTTGAGGTGGTTAACCTCAATGAAGACAAATTCATATAAAAATGAACTTCAATAGCACTGGCAACACGTTTCGTGGGTCCCTGCCCACTTCCTCAGGCCAAATCAAGTGCCTCGCTGTATTAAGAGCTAAGATTCAAGTCCCTAACTATACAATAAGTTAAAGTGAGTTTTTTGAAAAATGATAATTTGTAACATAGGTGAGAATCACGGAAGCTGCTTGTTGTGGTGCAAAAAGTTGAACTGTTTTTTTCTGAGAAAGCATAGGGAACACTTTTAGAAACAATTAGGCTCCCTGCACACTGCATGGGATTCCGATTCCACTTTTTAATCATTTTTTACATCCGATCCCAATTTTTAATCTTTACTGCATGCTGCGTTTTTTGATCAGTTTTTCTCTTGAATGTATTCAGGGAAAATCGGAATTGAAAATCGGAATCGGAATCGGGATCGGAAAACGGATTTGCAGTGTGCAGGGAGCCGTATATGGTTTTAGAAACTATTATTTGTTAAATAATGGGCTATTGTAATCAATAAAGTTGGTATGGAAATGAAAGGTAAAGATAACAAGCTATATAGTTGTTTTGTATTTATGCGGTGCCCTTTTTATACAGTTGGCACCAATAGAGAAAATATTTGCATTGATGTGAATGGGGCACCCTTTTTAATAGGCACCATTACTATTTGCTACCCGCTCGAACACAATTTCTGCTGCTGAACAGCTCCCATGAAAAATGCTTTGGGTCATCAATAGTAGTGACCAAAAGGGTTGTTTTTAAAACAGCTGCATTGGCACTATTGTAGTCTTCCAGATAACGATTCTCTCTCCTGAGCTGCTGATTGTTGGGGTGGCTGCAGGCTGCTCACATTTGGTTCAATTAACATTTGAATCATTTAAAATATAATCAATCTTATTAAAGCAACAATACACCCACACACACAGCATAATAGTATGCTGTATTTGAGCCCAGAGACTTCCATGTTATTAATGTCTACAACACAGAATAACATTTATAATAACTCTTAACAGTGTTCAGTATGCCAAATACCAACACATATTTGGAGAAACTATGCATGCATAGCAAAACGCACCTGCTTTTGACAATTTTTCATATCTTTCCCTTCATGCCCAAAACACACAAACTTCTGGAATGAAACTGAATAGGGGCCTCAACTTACCTGACACTACAATGTCTTTTTCTCAGCTCAATAATGTCAAAGCCTTTATAGCTCTGCTCATGTCAACAGAAACAGATCTGAATGAAAACTATGATACTTGACGACAGCTTTTAGAGTCTTTCCTCAGTCAGTGATGGGAAATGTTGTCCTATTTATGTTCATGTTAGATTTTGAGATTTTGAGAAAATCTGAAATGTTAGTGGGAGGAAATGCATAACCTACATAAGCTCAAAGTTCAGAATTTACTATACAGAGCCTTCTTAATAGGACAGGTATAATTAATTAATTAATAATAAAGAGGAACAGTAATGACATATAGTACAAAGTAATACATTATTCAGGATACCCAAGTTGACCTTTTAATTATCTTTGTTTCAGCATCAGAAATCTGATATATATTTTTATATTGCTGTATATAGACATGTTTAGCCTAGGTCATGCAACCTTTTGACCCAGCACACTCTGTAAGATTAGATGTTGGTCCGTCTTACTTCAAAAGATCCAGCACACCACCAGTCAAAGCACACCATTTATTGTGCCAGTTTCCACAGTATTCCAACAATTGTTTCGGGGGCCTCGCAGGGTCCCCCTTTCTCAAGGCATGTGGTTACACTGCACGTACAAAACAATCCCTCTATATACATTTCTAATCCCCAATACCCCACCTAGAAAACGTGACCTCATAGCGACATCATATTAATTAGCATAGATAAACACCATCCTATTTCACATGCTGTAAAATATCACAATACAATTTGTCTCAAACAAACATTGCTGGATGCACCATATGCAATCCTGCATCAAGACCTACCATCATGAGATGCGCCCAGATCGCCCTCGGTGTGTTTCAATGTTGCTTAGTAAAATTTGAATTCCCATGCCTTCCCCCCATCCGTTATCCTGTACACGTCGTCTCCTTCAGGTGGAGTTTCCATAATCCAACCCGAGTGTTTACGAGTCCGTGGGCGTTCCCACAATGTCGCCCCACAATTCCCTGCCAAAGTGTCGTCATGGGGCGTGGTAACACGGAATCCGTGTCTCCAGCCCCCATGCACGTCACGGCTGTGCAGTCCCCTAATCCCCTAGCATTGTGCATTGATGGGATGTGGAAATGCGGAATCCGCATCCCACACCCATCAGTGCTGTTGCGATGCGCCGATCACGAACCATGGATGAGGTGGGCGGGTGACTCCACTCCAGCCCCACCTCCGTCCATCGATAGGCCGCTCATTCAGATGTCACTTAGTTGCATCAACGTGGTGAGCCCACGTGATGTAAACAAAGCCCATGTCGGTACCACCACTGCGTCTTAAACGATGCTGCCTGGCTGTACACGTCGTAATGACTGCCCACAGGACTAGTCAAACTTCTGGTGGGAAGGCATGGGGACAAAGTAATCATAATAAAGTTTATTACTCACCACCGGCGATCTCGGAGCAACTCACAACACTGACTTTAGTTAAAAAAAAGGGGGGGGGGGGAAGACAGCGCAGGTTAGGGATAAGAAATAAAGGGCGACATACTGGCATTTGAAGGAGGGGGGTGGGTAAGGAGGGGGGGGGAGAAGGAGGGACAGCAGAAAAAAGAAGAGGAGGTATATTTCGACCCTCTGAAATACAAAAAGACAACATATGTGTATCACTATCTATGCAATCCATTTATGATGATAGCAGTGGAATAAAAACATTAAAACATTAAAATCCAAAATCATCCTGCAAAAAAATCTATGAATGTGGTGACATATATCAGCTCATTATCTCTCCCCTAGGAAACATGTTAGTGGATTATTCTTATTTAGACCTTTTGGAGCAACTGTCCCCATTTCAAAAATCCAGAAGGCTTCTCGCCGCAAAAGTTTATTCTCCCAATCTCCTCCCCGTTTGGGCTTGTTGACCTGCTCTATGACTACCCCTCGAATCTGATTAGCTCTATGATTATTCTCTACGCAATGTATAGCCACCGGTTTCGTATAGTCAAGGTTGACGCCCTTTTCCTTGGCGGCCCATGCTACTCTAATGTCACTTTTATGACGTTGAAATAGTTTCTTAAAGGGGTTAATAGTCTGTCCAATGTATGCCAAGCCACATGGGCACTTCAACATGTATACACAGTGATCCGTGTTACAGTTAAAGTATCCATTCATTTTGTATTTTTTGCCACTGTTGAGGTTAAAAAATTCTGTACCCGTTATAATTGAATCGCAAATGTTGCAATTATAGCATCTGTAGCATCCCTTTTTGGTGGAAAACACAAAGTCTTTCTTGTATTTGGAATGTGGGTTCGCCTGTACCAGTAGGTCCCTAAGGTTGGCGCTTGATCTGTATGCAAACATGGGCCTCTCTTTTACTCCTGGGGAGAGTGTCCGATCTGCCTGTAAAATGTCCAAATTATTTATAGTGGCTTTCTTGACCAGTCCTGCATTCTCGTTAAACGTTTGTACAAAAGGTATTCCTTTTTTGGTGCTCTTATTTCTTGTGATTCTGCCTACTGAAATGTCAGTTGCCTTCTTTTTCGCTTTCTCCAAAACTGAATTGATTGCATTGCCTATGCCACTTCACCAAGCACCCTGGAAAACTTGATGGATGGTGTGCCTGCTTCAACTGGAAAACACTTACTTCAAAAGATGGTGGAAAAAAAAACAAATTGTTCCACATTGACTCCCTTGCCAGCAGTAGAGATGCTGGCATTTCTGATGAATTTAAGAATGTAAAGGATGACATAAGATTTTACAATGGGCAAACATTGACTAAATCATTTATAAATAAATATTGTAAAACAAAAATTTTATTAATTAAGTTATATTCAGTAAAGTTCCTCTTTAAAGCGGTCCCAAACCAAACATTTTTTTAATTAAAAATATTTAGTTGCACCACTCTGACACATACAAAGATAAATAAACACTCCTTCAAACCTATGAGCATTTCAGTGCATGCTTTTCACCCTTCTCTTTTCATAACTAGGGTTATACTGGGGGCAGCCATTAGCAATTCCTCCTTTGCTGAACACCATCTACTCCACCAGTTTGCCGGAAAAATCCCGGCAATTTCAAAGGAAGGGAGGGGTTCCTCCAATAAATGTAAAATATATTATATCTGTCATCATGCAGCTGAAAAAAGGCTGCTATTTATTATTATAATTTAGAAAATAGATTTTATTTCTGAAATCTTGTATTTTTAATTTGGGTCCACTTTAAGTCTTACCTAAACTTTGTAAACATGCATTATCTTCAATTTGCAATCAATTCCTTTTTAATGCGCCCAATATTAGGTATCATACCCAAACATGGTGTTAAAAGGTTAGTTGGTTAGTTGCTCAGTCCGAGGCTTGCTAAGTATGGGACTTGAATAAAGTGGGAGAAACTAGTTAAAAACAGGTGCTAGAACATTGGCAGTTGAAATAAAGGCAACAGGCATGCACATTCATGACTCACAAATCTTAAAGAGCAACCCAGTAGTAGGAAAATAAATAAATAATGAAGACATAGCAAAGTGAGAAGTTAAAAAATAGAAGATCAATACATATATGAATGATAATGGCTGTTTAATTAGTTTATGTTGTTTGCACCTCCATGAGCCTGCAGGACTGCATACTTAGTGCAGGCAAGCACGAAAAACAAAACAAAACAACACAAAATGCCCTAATCTATATACACGCCCACTAATAATGTGATATTCTAAAAGTTTTTTTTCATGCAGAGGTAGAGGTGCACCTTGCTTGACAACAGCATGTAATTGCTTACAATGCAACAAGGCTCACAGCCAGTAGACTGTCATAGCCTAGACTAAAAAATAACACTTGGAGGGGTTTTAACTCAATATCAGCCGCACAGATGTCCCTTGTGAACTACTACACAAAAGATTTCTCAAGGGAAAGCAGATATTGGCTACTAATTGGCTTGAAATCTTGTGTTAAAGTTGTTCTCTCAATGAATCTTCAGTAGGTTAAACTTGGATCTCAGTACTGAGCAGTATATGTTGGGAACAGCAGTTGAATGATGTGTTTTGTTTCTCTAGATGTCTGCATGTAGTTGAGCTAGAAGCCATGGTAAAGCAACTACATGACCAGCTCACAACACTGAGATCCATTGATGATGGAAAAGAGCTTCTCGCTCAATGAACAAGTAATGGCTGTTATCAGTAAGGAAGAGGTTGGTGTACTGATGGAGCATGATGGAAAGGTTGCTAGCTGGGTCACAGAAGAATGGGAAGGGTGGCTAATCCTGAGGAATGCTGATTCTGGGTTAGTGGGGCTGCAGCAGGATATGTCCTCTAGCAACCAGTGGACTGAGTACAGCAATAAGAATGTGAATAGGAGTGCTGGTGATAGAAGACTCTCTTATTAGGCCAGCAGACAGGGTAATATATCAAAGGGACAGTGCATAGTAAGTTGTCCCCTTGATGATCAGGGTTAGCATATAGTGTATAATATAGTTAGTTTAATGGGTGGTACTGAGTACCACTAATCATTTATGATACACATAAATATCAATGACAAAGTTGGGGGAGAATGGAAGAGCCTAAAAAAAAATCAGAGGATTTGGAGATGATCTCAAGATAAAGGCTTCCAATGTGGTGTTTTCTGAAATACTGACAGTACCACATAGTTTAGTAAGGCAGAAGGAGCTCATACAGTTAAATAAGTGGCTGACAACTTGATGTATAGAAAAGGGTTTGGGTTCTTGGAGAACTGGGCAGACTTTTTAGTCGGGTACAAGTTCTACAGTAGAGACAACCTGCACCTAAATGGGCATGGAGCATTTTTGCTGGGTGAAGAGACGAATAGAATGCTAGAGGAGATTTCAAAATAGGACTTTAGTAGGCGTGAACGTAAAGCATTAACATGTGAAGAAAACAGAATGGATGGAAGAGCTACCCTATGATTACAAAATACAGCTCGACGGAGAAGAAGGGGGTATGTCTGTTTGGGGTTTGTCTGTTTTTTTTATCACCTGTTATAAATGTAGACATGGTTGAATACTGTAATGGTGTAGAATTTGTATGGGTAAACACTCTTTGTAAACATTTTTGCCTGGGAATATATAGACTCCTTTAGTAAAGCGTATTCTTACACTGGAGTCTTGGAGGACCTCTGAATATGAGATCGCTATGGCTTAACCCTTGGCGTGCCGTGTCCAGTCCTCTGCACACATGGAAGTGCCATGCACTATATATGATTTCCACACTATAGTGTGTGAATGCTGGGTGAGCAGCTCCAGTCCAGGCCAAAATATAAATGGCTGTACACATGGAAATATACAATAACAGAGAATAAACACTACACAGCAGCATTCAGATAAAACAGAAGACAAAAGAGCACAACGGAGTACACAGCACAGCTCCAAAAACTAAACAAGATAATCCGTTTACAAGTCAGCATAACACCCACCATGTAGCTCTACTCAAGCAAAAACATACCAGCAAAAACATACCACAGCACAAAAAGTATACAGATTCAAAGACTACAAGCTATTATTTTAACAAAATAGCAACACTTGCTGTGCAGCTCTTGAATGAGAATGACTAGTTGACTACACATACAGAGGCAGCAGAGAACATAACACTACACAGGACAGGAGCATGTGTGCATTAATGGGACTTCGAGCACCTCTCATGGGCATGCCTTTAAGCCAGACGACTTCCAACAAAGTTGTGCTATGACCCCTCTGGAGGAGCCTCATGCGTGTCACTTCCTCTTCCTGCTTCATTCAGTGATGCATTTCTCTAACAGAGAAGACCTGGAAGTTATAACATAGCCAAGATGGCAGCCGCTATTTTTAAATTGAAATCGAACGAAAACTATTTGGTGTAGAACGGGAATTCAGGCATCAAATGAAAGAGGAGAGCACAAGCTACAGAAAGGTATGCATCTTTAAAGAAAACCTGAACTGAAAATTAAAAGTCAAAATAAGCATACACAAGTCATACTTACCTTCCATGTAGTCTACTCCTCAGTGGCTTTCTCCTGTCCCGTGTCCTGTTTGTTCACTGTGATCAAGGGGATTTTCCGTCCTCCATTTTGAAAATGGCCATTACCAATAACAGCTTTCTGGTCAGCACACAGTTAAACTGTAACATCGCCCACTTGAGCCATAGGGAAACTCGGACATTAACTGATACATCAGTTTTCCTCTCAGCTATAACAGACAGCAACTGATATATAACTGACAGCAACTGATATATTTCAGATCTGACAAAATATTGTCAGAACTGGAAGGGATAATTGTCAGAAGAAAATGGTGAGCTTCTGAGGGGAACTGATGGCAAGGTAACTATGTAATGTTCATTTGAAGTTACCTCATGTGTTTATTTTAAATATTTTTACTCAGTACAGGTTCTCTTTAAGTACTTTGCAGTACTGGTCGGAGTCTTAAAGGCATACCCATGAGAGGTGCTCGGAGTCCCTATAAATAACACTGACATAGCAAAGTGTACTCAACACCTCCTAACACTACAAAGAGTAATAAGTTACAAATCAACACAATACACTTCACTGCACAGCACTACTCATGCAAAAATAAACCAGGGTACAAAAGAGTACACAGCAAAGCTCCAAACACTGTACAACATTATGAATTAACTAAACAGCAAGACTTGGTGAGCAGCTCCTGAATGACAATCAGGGCACACATGAGAGAGCAAGCAACAAAGAACATTTATGGGGAAATAAGAAAAGAAAAATAAAGGGTACCAGGCACAGTCGGAATTTACAAATTCGTTTTTTAATTTTGCACAAATTTCCAAACAAAATACAAACTTCACAGATTCTGAATTTCCATTAGGAAATTAAAAAATTATGAAAGAACTATTGTTTTTATGCAATTGTGCATTAATAATAATTACATAATAATAATTACATGAAGATGAATTATTGTTAATGTTAAAATACTTTCTCAATAGGTTACACGTTGTATACAGTATGTACTGTGTTTTACATTGAAGTTAGTGGCAGAAGTTGGAATGCTGCCTCTTTTTTTTGTTTTTATTGCTATTTATGCAAAAAGAAATCAAATGTAATTACACTAATTAAGTTTTGTTTAACTTGCAATTTATATATCGGATTTCCTTGAATTTTGACTTTTAAAATTGTGAAATTCAGATGCCAAAGTCAGAATTCTGTAACGTTATCCCTAAAGGATACATAGCAAAACAGCACAATAGTCATCAGAATTAATATCTCAAGGCAATTGCAATTAATAATTAATATCAGAATATGTAACATAAAAAAACAAATCATCAATTTGCAATAATTCATAATTTACTTTTAGTTTAATATGTCATACTAATTATTAATAAAAATACCTTGTATAATATTTTATATTTAATATCAAAGATAGTAATAATTCATAAAGGTAATTTTTAATATTATTATTATTGTTGTCGTCAACATCATTTTTATTGTAATTAATATTGGTTATAAATTCCAGGGAAAAAAACATAACAGTGCAAAAACAGTATGGGACATTGCTACCGTACATTACTTGGAAATACTGTAAGACGACTTTGCGGTTAAGTTGACTGCAATATTTGACCCTCTTAAGCTGGATTTTTTAAATTACTCAAATATAAGTATATCCAGCAAAGTTAATGGCTGCACTTATGGACCAGGAGGAGTTAATGGCTGCACTTATGGACCAGGAGGAGTTAATGGCTGCACTTCATAAAGTATTGTAGCTATTAACCCCTCCTAGTCCCCAAGTGCAGCCAGTAACTCCTCCAGGCCCCCATATGCAGCCCTATCCTGTTTTGACCCTCCTCCCACCCACCACTACCTAAAGGGGTGCTGCTTCCTTACCCCCTCCCCGCAGTGCCAGTTGCTCTGCCCTCCTTCTCCCACCATCTAAAGGGGTGCTGCCTCTCACTGTCCCCCCTGTTTAAACCCCCCTCCCCACAGTGCCAGTTTCTCTGTTCCTCTTCTCCCACCATCTAAACAGGATGCTGCCTCTCACTGTCCCCCTTCCCCGCAGCAATGAAGCTATTTTTGGACTTTTTCCTCCCACCCACCACAATCTAAACAGTGTTTGCCTCTCACTCTGTTTCTCCCTCTCCCCGATAATACAATGTAATGAGCCCAACACAGAAGTCCTGGACTGCATAGCGTGCCTTCGGTTCCCAATGTCATGTGACATTGGGAGTTATGCTATGCAGTCCAGTGTGAGCAAAGGACGCGAGAGGATGCAGTGCCCGACTTTAGTGTGGTGAGGGACAGGAGGGGGAGAAACAGAGTGAGAAGCACCCACTATTTAAGGTTGTGGTAGATGGGAGGAAGAAGCCAAAAAAAATCCTGCTTCAAAAGGACAAACTGATATTTATTTTGTGTTATGAGGCAGTGTCAGGGGTGAAGTAGTACAATATATGTCAGCATTTTGACACCAAACATAGAGATAAGTATGCTAAAATACAATTCAAAGAGTTATTAAAAGACTCCAATCGCAGCAGGAAAAGTTTACTAAAGCTTTAGCCAAAAAGTGAAGCAGCTGTAAAAGCTAGCTTTATCATGGCTGGAGAAATCGCTGAATCTTCAAAGTCTTTTTCAAAGGGTACCTTTTTAAAGCGGACCTCAACTCAGAACGGCCTCTCTGCTCTAAAAGATACACAACAGCATAATAACCTTTAAACAAAAAAACATTTCTTTGTTACAGCTGATACAAATCCTAAAATAAATCTGTACTGTTTCTACTTCCTGATTCATGGAAGCAGACATATTGTTAACATCCTGTTAGTTCAAATGAGCGTATCTGCCTTATCTGCCATGGCAGTCAGGTGACCCAGGGGGAGATCAAATTACAACTTGTGATTAGACACAAATGAGGGGGAATTAAACAGGCTAAACTCTCTAAATACATACAGGGTACATTTCTCTCTGTTTTCCTTCTGTCTTGTGCAAGAGTTCAGGTCCACTGCATGCTAAAAGTGTGTAAGCAGGTATATATTTTTATTTAGTTTATTTAAGAAAAAATATTATTGCACTTAGTTCAGATTCATGTTTCTGGTTGAAACATTGTCAGTTAGAGACTGTTCAATAAATATTAAATCTTAATAAACAATTTGGCCCACAACTCAGTGTTTTAGATTTTGACCCTTATGTTATTGAGCTTGACACCTCTGTAGAGGGTCTTTAAATAACTTTCAGTTTGCAATGTGTGCTCTCCAATGAAAATGTAAAAATATTTTGTAAAAGTATGTTGTGGCCTGCCTTGACCATCAGAGGAACACACAAGGTTAATTTCCATTGCTCAAAGCGGACCTGAACTCAGAACTTCATCTCTACCTTACCTCAACAGATCAGGACAGCTCCATCCCTGGACGTGTTTAAATCCAGACTGAAAACCCACCTGTTTAGTTTGGCATTTGCAGAAATATAACTTTTGTTGTGTGAATACTTCATCCTACTACCAATTACTGAATCTGAGAGAGCCTAAGCGCTTTGAGTCCTATGGGAGAAAAGTGCTATAGAAATGTTATTGTATTGTATTTACTATAAAAGATAAATAACAGCATAATAACCTTTAAAGAAAAACATTTCCTTGTTACAGCTGATACAAATCCTGCAATAAATATGCAGTGTGTCTACTTCCTGCTTCCATGGAAGCAGACATAGGGGTTGATTCACTAAACCATGCTATGACAAATAGCACGCCTGACAGCACGCCTTATCTCTGATAAGGTGTGCTATCTCTGATAAGGCGTGCTATTTGTCAACCCCATAAGCTTAACATCCTGTGTTTACAAATTAGCTGCTCTGCTGAGGCAGCCAACAGATACAGCTGAGGGATCAAATTACAGTTGGGATTAGTCACAGATGACCGAGAATTAGACAGGCTAAACTCTCTAAATACATACAGGGTGCATTTCTCTATGTTTTTCTTCTGTCCTGTGCAAGAGTTCAGGTTCACTTTAATGTACTTTTTGTGCTATACTTGTGTGGGATTCTAATGCAAACTGGTAGATCAAATAGCTTTCCTTTAGATCAGCTGTACTGATGTACTTATGTGTGCAGTCAGTGCTACCAATATGGAAGCTCCTTTGGAGACAAGAGATTGAAACGCAATTTACAAGAAGCATAGGTGATATGTAAATTATTTTTAAAAGATTTTTGCTTTGATTTTTTTGTATCAGATCAATGTTTGGAAAAAGGATATACATGTATTATCATATGTAAATGGTAACACATTTCTATTAATATTAATGCCCTGATAATAAATATGTTAAAACAGAAAAAAATTATTATGATGTGCATATGTATATGAAATGAAAATTACATAGAAGTGCATACATATATAATTCATACGTATTACAATAGCTTTTGCATTCAGCCTACATTATTAATGATATTCTTACTCAATTAGAGAAAAAAAAAAGAAGAAAGCAAAAGATGTTTAAGTATGAATGCAGATTACAATACTAATTTAATATAAATGAGAATTATTTTATGTGTAAAATAGTTTTTGGACAAAAAGCTTAGATCTGAGACCAGCTTGATGAGGTAATGATGTCCGATCATCGTCTAAGGGAAAAAAGGAAACTAAATGAAATCATCAAATAGAAAAGGAACCTTAAATTAAAAATAATGTCAGCTAGCAAAAACACTGGAGTTCAAATGAGTCAGCTACACAGGACTCATATCATCCGAGATTACAGTACTTGCTTATTCAGTGAACAGAATGATCAGGCTGTTTTTCAGTGTGTAATAGTAAATTGCTTGATATCCTTGAGGCAGGGAACACACCTGACTGTTTTCGTGCGCGTTTTCTGTGCACAAAAACTCATGTTAATCAATGGGCTAGTTCACACTTAGTGTGTTTTTCGCATGCAGAAAAAAAAACTGACATTCTGCATCATGATTCTGCACATCTTGTCAGTTTTCTGTATCAATTACATTAGTTGCTGTGAAAAACCCCTGCGCTTTCCTACATAGAAACACTCTTGGTGTGCAGAAAACGTACGCAGAAAAATGTGTGCAGAAAACTGAAAGACAAGTGTGTTCCCTGCCTGAAGGTTTTGCATGACTGGAGGCATAATGGACAGTTTCTTTGCCTCGCAGAACTAAAGTCCCAGGTTCAGGGCACTACGGTATCTATATGGAATTTGTATGTTCTACCTGTGGTTGTGTGGGTTTCCTCTGGGAACTTTGGTTTCTTTCCACATCCTTAAACATACTGATGTTTCCAAGCAAGAATATACAGTAATCTAATCATTTTAGTTGGCTGGCGAAACTTGTGTATGAAGCACACTCCCCCACCCTATAAATGGGAGGCTGTACAGTGTCCTTATAAGATCCTATTATGGCAGCCTCAAGAGAAGTAGCTGGATTCTAGTAGTCTGAATGAGCAAACCACCAGTACACCATAGTGAGTACTGCCACCCTGTAGTAAAACCTGAAGTTTGGGAGGGCAATGCCACCTCTATCAAACGGGAGCTGTAGGCTCATTAAAGAACAAGCGACCCCCATGCTAACCTAGAAATAAAAAAAACACACATATATAAGTAGATAAATACTACTTCTACTAACATAACAGATGTATTGTGCTATCCACGTAATGATTCCTGTGAATTTTACAAAGGAAAAGCAGAAAATCCTATTCTAGCCAGTGGCCATCTTGCCAAGCTAATGCTGGCATCATATCCTCCCTGACTCTTGTTTCCCCCCTCCCTTCTCTTGCTCATTGTGTATAGAGATCCCCAAACCTCCGCGAACCTCCGCAAACGTTCGTGAACATGCGAACTTTCGCAAACCGCAGTAGACTTCAATGGGGAGGCGAACTTTGAAAACTAGAAACATTTATGCTGGCCACAAAAGTGATGAAAAAGATATTTCAAGGGGTCTAACATCTGAGTTTTTGCATGGATGAGTGGGATAGATGCCAAAAGTCCCAGGGAAAAATCTGGATTTGACGCAAAGCAGCGTTTTAAGGGCAGAAATCACATTGCATGCTAAATTGGAGGCCTAAAGTGCTTTAAAACATCTTGCATGTGTATACATCAATCAGGGAGTCTAATTAGAGTACTGCTTCACACTGACACACCAAACTCACTGTGTAATGCACCACAAACATCTGTTTGTGTTGTGACAGCCGTGCTGGACTGGTGCACACCATGGCGAGAATGCAGGAGATAGCGGTTTTCAAGCCCATATGGTCATCAGGCTGAGGTAGCTCAATGACAGAACAACAGCGACTGTCCAGCTGATCGAATTTGGTCTGTCCACAATGAAGCAACAACCTTATTACCTTTGGTGTGCCACCCCCCGAGACACTCATATAGCCGTCGGTCATTGCTTCATTGTGATACGCAAGCCCCTTCACCGCCGCAAGGTAACGATCACAAAGGGGAATTGAAACATGTACATGCCTTTTGTTTTGTTGTTGCAGCCGCAGTTCAGCCAGAAAAATTTGGCAGGCATGTACACGCACCAGAAAAAATTGGTATTGTTTTTGTTAGCTACTAGCAGCGGCCTTAAAAATTCAGGAATCCCCCTGGAGTCCTGAACCCTGTTGGTGGTGGTGGAGAAGGCAGTCAAGCGGCCTGCAGGCAGAGATGTTGTGTGGGGAGCGACTTGTCATGGGGCAGGCAGTCACACGGCGTGCAGGCAGAGATGCTGTGTGCGGGGACTGACTTAGTCTTTGGGCGGGCAGTAGCCCTCCGGGATCCATGCCTCATTCATTTTGATAAAGGTGAGGTACTGAACACTTTTTTGACTTAGGCGACTTCGCTTCTCAGTGACAATGCCTCCAGCTGTGCTGTAGGTCCTTTCTGACAGGACACTTGAGGCAGGGCAAGACAGAAGTTGGATGGCAAATTGGGACAGCTCTGACCACAGGTCAAGCCTGCGCACCCAGTAGTCCAAGGGTTCATCGCTGCTCACAGTGTCTACATCCACACTTAAGGCCAGGTAGTCGGCTACCTGATGGTCGAGGCGTTGGTGGAGGGTGGATCCGGAAGCGCTTAGGCAAGGTGTTGGACTAAAGAATGTCCGCATGTCCGACATCACCATGAGATCACTGGAGCCTCCTGTCATTGCCTGTGTGGACATGGGAGAAGGATTACTGGCAGTGGTACCTTTATTCCGTTGTGCTGTGACATCACCCTTAAACGCATTGTAAAGCATAGTTGCCAGCTTGTTCTGCAAGTGCTGCATCCTTTCTGCCTCCTGGTGATTTGGAAACATCTCTGCCACTTTGTGCCTATACCAAGGGTCTAGTAGCGTGGCCACCCAGTACAGCTCATTCCCCTTGAGTTTTTTTTAATACGGGGGTCCCTCAACAGGGTGGACAGCATGAAAGATGCCATCTGCACAAAGTTGGATGTAGACGTACTATCTATCTCCTCTTGCTCTTCTTCAGTGATGTCAGCTAAGTTCTCCTCCTCCCCCCAGCCACGAACAATACCTCGGGAAAGTGGAGCAGCACAAGCCCCCTGCGACACCTGCTGCGGTTGTTCTTCCGCCTCCTCCTCCTCCAAAACAACACTTTCCTCATCATCTGACTCCTCTTCCCCAAACGACTCTTCCTCCTCCTCCTCCCCCCTCTGTGCTGCTGCAAGTGTTGAGGAATTATCTGCTTCTGCTCCTCCCGTTTATGTTCCTGTTCATGCTCCTCCACAGCTTGATCCACCACTTTACGCATGGCATGCTCCAGGAAGAAGGTGTATGGGATCAAATCGCTGATGGCACCTTCACTGCGACTCACCAGGTTTTTCACCTCTTCAAACGGCCGCATGAGCCTGCAGGCATTTCGCATCAGTGTTCAGTACTTCGGCCAGAACATCCCCATCTCCCCAGACTGTGTCCTTTGACTGTAGTTGTAGAGATACTGTTTGACGGCTTTCTCCTGTTATAGCAGGCGGTCGAACATCAGGAGGGTCGAATTCCAGCGAGTCAAGCTATCACAAATCAAGCGTCTCACCGGCAAGTGTTTTCTCCGCTGAATATCGGCAAAGCGTGCCATGGCCGTGTAAGACCGCCTGAAATGCCCACACACCTTCCTGGACTGCTTTAGGACGTCCTGTAAGCCTGGGTACTTAGACACAAATCTCTGAATTATGAGATTGAGCACATGTACCATGCAGGGTACATGTGTCAACTTTCCCAAATTCAAAGCCGAAATGAGATTGCTGCCGTTGCCACACACCACGTTGCCAATCTCCAGTTGGTGTGGGGACAGCCACTGATCCACCTGTTTGTTCAGAGCAGTCAGGAGAGCTGATCCAGTGTGACTCTCTGCTTTGATGCAAAACATGTCTAAGATGGCGTGACACCGTCGTACCTGGCATGCAGCATAGACCCTGGGGAGCTGGGGCTGTGTAGCTGGAGAGGAGATCGCAGCACTAGTAGAGTTGAACTGCCACTCAGCCAAGGAGGAGGAGGAGGAGGACAACAGCAAAGAGGATGTAGCAGGAGGAGAGGAGGTGGCAGCAGGCCTGCCTGCAAGCCGTGGAGGTGTCACAAGTAGGTCCACTGCACAGCCACGTACTCCCTGCTTGTCAGCGGTCACCAGGTTGACCCAATGAGCTGTGTAAGTAATGTACCTGCCCTGACCGTGCTTGGCAGACCAGGCATCCGTGGTCAGATGGACCCTTGACCCAACGCTGTGTGCCAGAGATGACACCACTTGCCTCTAAACTTCATGGTACAGTTTGGGTATCGCCTTTTTAGGGAAATAATTGCGGCCTGGTATCTTCCACTGCGGTGTCCCAATGGCCACAAATTTTCGGAAGGCCTCAGAGTCCACCAGCTGGTATGGTAACAGCTGGCGAGCTAACAGTTCCGCCAAGCCAGCTGTCAGACGCCGGACAAGGAGGTGACTGGCAGAAATTGGCTTCTTCCACTCAAAGATTTCCTTCATGGACACCTGGCTGCTGTGGGCAGAGGAGCAGGAACCGCTTAAGGTGAGAGGCAGAGTGGAGGAGGGTGGCTGTGAAGGTGCAAGGGATACAGCGGCTGAAGATGCTGCACCTGAAGGAGTAAGAGGAGAAGGACGGTGGCTTTTCTTCTGTGTGCTGCCTTTGCTCAGGTGCTCTTCCCATTGCAGTTTGTGCCTTTTCTGCATGTGCCTTCGTAAAGCAGTTGTCCCTATGTGGGTGTTGGACTTTTCACAGCTCAATTTTTGGAGGCAGAGAGAACAGATGGCATTGCTCTAATCTAAGGCAGACATACTAAAAAATGTCCAAACCGCTGAGCCCCCCCTGGGGTGATGGCACTATGGTGGCATCAGCAGCTGACGTTGAAGGGCATGTTGACTGGCTGTCCATAGGTGGCAATACATGGCGCCAGACACTGCCACCAGCTGTTTCTGACGACAATCTCCCCCTGCTTCTTTCAGGAACTCGTCTCCTCCTACTCCTCTTTGACTCCCCTTCTGAACTGTCCCCTTGGTCATCTTGTCTCTTAGAATCCCAAGTGACATCTGTATCATCGTCATCATCATCATAATCATCCTGTCCAGCTTTGCTTGCCTCAGACACTTCATAAACTGCACCAACAGCAGGTACTTCATCATCCTCCTCCTCAAACGTTACGTCCATAGTGTCGCCTAACTCAGACATATGAGGTGGTGTAACTTGCTTAGCGCCTTCATCTTGTTGTAACAGTAGTTGCTGTGAATCCGTTAATTCCCTACCAAATAACTCCTGTGACGTGACAAATGGAATGGATGTGGTGCTAGTAGTAGCGCTGGTGGCTGCAAAAGATGAGGTGTTCTGTGTTAAATAATCAACCACGTCCTGACAATCTTGGGAATTGATGGGACGTGCCTTCTTCTGAGCACTGTACTTTGGTCCAGGGCCGCACAAAATCACATCAGCATGACCTCGAACAGACCTGCCAGGTGGCCTTCCTCTGGGTCTGTCTCTACCTCTGCCTCTACCTGTTTTGTCCATATCGTGGGGGATGAAGTGAAAGGTATGCACTGACTTGACTAATACAATGTGCAGTCACACAGGTGCAGTTAACAGGTATGCACAGAGTGGTATATCACACTGCGTGCGCTCACGTGAGTAGGTGGGTACACTGAACAACAGGTAGGTATATGCAGTGATGGGTATTAAAAATGTGCACCTGTCACACACACACACATACCGTAAACAGGTACAGTGACTGGTGGTATTAAATATTACACTGCGTGCGCAAACATGGGTAGGTGGGTGCACTGAACAACAGGTAGGTAGGTAAATGCAGTGCTGCTGGGTATTACAAATGTGCAGCTGTCACACACACACGTACCATGAACAGGTGCAATGTCTGGTGGTATTAACAATGCGTGCACTCACATAGGTAGGTAGGACTAAACAGTGAACAGGTGCAGTGATTGGGATTACAAATGTGCAGCTGCCTGTCACACACACAGGTAGTCACTGAATGTGCTGGGCCTGGCAGTGGTACAGTAGGAATTAAGGGGCCAAAGGCCAGCTGCGACTGACTGACAGGGCTGTATATAATGCAAGTGGGCCACACACACACACACACACACACACACACACACACACACACACACACACACACACACACACACACACACACACACACACAATAGATCACAAGAACAGGATTAGCTCTCAAAAGAGCTGTTGAGGGGTGCTTTTTTAGCAATAAGTATCAGCAAAAAGCAAGCTAACAAGCCCACAAGAGCCTAACTAAGCTTTCCCTATAGCTCTCTCTGCAGCAGCAGCAGTAGCTCTCCCTTCTCTAATTACTGCAGGCACACGAGTGAGTCCAATGCCTGATGCTGCCTGCATTTTATAAGGGGCAGAGGGCCTCCAGGAGGGAGTGTAGCCTGATTGGCTACAATGTGCCTGCTGACTGTGATGTAGAGGGTCAAAGTTGACCCTAATGATGCACTTTGGGGCGAATCGAACTTCTGGAAAAGTTTGCATTTCTCTGCGATCGTGAACCCCGGAGGTTCGCCTGGAACCGTTCGCGAGCAAACCGTTCGGGCCATCTCTAATTGTGTATTCATTAGCTGTCCTCCTCCCAGAGTCTTCAGACACTCCCACTGAGGTGTATACTAGGAACTGCACTGTCTTTTTTTTATTTACGCTTCCAATCGCTGAGTCACCTCAGCCTTGCTTGTAAACACAAGAGATCAGAGGGTGTTTCTGATAAGCAGCTAGGCAGGGAAATAAATGGAAGAGGAGGAATATATTATAGATAAAAAAAACCAGCATGCAACTGATTGGCACTGACTACTAAAGGGCCAGTGCTTCTAAAGTATGTGATAACTCCAAATCATAACAGCAGAAAAAGTTTTGCAAGTTTTGAATGCAGGATTAGAATCTTTATCACTTAATATACTCAGACCAGTTGCTGTAGAAATGTGATTTTTATGGTGACAATACCGCTTTAATGTGATCTGTGAGTGTAATGATCTGCTAGTGTGTGAGCACTAGCAGACAGACAAACATCAGACGCTCCCTCAACGGGAATTGTCTACAGTGTTAGTAGAAGGCAGCACTAACACTGAGTACAGATAATAAGAATGGTCAGGCAATCAGGGTCGGTAACAGATCTGACAGATACAGTACAAAATCGACAGGCAAATACAAAGTTAGTAAACAGGCAGAGGTCGGCAACAATCAGATACGCAAGGTACAGAATCGGCAGGCAAGAGCTAAGTGAGTGTTCAGGCAGAGGTCGAAGTGTTAGCTAGAGCAGACAGTGAGCAAGTGTCAGAACAGAGCTTAAATAGCCCGGGTAAGCAGGAAAACACGCCCCCAAGCCGCTTGGTCAATCAGGAAGCAGAGGTGGAGTCCTGCGTGTCAGCTGACAGCTGGTCAGCTGACCCGCTTTCTTAGAGCATAAGAGAGGCGGTGCTGCCAGAGCATGCGTCCGCCCTCATTTTCAGTCAGAGCACCATGCGACCGGATCCCCACAGGCACGCTGTTGATATCACTGCGTCCGGCTGCATCAGAAGCCCCAGATGCGCTACCAGCGGAGGAAACAGCAACTGAGCTGGTAAGCGCAGGATTACTGACAGTGAGGTTGATGAGCCCCATATGAAGGAACCCATTGCCTTATCTAGATATGAGAAGAAGCAAACAGGAAGCCTCATCGGTGTGTTTCTGAACAGATATAGGAGCTTTGGCAGGATGCACATCTTGACTAAGTTAGTTCGGCCAAAAAGAGTACCCTTTATCTGCTCCAAGAAAGACACCATATTTAGGTCATAAAAGGAGGTAATGTTCAAAGAGCTTTCTACCCCTAAGTATTGAACTTTGGACGCAACCTGTAGTGGGGTGATCCAGTCAGGAGGATTAGCCGGGAGGGGTCTATATGTAATAGCGATTTGGACTAGTTGATGGTCAGTTCAGAGAAGTCCCCAAAAGTGGATATTAGGTTTAGGGCAGAGGTTAACGAACCTGTTGAATCAGCTAATATTAAGTCATTGGCATACAATAACACCTTCTCCTCCAGTCCGGAGATATGAAGACCAGTGACGTCTGGGCTGGAGCAGTGGTGTACTGCTAAGGGCTCCATTGCAAGTGAAAAGAATCCCAGGACGTAATGGGCAGCCTTGCTGGGTACTCCTTCCCAATGAGAAAAGGGGAGACCCTGCCCCCTGTCCTATTTAGTGCTACAATGTATGTGATGAACTTCTCACCAACATGAAACCTCTGGAGCATTTCCCATAAATATGCTAACTTGACAGTGTCAAATGCCTTTTCCATGGCTAGGCAGGCGATGACTCTAGTCCTGGCATTGAGATGTCGATTGGACAGGCTGGTCATAATCCTTCCCAGGTTGATGTCGCAGCCCTTCCCAGGTATGAACCAAGATTGATCCCTATGTACCGCAGAAGTAATGACTTTATTAGGAGGAAGGGTTAAGATTTGTACAAGAATTTTCCCATCCACATTTAGCAGGGATATAGGCCTATACGAGGAACAGCAAGCAGGTTCATATCCCCTCTTAGATTTTTCCATAATCAAAGCTTCAGTCACCAAGGGGTGTGCCTTCTCTGACTTACAACTTTCCGGAAATGTTTGAGCAACTTTGGGGCAAGTTGTTTCCTATAGAGGTGGTGTATGATTCAGATGGTAGTCCTCCAGCCCAGATGCTTTTCTAGGCAATAACCATTTTAATCCACTTCAGGGTATTATCAGCCTCCAGAGAGTCTGCGACCTCCCGACTGAGATGTGGAAGGGCAATGCCTTCTAGGTATCTTTTAATCTGAGCTTCTGTCTTGGTAAACTTGGAAGTATTCAAAAGCAAATATTTCTGCCCTCAATTATACCAAACGGAACTCTTGCACAAGACAGAAAGGAAACAGAGAAATGCACCCTGTATGTATTTACAGAGTTTAGCCTGACTAATTCCCCCTCACCTGTGTCTAATCACGAGTTGTGATTTGATCTCCCCCTGTGCCAGTTGACTGCGCAGCAGATAAGGCAGATAAGCTCATTTGAAAAGGTCAGGATATTAACAATATGTCTGCATCCATGAAAGCAAGAAGTAGAAACAATGCAGTTTATTGTAGGATTTGTATCAGCTGTAACAAGGAAATGTTTTTCTTTAAAGGTTATTATGCTGTTGCTTATCTTTTAGAGCAGAGATGAAGTTCTGAGTTCAGGTGCACTTTAAGAGCTCCAGCTGCACTTGCAGTAATGTTACTAAATGCAGCTGCTAAAGCCTATGTCACAACAACAGCAAACTGTAGCATAGGTGCATATCGCAGCTAACCACGAGTTTCTGCTGCAGTGATATTACCCTTAAAGGGGCTACGGCACTCCACTACATTCTTAACCATCTTGGCGGTATGAAAAATACCGCCAGGGGGCAGCGCAGCAGTTTTTTTTAAATTTTTTTTTTTTAAATCATGTAGCGAGCCGAGGGCTCGCTACATGATAGCCGCTGCTCAGCGGCATCCCCCCAGCCCCGCCGATCGCCTCCGGCGATAGGCGATCAGGAAATCCCGTTCAAAGAACGGGATTTCCTGGAGGGCTTCCCCCGTCGCCATGGCGACGGGGCGGAATGACGTCACCGACGTCAGCGACGTCGGGACTTCATTGGGAGACCCGATCCACCCCTCGGCGCTGCCTGGCACTGATTGGCCAGGCAGCGCTCGGGGTCTGGGGGGGGGCCGCGCGCCGCACCGGATAGCGGCGATCGGGCGCGCGGCAGCGGCGATCGGGGTGCTGGCGCAGCTAGCAAAGTGCTAGCTGCGTCCAGCAAAAAAAAAATTAAGTAAATCGGCCCAGCAGGGCCTGAGCGGCACCCTCCGGCGGCTTACCCCGTGTCACACACGGGGTTACCGCTAAGGAGGTTAAACACCCTTCTTTACTAACCATAAAGGAATACGCTTGTATGTTTTAATGTCTAACTTTTTTTGCTAATTTAAACAAGCCGTATTTCTTTTGTTAAAACAGCTTCTCAGAGATTCCTAGACTTCCTACATTTCCAGGTCACAGGACATGACATTGCCAAATCTTAGCAACTGTAACTCTTGCCTCCAAAGTAATTAGCCAATCCTTTGCATGAGCCTACAGTTACTGTAGCAGTTCAGAGATTCTCCGTTTATGCCATTTAAATTCATTTGTCAGACAGTCATGAAAAGAATATTAAGATAAAAAACACAGTGGATTAAAGGACAGAGTCAGAGCATAGGGAATGAGCCAAGTCATTCACTGTCCCACAGGAATACAAGCCTGTCTGTTCTCATAGTCAATGACATGCAGCAAGAGGCGAGCTTTGTTTTGGGCAACACGAGAACAAAAATACAGTTTTCAAAAGGTTGTGGATTGCAACATCTTTCACGTGTTACATTTTTTTCTAAGCCAGCATCCAATGCAGCTTGCCATGATAACTAAATTATTAACTGTGTATTTCATGATGTTAGTGACAATATGTTAATGTGATTTTTCAAGTCCTCCTGCAGTGAACAGATGGCTCCTTTTACTTTACTTTCCACATCAAGTGTGATTATTTCTTGGTGCCAAAAGCCACCTGCCGCTCTTCGGTCTCCAGTCTAATTTTTTATGTTGGTAAAACACAGCAGGACTTGTTATCAGTTGGATGGCATCTTACTAAGAGGAGACATGCCAACATATTGACAAGATGTTCAAGGGGACAATGTGCCCTCTTTCTGCTCTCCCCCAATATTTTAAATAATGCCCTTTACTCGTAACATTTCTAAAACTTTTTTAAACCAACAAGAAGTGCGCCCAGCTTCCTTTGTTTGGCTAATTTCGATCCATGGCTTGTTTCCAAGTTGCGTTTATGGCCTCTCTTTGTTTCCTCACTGAGCACCTCACTTAGGGCTCTGATCTTTCGTCCTGCATAATGATAATTAGCTGTAGTATATTCAAAAGTCAAATGTAAGCATGAATACATTAACATTGAGATCAGTGCCGAGATGATTCTCATTGCTAAGAATGACAAACAAGGGCATGGTAACACATAGAAACAATCTTGCAGAATGTTAATTGTAACTAAAGGTAAATGAATATAGATTCATGAAAAGCAGAATTCCGTTTAATACTGATTCATCCAATGAAAATATCTGCATACATTAGCTAGTTCATGGTGTATTCTTTATTTCTTGTGATCTATCGTAAGTTCAGCCATTACCTCTCAGTATCCATCCCATTTCACAGCCAATCGGGTAAGCTTGTTTCATTATACACAAGATCAGACACAATGCAAGAGCACAGCCATTCTATGTAGTTTTGGTCATTTTTGTCAGTGTGGCTCAGTGCCATCATCAGTCACAATGGAAGATGTGCTGTGGTTCTTTCCAAATCCTTAGGCTTCTTTCTTTCATTGCAGCAGTCAATAAGAGAGAGCTTATGTTTGCTAATATAGCAATGGCCAGTGCTGTCTTTTTAAACACTGACATCACATCCTCCTGACTCACAGTAGGGCTTTTAAATACAGACAGGCGCAGCTATGTATAACTTTATTTTCCTTATGCATTAGTACTTTCCCAGGGCCATTCATGGCACTTTCATATCTCCTTTATTATGATAATCAGTGGTTCCAGTCTAGGTGCTAAAATTACCATACATCCCTGTTCTTTAAAAAAATTTCTTTATAATGTTTCTTAATGGAAATAGAAGCTATGTTTAAGACTTTCTAATAAATGCTATACTAAGAATAGCTCTGAGATACCTCCTCCTTCATGTGTCACCCTAGGCATCTGCCTGGTTTGTCTAAGTTCGCCTTATGCTGTTGAGCAGCATAAGGATTCTAGCAAGTGATAGAAAGGAAAAGTGTTACAGTGTTAGGGCCTATTTCCATACACTGCATTGTAGAGTGGTGGACATTGATCAGCAATGATTTTGGCTGGTATAGTCTGCAAAGCCACTTTCCATACAAGGATGTTAATGGAAAACCATGTCAAAATGTCAACAAACGTATTTTTTTTTATGGCAGCCACTAGGAGTAACTCACTAGTAGCAACTTACAGTAAGGTGACACGTGTGTTGGTGTCACACTTGTAAAACTGTATGCTAGTCACTCAGTGACACAAATGTTCAGGACACTGTATTTTTTTAAGGACACATTGATTGTCTGAGACCTGAATGGCAACTGTGGCATAGTGAGACAGGATTGGTGAATTTTTGTCACACCATCTGACCACAGACATCTGGTCTTCAAAACACGGGCCGTGAAGGTACATAACCTTCACTGCGCACTGGGTAAACATGACAAAGAAAAAAAGAATAGAAGGAAGGAGAAAGAAGGACTGCATGGCTGTCAAGTGGAGTCTTGCAGGCAGGCCAGGCAGCCACGCCTTCTACTCCCAGTCCTTCCTCAGCAGTCCCTTCCATGGCTTAAGTCCTCCTCTGTCTTCAGCTGCACCATCTTCTTCCACTGTGGCCCCCAAGCTCCCCAGAGTCTGTTCCACCATACAGGTAACATGGTTTCATGCTGTGTTGGGAATGTTGTGCCTGGAAGCAAAAAGCCACACCGGACCTGCACTGTAGACACAGGCTGATGAGTTACTGACCCCACACAACCTTAGTGTTGGTAAAGTCAACGGCGCCAATCTGTTGTCTGCACTGAAAAATAGTACAGTGGCTCACGTACTTTGCATGGCCCATGTATTAAATCTCATTGTGCAATGTTTCGTGGACAAGTGCCCAGGATTCTAGGACGTCCTGAAGCAGGCCAGGAAAGTGGCTGCCCATTTCCAACTATCCTACACTGCCTTGCTGAGATAAAGTGGCTACACAAAATGCCTGTGAGATGCCTAATTTGCGACAGTGGCCCTTTTCCACTAGCTGCGTTTTTGCACAAAACGCACGTGTTTCCTGATTCTTAAGTGCAGGCTGTTTAAAATAAGAATCTTGGGTGGCCTTTTCCACTGCTGCATTCTGATAAAAAAAAAAATGCAAACGCATGTCTGTGCGGTTATGATGCGTTTTTGCGGTTCAATGGAAAGTATAGGAACGCATAAAAAATGCATAGAAACGCGTTTGTGTTTTGCATTTTGTTTCGATTTAACCACTAGTATCTATTTTCAAAAATCAAGACAACACTTGCCAATCAGAAAAAACGGAAACGCAAACGCATAAAAAAACGCACATAACACACACATCAAAATAGGTCAAAAATGCAATTGGATTGGCTGTACCAGCAGCAACGTGCAGTGAATGAGTACCTTTGTGCACTTGCTAGTAGAACAGTCTCTGGGGATATGAGGTATTTTTCCCTGAGGCAATGGGTGCTCAAACGCAATGCCTACAGACTGATGTGTCCTTTTAATCTGGTCTGCACAGTGAAGGCAGCATCAGTGACATCATGCCACGTATATCTTTTTTCTGGAGTGTGCTGTGTGACGTGTGCTTGAGCAAGTCAGCGGATAAGGAAGATTTTACGCTGTTGCAAATTGGAGAGGGGGCAATATCATTGGCTGCACATGGGCACAGGGAGGAGTCTAAAGAGGAACTGTCATTGGATAAGTTAACTAATTGGATAACAATTCATTTTTATTCAACAGCTAATTTTTATTCAGTATGCTGAATTAGCTGTTTCTTGCATACTTTCTATCAGTCATCATCAAGGAAGGCTGACACCCACCTTATATGCATACAGTAATTATATTCTCATTGATCATTTTGGTGCCTCCTAGACCTTCTTGCAATATTGTACATGGTAACTTTTAGGTTTGCTATTATTAAAATCAGTCACTAGTAGGTAAGCAAAAATGATTACTGAATACCAATACATATTGTCTTGCTTATAATACTGTCGCTAGTGAACTACGTAGTGATTAATATCGGTGCAGTTAAATAGTATATAAGGAATTCTGGTATTGAGTGCTGCCAAGGAGAATATGGTTGCTGAAAAATGTAGCATGCGGCAATAACTTATTATTTTCCTTACAAAAGAAAGCAATGATGCCCTGGCTGTCATTTCAATTGATCTAAAAGATGTCACAATCAGTTGATCAAAAGTGGCCACTATTACATAGTTACATAGTTATTTGGGTTGAAAAAAAGACATAGAGTATGTCCATCAAGTTCAACCAGAAAATAAGGTACAACACTAGCCTGCAACCTCATATATCCCTGTTGACCCCAAGGAAGGTAATAAGTCCTTACAATGCATGGTCCAATTAGCCCCAAGGGGAAAAAATTCCTTGCCGATTTAAGATGGCTATCAGATAAAATCCCTGCATCAACACCACCGGGAATTACCTAGTAATTATAACCATGGATGTCTTTCAATGCAAGGAAATCATCTATTCCCCCTTAAACACAGATAAAGAATTTGCCATAACTACTTCCTGTAGTAATACATTCCACATTTTAATCACTGTTACTGTAAAGAACCCTTTCCTAAATAAAAGGCTAAAACGTTTTTTCCTCCATGCTCAGATCATGTACCCTAGTCCTTTGCAAAAACCTAGGGACAAAAAGCTCATCTTCTAAACTTTTATTTGGCCCTCTGATGTATTTATACATATTAATTAGATCTCCTCTAAAGTGTTTTTTCTCCAGACTAAATAAGCACAGTTAATATAACTTCCTGGTAAGTGAGACCTTCCATCCTTCTAATCATTTTTTGTTGCTCGTCTCTGCACCTGCTCTAAAACTGCAGTGTTCCTCCTGTAATGTGGTGCCCAGAACTGAAATCCATATTTCAGATGTGGCCTTACTAGAAAATTAAACTGGCAGTCAGTGGCGTAGCTAAGGAGCTGTGGGCCCCGATGCAAGTTTTACATGGGGCCCCCCAAGCACTCTATACATAACAATTGATACGGCATGCCAAAACCTGCCAATGGCAACTACAGTGTCAGAGGTGCAAGAAGAGGCTGGGAAACAGTTTTGTTAGTGATTACTACTATTCACAGCATCTATAGAAATGATTATTATGAGCACAGGACCAATAGAGAGGTAATAATGTAGATGAGGGAGAGCCCTTCGGGGCCCCTCTGGCCCAAGGGCCCCGATGCGGTCGCTACCTCTGCACCCCCTATTGCTACGCCCCTGCTGGCAGTATTTTGCTAGCATCTTACATTTTTATTTCCCCTGTAATGCATCCCAAGATGTTATTTGCTTTGTATGCAGCTGATTGACATTGAATACAATTATTTAACTTGTTGATGATGAGCAAGGATGGTCGGAAATGCCAATTTCTGCTTTTGCAGAAAATCCGCTTTCCGCCATTGCCGATTACCACTACCGAATTCACTTTCCGCTACCGATTTCCGCATTCCCATGCTGATTTTTGCGGAAATTTCTGCCAACTTTAACATTGATTTTCTCAAAAACTACAAGGTCTTTTTTTTTTTTTTTATGTCTTCTTGTTCCCACTCTTCTGCTTAACATACCCTGAAAATTTGGTGTTTCTAGCACCTACGGGGGCTTTGCTGTCAACCGCTAAAGTCAGCGGCCATCGACTGTAATGTAAAATGCGGAACATCTGCATTACCAATATGCAGAAATTCTCTGATTGGCTTATTCATTCAGAATCTTCTGATTGGCTTACAACTACCGCATATCGGTAATGCGGATTTTCCGCATTTTAAATTACAGTCAATGGCCGCCGACTTTAGTGGTTAATAGCAAAGCCCCTGTAGGTGCTAGAAACACCAATTTATCAGGGTATGTTAAGCAAAAGAGTGGGAACAAGAGGGAAAAACAATCTTACAAAAAGATCTTGCCGTTTTTGAGAAAATCAGTGATAAAGTTGGCAGACATTTCTGTGATTTCTGCGAAAATCCACCTACTGTACTTGTATTACCGATTACCAAATTCTGATGTGGAAATGCAGTCGAGGATCAGAAATCTGAATGAGCATCACGAATGATGAGTAGTCTGAAGTCCGCCTCCAAATTTGAAGTCTTCATCTGTATTCTTTATATTTTGTATGGTGCAAGACCATTGGTATGTCTAAAATGCATAACATTTTTCAACATTGAACTTCATCTGACATTTATGTGCCCATATAGCTATCCTATCCAGATCCTTCCCTATCTTTCTGGGAATTGATAATTCTGCACAATTTTGTATCATCAGGTAAATAACAACATTACTTCAACTAGGTCATTAATAAATATATTGAAGAGTACTGGACCCAGTACCAACCCCTGTGGTACCCCACTGCTAACAGTCACTCATTTTGAATATGATCCATTGGCCACAACTCTTTGCTTTCTGCCCATTAGCCATTCCCCTATCCAGGCACACAGATACTTCCCCAGTCCTTGCATCCTCAATATTTGCAACAGACTGTTGTGGGGAAAAGTATCAATGGCCTATGCAAAGTCTACATATACAGCATTCCCAATGTCCACACTAGCATTTACCAACTCATAAAAGCTGAGCATGTAAGTCAAACAAGACCTGTCCTTAAAGAGGAGCTGTTAGGTGTAGGGTCATATATCAGTAGCTAAATATTGGCTGTACTTACATTACATATGCATTTCACTGTCCACGTTTGGATTTCACTGAATTTTTATATAGTATTTGCAGAGATTGATGCTCCTGACAGCTCATGGCAGGTTCCATGTTTGACTGTCTTGTCTGAAGCCAATTGTGATGTAATATCCTCCCTTGCCTTGCTTCCTGAAGATTCCACTCACAAAAAAGATCCGGATCAAAGATCCTAATGGTTCATGATCCAGATAATACTACTGTGCAGTGAATATTAATTAGCCATGTGGCTAGGAACAATAGCGGACTCATGCAGTATACTCAACGGAACATGTGCCCGGTGAACAGCACATTGATTTTTCGGTGCTGTGAGCTGGGCTGCTGTTACAAGCTGCTGTAACATGAGCCTGTAACTACTCACTGTGAAAGCACCCTTAGGGCGGGATAGGGAAATGAAGGGGAGGACCAAGGGAGTGCAGTGGGGAGAACAAGCAGCCCCAGAATGCTTTGCAGTATCTGTTATGCGGCCTGCCGGCTTGCTGTTCAGCAAACATCAAAGTAAGAGAGATTTTTAACTTCAGTATTGCCTTTTTGGCTTCCTTCTAAACCGTTTAACACAGAAGAATAGAGGTTTAAATTAGCTTTTGCAGCCTGACAGTTACTTTAAAGAGACACTGAAGCGAAAAAAAAGCCTACTGACAATCCTTGGTGATTAAGCATTAATGTATGTATATGAACAAACAGACAAAAAAGTGACAGCACTCAAGGATGCACCTGAAATGTAAGCCTACAGAGGCAATGCAGAGCCCCTCTGGAACTAAGTACATGCCTTGAATACAAAACAGATACAAATTATGTGCTAATTCTAATCTAAAATTTTGAAAGTGGATGTGAAGCAGTGAATGCAGCTAGCCACAAGTATATTTACATACAATTTGCACAGTGGGAGACATGGCAGCGCTTTCAGACAAAACTTATATCTGAACGATTTATCTGCATTGATGTGCAGAGCTCCAATAACTGGACTACATTACACAACTAGCACTCACTACTGGCAAAAGGGGGGTGTTAGCTTCAGTGATAATGTGTGCACAAATTATTATTAGGCATACACCTGCATGATCGCGCGCACAGCCCCGAAAACTGCACGGCCGTGAGTCTTGTGTCCCAGTGGCTGTAGCTGCAGCAGCCACGGAGGTGCGACTCACATCCGTGTGACTAAAGTGGTTAACAAAGAACCCCTTTTATCCAGGGACACAGCAATTGTAAATCATAAAGCTTTCCTGTTCTCCTATCCCAAAACTATTTTTTTCTTCAGAAACAAAATGGAATTATTTTAAATTATTAATTTTGTTTTGTTTTCCATAAATTAGATTTTCATAGAGAAATAGATAGTTTTGCATGTACAGTCATTCTATAACAGGACTGTTTATTGAACAGAAGTTGTTATTTGTCAGTCGGCAGTTATACTTTTGGCAATCAAATATACCACATATGCATATGTCTTTGTTTTTTGTTTTTGCCATTAAACTCCAGTTAGACTGCACAAATGGAAAATAATTTCTTAATAAAAAGGCCAAAACAATACTAACAGAAAAGTTAAAATATACTACGTGCTGAAATAGGAAACCTACACATACTTTACAGCATGTTTATTTAAAAGGTCTGCTAAAGTTAACAGAGCAGTGCAATATGAACTACAGTTTGCTAGAACACACTCAAAGAGACTCTAATTTGCCTCTGACCCAGTTTTTATTTCAGATTGCTGTTAAGTTAATGTGCCACATAAGATGCCGCATACCCCTGGCTGAATGATCACTATAACCCCCTGAAATCCCTTGGCAAAAATCCACGACTTTCTTGGTTGTGGATTTTGCTTCCCTAAGGAGGCAGAGCTTTGGGCTGTTGCTCTGCCTCTATTCACATTCATCTGCGCTGATCACCACCTCTCCCGCGCCCCTCTCAGTGAAAGAAGACTAAGAGGGGAGAGGTGGCGATCAGCGCAGATGGTATTGAGTAGAGGCAGAGCAACAGTCCAAAGCGCTACCCCTACATGAAAGCGCTGCACGAATGTTCCCCGGGGGAATTCGGGGGGTTGTAGTGACTATTCAGCAGTGGGTATGCAGCGTTTTAGGTGGCACATTAATACTTAACAGCAATCTGAAATAAAAACTGGGTTTTTTTTGAGACTTCAGAGTCTCTTTAATTCCAGCCTCTCTCAAACAGGGTTCTATGGAACTCCAAGGTTTCTTGCGGTCCCTGCAGGGGTTCCTTGGCATTAATTCCTTTTTATGAGAGAAGATTCAGGAGGAGGTGTTGGCTTAGATGACAGGTAGAGAGGGCCCGAACTTCAGATTTTGGGTTAGCGGACTTCCTCAAAAGTTTGTGTTCGCGCGAACTGCCATAGACTTTTAAAGGGCAGGCAAATTTTAAAACATACAGGGACACAAAAGTGATGGAAAAGTTGTTTCAAGGGATCTAACACCTGGGGGGCATGGCGGAATGGGAAACATGCCAAAAGTCCCTCGGAAAATTGCCAAAAGTCCCTCGGAAACAACCCACACAGATATCAATAACAGATACAGTTGCAAGCTAAGCACAGCTTATGATAGACAGTGTGCTGGCTTGCTTACAATATAGGTAGAAGAGTATAGTAGAACTACACAGCCCAGCAACTGACTGTGGCCTGTATGCATTGTGACCAGTGTCTCACACACAAAAAAACCCCAAACAAATAGAACAATATGAGCCCTCAAAAGGCTTTTGTTTCGGGATACTTTCAGCAACAAACATAAGTGCCTAGCTAACTGTCCTTGTCTCTGCAGAAATGTCTCTCCCTTCCACTCACTACACCAGCAGCACCAGACTGATGACATGGCTGATGCTGCTGCGTTTTTATAGGAAAGGGGGGGGCGGTGGTCCGTGGGTGAGTGCAGCTTGATTGGCTGCCATGTGTCTGTTGACTGTGTTGTAGGGGGTCAAAATTTAGCCCAATGACGAGGTATAGGGGGGTGGATAGAACCGCACTATCTGTTGGCTGCTGCAGCGGACGCTAACAGCTGATGTTCGCCAGGAACTGTCCTTCAGCGAACCGTTCGGGCCATCTCTAATGACAGGATGAAAAAGTTTCAAACACAACTTCCTGGCTCCTCTGTGTTTTGTTTGCGTGTTAATATAAGAAAAGAGGGAGGGGTGCTTTAAGCCTTCAGGAGACACAAGGAAAACTTCTACTGGTCAGGTCTCACCTGGTTCTATAGTGGCTGGCACAGCGTACACAGCCTCAGTGCACTTGCGTCCCGCTATGCCGAGCCGGGAATCGGGCTCTCCACAGTCGCGGGGCGGATGTGACATCACGTCCCAGGGTCCTCCTGTACCAGTAACTAAGGAAACCAGGACGCTCGCACAGGATTACAGCGAGCGTTGCCTGCGTAATGCAATTAGGCAGCTACGGATATTCCGTGGCTGGATTATGTTTAAGAAGGTGCAAAGGCACTATAAAAGTACTATAAAAGTACAAAATTTATACAATTTTTAATAAATTTTGTACTTTTATAGTACTTTTATAGAGCCTTTGCACCTTCTTAAACATAATCCAGCCACGGAGTATCCGTAGCTGCCTGATTGCATTTAGAGTTGGGCCGAACGGTTCGCCTGCGAACGGTTCCATGCGAACTTCAGTGGTTCGCGTTCGCGTCCCGCAGGCGAACCTTTGCGGAAGTTCGGTTCGCCCCATAATGCACATGGAGGGTCAACTTTGACCCTCTACATCACAGTCAGCAGGCCCAGTGTAGCCAATTAGGCTACACTAGCCCCTGGAGCCCCACCCCCCCCTTATATAAGGCAGGCAGCGGCGGCCATTACGGTCACTCGTGTGCTGCCTGCGTTAGTGAGAGTAGGGCGAGCTGCTGCAGACTGTCTCTCAGGGAAAGATTAGTTAGGCTTAACTTGTTCCTGTCTGGCTGCATACCTGTTCTGTGAACCCACCACTGCATACCTGTGCTGTGAACCCACCACTGCATACCTGTGCTGTGAACCCACCACTGCATACCTGTTCAGTGAACCCACCACTGCATACCTGTGCTGTGAACCCACCACTGCATACCTGTTCAGTGAACCTGCCACTGCATACCTGTTCTGTTCAGTGGACCCGCCACTGTATACCTGTTCATTGAACCCACCACTGCATACCTGTGCTGTGAACCCACCACTGCATACCTGTTCTGTGAACCCACCACTGCATACCTGTGCTGTGAACCCACCACTGCATACCTGTTCAGTGAACCTGCCACTGCATACCTGTTCTGTTCAGTGGACCCGCCACTGTATACCTGTTCATTGAACCCACCACTGCATACCTGTGCTGTGAACCCACCACTGCATACCTGTTCTGTGAACCCACCACTGCATACCTGTTGTGTTCAGTGAACCTGCCACTGCATACCTGTTCTGTGAACCCGCCACTGTATACCTGTTCGGTTTAGTGAACCCGCCACTGCATACCTGTTCTGTTCAGTGGACCCGCCACTGTATACCTGTTCAGTGAACCCGCCACTGCATACCTGTTCTGTTCAGTGAACCCGCCACTGTATACCTGTTCAGTGAACCCGCCACTGCATACCTGTTGTGTTCAGTGAACCTGCCACTGCATACCTGTTCTGTGAACCCACCACTGTATACCTGTTCTGTTTAGTGAACCCGCCACTGTATACCTGTTCTGTTTAGTGAACCCGCCACTGCATACCTGTTCTGTTCAGTGGACCCGCCACTGTATACCTGTTCAGTGAACCCGCCACTGCATACCTGTTGTGTTCAGTGAACCTGCCACTGCATACCTGTTCTGTGAACCCGCCACTGTATACCTGTTCTGTTTAGTGAACCCGCCACTGTATACCTGTTCTGTTTAGTGAACCCGCCACTGCATACCTGTTCTGTTCAGTGGACCCGCCACTGTATACCTGTTCAGTGAACCCGCCACTGCATACCTGTTCTGTTCAGTGGACCCGCCACTGTATACCTGTTCAGTGAACCCGCCACTGCATACCTGTTGTGTTCAGTGAACCTGCCACTGCATACCTGTTCAGTGAACCCGCCACTGTATACCTGTTCTGTTTAGTGAACCCGCCACTGTATACCTGTTCTGTTTAGTGAACCCGCCACTGTATACCTGTTCAGTGAACCCGCCACTGCATACCTGTTGTGTTCAGTGAACCTGCCACTGCATACCTGTTGTGTTCAGTGAACCTGCCACTGCATACCTGTTCTGTGAACCCGACACTGTATACCTGTTCTGTTTAGTGAACCCGCCACTGCATACCTGTTCTGTTCAGTGAACCCGCCACTGTATACCTGTTCAGTGAACCCGCCACTGCATACCTGTTCTGTTCAGTGGACCCGCCACTGTATACCTGTTCAGTGAACCCGCCACTGCATACCTGTTGTGTTCAGTGAACCTGCCACTGCATACCTGTTCTGTGAACCCGCCACTGTATACCTGTTCTGTTTAGTGAACCCGCCACTGTATACCTGTTCTGTTTAGTGAACCCGCCACTGTATACCTGTTCAGTGAACCCGCCACTGCATACCTGTTGTGTTCAGTGAACCTGCCACTGCATACCTGTTGTGTTCAGTGAACCTGCCACTGCATACCTGTTCTTTGAACCCGCCACTGTATACCTGTTCTGTTTAGTGAACCCGCCACTGTATACCTGTTCTGTTTAATGAACCCGCCACTGCATACCTGTTCTGTTCAGTGAACCCGCCACTGTATACCTGTTCAGTGAACCCGCCACTGCATACCTGTTGTGTTCAGTGAACCTGCCACTGCATACCTGTTGTGTTCAGTTAACCTGCCACTGCATACCTGTTCTGTGAACCGGCCACTGTATACCTGTTCTGTTCAGTGAACCCACCGCATCAGTGCGCATACCTGTGCAGTTAAGTGAACCCACCTACCTACGTGAGTGCACGCAGTGTGATATACCACTCCGTGCATACCCGATATGGACAAAACAGGTAGAGGAAGAGGTAGTGCCAGAGCCAGAGGAAGGCCACCCGGCAGGTCTGCGCGAGGTCGTGTAAATGTAATTTCGTGTGGACCTGGCCCACAGTACAGTGCTCGGAAGAAGGCACGTCCCATCACCTCCCAAGATTGTCAGGACGTGGTTGAGTATTTAGCGACACAGAACACCTCATCTTGCTCAGCCACCAGCGCTACTACTAGCACCACTTCTGCTGCATTTGACACTTCGCAAGAATTATTTAGTGTTGAAATCACTGATGCACAGCCATTGTTGTTACAGCCAGATGAATTTTCACCAGCTCATATATTTGAGTTACCCGGCAACACTATGGATGTAACGTGTAAGGAGGATGAAGGACCTACTGATGGTGCATGTTTGGATTTGTCTGAGGCAAGCGAAGCTGGGCAGGATGATTACGATGATGACGATGATAGGGATCCTCTGTATGTTCCCAATAGAGGAGATGAAGAGGGGGACAGTTCAGAGGGGGAGTCAGAGAGTAGTAGGAGGAGAGAAGTTGCTGAAAGAAGCTGGGGCAGCTCTTCGTCAGAAACAGCTGGTGGCAGAGTCCGGCACCATGTATCGCCACCTATGTACAGCCAGCCAACTTGCCCTTCAGCATCAGCTGCTGAGGTCCCCATAGTGCCCACATCCCAGGGTGGCTCAGCGGTGTGGAAATTTTTTAATGTGTGTGCCTCAGATCGGACCAAAGCCATCTGTTCGCTCTGCCAACAAAAATTGAGCCGTGGAAAGGCCAACACTCACGTAGGGACAAGTGCCTTACGAAGGCACCTGGAGAAAAGGCACAAACAGCAATGGGATGGCCACCTGAGCAAAAGCAGCAGCAGCACACAAAAGCAAAGCCACCCTCCTTCTTCTCTTCCTCCTCCATCAGGTGCATTATCTGCTTCTGCCGCTTTCTCCCTTCCACCTTCACAGGCACCCTCCTCCACTCCGCCTCTGCCCTTGAGCGGTTCCTGCTCCTCTGCCCACAGCAGCAGTCAGGTGTCCGTGAAGGAAATGTTTGAGCGGAAGAAGCCAATTTCGGCCAGTCACCCCCTTGCCCGGCGTCTGACAGCTGGCGTGGCGGAACTGTTAGCTCGGCAGCTGTTACCATACCGGCTGGTGGACTCTGAGGCCTTCCGTAAATTTGTGGCCATCGGAACACCGCAGTGGAAGATGCCAGGCCGCACTTATTTTTCGAGAAAGGCCATACCCCAACTGCACCGTGAAGTTGAGAGGCAAGTGGTGTCATCTCTTGCGAAGAGCGTTGGGTCAAGGGTACACCTGACCACGGATGCCTGGTCTGCCAAGCACGGGCAGGGCCGCTACATTACCTACACAGCCCATTGGGTGAACCTGGTGGTGAACGATGGCAAGCAGGGCGCAGCGGACCAAATTGTGACACCTCCACGGCTTGCAGGCAGGCCTCCTGCCACCTCCTCTCCTCCTGCTACATGCTCTTCGCTGTCCTCCTCCTCCTTGGCTGAGTGGCAGTTCTCCTCTCCAGCTACACAGCCCCAGCTCCGCAGGGCCTATGCTGCATGCCAGGTAAGACGGTGTCACGCCATCTTAGACATGTCTTGTCTCAAAGCGGAGAGTCACACTGGAGCAGCTCTCCTGGCTGCTCTTAAGAAACAGGTGGATGAGTGGCTGACCCCGCACCACCTGGAGATAGGGAACGTGGTGTGCGACAACGGCAGCAATCTGCTTGCCGCTTTGCATATGGGGAAGCTGACACACATACCCTGCATGGCACATGTCATGAATCTAGTGGTTCAAAGATTTGTGGCAAAGTACCCTGGCTTAGCGAATGTCCTGAAGCAGGCCAGGAAGTTCTGTGGGCATTTGAGGCGGTCTTACACAGCCATGGCACGCTTTGCGGAAATTCAGCGCAAAAACAACATGCCGGTGAGACGCCTCATTTGGGATAGCCCGACTCGCTGGAACTCGACCCTGCTCATGTTCTCCCGCCTGCTAGAACAGAAGAAAGCCGTGACCCACTACCTCTACAACTACAGTAGAATGAAACAGTCTGGGAAGATGGGGATGTTCTGGCCCGACAACTGGACACTGATGGAAAATGCATGCAGGCTCATGCGGCCGTTTGAGGAGGTGACCAACCTGGTGAGCCGCAGTGAGGGCACCATCAGCGACTTAATTCCCTACGCTTACTTATTGGAGCGTGCTGTGCGTAGAGTGGCGGATGAAGCTGTGAATGAGCGTGACCAGGAACCGTTACGGCAGGAACAGGCATGGGACCAATTTTCATCAGACCCAGCTGTTTCCTCAACACCTGCGGCAGCACAGAAGGGGGAGGAGGAGGAAGAAGAGAAGTCGTGTGCAGAAGACGAGTCAGACTCAGAGGATGATGAGCAAGGTGTTTCTTTGGGGGAGGAGGAGGAGGAGGAGGAGGAGGGGACAGCGGCAGGAGAACAACCTCAGCAGGCATCGCAAGGGGCTTGTGCTGCTCAACCTTCCCGTGGTATTGTTCGCGGCTGGGGGGAGGAGGTTGACTTACCTGACGTCACTGAGGAAGAGCAAGAGGAGATGGAGGGTACTGGATCCGACTTTGTGCAGATGTCGTCTTCTATGCTGTCCTGCCTGTTGAGGGACCCCCGTATAAAAAACCTCAAGGGGAATGACCTGTACTGGGTGGCCACACTACTAGACCCTCGGTACAGGCACAAAGTGGCGGACCTGTTACCAACTCACCGGAAGGTGGAAAGGATGCAGCACATGCAGAACCAGCTGTCAACTATGCTTTACAATGCCTTTAAGGGTGATGTGACGGCACAACGCCAGCAAGGTACCACTGCCACTAATCCTCCTCCCGTGTCCACGCAGTCAAAGACAGGATGCTCCAGCGATCTCATGGTGATGTCGGACATGCGGACGTTCTTTAGTCCAACGCCTCGCCGTAGCCCTTCCGGATCCACCCTCCACCAACGCCTGGAACGGCAGGTAGCCGACTACCTGGCCTTAAGTGTGGATGTAGACACTGCTGTGAACAGCGATGAGGAACCCTTGAACTACTGGGTGCGCAGGCTTGACCTGTGGCCAGAGCTGTCCCAATTTGCCATCCAACTTCTCTCCTGCCCTGCCGCAAGCGTCCTGTCAGAAAGGACCTTCAGCGCAGCTGGAGGCATTGTCACAGAGAAGAGAAGTCGCCTAAGTCACAAAAGTGTTAAGTACCTCACCTTTATCAAAATGAATGAGGCATGGATCCCGGAGGGCTGCTGCCCGCCCCAAGACTAAGTCAGTCCCCGCACACACAGCATCTTTGCCTGCACGCCGTGTGACTGGCTGCCTGGCCTGCCCCAAGAAGACTAAGTCGCTCCCAGTCCCTCCACACAGCATGTCTGCCTGCAGGCCGCTTGACTACCTTCTCCGCCACCACCAACAGGGTTCGGGACTCCAGGCGGATTGCTGAATTTTTTAGGCCGCTGCTAGCAGCGGCCGCTGTAATAATTTTTCTGGTGCGTGTACATGACTGCCTAATTTTTCTGGCTGCACTGCGGGCAGCTGCAACAACAAAAGAAAAGGCATGTACATGCGCCCATTCCCCTTCGTGATCATTACCTTGCCGTGGTGAAGGGGCTTGCGTATCACAATGAAGCAATGACCGGCGCCTAGATGAGTGTCTCGGGGGGCACACCCACGATAATAAGGTCGTTGCCTCATTGTGGTCAGACCAAATTTGATCAGCTGGACAGTCACTGTTCTGTCATTCAGCTACATCAGCCAGGCGACCATATGGGCTGTAAAGCCACCAAAACCTGCACTCTCGCCATGGTGCGCACCAGTCCAGCACGGCCGTCACTACACAAACAGCTGTTTGCGGTGCGTTACACGGTGAGTTTGGTGTGTCAGTGTGAAGCAGTTAGTGGTGCTCAGCAGAGCTCGAATATTCGAGTAGCTCGAATATTCGAGCTCTTTTTCAGCTATTCGAGCTCGGTATTCGAGCTCCGAATAGCTGGAGCTATTCGAATGGGCTATCCGAGTACACTCGAATAGCCCATTCACTATTCGAGCTATTCGAGCAACCCGGCGCTATTCGAGCTCGGTACCGAGCTCGAATAGCGTCATAGCCCAGATTGATGTCCTTAGAGCCAATCAGAGGGCTCCCAGGACCTCTGACGGCAGCCAATCACAGAGGGGGACCCTGGCCAGCCCCTACCCTATAAATAGCGGCCGCCATGTTCCGTTTCTCCGTGCTTGCCTGAGACTTGTACAGAGAGAGAGTTGCTCCTTTGTGCTTTGGCTTAGCAAGAGCTCTATTGTGGTCATTTACCTAGCGTTTTTGCTCACATACACCTCCTATACACACCTATATTGTTGTTAGTTATTTAGACATTGTATTTTAGTTAGTAGCTTGTGTGCTACATTAGAGACAGGCAGCTGCTGCAAGCTTACAGGTTTAGGCCTCAGGGGGGCCTTGCCTCTGTGGGCAGCTGTCCTCTGTTTATTTCTCTCATCTATACCAGTATTTCTGCTGTCCTTTACTAATAGTATTGTAGTTATACTGTACTAGGAGTAGGACACTCACTGACTGTCACTGTTTATAGGCTACTAGCTAGCTCCTGCGTGTGTGCACTCACTCACTGTCTGTGTGTACACACACTCTATTTCCTTCTGATTACTGATAGATTATTGTTAGTTAGTTGTACTTACTTACTACTTACTCTTACTGTACCCGTAGGGACACTCACTGTCACTGTTCATATAGGCTACTAGCTCCTGCGTGTGCGCACTGCACTCACTGTCTGAGTGTACACACACAACACACACTCTATTTCCTTCTGATCGCTGATTGATTATCGTAATTAGTTAGTTGTACTTACTGTTACTACTTACTCTTACTGTACTAGGAGTCTAGGACACTCAGTCACTGTCCATAGGCTACTAGCTCCTGCGTGCGTGCACTCACTGTCTGAGTGTACACACACCCACACTCCATTTCCTTCTGATCGCTGATTGATTATCGTAATTAGTTAGTTGTACTTACTGTTACTACTTACTCTTACTGTACTAGGAGTCTAGGACACTCAGTCACTGTCCATAGGCTACTAGCTCCTGCGTGCGTGCACTCACTGTCTGAGTGTACACACACCACCCACACTCTATTTCCTTCTGATCGCTGATTGATTATTGTAATTAGTTAGTTCTACTTACTGTTACTACTTACTCTTACTGTACTAGGAGTCTAGGACACTCAGTCACTGTGTTCATAGGCTACTAGCTCCTGCGTGCGTGCACTCACTGTCTGAGTGTACACACACCCACACTCCATTTCCTTCTGATCGCTGATTGATTATTGTAATTAGTTAGTTCTACTTACTGTTACTACTTACTCTTACTGTACTAGGAGTCTAGGACACTCAGTCACTGTGTTCATAGGCTACTAGCTCCTGCGTGCGTGCACTCACTGTCTGAGTGTACACACACCCACACTCCATTTCCTTCTGATCGCTGATTGATTATTGTAATTAGTTAGTTCTACTTACTGTTACTACTTACTCTTACTGTACTAGGAGTCTAGGACACTCAGTCACTGTGTTCATAGGCTACTAGCTCCTGCGTGCGTGCACTCACTGTCTGAGTGTACACACACCCACACTCCATTTCCTTCTGATCGCTGATTGATTATTGTAATTAGTTAGTTCTACTTACTGTTACTACTTACTCTTACTGTACTAGGAGTCTAAGACACTCAGTCACTGTGTTCATAGGCTACTAGCTCCTGCGTGCGTGCACTCACTGTCTGAGTGTACACACACCCACACTCCATTTCCTTCTGATCGCTGATTGATTATCGTAATTAGTTAGTTGTACTTACTGTTACTACTTACTCTTACTGTACTAGGAGTCTAGGACACTCAGTCACTGTCCATAGGCTACTAGCTCCTGCGTGCGTGCACTCACTGTCTGAGTGTACACACACAACACACACTCTATTTCCTTCTGATCGCTGATTGATTATCGTAATTAGTTAGTTGTACTTACTGTTACTACTTACTCTTACTGTACTAGGAGTCTAGGACACTCAGTCACTGTGTTCATAGGCTACTAGCTCCTGCGTGCGTGCACTCACTGTCTGAGTGTACACACACCCACACTCCATTTCCTTCTGATCGCTGATTGATTATTGTAATTAGTTAGTTCTACTTACTGTTACTACTTACTCTTACTGTACTAGGAGTCTAGGACACTCAGTCACTGTCCATAGGCTACTAGCTCCTGCGTGCGTGCACTCACTGTCTGAGTGTACACACACCACCCACACTCTATTTCCTTCTGATCGCTGATTGATTATTGTAATTAGTTAGTTCTACTTACTGTTACTACTTACTCTTACTGTACTAGGAGTCTAGGACACTCAGTCACTGTGTTCATAGGCTACTAGCTCCTGCGTGCGTGCACTCACTGTCTGAGTGTACACACACCCACACTCCATTTCCTTCTGATCGCTGATTGATTATTGTAATTAGTTAGTTCTACTTACTGTTACTACTTACTCTTACTGTACTAGGAGTCTAGGACACTCAGTCACTGTGTTCATAGGCTACTAGCTCCTGCGTGCGTGCACTCACTGTCTGAGTGTACACACACCCACACTCCATTTCCTTCTGATCGCTGATTGATTATTGTAATTAGTTAGTTCTACTTACTGTTACTACTTACTCTTACTGTACTAGGAGTCTAGGACACTCAGTCACTGTGTTCATAGGCTACTAGCTCCTGCGTGCGTGCACTCACTGTCTGAGTGTACACACACAACACACACTCTATTTCCTTCTGATCGCTGATTGATTATCGTAATTAGTTAGTTGTACTTACTGTTACTACTTACTCTTACTGTACTAGGAGTCTAGGACACTCAGTCACTGTGTTCATAGGCTACTAGCTCCTGCGTGCGTGCACTCACTGTCTGAGTGTACACACACTAAATTTACTTGTGATTACTACTGATTATTGTAACTGCTAGTTGTACTTCCTGACTGTTACTACTTACTTACTGTACTAGGGGACACTCACTCAGTCACCTCACCAACCAACCCACTCCATTAAAGTACCCCACTTTTCACCCGCCCTTTTAAAAAACTTTTGTCTATACGCCCAAAACATTGAAGATGTCTGGAAGTGGCAGCCAGCGCGGTTTGGGCAAGGGGAAGGGCAGCAAGGGAATCAGGAGGAGAGGGAGCAGCATTGTGGCAAGCCGCGGCCGCGGGCGCGCCACCATGCACAGTTCCGCAGCAGCAGCAGCAGCGTCAGTGGCTAACATTCCTCCCATAGCCACTGGCCGTGGACGCCTTGGGCGCCGCCCAGCAGGAGCATCTGCAACTCACGCTGCAGAGACACAGCAGCAGCAGCGTGTAGCACCTGCTCCCATTTTCCTCCAGCCGGGTCGGAAACGTCCCATTGAGGAAAAGGATGCAGACACTGTGGTGCAACTCATGACGGAGGATGAGCAGCCCGCCATCAGCTCTGCATCCGAGGCCTCCACCCTCACCACCACCACCACCACCCCTGTTCGCAGCAGCCGCCCAGCAGGGCCTGGGGAGGAGGCCAGTTCACCATCAGTCGCCGACCTGTCACTCAGCAGTCTTTTTACCCCAGGCACCATCAGGGTATTGTCTGCTGTTGTTGGCGATTTTGAGGAGGAGATGCTGATGGGCACTTTGGGGGAGGAGGGATTGGACAGCAAGACTGTGGCGACAGTCAAGCGTCCCATCCATGCATCAGGAGAGGAGTTTGGGGGGTCATCATCCCAGCAGGACATGTTTCAGGAGGGGCATGATGATGATGACCCGGTGACAGACAGAGACTGGGTGCCACCACCTCCAGGGGATGTCGTCCTCAGCAGCTCTGAGGAGGAGGAGGAGGATGCGCTTGTAGGCCTTGCAAGGAGGCGCATCATTGCAAGCATTGGCAGCGTCCCACAGCCTGCTGGTGTCTCAGGCTCAGCAGCAGCAGCAGCAGCATCAGCCAGTACCACCACCAGCCGCACCCAAGCCCCCCCCCCCAACCACCACAGGGAGACAGGCAGCAGCGCTTCCATGCCGTAGGGGGATGTTTCTGTCACCAATCTGGCGGTTTTTCACCATGCCCACTGTGTACAGCAAGTACGCCACTTGCAACCACTGTCAGCGGAAGTTGAGCAGAGGTGCAGACCCCTTAAAGTTCAGCACCAGCTCGCTCATCAACCACCTTGCGGCTAAACATTTCCACCAGCATGAGGAGTTCCAGAGGCTGAAGGCATCTGGTGCTGGCAGTGGCACCACACCCATCACTGCACAGCCTTCAGCAGCAGCAGCAGCAACAGCAGCCACCCGCCCTCCTGCTCCTCCAGCAGCACCAGCAGGAGTGCGGAAACGCACTGCTCCTCCCCCCTCTGCAACTCCTGCCGCCGACACTGAGGCCTGTTCTGGCAGCCAGTCCTCAGTGGCCTCCTCTGCTGTGTCTGCTGATTCCCGTGTCAGCAAAAGGCCACGCCAGAGCCTTTTGAGCGAGTCCTTCCAGGGGGTGGTTAGGGCTCTGCCTCCCAGCAGCCGTCGCGTGCGGCAGCTGAACGGCTTGCTGGCACGGGCCATGTGCTCCCAACTCCTGCCGTACACGCTCGTGCAGGAGGGGAGCGACATTCGTGCGCTGCTTGCTTGCGCAGCCCCAGACTGGCAGCTCCCCAGCAGACACTTCTTTGCCCGCAAGGCCATTCCTGCACTGCACCGCTTTGTGATGGCCAATGTGGAGCGAGGGCTGGAGCACGCGGTTGGTGAAAGGGTCCACGTCACCATGGACTCCTGGAGCAGCCGCTTCGGGACAGGCCGCTACCTGTCCTTCACTGTCCACTGGGTCAGCTTGGTGGAAGGGGGTGAGGATGGGAGAGCAGCAGCGGGCACAGCAGCAGCAGCAACACAGTGGGTGGTGCCACCCCGCAGGGTCAGGGGAACTGCAGCAGGTTCCTCCGATCCTCTGCCATCCTCCGGCACACCTGGCCAAACCCCCCGCCTCAGCAGCAGCGTGAAGGCCCGCCACTGCCAAGCGCTGCTGCACTTGGTCAGCCTTGGGAAGACCAAGCTGACGGCAACCCATGTGTTGGCCAAACTCCAGGAGCAGGAGAGGATTTGGCTGACCCCCAGAGGCCTCAGAGTCGGAGAGGTGGTGGCCGACAATGGGGCCAATCTGGTTGCCACAATAGACAGGGGAAACCTGACCCACATCCCTTGTCTTGCCCACGTGCTGAACCTGGTGGTGCAGAAGTTCCTGCGCACCTACCAGGGGATGGGCGAACTGCTGGAAACGGCAAGGAATGTTGTGCGTCACTTCCGGCGCTCGGCTGCAGCCTGTGCGAGCCTGGAAGACGTGCAAAAGGAGCTGGATCTGCCACGCCATCGGCTGATCCTTGACGTTCCGACTCGCTGGAACTCCACCCTGGCGATGTTGGAGCGTCTGGTTGAACAGAGGCACGCTGTCAAACAGTACCTTGCCCTGGCCACTGTTTCCGCAGCTCAGAGAAGGGACAAGACCAGCAACATCCCGTCCATCGTCCCCGATGATGACTGGAGGCACATGCAGCAGGTGTGCTTTGTGCTGGCTCCCTTCCTGCAGGCCACAAACATGGTGAGCAGGGACCATGCTATGGTCTGCGAGTGGGTGCCCCTGGTTTCTCTGCTGAACAGGGCCCTCGATGCTTTGCTGGAACAGGGAGCGGCAGCCTTGGACCAGCAGGAGCGGCAACCAGCTGCGCAGTCCACCTCTGAGGGGGAGGAGGAGGAGGACTTGGTGGAGGTCCCTGACCTGGCTGCTGATGAGGGGGATCAGCACAGCGCAGCTGAGTTGGTGCGGGGGTGGAGAGAGGATGAGGCGGCAGAGGAGGAGGATGAGGACAGCACTGACGTCGATGTGCCAGCAGACGTGGCCCGCCTCTTCCCAATGGCAGCGCACATGCTGACGTGCCTGCGCAGGGACCCCAGGGTGATCCAGATGAAGCAGAGGGAGGACATCTGGATCAGCATGATGTTGGACCCACGCCTCAAGGGGAAGTTGAGCCAGTTCCTGCCGCCTGCAGGAGGAGACCCAGCGCAACAAATAAGGAGCTTGCAGCAGGCCCTTGTTGAGCGCTTGGAGGAAGCCTTCCCCCAGCCTTCCACCCCCACTGTCCAGCAGCCAGCACAGAGGCAGCAGCAGGTGCCTGCATCCAGCAGCAGCAAGCGCCCCACAGACCTGCTGTCTCTCAGCCACGAGCTCTACAGGACTGTAGAGGCTCCGGCAGCAGTGACTAGAGAGGAGATGCATGCAGCAGCATCCTCCTCCGGTCACAGCCAGCGCCTGACCCGCATGGTGGCTGACTACATGGGGTCGTACAGCGGGCTTGACAGCGATGCCCCTGTTGATCCCATGGAGTATTGGGTCAAGCGCATGGAGATCTGGATCGAGCTGGCGCAGTACGCCCTGGAAGTGCTGTCCTGCCCCCCTTCCAGCGTGCTGTCCGAGCGCTGCTTCAGTGCAGCTGGTGGCGTGGTCACCGAGAAACGCTCACGTCTGTCTCACAAGTCTGTGGACAGACTGACGTTTCTCAAGATGAACCAGGCGTGGGTGGAAGGCGAGTTCCTGGCCCCTGTTGTCGGCGAGAGGGGGACATGAACTGGCTGCCGGAACCATCGTTAATGTGCCTTACCACCCTTTACCACCTCCTGGCTCCTGCTCACTAAGCCAGCCTGGTTCACTTTGACTATTACGTCGCCTGCAGCCACACATTTTACACCTACAGTGGGCTGCTGTGTACTGCCCTTCTGCTGTCTGTCTGTGTTTCCCACTGCCAGGGTACACAGAATTACCTTCTTCTGCTGCCACTCTGCCACCAGCTATTACGTCAAACAATAGCTATATTGGTTGCAAAACCAAAACCAAACAAACCATTAAAAAAAAAAAAAAGGTTTAATTTTTCTGAGGTGCCCGGGTTGAAAACTGTGTTGTTCCAGTTGTGTATTGGACACAATGTGGGCTGCACGACCGCTGTCTGGGACCTCCTGTTGTGTTTATTTACAGCCCTGGTATCACCGCTAGGTACCAGGGCTATTATGTCACGCTGCCTACCTGCTGCCACACTCACACTGCTCCTCCATACCTCCTCCTGCTGCTGCTGCTGCTGTCTGTCTGTGTTTCCCACTGCCAGGGTACACAGATGATTTACCTTCTGCTGCCACTCTGCCACCAGCTATTACGTCAAACAATAGCTGCTCGCCTACTCCTCCATTCCTCCTCCTGCTGCTGCTGTCTGTCTGTGTTTCCCACTGCCAGGGTACACAGAATTACCTTCTTCTGCTGCCACTCTGCCACCAGCTATTACGTCAAACAATAGCTATATTGGTTGCAAAACCAAAACCAAACAAACCATTAAAAAAAAAAAAAAGGTTTAATTTTTCTGAGGTGCCCGGGTTGAAAACTGTGTTGTCCCAGTTGTGTATTGGACACAATGTGGGCTGCACGACCGCTGTCTGGGACCTCCTGTTGTGTTTATTTACAGCCCTGGTATCACCGCTAGGTGCCAGGGCTATTATGTCACGCTGCCTACCTGCTGCCACACTCACACTACTCCTCCATACCTCCTCCTGCTGCTGCTGCTGCTGTCTGTCTGTGTTTCCCACTGCCAGGGTACACTACACAGATGATTTACCTTCTGCTGCCACTCTGCCACCAGCTATTACGTCAAACAATAGCTGCTCACATTACTCCTCCATTCCTCCTGCTGCTGTTGCTGTCTGTCTGTGTTTCCCACTGCCAGGGTACACAGAATTACCTTCTGCTGCCACTCTGCCACCAGCTATTACGTCAAACAATAGCTATATTGGTTGCAAAACCAAAACCAAACAAACCATTAAAAAAAAAAAAAAGGTTTAATTTTTCTGAGGTGCCCGGGTTGAAAACTGTGTTGTCCCAGTTGTGTATTGGACACAATGTGGGCTGCACGACCGCTGTCTGGGACCTCCTGTTGTGTTTATTTACAGCCCTGGTATCACCGCTAGGTACCAGGGCTATTATGTCACGCTGCCTACCTGCTGCCACACTCACACTACTCCTCCATACCTCCTCCTGCTGCTGCTGCTGCTGTCTGTCTGTGTTTCCCACTGCCAGGGTACACTACACAGATGATTTACCTTCTGCTGCCACTCTGCCACCAGCTATTACGTCAAACAATAGCTGCTCACATTACTCCTCCATTCCTCCTGCTGCTGTTGCTGTCTGTCTGTGTTTCCCACTGCCAGGGTACACAGAATTACCTTCTGCTGCCACTCTGCCACCAGCTATTACGTCAAACAATAGCTATATTGGTTGCAAAACCAAAACCAAACAAACCATTAAAAAAAAAAAAAAGGTTTAATTTTTCTGAGGTGCCCGGGTTGAAAACTGTGTTGTCCCAGTTGTGTATTGGACACAATGTGGGCTGCACGACCGCTGTCTGGGACCTCCTGTTGTGTTTATTTACAGCCCTGGTATCACCGCTAGGTACCAGGGCTATTATGTCACGCTGCCTACCTGCTGCCACACTCACACTACTCCTCCATACCTCCTCCTGCTGCTGCTGCTGCTGTCTGTCTGTGTTTCCCACTGCCAGGGTACACTACACAGATGATTTACCTTCTGCTGCCACTCTGCCACCAGCTATTACGTCAAACAATAGCTGCTCACATTACTCCTCCATTCCTCCTGCTGCTGTTGCTGTCTGTCTGTGTTTCCCACTGCCAGGGTACACAGAATTACCTTCTGCTGCCACTCTGCCACCAGCTATTACGTCAAACAATAGCTATATTGGTTGCAAAACCAAAACCAAACAAACCATTAAAAAAAAAAAAAAAGGTTTAATTTTTCTGAGGTGCCCGGGTTGAAAACTGTGTTGTCCCAGTTGTGTATTGGACACAATGTGGGCTGCACGACCGCTGTCTGGGACCTCCTGTTGTGTTTATTTACAGCCCTGGTATCACCGCTAGGTACCAGGGCTATTATGTCACGGCGAGCTGCCTGCCTCATTGACTGCCTGCTGCCACACACTCATCCTCCTCCTCCTGCTGCTGAATTTACCTCCTGCTGTCTTTGTGTTTCCACTGCCAGGGAGCACATACAATGGCGCTTCCAACATGCGTGCGCCCACCAGCTATTTGTTACGCTCAAAAATAGCTGCATTTCTTTAAAAAAAAAAATTGAAAAGAGAAATACGTGAAGAAGAAGAAGACGATATTGAAAAAGAAGGAGAAGGAGAAGATGAAGATGAAGAAGAAGATGAAGAAGAAGATGAAGAAGATGATGAAGAAGAAGATGAAAAAGAAGAAGAAGATGAAGAAGATGAAGAAGATGAAGAAGAAGAAGATGAAGAAGAAGAAGATGAAGAAGAAGAAGAAGAAGATGAAGAAGATGATGAAGAAGATGAAGAAGAAGAAGAAGAAGAAGAAGAAGAAGATGAAGAAGAAGAAGAAGAAGATGAAGAAGAAGAAGAAGAAGATGAAGAAGAAGAAGAAGATGAAGAAGAAGAAGATGAAGAAGATGAAGATGAAGAAGAAGAAGAAGATGAAGATGAAGAAGAAGAAGAAGATGAAGAAGATGAAGAAGAAGATGATGAAGAAGAAGAAGAAGATGATGAAGAAGAAGAAGAAGAAGAAGAAGATGATGAAGAAGAAGAAGAAGATGATGATGAAGAAGAAGAAGAAGAAGAAGAAGAAGACAATATAGAAGAAGAAGAAGAAGATATAGAAGAAGAAGATCTAGAAGAAGAAGAAGAAAGATAAAGAAGAAGAAGAACAAGTATATACAGTAACACTACTGAACAAAATTAAGGACACAACTTCTCTTTCCACATTTTTTTTAAAGGAACATCCCCACATAATCACTTGCTGTTGTTACTTGGAAAAAAAGATGTTTCTTGCATCATTCACCCTCAAAACAAGTGTTGGAAGCTATTTAAGGCCAATTCGAATAGTCAGCTCGAATAGTGAGCTCGAATACCGACTCGAATAGTGAGCTCGAAGTCCGAGGTCGAATCGAATAGTAAAAATTATTCGACTTGAATATTCGACTGACCTCGAATAATTTACTATTCGAATTCGACCAAACTCGAATTTTAAAAAGGGGTATTTGAGCACCACTGGAAGCAGTACCTTAATTACACTACCTGATTGATGTATACACATGTAAGATGTTTGAAAGCACTTTAGGCCTGTCATTTAGCATTCAATGTGATTTCTGCCCTTAAAACGCTGCTTTGCGTCAAATCCAGATTTTTCCCCGGGACTTTTGGCATGTATCCCACTCCGCCATGCCCCCCTCCAGGTGTTAGACCCCTTGAAACATCTTTTCCATCACTTTTGTGGCCAGCATAATTATTTTTTTTTTCAAAGTTCGCATCCCCATTGAAGTCTATTGCGGTTCGCGAACTTTAACGCGAACCGAACCTTCCGCGGAAGTTCGCGAACCAGGTTCGCGAACCTAAAATCGGAGGTTCGGCCCAACTCTAATTGCATTACGCAGGCACCGCTCGCTGTAATCCTATCCTGGTTTCCTTAGTTACTGGTACAGGAGGACCCTGGGACGTGACGTCACATCCGCCCCCGCGACTGTGGAGAGCCCGGTCCCCGGATCGGCATAGCGGGACTCAAGTGTGCTGAGGCTGTGTACGCTGTGCCAGCCACTATAGAACCAGGTGAGACCTGACCAGTAGAAGTTTTCCTTGTGTCTTCTGAAGGCTTAAAGCGCCCCTCCCTTTTTTCTTATATTTTCACAGCGGTATATACTGGGAGCAGCTGAGCTTACATGTAGGGGCCTGATCACACCTGGGGGTTATACCTAATACCCCACTTTTGTGCTGTTTGCGTGTTGTCTGCTCACCCTAAGTTTTAGCCTCCCTACTTGTTTATCACTGGCACAATGGTCATGTGGCTATCATGTCACATGACATGTGACCTTTGTTCTATGGTAATATACAATAATATAGTGGGCCAGATCTAAGGAAGGGGGTACAGTGGATGATGAGGAAACAGTCGGAGAGATCAAGCAGTTAACTATAACCAAAGTTGAACAAATAAGCACGATAATTAGGAGACATGACAACTAGCACTAAAATGGGAGAAGGCATACTATAATACAAAGACACAAAATATAATATAAAACTTTTCTGAAGGGGTACCCTGAGATCCTAAAACTATTTGGAGGGTCCTTCCAGGGTAAAAAGGTGGAGAAAGGGTGCTTTTTACAGAGTTAATGCCAAACACAGAATTAAGTTGCAATAAACAGTATCCAGAACTACAAATTGCAAGGCTAACTACTGCCAGATGGGTGCATGTATAACAACTCTAGAATGACCAAAAGGTCTGCAATGCAGATATTGGTGATGATGAGCATCTAAATTCAACCAGAGCAAACATCAAGTTGAGTGTTGCTCCTTCAAGTCAAAGTAACCAAGAATAATTTTGTCTTTCTTTCCTATAAGCCTTGACAATCAACTTCCTGAGCTAATGGCAAAATCTCGAAAAATTATATTGGTATGGATGTGGGACACTGTTTTCAAAGCTTGGGCGGAAACCGTGCCTGAAGTGATATGTGACATGGAGGTATGTTCACAAAATGTCAGGCTTTATAGCACAAGTAAAGTTTAAGTGGAATTACACAAAGTTGCTTGTATAACATGTTATCTGAAATTGGAAACAAAAACAAAAGGAGATGAACAGTGCAAGACATCAGTGTCATTTAAAATTGTTAAGCAACTTCATGAGCCTTCTGTACACTTGCTAAATTCTTGGCCATGATGGCCTTGAATGGCTGCTTTGGTCGAGTTCCATCTAGCGTGCATACAAGGTTTTAGACATCTGCCTTACTGTATGAAAGTAATCATGTCTGTTTGTAAAATTCTCCTCAGCAAGCTTAGTGTGTCCTTCATGAATACTGTAGATAATGGCTGGTTATCTGCTGGAAAGGTTTCCAACAAGTTTTGTGCCTCACCATCTTCCATTTTCTCCAACCATCTCCAGAATCGACCACATCATGAGCATCCCCAGTCTTGATTTTACAACACTTCGTGTGATTGGGGATGCTGAAGGTGGGCCAATGACATCTGAAGCTGTTTCACCCTTCTGTGCATCTGAATATTGGCCTGCTTCTCCCGCCACTAGACCTCCTCCATTCTGCTAGAGTGAAAACGAGAGCCACCAGAATCTCCCAGGACCCCTCCCACCCGGGCAGCCACTATTTCAGGCTCCTTCTTTTGTGTCGCCGTTACAGAACTATCCCCTCAAGAACCTCCAGTCGAAGGAGCACCTTTTTCCCCCAAGCAGTCCTCGTACTAAACTCCAGTCCCTCTATGCCTGCTGAACATGCCCTCTGGCGGCACTCCAGCCCAATGGAAGGTCAACATTCTAGCTGCTCAACTTAACACCCCACCCTGCGGCATCATAGCCCCTTGGACAGCAAATTCTAGCAGTACTTTCTAGCACCTCTGAGTTTTAGCCAGCTCTATGCTCTAATGTATGTTCACGCAGTTTTGCCTGTCTCACCGTCTTATTTTTCCCATGCTGTTGTTATGTAGACTTTACTGACAATTGTATGTTGCCTGCTTACTGTCATAGCTGTCAGCATTATATTTGTTACCTGCTTTATTGTAGAGGTGGCCCGAACGGTTCGCATGCGAACTTATTCCCACGAACTTCGATGGTTCGCATTCGCGATCGATTACGAACTTTATGGCGGTGCGACCCACCCCCTATACTACATCATTAGGGTCAACTTTGACCCTCTACATCACAGTCAGAAGGCACAGGGTAGCCAATCAGGCTAAACTCCCTCCTGGAGCCCCTCCCCCTTATAAAACACAGGCAGCGTCAGCCATTTCACTCACTCACGTGGCTGCAGTAATTAGAGAAGGGAGGGAACCTTGCTGCTGCTGACATAGGGAAAGCTTAGTTAGGCTCTTGTGTTAGGCTTGTTAGCTTGCTCCTTCTTGCTGATCTTATTGCTAAAAAGCACTCCTCATCCTCAACAGCTCTTTTGAGAGCTAATGTTGTTCTTGTGATCTATTTTTTTTTGTGTGTGTGTGTGACCCACAGACACTTATGTTGCATATACAGCCTTGGTAATTGCTATTGTGCCACTGCCAGGCCCAGCACATTCAGTGACTACCTGTGTGTGTGAGACAGGCAGCTGCACATTTGTAATACCAATCACTGCATACTCACCTGTTGTTCAGTGCACCTACCTACCTACGTGACCGCACGCAGTGTCACTGCACCTGTTCACAGTACCTGTGTGTGTGTGTGTTTGACAGGTGCACATTTGTAATACCAATCACTGCACACCCACCTGTTGTTCAGTGCACCTACCTACCTACGTGACCGCACGCAGTGTCACTGCACCTGTTCACGGTACCTGTGTGTGTGTGACAGGTGCACATTTGTAATACCAATCACTGCATACCTACCTGTTGTTCAGTGCACCTACCTACGTGACCGCACACAGTGTCACTGCACCTGTTCACGGTACCTGTGTGTGTGTGTGACAGGTGCACATTTGTAATACCAATCACTGCATACCCACCTGTTGTTGTTCAGTAAACCTACCTACCTATGTGACCGCACGCATTGTCACTGCAACTGTTCATGGTACCTGTGTGTGTGTGTGACAGGTGCACATTTGTAATACCAATCACTGCATACCCATCTGTTGTTCAGTGCACCTACCTACCTACGTGACAGCTGCCTGTGTGACCGCACGCTGTGTAATATACCACTCCGTGCATACCTGTTAACTGCACCTGTGTGACAGCTGCACAGTGTATTGTAATACCAGTCACTGCATACCTTTCACTGCACCTGTGTGACTGCACATTGTATTAGTCAAGTCAGTGCATACCTTTCACTTCATCCTCCCCGATATGGACAAAACAGGTAGAGCCAGAGGCAGACCCAGAGGCAGGCCACCCGGCAGGTCTGGCACGTCCCATCAACTCCCAAGATTGTCAGGACGTGGTTGACTATTTAACACAGAACACCTCATCTTCCGCAGCCACCAGCGCTACTACAAGCACCGCATCCGCTGCATTTGACACTTCGCAGGAGTTATTTGGTGGGGAATTAACTGATTCACAGACATTATTGTTAAAAGCAGATAAAGGCGCTAAGCAAGTTACACCACCTCATATGTCTGAGTTAGGCGACATTACGGACGTAACGTTAGGAGAAGTATGATGAAGTACCTGCTGTTGGTGCAGTTTATGAGGTGTTTGAGGCAAGCGAAGCTGGGGAGGAGGATTATGATGTTTATGATGATACGGATGCCACGTGGGATCCTAATAAACAAGATGACCTAGGGGACAGTTCAGAGGGCGTGTCAGAGAGGAGTAGGAGGAGACGAGTTCCTGAAAGAAGCAGGGGGAGCTCGTCATCAGAAACAGCTGGTGCCAATGTTCGGCGGCATGTATCAGGGGGCTCAGCGGTTTGGACATTTTTAAGTGTATGTGCCTTAGATCAGTGCCATCTGTTCTCGCTGCCTCCAAAAATTGAGCTGTGGAAAGGCCAACAGCCGCATAGGGACAACTGCCTTACGAAGGAACATGGAAAAAAAGGCACAAACTGCAATGGGAAGAGCTCCAGAGGAAAAGCAGCACACAAAAGCAAAGCTACCCTCCTTCTCCTCTTTTCCTCCTTCAGGTGCATCATCTTCAGCTGTTTTTTCCCTTGCACCTTCACAATCACAGCCACCCTCCTTCACTCTGCCTCTCACCTTAAGCGGTTCCTGCTCCTTTGCCCACAGCAGCAGCCAGGTGTCCGTGAGGGAAATCTTTGAGCGGAAGAAGCCAATGTCTGCCAGTCACCCCCTTGCTTCGGCATCTGACAGCTGGCTTGGCAGAACTGTTAGCTCGCCAGCTGTCACCATACCAGCTGGTGGACTCTGAGGCCTTCCGAAAATTTGTGGCCATTGGGACACCGCAGTGGAAGATACCAGACCGCAATTATTTCTCAAAAAAGGCGATACTCAAACTGTACCATGAAGTTGAAAGGCAAGTGGTGTCATCTCTGGCACACAGCGTTAGGTCAAGGGTCCACCTGACCACGGATGCCTGGTCTGCCAAGCATAGTCAGGGCAGGTACATTACTTACACAGCCCATTGGGTCAACCTGGCGACCGCTGGCAAGCAGGGAGTACGTGGCTGTGCAGTGGACCTACTTGTGATACCTCCATGGCTTGCAGGCAGGCCTGCTGCCACCTCCTCTCCTCCTGCTACATCCTCTTCACTGTCATCATCCTCCTCCTCCTTGGCTGAGTGGCAGTTCAACTCTACTGGTGCTGCGATCTCCTCTCCAGCTACACAGCCCCAGCTCCCCAGGGCCTATGCTGCATGCCAGGTACAACGGTGTCACGCCATCTTAGACATGTCTTGCCTCAAAGCGGAGAGTCACACTGGAGCAGCTCTCCTGGCTGCTCTGAACAAACAGGTGGATCAGTGGCTGACCCTGCACCAACTGGAGATGTGGTTTGTGACAATGGCAGCAATCTCATTTCGGCTTTGAATTTGAGACAGTTGACACATGTACCCTGCATGGCACATGTGCTGAATCTCATAATTCAGAGATTTGTGTCTAAGCACCCAGGCTTACAGGACGTCCTGAAGCAGCCCAGGAAGTGGTGTGGGCATTTTAGGCAGTCTTACACGGCCATGGCACGCTTTGCCGATATTCAGCGGGGAAACAACTTGCCGGTGAGACGCTTGATTTGCGATAGCCCGACTCGCTGGAAATTGACCCTCCTGATGTTTGACCTCCTGCTACAACAGGAGAAAGCCATCACCCAGTATCTCTACAACTACAGTAGAAGGACACACTCTGGGGAGATGGGGATGTTCTGGCCGAAGAACTGGACACTCATGCGAAATGCCTGCAGGCTCATGCGGCCGTTTGAGGAGGTGACAAACATGGTGAGTCGCAGTGAAGGCGCCATCAGTGACTTGATCCCGTATGCTTTCTTCCTGGAGCGTGCCATGCATAGAGTGGTGGATCAAGCTGTGGAGGAGTGTGAACAGGAACAGTTACAGGAGGAAGAGTAGTGGGATCAATTCTCATCAGAACAAGATGTTTCCTCAACACCTGCGGCAGCACAGAGGGGGGGGGGGAGGAGGAGGAGGAAGAGTCGTGTGGGGAAGAGGAGTCAGATGATGAGGAAGGTGGTTTTTTTGGAGGAGGAGGAGGCGGCAGAAGAACAACCTCAGCAGGCATCGCAGGGGGCTTGTGCTGCTCAATGTTCCCGTGGTATTGTTCGTGGCTGGGGGAGGAGGAGAACTTACCTGACCTCACTGAGGAAGAGCAAGAGGAGATGGATAATACGTCTGGATCCAAATTTGTGCAGATGGCATCTTTCATGCTGTCCAGCCTGTTGAGGGACCCCTGTATAAAAAAACTCAAGGGGAATGACAATTACTGGGTGGCCATGCTACTAGACCCTTGGTATAGGCACAAAGTGGCGGAGATGTTACCAACTCACCAGAAGGCAGAAAGGATGCTGCACATGCAGAACAAGCTGGCAACTATGCTTTACAGTGCATTTAAGGGTGATGTCACAGCACAACGGAATAAAAGGTACCACTGCCAGTAATCCTTCTCCCATGTCCACGCAGGCAAGGACAGGACGCTCTAGCGACCTCATGGTGATGTCAGACATGTGGACATTTTTTAGTCCAACCGGATTCCTTAGCCCTTCCGAATCCACCCTCCACCAACACCTCGATCGGCAGGTAGCTGACTACCTGACCTTAAGTGTGGATGTAGACACTATGAGCAGCGATGAACCCTTGGACTACTGGTTGCGCAGGCTTGACCTGAGCTGTCCCAATTTGCCATCCAACTTCTGTCTTGTCCTGCCTCAAGCGTCCTGTCAGAAAGGACCTTCAGCGCAGCTGGAGACATTGTCACTGAGAAGAGAAGTTGCCTAAGTCACAAAAGTGTTCAGTACCTCACCTTTATCAAAATAAATGAGGCATGGATCCCGGAGGGCTACTGCCCGCCAGAAGACTAAGTCTGTCCCCACACACAGCATCTCTGCCTGCACGCCGTGTGACTGCCTGCCCCAAGACTAAGTCACTCCCCACACAGCATCTCTGCCTGCAGGCTGCTTGACTGCCTTCTCCGCCACCACCAACAGGGTCCAGGACTCCAGGCGGATACCTTATTTTTTTGCGGCCCTTACAATAATTTTTCTGGTGCGTGTACATGCCTGCCTAATTTTTCTGGCTGCACTGCAGCTACCTCAACAAACCAAAAGGCATGTACATGTGTCAATTCCTCTCCATGATCATTACCTTGCCGCGGTGAAGGGGCTTGCGTATCACAATAAAGCAATGACCGCCGGCTATATGAGTGTCTCGGGGGGGGGCACACCCAAGATAATAAGGTCGTTGCTTTATTGTGGACAGACCAAATTTGATCAGCTGGACAGTCACTGTTGTCCTGTCATTGAGCTACCTCAGCCCGGCGACCATATGGGCTTGAAAACCACCATGGCCTGCACTCTCACCATGGTGCACACCAGTCCAGCACAGCTGTCACTACACAAACAGCTGTGTGCGGTGCGTCACACAGTGAGTTTGGTCTGTCAGTGTGAAGCAGTACTCTAATTACACTCCCTGATTGATGTATACACATGCAAGATTTCTTTATACTGGTTGAACTCGATGGACGTATGTCTTTTTTCAACCAAAATAACTATGTAACTATGTAACTATGTAAGATGTTTTAAAGCACTTTAGGCCTCCAATTTAGCATGCAATGTGATTTCTGTCCTTAATACGCTGCTTTGCGCCAAGTCCAGATTTTTCCCCGGGACTTTGGGCATCTATCCCACTCATCCATGCAAAAACTCAGATGTTAGACCCCTTGAAACATCTTAAATGCTTCTAGTTTTCAAAGTTTGAGGTTCGCGAACCGAAAATCAGAGGTTTGAGCCATCTCTACTTTATTGTCATACATATGTTTGTCTTGCTCTACTGCCATTGCCATGTGAACCACAAATAATTCTGGGTATGACACTCGTCATACTTGGCGAATAAAAGTAATTCTGATTCTGATCCTAAATAGTTTTCTCCTTTATTGTTTCCCATGTGTGAGATCTATATTGCTGCCCTGCGCTCTCCCCCTCCCCCCCACCAGAGAGTTTGTGCAGATTCAGGAGAACACATCATCCTGCATTCCTTTTTCCTCCAATGGGCTATAGAAGTCAACAGTCGTCTACTATTGGAGATCTCTTGTGTTTGCGTATCCAACATGGAACATGAAACATGAAACAAGTGCACATGGAATCCTACAATGTATTTTGCCTGGTATGGTTGGTTCTCAGCCATCCATTGTTATGGTGTGCTTCTTGTAAAGGAGATCCAGCACCGGGGAACACAATTAGGCATCCATCTTAGACCATGGTAGAAACTGCCACACAAGTTATTTTTCAAAATGTCATCAACTTAAATCACAAAACACTAATGTATAGATATAAAACTTAAAAAAAAAAAAAAACAGGAACCTCCCCCCCTCCCAAAAAAAAAACCCAAACAAAACTATACAATACAGCCTTGGAAGATTAAAGGATACATAAAATGAACTAGTTTATTCTTGTTCATTTGTATTATTGTTTAGCTGATGAGAAATGTCAAAATTCTGAAAAGTTTAGCTAAACAGACTGAATGTTTCACAGCAGAAATGTGTGAGACACTGCAATATGCTTTGTTTTGCATTGTGTGGCTCCAGGTCACATCAGTAGTTTGACTTTAAATAGATTTGTTTCTATAGTTCTAAATCATAGTACTTACAAGATAACTTATAATTATCCTCAGCACCACATAAGCTACCTCATGCTTCAATAAATACTCAACAAAACTTATAGTACTGATCCATTATTACTTTGTTTTAGATTTCTACCTGCATTTACTAACCATATGGAGCATGTGTGAACTTCCTAGTGCTTCTTTATGATGAGCTAGGACCGCTGGACATAGACAGTGGTGTTGTAGTGCTATCTCTAAAGACAGAGAAGGCCCTGGCAGGAGGAGGAGGTCAAACTCAACTGCCAGCAGGGAGCATTGCAGACTAGAGCCAATCTGAACAGTACTATCCCTGCTTTAATAGGGTAATAGGTTTTTAAGTTTTGTATATAGAAAGTAGACTGCCCAAAATGATGATTGTTTTGATTGATAGGATACTGTCTGCACAAAAACTTTCCCACCATGCCTGCCACTGCCTTTTCCATAATCAGCTATGTTTAATCTATTATTTAATTATTCTAGTTATTGAAGTTTTGTACAGTGGAATGTCTCCTACTACTACTCTTTCTCCTTCTCTCTACCTAGGGTGGTACACAATTGCTCAGTAAGGGGATGTACAAGCATATCTGTACAACTGACAAAATGTCACCCAAAATAATTGTGGAAAATCATTTTCACCAGAGTATGTTCTGTTTATAAACCATCTGCCTATTCTTCTTCCATCTTGATTTACTAAAACTACTTAGACATTTACGTTATTGCCATCCAGAATAGTAATTTCTCATTGTTGTAATTGACAGTTTAGCAAAGTTCTGCTATGGAGAGAGGTGGACAAGCATGGTGTGCTCTGCTGGGGGATCCAACAGAATATATCTCTAACAATCTTGTCAACAATGAAGGATCAGTTTGGAAAACTAAAATTAAATATGTATTACAGTTGGAGATCACAGAAGAGCAGTGCAGAGTGTAACATAGACACGATTTGTTAACAATGATAACTATTAGGTGGTAACATTTTAATCTGGTTCCTTCCTATCATTACATGTTAGGGTTGCTGAATAGTTAGTATTTGTGCTATTGCATTAGCATGCATACATTTACAGTGACTTTTTGGGGTGAGAAAATCCGAAACGATCTGGAACTAAGTTAAAATGTTTTGAACTGTTGCTGTGTACAGGAGACTGTGATCACATGACTCCAATTTAACTAATCTTTCATCAATCTTCTCTATGTTATGGAATGACCCAGATGGCTAGTGCCACCTAATAGCAGATTTTTTTTTTATTCACTGCTCTAAAACATAGTAAATCAGGGGCAGGTTTTTTTTGTAATTTTAGTATAATGTGTAAGAGGTCTTAAGAAGGCCCCTGCAAACATAAATCAGGGAAGAGTGCTCATTTGATTTATCCATTAGTATTTCAATCCCTTTTTTTAATGTACTCAGAATTAACTCAGTGAATCCGGTTCTTTGTACCTGAACATGGATGAGAAAAATTGTCACTGTGAGGTTTTGAGAGTTTTGTCAAACTTTGGGCCAGATTGCAAGAGTCTTGCAAATTGGTTTTGTGAAACTGTCCATTTTTTTGGGGGGGAGGGGGGAATCAATTAACCTATGTGTGTATATTTATGTATATTAATAGTAGGGTCTTCATATATTTGGACCTACAGTATTTGCTAAAGAAAAACATTTTCTATCAAGATGATTTAGAAAATTGTAGTAAGAAAAAAAATAAACTCCTACTGCAGTCAGCTTCTATTGAGATGTTCTGTGCTTGAGTTTTCTTAATTCAAACCCAAGTGTGTTTTCTTATATAGCAAAATCTCTAAATGGCAGAGGGACAGTATAGCTACTTAAAAGGGAACTTCAACCTAAACAAACATACTGTTATTAAGCTACATTCGTTATGTTAATTAGAATAGATAGGTAATATAATCTCTTACCCACCCTGTTTTAAAAGAACAGGCAAATGTTTGTGATTCATGGGGGCAGCCATCTTTGTCATGGGGGCAGCCATCTTTTTGGTTGAAAGGAGGTGACAGGGAGCATAAGACACAGTTTCAACTGTCCTGTGTCCTGATTACCCCTCCCAGCTGCACACACTAGGCTTCAAATGTCAAATTCAAAATGTAAAAAAAAAAAAAAAAAATTGCACCAAAACAGCAGAACGAGAACAACAATATCAGAAATCCCATCATGCTTTGCACAGCATAAGGGTAAAACTGCCTGGGCAGTTTTCTTCTGTGCAGCTAAAAATGAGACTTGTATAAGAGAAACAAAGTTCTGATGCTGTGAAACTGTTAAAGAAACACCAGGCCTTTTCAGTGCCGCTGAGTCGATTTTTAGTCTGGAGGTTCACTTTATTATTATTATTATTATTTTATTATTTAGTATTTATATAGCGCCGACATATTACGCAGCGCTGTACAGTGTATATATATATCTTGTCACTAACTGTCCCTCAAAGGAGCTCACAATCTAATCCCTACCATTGCCATATATCTATATTATGTAGTGTAAGTACTGTAGTCGAGGGCCAATTTTAGGGGGAGCCAATTAACTTATCCGTATGTTTTTGGAATGTGTGAGGAAACCGGAGTGCCTGGAGGAAACCCACGCAGACACCTAGAGAACATACAAACTCTTTGCAGATAGTGCCCTGGCTGGGATTCGAACCAGGGACCCAGCGCTGCAAGGCGAGAGCGCTAACCACTACGCCACCGTGCTGCGTAGAAAGTAGTAAGTAGTAAGTTCATGTATTTTCTAATTGTATGTTGGAAAAGGAGGCTATATATACTTAGTTTTTGAGCATTAGGTTTTACATGATAAATGTGTCATAAACTTTAGTTTTGTGCTTGAATATGCATCTTTAGGACAGAGATAAAATTAACAATGGAAGCCATGTACTGCAGATATATAAAGAACTGCTGATAATTTTTTTGAAAGGGAACCTAAAGTCAGAAAATGTGGATGCTGCTATTTTTCTTTCCATTTAAGCAATACCAGTTGCCTGGCAGTCTTGCTGATCTTTTTGGATGCAGTAGTGCCTGACTCACACACCAGAAACGAGCATGTAGCTAATCGGATAAGATTTGGATTAGAAAATATGATCTGTATGTATTAGAGGCAGAACATTAGCAGGTCAGCCAGGCAATTTGCATTGTTGAAAATGAAATAAATATGTCATCCTCCATATCCCTTTCACTATCTATTCCTTTTAAACCTATGAGAGCATCAACACATTCGCTTTTATTTCAAGTAACTGTTAAGTTGTTTCTCGTTGCTCAAGCCTCCATGTATGTACTGTAAATGCAGTCTTTAGATTTAAGGAAGAAGGAAGGCTGAAAGTGAAACATAAAATAAATTACAAAAAAGGCCCATACACAATTTGCATACCTAGGTATTTTTTAAGGAAAATATAAATATTTTAAAATAGACAAATGATTGGTCACATAGACCCTAAACATAAGATACAATTAAACATTAAAGTGTAAGTCTAGGTAAAATTAAAATATGTCATAGTGTAGTAATTGAAAGCGAAGCAGGTAATTTGGGAATAGGTGGTGCTATGGTAAAATAGCCGGCACACAGACCGCAATGGTAATTCCTGCTATAGTTGTGCCCAGGGGGTAATTTGTATTGCATCTGGTGCCCGATAAATAGCGGGGAAGAGGATGTATTTAGCAGCAAAGTTGGCATGAATATTGGCGGGGAGTTGTTAGGGTTAGGCTTTGGTGGGGGTCTTGGTTAGGCATTGGTAGCGGTAGGGCTCGTGTGAGAATACGATAATGTTTAGCCAAAGTGAAATATCAGTAATATTTATCCATATTTTACTATCAGAATTACCACTGTCTAACAATAAAATGTGCAAATAGACCAGCACCAGAAATGCGGCTGGGGGAGGACCGTGGCATCCGCTGAGGTCACAGGTAGTGTACTCCTCAGTGGTAAACTCAGCTAGTGAACAAAGACAGCAAGGGCACCACTCCTTTAAGAGCCCTTTATTGAGGTATGGGTAGGTAAAGGTTCAGCGGGGATGAGGGTTAGCCTAACAGCAGTTCTACTGTCCCTGAGGAAGCGACAAGGTCATGAAACAACTCTCAGGCTTCCCCCCCACACACACACACACATGTACCTATATTTACCCATACTGCAATAACGGGCTTTTATAGGAGCTATTAAAAGAGGTATGTGAGAGAAGCTTGCCCCAAATAATGCTAAATAATAATATTTCTGCTGCACTCATCTGCCTAGGGGTATGACTAACATCCAAACAATTGACCCACAAAACAATAGCCACCAAATGTAACTCTTCCAGTCAGTGCTACACCTGCTTCAGTTGGGTTATTGTAATCAAAACTGTGTCATAAAAGAGTAGACTTTGATCTGATCAACTTTACCCATTCCTATCAATTACTGCCAGAACTGTCTCAACCACCACTCTTTTAGGTAGCAAAGCATACTTCAGTCACATAGATTAAATTAAGCCCGCAAAAGTCTTGGGAAATCTGCAGTTCTATAAGCCAAAAGCATGTGAGAAAAATATAGCTTGAACTCCGCATAAAGAACACAGAAGAGAAAGTAGACAATATGAAAAAGTGTAAAAGGGTCTATATAAGCTATGCTACAACGGTCACTGGATAAAATCTAATAATTAAATCATTTTAACACGTTCTGCTCCAGATTGACATTATTATTATTATTATTATTATTATTATTATTATTATGATGATGCTAATGCTGCAAGCAATCAGCTATGTGTAGTTTAACATGCCATCTATACAGTACATTTAAACAGGCCAAATATTTGACAACATCCTATTAGTTAGGATTGGTGTTTCAATGATGCTACTGGCTTGATATAAAGCCAAGGCAGAGTTTATCCTAATTCCTAAATCTTGATATGGTAGCCAATAATGTCAAAGGACTGCACATTGTATCTTGTACCAAGCTAATCTATTAAATGTGGATATCTCATAGGTAAGTTGGTCTGCTTTCATCCTAGTCTGCATGATTGTGACTGTATGCACAGGACTTATAGCTAACTGACAACATGTCTAATTTGTAGTGTACCAGAAATGCCAGGATTGTGAGCCCTTAATGTGAGCTTCTAACTCATCTGAGATGATCAAATAAAAGGCTTCTTTCACAAATCAAAATAACTATAGAGAGGAAAAACACAATCTGGTCTCCAAAGCGGCAGTACAGAAGCTTCATAGTTGTGCCTTTCTTTGTGTACTGCACAATGGAAATATTACATCTGAAATCATGTTATCCCATGTATTATAGAACTGTTGGAAGTATCCATTGCTCCCCCCCCCCCCCCCACACACACACACACCTTCATACTCACGCACACCTACACACACACACACACACAGTTACAAATATTCCAGCATGTTCACAAGAGAAAGTAAAGTTTTTGCTTTACATTCAAGATGAAAATATGTCCCCTCATTTGCTAGTAGCTACTTACTTGGCAGATTCTTGGAAGCATATTTGGTAGTTCGTATGCCATTCTACATCTTTCAGATCACAATCATTCCAAAAGCAACAGACCGTGATATTTCAAAGCACGGAGTTATTATTGCAGTAGGAAGAACATACTGAAAGAGGACATCTGCTATTAGGAAGAATAATTTTAGTTCTACGCTAATATCTAAATTTTGTATATATACTGGTGGGCAACCACATATGTTAATGCTAATAGAAAAGTAGAAGAGCGATCATTTTATTGAAAATAATTATTTATAGCAAGATAAAGCCATGCATATATTAATGCATGCTGTTTCTTTGTGATTTCAAGTAATTATGATTTTTGTTCTCATTATGTCCATATTTAAAAAAAGGTATGAGGTGGTTTAGAAAGTAGGTATTTTTAACACAAGCATGTGTTCACTTCAAATACCTAATCAGGTTTGAATCAAATTTCAGTTTTGCAGCAGTTTTTTGTTTTTCAAAACATATGACATTAAAGTGTACCAGAGATTCCATATAATTACCTTTTTATACATACCTGGGGCTTCCTCCAGACTCATGGGCACAGATCGCTCCCACACCGCTATCCTCCGCTGCCTGCTGCTCCGGTACCGGGTTCTGTAACTTCCTCCAGTCGCGGGCAGTCTGACGCAAGTGAAGTGCGCTATTTACGCATCTCTCCAGCAGCCGCTGTAGAGATGCGTAAAGAGTGCACTTCTCTTTTGCAGACTGGCCGCGTCTGGAGGAAGTTACAGGGCCCGGTACCGGAGCAGCAGGCAGCGGAAGACAGCAGCAACCCTGGACGGGTGATGTATATTTTTTATGAACATATGTGTACTGCTTATTAAACCTGCGATTCCAACACGATTAAATGAAAGTTCTATTGCACTGGTGCCCACACTGTTTTTTCTCATTTCACATGGTGATGCGGAGGCACAGTGAGTACAAGCAGCAGAATCTGGTTGATGTTTAGAAAGTCCCGTTGAAGTCAGATTTGAGTGTGAAGGTATCTTTCTTTTTAATGAAATAGAATTTACGGGGTGTAGGTTTGTAAAGAATACAGTAAATACTGAGAGTCCCTGTGAGGAGATGGAATAGTCTAAAACCTAGAAGATCTGTCAGATTTTAATACCTATTATAAGTGACAGCAACATAGGAAAAAAAGTAATTCATAGTGCATTTTCCTCTGGGAGCAATCTACTGTACTCTCCACCATATAAGATGCCCTTTTTCTCCCCCAAAAATGGGGAGAAAAAGTCCCGGGGTCTTAAATGGCGAATGCAGGGAATCCCCGACTCACAGACCACTGACCCACTGCAACATTGAGGACTCCCTGCATTGTCCCCCCACGTGTCTCTGTCTCCCCCTGTGTCTCCGCTTCCCCTGTGTCTCTGCTCCTCCCCCGTGTCTCCTGCTCTCGCCCCCATGTATAATTAGCAGTGTCGGGAGCATGTCTCACCTAATCCATGGCTCCCTCTGCAATCGAAGACCTTTCCTCTGCGGAGCTGCTCCTCTAGTGCCGACTTCTGCTGAAGGTGGCCATACATAATCAAAATGTTCAGTGTTTATATTATGTGATGAATCTTAATTTTGCAGAAAATGCATTGAATTTCTGATCGGCAATGGTGTAAAATTGTATTTGAATAATCTAAAAAATATCAATCATTAAAAAAAAAACAAAATATGAAAATTAAAATTGTCTATAAACCTCCTTATAATATTCTTCCTTTTGGAACCTGGAATCCAAATTATATAAAATGAATTACAGCAAAGTAAGAATGAGCACATTGCATCTGTCAGGCAAGGCACTGTGCTGGTCCTTTCAGCGCCAGCATTGTGCTGGTCCTTTCAGCGCCAGCGCTGCATGCCTGAATTGGGTGCCTGGAGTTTCTGCTGGGTGCTGCACAAATTAGTAAAACAAAAAAAGGTAATTTGTCCGCAGGCAATAGCAGGTGCCTGAATCATGTAAACTGTTGCTACAATTTGGAGAGGGAATAGTGATCAGTGCAGGCCTGGAGTTTGTGCAGGAGCAGGGTGAGAAATTTTTTTCAGCTTCACCCTACACCAAAATGGTCCACGCTGACAATGAATGGACTCCTGTCAGGTATATCAAATTATACAACTTTATTTTGTATATTGGTATACGGGTAGTCCCGAACGCCCGACTTATGAACGACCCACCAATATGAACGGCATGAATTCTCTCTTTCCATGGGAACAAGTCCCTCAAAAATTTTCAAATTTGACTTTGGTTTTTGAGAAAATCGATTTTATCAAATTCAAGGAAAAAATAGCTTTTAAACTTGTATAAGCATGTACAGAGGGCAGAGGTGACACCGTGGGGGACACTGGAGGCACAGGGGGGCACAGAGGAGGTACAGGGGACAGAGATAGCTCATTGTTCCGACTTAAGAACAGATTCAGGTTAGGAATGAACCTACAGTCCCTATCTCGTTCGTTAACCGGGGACTACATGTAAATGAATTTAGAATTAATTAGGCAGGACCCTTACAGTATATCTAATAGGGATGAGCAAGCGGGATTTGTAAGTTCGATCTTGCCGTTATTCACACTTTTCTCACCTACCATAGTTTTTCACAAGAAAGGCCCAGTGAGTTACTTTCAGGCAAAATCAGGAGCTGGTACGGCAACAAAGTTTTGTCATGAAGCGTAGATCGGTATCTGCTCCCAGGATGCTCAGCAAAGTCCAGCATCCAATGAGAAGAAATCCCACCACAGGCAGATATTAAGGGGGGTGGAGGGAGGGTTGCATTCTCTGCAAGATAGCAAGATAGCAGCTACAATGACAGACAGAGAGAGAAATGTATGCTTCAGGGAGAGATCGTTTTTAGTTTATTCTCTTCTACCAACTTAGAACTGTGATTTATGTGGTCTTAGAACAGGGGATCTTACTGAGCACTACATATAAAGGATGTCTACCCACATAAATAGAGATGGCCCGAATAGTTCGCCGGCAAGCACTATTCGGAGAAGGTCAGGTATTCCTGCTCACGGCCGGCCCGCCCCCATACAACATGATTGGGCTAAACTTTGACCCCTTACATCACAGTCAGCACGCACATGGCAGCCAATCACTGCACTCCCTAACGGACCCCCCCCCCCTATAAAAATGTTGCAGCGCACGCCATGTTCCAGTCTGTCTCTGGCTGGAATAGAGAGAGGAAGGGAGAGACATAGCTGGAGATGGGGAAAGTGTTAGTTAGGCTTGTTTATTTTGATTCTCGCTGGCTGATAGCAGTTTATTCATCCAAAACAGCTCTTCTGAGGACTACTTCATCTGCTGTTTTTTTTTTTTGTGTGTGTGTGTGTGTGTGACACTCCACATTCCGCAGGCACCCACCACCATTGTGCCCAGTGTCCACTACAAGCACAATAGTGCTCCAGGGCCTGTGTTATTATCACTGTATTGTGTTTGAACTACTGTTGCAGCATTCTCAGTGCCTGTGTGTTAGTGCACAGACAGCACACTGGCACAGAGGCACACCTGTGCCCACTTAGAGTGATATTTAATTGTGTGCCACATAAAAGCACCTTTATTCCACTACTGCTACAGGGCCTCTGTTATTATGACTAAATTGTGTGTTTTCACCGTGATGTTGCGCTCAGTCCTCACTTCCCTATTAGGCTGCTGACTATACATGGAGACAAGTCCCAGTCACGTTAATTATCACACTATAGACGCGCCAGTATTCTGTATCATTGTTTGTAATCCAAGCAGTTCCTAGAAATAAAACACAGCAGACCAGGCCTTCTCATAGTGAGTATTGCCTCATCAGTGACACCCTTGTGCAATTACACACACTGCGTGAGGAATTAATGTACTATCACCAGGGTAGATGGGGATCACACACCCCCCTTTCCTTTCCTGCTCACCAGAAGATTTCTTGTCAGTACTGCATATCACAAAACATCGATGCCGCTTAAAACCTTTAAAAACATCAAACGTATTCTCATAGCGTAAAACCACTTTAATAGGCTCCCAATGGCCCCCACATTAAAACTGCGTACATAAAACTTTCTTGCATATTAGCATATCACAATACCACATCGCCACCAGCTCCGGTCACCTCTCACATGCCCAGGTCGCATCTCCTTCGATCAGTGGTAGTACAGCGTGCGTCCTCCAAGCTCCGCCCCACAATACCACATCACTGCCAGCTCCGGGCGGAGCTTGGAGGACGCACGCTGTACTACCACTGATCGAAGGAGACGCGGCCTGGGCATGTGAGAGGTGACCGGAGCTGGTGGCAATGTGGTATTGTGATATGCTAATACGCAAGAAAGTTTTATGTACGCAGTTTTAGGCCCGGTTCACATTAGCGGTTGTTTGCCAAACGGACCGGATGACCTGACCGGATCCGGACCGGATCCGGATCAGAACCGTACGGTTCTGATCCGGATCCGATCCGGATCCGGTCAGGTTGCATCAGGTGGTAATCAGGATGCGATCCGGATCCGTTTGGCAAAGTAACGTAAAAAAAAAAAAAAAATGTTGGGGTCTGGGAGGTCAGCAGAAGGGGGACCTGTGGAATCAGGCCCTCTGCTGTTTAGCACTCACCTCCACCTCCGACATGCTGCCAACATCCTGCCAACACCTCCAGCTCGTGCTGCTCCACTCCAAAATGCTTGCCCATGTGTCCCCAGCCAATATCGCCGCAACAATCCGCATAGGAAGTGGGGTAGAACATCCGGATTTCTCAGCCAGTGTGTTGTGCGGCCTCCGGTTCCCATTTGTTTGTATTGGCCGGATGGTGCAGTCCGGCTCCGCCCCGGATACGGCTGCCGGAGGGGCCGGATGAAAAAATAGCGCATGTTGGAACGGAGGCCGGAGTCCGGATCCGGCCCGGATCCGGTCCGGCTCCGGTTCTGCAGAACGGACCCATGTGAACGGACGCATAGGCTTTAATTGCTATGCCGTGCGTCCGTTCCATCCGTTCTGCAGGCGGTGCGGCTCCGGCACGGCGATTCCGGAGGGCCACCGCAAGTGTGAACCGGGCCTTAATGTGTGGGCCATTGGGAGCCTATTAAAGTGGTTTTACGCTATGAGAATAGGTTTGATGTTTTTAAAGGTTTTAAGCGACATGGATGTTTTGTGATATGCAGTACTGACAAGAAATCTTCTGGTGAGCAGGGAAGGAAAGGGGGGTGTGTGATCCCCATCTACCCTGGTGATAGTACATTAATTCCTCACGCAGTGTGTGTAATTGCACAAGGGTGTCACTGATGAGGCAATACTCACTATGAGAAGGCCTGGTCTGCTGCGTTTTATTTCTAGGAACTGCTTGGATTACAAACGATGATACAGAATACTGGCGCGGCTATAGTGTGATAATTAAATTGTGTGTTTGAGGTGTTGCTGCATTTCTCAGTGTCTGTGTGTTATTGCACAGACAGCACACTGACACAGAGACACTCACGTGCCCACTTACAGTGATATAGAATTGTGTGCCATATAAAAGCGCCTTTTTTTTCCCACAACTGCTGCAGGGCCTCTGTTATTATCACTAAATTGTTTTTGGAGTGTTGGTGCACATTCTCAGTGTCTGTGTGTTATTGCAAAGACAGCACACTGGCACAGAGACACACACGTGCCCACTTACAGTGATATCGAATTGTGTGCCATATAAAAGCGCCTTTTTTTCCCACAACTGCTGCAGGGCCTCTGTTATTATCACAGGGGCCCCAACCGTCCCGGATTCATCGGGACGGTCACGGGTTGGGGGAGGGGTCCCGCTGTCCCGGGATACCCCCCTTGTGTCCCGGCAGGCAGAGGAGGTGAAAAAATGATTGAGGCCCCAGCCGGCGGATGCGGTGTGTGGGGCGATGTGTAAGATAATACTGTCCCTCCCTCCGAATGTGCCCCCCATTGTCCCCCTGTATGTAGAGTATAAGAGCGCAGCATAGCGGGCAGTCTTACCATTCCTCGTCGCGTAGACGCGTACCGGGCTCTGGCTTCCATCTACTTCCTGTGACGTCACAAGAAGCAGGAGCGAAGAGCCAGAGATGCCCGTACGCGACGAGGAATGGTAAGACTGCCCGCTATGCTGCGCTCTTATACTCTACACACAGGGGGACACTGGGGGGCACATTCGGAGGGAGGGAGGGACAGTATTATCTTACACATCGCCCCACCGCATCCGCCGGCTGGGGCCTCGATAATTTTTTCACCTCCTCACCTATATATATATATATATATATATATATATATATATATATATATATATATATATATATATATATATATATATATATATATATATATATATATATATATATATATATATTTGACTAGGGGTGTGTCAGGAGGTGTGGTTGGGGGTGTGTCAGGGGTGTGTCTTAAGTGTCCCGCTTTCTCATCTCAAAAAGTTGGGAGGTATGTTATCACTAAATTGTGTTTGAAGTGTTGGTGCGCATTCTCAGTTTCTGTGTGTTAGTGCACAGACAGCACACTGGCACAGAGCCACACACATGCCCACTTACAGTGATATAGAATTATGTGCCATATAAAAGCACATTTTTTACCACTACTCACTACTCCAGTGCTCCACTAATCCTCAAATGTGGGAATGTACTGTGATTTCTGCCCTTTAGGAATTAAAACCTGACTCTGCGTAATTTTTGGTGGGAATTTTGGCATGGTTCCCCCTCCGCTATGCCCCTGTCCAGGTGTTGGAGCCTTTGAAACAAATTTTCCATCACTTTTGTGTCCAGAAACAGTCTTTGTAGTTTGTGAAATTCGCCTTCCCATTGAAGTCTATGGAGGTTCACGCAAATCCAAACTTTTACCAGAAGTTCGGATTCGACGTTTGCAAACCCAACATCTGATGTTCACACATAAACACAGATTCATATAAATAAGTGTCAGCAAACATTAGGTAATTCAACCAATATACAGCAATACAGTCATGCTTAACCAGCTATTCAGTAACGCACTGCCGCAGGGATAGGGATTGTCCCCTCTTTCCAACCAACCAATGACATGTCATAAAAGGCATGCTGTTTTTCTGTTTTCTCCATTCTGTGTCATGCCTATATGTCATTGTTTGGTTGGTGGTTGGAAAGAGGGAACAATTGGTATACCTGGAGCAGTGAGTGGCTAGTGGACAAAAAGAATGCCACAATAAAAAAATTAAAAAAATTAAAATGTACATTTCCTATCCCTATAACAAGCACATTAATTCATTATGCTCCCCACTGACCACACATTTTCCTGTCTAGTTATAACGCAGCTCAAGTTGGGTTCCAGCCAACAGGAAATGAAAGTGACATTTACAATGGAATGATTACTGTTGGTCATTGCAACAGCAATCATTTCAACTTTAAACACTTGGATTGGGTGTTAGAAACCTGTGTTCCTAGTCACCAATCTGTGCCCCATCATGGGGGGGGGGGGGGGGGGGGCTGTGCACACGTGCAATGACAGCTTACTGACAGGGATGAGGCTCTACACTCCTGGGAACTTCAGTGAGATTTTCAGGGATGTAGATATTTGTCCCAGGGGAGGGTAACTGGTTAAGAACTGGTGGGAGCAGCACCCGGGAAATAAAATACATTTAAATACTAATCTTTAGCCGTAGAGGCACTCATTTCTAATTCATAGAAGGTATCCGGCACAATTTTCACTGACCTGAGGGAGTAGGATCATCCTGTGAAAGCATTTTCTTATCTTCATGTAATATAAATCCTTTTCATTAGTCGATTTACTACTGGCTTTAGGAGAGGTAGGTCAACATCTCCCTCTCCTTTTTAGTGTTTTTAATGCATTTTATTTTCCTGGGTGCCTCAGAGCAGGATCATCCAGCAGGCAACCTAAGCAGGTGATTGGGGCCTAGTGGGTGTCAAGGGGCCCACCAGCCACTTTCCTTGATCTTTCTCTGCTTCAGCTTACCAAAAGGACCACAGGGGGCCCCAAATCTACTACCTTGCCTAGGGCCCTATTACATCTTAATCCATCTTTGCCTCCCATCAGTTATTATTATCTGTTTTCACCTTAGTTAGAAGGTTGTAATTTTAGTTGTCCCCCCTTTTGAAAGTCTGCCTGTGCTTCTCCAAGGAGCCTAAATTCCTGGAGAGCAACCACCAGGGGTGGAAACCTCAACTCGAATGAAAGTGGTAATGTTCCACATGCACTGAAAGTAGTTGTAATATCTAGCAACCAGTTAAATGTGAGAATAACATCTAGTGTTTATCCTAAATTGTGTAAATTGCAGTTTTCACTATTGAGTCTTGGTAATTTTCTTTTTTTTTTGGCTTTCTGATAGCTGCATGACAACCTGACATAAAGCCTCTTATGTGTTATTAACATGCTATTTTAAAAAAAGGTGGAGTCTAGGTTAGAGTGGTATAAGGTTTCTAAACTTAAAACTCTGTCAAAAGTATCAGTCTCGGCAATACAGTAAGTTGAAAGACATATCCCTCATAATCCTGTAAATGCCAACCAGCAGACCAAGAAATGCTGATTAACTTATGAAATTATTATTTTTTTAACTGTCATATAACTTCATAACAACAAGGGGCATATCCTCACCTCCAGTGCAAAAAGGAAAACCAAAGTGCCAAAAGCGATGGGGAAGTAACTTAAGGAATATGGAAGCCTCCCTTTAATATCTAGAGGTCCTCTAGCTCCCCCTTGCTTTACATGAAGGGTTAAAAGTTAAAAAAGTTTTAAAAATGATTTTAATATTCTTAATTAGAAATAGATACTTACCTTTTGTTAATGATTATTCTCCTGATTTTGACTAAAGATCTTCTTGCTGTCTCTACTCTCTGCAATATTGAAAAGGAGCTCCATAAAATGCATCTTTAAACCTCCGTTCAGGGGTCCCCATTGGTCCATTCACATGGACCAATGAGAATGCTTCCTGAGAAGGACTCTTAGTCTGCTAAGTGTACCAATAAGAAGCCCCAGGGAACTTTGAAAGACAGCTTTGTAATACAGACCATTGTGGGAAACTTAGCAAAATAATCTCCCACTGGTTTTTCTATTGGTCCATTGAACTAACTAATAATAATAAAAGATTGTGGGTATAGTATTGTTTTAGTTACATCAACTAACATCTTTAAGACAAAAAAAAATCTCACCACAACAGTGTGACCATACAGTGAGGCATACTTTATAATAAAATAGCTGTCAAACGCCACATAAAATAGCCTCTAAACTAAAAGCACATCAAATAATTAACAGCATCAACAAGATACATGACCACAGTGGCCATATCACCTTTAATCCAGACCAGATCCATAAAGTCTTTTTGATTATAAAAAAACTATATAGTATCCCAAAAAATGTAAATACTTCCAAAATACAAGACTTTTTTTGGTGGTTGGTCCCCTACTAAACTCAACTTACTAGAAGAATCTGACCTAAACAAACCAATCTTGGAGGAAGAAATATACAGTATGACTCTATAATGATACTTTAATCTCATAAAGCTTGTTGTCCAGACAGCTATAGAGCCATATATTATATAAAAATATGTACTATCCCCCATCTGATGTAGTTATACAATCTAATTTTAAATGGTAATACAATTCACCAGAAATATCCTTATACCCAAACCCAGAAAAAGATCCAGACCTTAAATATTTCAGACCAATTTCCCTGCCAAATTTGGATTACAAATGTTAAATATATTATCAATTGGGGTTAAACAATATCTTCCCAAATTAGTTAATAAAAGTCAATTCATTCCCAGTAGATATTCCCTAAAAAATATTAGAAAACGTCTCAATCTCATTCACTGTTCAAAAATACAGAATGTCCCAGCTTAGTTTGGACATATATAATCAAAAGCTATAAAACAATTCAGAATCAATGGTCTAAATATTGAAGCTTCAAAAGTATTATGCTCACATTGTAGTTCATACCTCAATTTTTTTTTCAAATCACCACAACCCGACCCAACTAGGGTGTCCTCTTCCCATTCTTGCATTAGCTTTGGAGGTGCTTGCTTATCAAAATGTATCGAATAAGAACATTTTAGGCATTAAAGTACATGGAAAAGAATATAAATGCAGCTTCTTTGCTGATTACTTGATTGTTATATTGGCACAATGGGAAGAGACACCCCAGGGATATAAAAGGTTTAACAACCATTTAGAAAAAAAAATAATCTTACCTCGGACAGGGGCTTTCAATATAATGTTTATTGGACACTAGAAATGATGACGCATTTCACAGGGCTTTAGGGCCTGTACACACTGAAAAACGCAGGCAAAAACGCAAGCGCATGCGTTTTTAAAGTGCCTGTAGTTTTAAAAACGCATGCGCTTTTGCCTGCGTTTTTTGTGCGTTTGCGTTTTTCTTGTAATTGCTGATTGGCTAAAGAATCCTTTGTTTTTTTTCTAGTTTACATTTCAACAGGAATCAGGAGATTGCAGAGTCTTCTGGGATACTGACTTCTGAAAAACGCAGGCAAAAACTAAAAAAGCGCAGCAGGCACTGCGTTTGCGTTTTTTAAAAAACGCATCGCATCAGTGTGTACAAGTCATCACGATTTTCACTCTTTTTCAAAATACCTTGCGTTTTTAAAAACGCATGCGTTTTTAAAAACGCAACGCAAGCGCAGCAGTGTGTACAGGCCCTTACTTGCTTCCTTTCACACGTGTCTTCAGGCAGAACAGCACAGACTCTGGAGCTCCTGATTGTTACATTGAAAAACCCAGCCATTCCCATTCCCAATCTTCTGAAGGTTTAAAAAAAATGGTGAGTCATTAAGTTTCTCATTTCATCCCCATCATATAAACTGCTTAGGAATTACAATAACGAATGATTTAAATAAATGGTTTAACACCAATTTACCTCCTATCATCAAACAAGCGATAGCAGATTTTCTTTAAATGGCATTGTCCAAAATGTTCTCTTTGCCTCAACTTTTATACCTCTTCAGAATACTATCAATTTTAATTACAAAGGATCAGGAGCAGTGGCTGGATAGTGTAATGGTTAACAGTTCTGCCTCTGACATGGGAGACCAGGGTTCGAACCTCGGCTCTGCCTGTTCAGTAAACCAGCACCTATTCAGTAGGAGACCTTGGGCAAGACTACCTAACACTGCTACTGCCTATAGAGTGCGTCCTTGTGGCTGCAGCTCTGGCACTTTGAGTCCGCCATGAGAAAAGCGCGATATAAATGTTCTGTGTTTGTAGTTGTCTCCACTACAAAAATAAATTAAAATTTTAATTTGGGATTACAAAAGGCATAAAAGGCATAACGTATCAGCTAAAACTCTATATCAAAACAGAAACATAGATGGTATGTCAGTACCACATCTGCGGTATATAGTTACTATGTCACTGCTCAATTAACACAAATCCCAGTAATAAATGCTAAACAAAATGCTCTAAACATAATGGGCTAACATAGAATCTGATCTAATGAATCCATACAGTATAAAAAAACTTTCTTGAACTCCATTCCCCTTTTATCACCTTTTACTCCGCTTACAACTGTTGAGGAGGTACAGATTTAGATATCATTGGTAGAATGACCCTTCACAAATGCTTGGAATTCTGCAAAATCCTGAATTCTCAGAGGGTGTTGAAATACAGAAACCTAGATTGTGGACTTCAAACGTTTATGCTTTCTTGAGAGATCTATTATACTATTAAAACAAGTTGTCTATAAAAGTTATTAGGAATAAGGATAGCAGGAATGAGATCTCTTTCTTATACCTTGAAAAATTGTGCTTATAAACTCCACTTAAAAAAGATATTATTTCATTTCAATATTAAAACTCTACTAAATTACAGCATGGGAACCTCTTAACAATTGGAAGCAGGTTCTAATTTTTCATTGGGCCCTTAGAGATGGAGTCTTAGGGCTTGATTCACTATGTGGTGCTAACCTACTTAGCATGTCTAAAGTCTTTAGGCGCACTAACCAGGGTGCTAAGTAGGTTAGCACCGGTTTTCTCAATCAGATCGCGCGCTAAGTACCGCGCGCAAAAATTTACGCACGCAAAGTCCTATGCGTGCGCTAAGTCCCATAGGCTTTAATGGGCACTTCGCATAGAGCGCCCTGCGCTCTGTGCAGTGCGCGCGTAAAATTTTACGCGCATAAAGTTTTGCGCGCGAAAAGCTTATTTAGACGTGCTAAGGGGGATTTCACAGGCGTGCTAACAGTTAGCACCGCTTTATGAATCAAGCCCTTAATGTACACACTAAAGGAAGTACTGTATGTACTATCTTTTAATAGAGACCTCTTTTAAGGTAGTCTATGGGGCTTATTAAACTCAATTTAGCTAACAAAAAAACCCTCACATATCCCCTCTTTGTTTTAGGGAATGCAACTCCCTGGGAACAATGGGACATATTGGTGGCAAGGTCCACATATAAAATTATTTTGGATGTAATTATGCATTATTATTTCTAAGATATTCCGTGTTATACTGTATGTATATTAACCCCTAATGCATTTTTATTTGGAGATAGATCTCCTAAGATACCAAATGATGCATACAAACTGTTACAACACATACTAGCTGCTGCTAAAACCCACATTGTGAGAAATTAAAATACTAAATTACTTTTTATCAGAGCTGCTATAACAAAAATATTCATAGTATGATGATCTACAAGGAAACTCATGCAAGAAGAAACTACAATCTTTCTCGGTTTGAGAAGATCTTGCATCCTTGGCTAGTATTTGGTAATATACTGGGTTTCAGATATTATGTTATGCATTTATAATTGCTACTCAGCCTTCGTATCTCATGATTATCCAATACTTATACAAATGGTGCCTCAATCAAAACTCTGTATAATTAAGATATAGGTCAGATTCTCGGTTTATGATTTGTTTTGTTCTCTTGCCTTTGCTTGTTGTATAACAGCACACTTTAGCCCCCTGTGTGGGGTTTCTTCATTATGTCTTCTCTAAATGCATTAAACAGTAATTACTTATATCTTATATGGTGAAATTGCAATTTATTGTTTGCACTAATAAACATTTTTAAAACAAACAAAAGACATACGTACCCCAGTTCAGCTTTTGTGCTCCTCGAATGATGTATTTAGAATGGATTTCTAATTACCACCTCATATGCACATGACACGTCTTTTTGATCCTCTTCAGGGAAATTCTCCTCATTGTCCTATGGAATTTTCTCCCTCTATCATGTTTAAACTATGGATCAAGGCAACCTCAAAGGTGACTTCACTGGCCACTAACAATTAACATTTGGGCATTTGTGTCTCCTTACCTGAATTCTGTTTTTACCAATGATTAGACTGTTACTCTCCTCTAACATGTTTTTGTTATAGTTTGTCTTATGCTTCAATCCTATAGTCCTTGTTTATTTTTTGTACAATGCTGCATAATATGTTAGTACATAATAAAAACAGCAATAATATTTATAAGTGACTTTTTAATTTGTCCTCTTTGGCCAAACATTCAAAAAGAAGCAAAACATGTTATTTTGGCGTGCGATGCTGAGCGCCGTCATAGCAGCAATGCTATGCAGCCCGCCCCACTTGACAGTAATTCGGGGTCAGACCCCCAATTACATCTCCCTCTGGGTTGAGACAACTCAGAGGGGGAATACGACAACTCAGAGGGGGAATAGTATTTAACGCCACCGGGGAGTTTAGCGGCAGCAGGAAGGGCTGTCATTCGGCTCGCCCTGTACTGAACTGCCCGTCACCCAAACAATATCTACTTAAAAAGAAGTTGCGCTAATGAAAGGTAGCAGCTGTTGATTAATTAGCTGGCAGCTGATTAATTTACCAGCAGATAGCAACTGGCTCAATGTAATTCCCTCCTTCATTGGTCAGTAGAGACTTGAAATTTAGGAAAATGTTGCTTATCACTAGTCACTGGTTGTAACACTAATCTCATAATATCGCTGCCCAAATTGAGCATGCAACTACTGACTTACTAAGCAGTTAACTTATATATAGAGTGAGCAGCAAATCAACATTTCTTAGAGAAAAAATATAGATTGAAATGGTTGCTTTGAAATGGGACATGAGCCAAACATTTTGGATAGAGTGTTAATGTTGGAAGAGAAGAGAATCCAAGAGCACTCATCATTAAAACTCCAACACTTTAATGAATCTTCATTGTAAAAGATGCTCTCAGCAATCAAACAGTGAAGTATCGTTTCACCCATAGGGCTTCCTCAAGACAATGATAGGATAGAATGGTTATGGTTCTGGAGGATAGTTGAAACATCTGCCAGGTTCTTGTAGGAGTCAATCCCACATTTTCTCATGCATGCCGTGAGGTGCAAGTCTGCTGCAGGTCACACAGCAGAGGCACTGTAACCAGGATGTGCTGAGGACACTGCAACCAGGGAGGATGGCTGCGACGCATGTAAACTGCAAGGCTGCAATCTACATACGGAGACTTTAGCAAAGAGGAGCTGGCGACTGGGACCCAGAAGAGCTTGATTCTGGATGATGGAGTACCCTCAGATTACTGCAAGGAGGAAGAGAGGATTGCAGTGGCAGGATCCGGTAAGTATGTTCTGGGGGCCAAAATACTGCACCTTTGATATATAAGATGCACCCACTTTTTTGGGGGAAGAAAAAGTGCGTCTTACATTCCAAAAAATATGGTAATCCAAATATCTAAACAGTAAAACCTTCGATTGCAAGTTACTTGCTTTGCAAGCACTTTGCAAGACAAACAAAAAATGTATGAAATTTTGATTTGATAAGCAAGCAACATCTTGATATACAAGCTCAGTATGTTAATACATGTCACGTCATCAAAATTGAACTAGTTGACTGTTCAGTGTCACATTTCCATCAAAACCTAAAAATTAGGCAAAAGCAACTGTCATTGGATAGGATGCACAAAAGAAAAATATTGGGGCGAGCCAACAGCTGGCAATGATTATGTTAGGTATAGTGAAAGTCTATCTACAGAATAACCCTCATCGTCTCCTTTCTTTCTCACCTCTCTCACACTAGCCACCATTCTATTAAAACGTGTTTTTTTACGTGTAGTTTTACTGTATTTTTTTTTACGTGTAGTTTTACTGTATTTTTATACGGTACAGTACTTTGTATTAACAATTTTTTTTCTATAAATGTCCGTTCAAATGACTGTTGAGCAAATCTTTAAGTTTTCATTAATTCTTATGGGGAATTTAAATTTGATATGAGTGCTTTAGATTTCAAGCATGTTTTCCGTAACGAATTATGCTTGTAAACCAAGGTACTACTGTATTTATTAGCTCAAATAACTAACTTTAGGTCGGTATTTATTTATTATGATGCACCTTAAATTTAGTTTGTATTAACTAATTCCACAAGGCTTACTCAACAGTTTTTCATGTATATCCTTGGTTCTTCAGTGCTACCTGAACAAATTGCATTCTACCTATACTGTTGGAGACAAATGCTTTGATTTGAATATATTTATCTGTTCTCATTATCGGCATCTTAACAGGACTGGACACAAAGTAGAAAAGAAAAACAAAAAGCTTTAGCCAATGAAAATGACTCAAACAATGGTGGCTTTTTGAGGCTGAGACAAAGGTTACCGTCACTCAGTCAACAGAGTTTAGTACAAATGAGAATCTAGGCTTCCAGCTGAATTTCAGTTTAGTTATTTTGTTTTAATGTATGTGTGAATCAATTAATCCTGTCATACAAGGGCATCGTAAACTGTGTGCTAGAGTTAATGAGTCAGACATTATCACATCATTACACCAGCTGGCATAATGTAGCATGTGTTGTTTGTCATAATATACACTGCCATGCTTAACAACCATTAATTGTTTACACGAGCAGTCATATTTTTCTTCAAAGAACCTTCAGTGACTTTTTAGTGAGTTAAGTGCTTATTCATAGCACAAACTAGTGCAAGAATAGATGACACGAAAAAATCGGTCAAGCATAAAATTGACAGGTTTTCTTCTGACATGCAGATGTTTGTTGGGTATGGTAGTAAACATGTTTTCAGGTGCTTATATTTCACTGCTAGTTTTTGGTGTGACAAATAATAAATCTCCTTTGTCAGCTTCTAAATGAAAGTTATCGTTTGAACAACATAGAAGTTCCTAAACTTCTTTTTAAGAAAACTACTTTCCTGCCTCTTATGTTGATCGTCTGCGAATACCACTTACTGAATCATTGACACAGTGCAAATATGCACATCAGGGTTTTGACTTTATTGGCTGCATACTTGTTACAGAAGTCTAACTGAACTACTGGGGCAAGAAGAATAAATTACTTAATAGTAAAATTAGCTTTTATTAGCTTAAAGGCAACCTAAAGCAGGAGAGATATACAGGCTGCCATACTTATTTCCTTCTAAACAATGCATATTGCCTGGCTGTCCTACTGATCCTCTGCCTTTAATACTTTTAGCCAAAGACCCTGAACAAGCATGGGGATCAGGTGCTCTGACTGAAGTCTAACTGGATTAGCTGCATTCTTGTTTCAGGTGTGTGATTCAACCACTATTGCAGCCAAAGTGATCAGCAGGATAGTCAGGCAACTGGTATTGCTTAAAAGGAAATACATATGGAAGTCTTGATTCATGTTCCCTTTAAAGAAAATAAAGATGGCAGTTTACATATATCTTTTAAATTTGATAGCATACATTTTGGTTTGAATATAGGTATCCCTAAAACAATAGCAGCCCATTCAAAAATAAAAATCTGAAACACAGCATAGGATTCCAACGGCACTGAATTAATCAATGATGTTCTACATTAAGTAATAAGAGGGGAAGTATTGGACATACTTCTAAAATGTTCACAGGATAGCCTGTCTAGATGTATTTTTCCTAATGAGTGACAGAGAGATCCAATATGAAGAACATTAATATACAGTGGGATGCGAAAGTTTGGGCAACCTAGTTAATCGTCATGATTTTCCTGTATAAACTGTTGTTACGATAAAACAATTTCAGTTAAATATATATAATAGGAGACACACACAGTGATATTTGAGAAGTGAAATGAAGTTTATTGGATTTACAGAAAGTGTGCAATAATTGTTTAAACAAAACTAGGCAGGTGCATACATTTGGGCACCACAATAAAGAAATAAAATCAATATTTAGCAGATCCTCCTTTTGCAAAAATTACAGTCTCTAAACACTCTCTGTGGGTTCCACTGAGAGTCTTGATTCTGGTTAAAGGTATTTTGGACCATTCCTCTTTACAAAACATCTCTGGTTCATTTGAGTATGATGGTTTACCAAGCATGGACAGCTCTTTTTAACTCACACCACAGATTTTCAATTATATTCAGGTCTGGGGACAGAGATGACCATTCCAGAACGTTGTACTTGTTCCTCTGCATGAACGCCTTAGTGGATTTTGAGCAGTATTTAGGGTCGTTGCCATGTTGAAAGATTCAGCCCCGGCGCAGCTTCAGCTCTGTCACCGATTCCTGGACATTGGTCTCCAGGATCTGCTGATACTGAGTGGAATCCATGCGTCCCTCAACTTTGACAAGGTTCACAGTCCCTGCACTGGCCACACAGCCCCACATTATGATGGAATCACCACCATATTTTACTGTAGGTAGCAGGTGTTTTTCTTGGAATGCTGTGTTCTTTTTCCTCCATGCATAATGCCCCTTGTTATGCCTAAATAACTCAATTGTAGTTTCATCACTCAGTCCACAGCCCATTATTCCAAAATGAAGCTGGCTTGTCCAAATGTGCTTTAGCATACCTCAAGCGGCTCTGTTTGTGCTGTGGGCAGAGAAAAGGCATCTTCTGCATCACTCTCACATACAGCATCTCCTTGTGTAAAGTGTGCCAAATGGTTGAACGATGCACAGTGACGCCATCTGCAGAAAGATGATGTTGTAGGTCTTTGGTGCTGGTCTGTGGGTTAACTCTGACTGTTCTTACCATTCGTCGCTTCTGTCTAACCGAGATTTTTTTTGGTCTGCAACTTCGAGCCTTAACTTGAACTGAACCCGTGGTCTTCCATTTCCTCAATATGTTCCTAACTGTGAAAATAGACAGCTGAAATCTCTGAGACAGCTTTCTGTATCCTTCCCCTAAACCATGATGGTGAACAATCTTTGTCTTCAGGTCATTTGAGAGTTGTTTTGAGACCCCCATGTTGCTACTATTCAGAGAAAATTAAAAGAGGAGGGAAACTTACAATTGACACCCTTAAATACTCTTTATCATAATTGGATTCACCTGTGTATGTAGGTCAGGGGTCACTGAGCTTACCAAGCCAATTTGAGTTCCAATAATTAGTTCTAAAGGTTTTGGAATCAATAAAATGACAACAGTGCCCAAATTTATGCACCTGCCTAATTTTATTTAAAGAGACTCTGTAACAAAAATGTCATCCTTTTTTCATCCATCCTACAAGTTCCTAAACCTATTCTAATGTGCTCTGGCTTACTGCAGCACTTTCTACTATCACCGTCTCTGTAATAAATCAATGTATCTTTTCCCTGTCGGACTTGTCGCCCTGTGTCTGGAATGCTGCCAACTCTTCCGTGCTGATCTGTTATGCACACCCCTCTCCAGGCCCCTCTATGCACACTCCTGTGTGTGTGTGTTATTTACATAAGCCAGCAGCGTCTCTGCTCTCTTATCAGTGAGAGAAGAAGGCTGGATAAAAATCCTCCTCTGTTAGGCGGTGAAAGGAGCTGGCTGACACATACTGAGGAATTACAGACAGGGCAGAGCTGTCTGCAGGAAGAAATGATCAGCCTGTCACTAGTATTCAGTGGATGAGAGCTGCAGGGGGACAGAAGGTAAACACACAAATGATCTCTTGAGATTCAAAAGGAAGGCTGTATACAGCCTGCTTGTGTATGGATGTATTTTCTATGTGTGAACATACTGTACATACACCTATTTCCTGTTTTGGTGGCCATTTTGTTTGTTTATAAACAAACTTTTTAAAACTATTTTTGACTACTTTTAATGCGGTGGGGAGCGGCGAAATTGTGACAGAGAGTAATAGGAGATGTCCCCTAACATTGGTATGTTTACTTTTGTGCGATTTTAACAATACAGATTCTCTTTAAACAATTATTGTGCACTTTCTGTAAATCCAATAAACGTCATTTCACTTCTCAAATATCACTGTGTGTGTCTCCTATATGATATATTTAACTGACATTTTTTATCGTAACAACCATGACGATCAACAAGGTTGCCCAAACTTTCGCATACCACTGTATGTTCTTCTATACCTTATGCTGAAACCATTCTTATACAGTGTACTGTATACTTTTAAAAGTATACTTTTAATGAGATATAAATGTTGCCTTTATGTTTTGTTGAATAAAAATATGTATTTTTGAAGTCCAGAATCACTTTAAAAATGCCATTTAATCCAGTTTTCATAAAAAATTTTCACAAAGTTTTTTTTTTATTGAAACTAAAGAAGTTCAATGTCTCACTGTACTCTCAAATTAATGCTTAGAATAAGTAAGTAGTATAGTATTGTACCATGTTAGCCATCAGTAAAAGCAAGAACAAGCAAGTCAGGATGATACCATATATTGGCTAACTTGACAGTATAAGAGTAAGCTTTTGGCTACTCAGCCTTCCTCAGACTTGACAAGACTCGAGTCTGAGGAAGGGCGACTAGTAGAAAGCTTACGTTTATACTTTCGAGTTAGAACAAGTAAGCAATTGTTCAAAAAAGAAACAGTGATATCCATGTATAGGTATAAATCAAAATGTTTTCTATAACTTTTGACTCATCAAAGTAGCTATCTTGTTTCTGGATCAAAAGTTTCCATAAATGTGTAGCGTTTGTAGGGTGCGTTGCTGCTTGCTTGATGGGGTTTAAGTCTGGAAACTGTACTGCACACTTCATGTTTAGTCTTAACATCTTGTTATAAGTTTATAGCTTGGACTTTTGAGCAGTATCTTTCTGTAGGATAAACCCCTAACAAACTCTGCAAATACCAGAGGGTACTGCATGGCGCTACAGAATGTTGTGGTAGCTATTTTGATTCATGGTTTCACCAATGCTGGATCCAGCAAAACAGATCCAGACCAACATACTTGACACATTTGACAGTACAACATTAAGAAACCATTCTCTTACCTACTTGACAATGAACAAAATCCTGTGTAATGAACAAAATATGTCAAATTTGATTAATCTGTCCTTAACACCTTCTTACAGTCTTAAGTAGTCCATTGGTGGTGTTTTTTGTGGCCCAAGTAAGACTCTTTTTTAATTGTGTTTTTTTAGAAATGGCTTTCTTCCTGCAAATAGAGCTGTCAAACCTGCACTTTGATGTCTGAAACTGAGGCTTGCTTACTATGTCCAATATTGTTCTATGGTTTACAGTCTTGATTGGGGCAAATAGCTAACAAACATTAATGAATCAAACGTAGACACCTGTAAATAGAAAAGCCATACAGACTTTGGCAAATTTTAATTTTTTCCTTTACTTTCCTTCAATGTCCACTGTTTCTTTTCTATTGTATCAACAGTTAGGAATGCAGCATCCAATCATTTACCTTACTTATTACTTGTGACAGGAGAATCGACCCACAACTTCCAAGCTCCGTGAATTTGTGAGATCTACTTCAACTCTTGTAAATAAGTTTAACAAAAGAAAGTCCTTTATTTATTAATTGTATCCATACATGCCATCCATTTAAATGTAGTTGTTTTTTCTCCAATAAATAATGATTCTTTAGCATAGGTATATACAGTAGATATATATAGAATCCATATACTCCTTAGAAATAATGCCATATTATTATCAAATGGTTGTTTGATTTCCTCAAATAACTGGAATACCACTAGTCAGTATCCATGAATTTAGGTACAACTCCAAAGCATATACTGTATATCAAACCATATAAAATGCTCCTTGGTCATACCTGCGGCACTAGGCATGAGGAGATGTACTCTGTGAAGCCTTAAAGCCTTAAAAGGGCAATATATGCTTGATGTTTTATGCAAATCTGAATAAGCTTATTATTCACTAATGGGGGTCGTAATGAGAGAGCTTAAAGAAATACCGTAACCAAGTATTGAACTTCATCCCAATCAGTAGCTGATACCCCCTTTCCCATGAGAAATATTTTCCTTTTCACAAACGAATCATCAGGGGGCTCTGTATGGCAGATATAGTGGTGAACCCCTCCCACAGTGTGATGTCAGGACCTTGGTTTTGATACCACACTGTGGGAGCCTTGTTGCATTGTGGGAAATAACAGCTGTTTCCAACTGCCAAAAAAGCAAGCAGCATCTCCTTTCACTGACATCACCTGCCAGTAATACAAATGTCCCCATGTGGTAAATGTCAGAATGTAAATCAGGGAGAGGAAAGATTTCACAATGGGTAAATGTATACATAATTATTGTAAAGATGAAGCACTTTTTTTATTACATTATTTTCACTGGAGTTCCTCTTTAAAGAGCCTCTGAGTCTTCAGTAGCCATATTTGTTTATATACATTTTCATTGTGCATTTTCCATTTTAAAATGGCAGAGTACACAATTGTGTTTAACCTTCTTGCACACTGTACATTAAGGATCATATCTTAGCATTTCCCCAAATAGATAATGGGGTACTATCTACCATGAGGATGTAATATGTTTTCCTGACATCTCCAGCCTGTATATGAACACTACAACAGAAACAACTGGCTGGATCTGGAACTCCAGAAAGGTAAACACATTCTCTCTTTTAATATAAGTGACTAGCATAATTTAATGTGTTAAATTATTGGAAAGATATTGGAATCTAATGTATCTATCTTTGTGCCCATGAACCATCCCACCCAGCTGTTCTACTAGCCCAGCCAGAACTTGATTTTTTACATACATACTAATGAAAGTGTGATGGATGATACAGTGTATATATTTTATTATTGGTATTACTGATTTATAAAGCACCAACATACTCTGTGGCACTGTACGAGGTAAGAAATAAACATGGGGTACATAATAATACAATAATATACACAAAATATAGACATTGGTACAAAATACAGAATTGGTAATTACAGTGACAAATATAACATGGGAGGGAATAGGGTCCAAGGAACAGGTGGTAAAATGAGATTTGGACATTAGAAGGCAAAGATAATGTTCAGCGAGTGGAGAGAAAGCGGATAGAGAGCAGTCGACAAGTGAGGTGTAGATGGCATTTGAGGGCTGCATGGAAAAAACACTGCAGATTTTGTCAATTTTATCAGTGAAGAATGTTGCAAGTTCTTCAGCTGATAAGCGTGAAGAAGGAGGAGGAGGGGGACAGAGGAGGGAGCGTTTTAGGAAGTTACACTATTTTGTCTAGGTTAACTCATCACCAAATTAGCAGCTTTATTTATCACAGACAACTTAAAGGGCTACTATCACAAAACTGTAATTTTTTATTACAATACAGGTGAACACACACATGTGTGTATGTGAGTGCAAGATGCACATTTGTTCCAGAGCTGGGTGCACTCTAAATTACTCAAAGGTGTAACGATTGTGTAATCGTCTCCGTGGTCAGCGCACCAGACGTGCGCTGACGCGGCGGATTTCCTCCACAAGCGTATTATTGAGGACACCCAGGCTAGGTGCTATGCACCTGCAGAGGGAAATTCCTGTCGGCAGGTGGAGCTGTGGAGTGCAGAGGAACAGCTCCTCTGCCCTACCACACACGCCAGACAGGAATTGTACGAAGGGAAGTAACGCAATGGCAAGAGAAGCGATTGAGAGTGAGCACAGAGACAGATTGTGTGTGTGTGTGCATAAAATTAGTCGCCAACCCGCGACTGTGCACACACCACAGCAGATAAGAAGCAGGAACGCGATCGCGAGAGGTGCGATCGCCAGACGTGACACAAGGTTACAGCAAGGCGGAGCACGAGAGTAGCAAAGGCACAGCAAATAATACAATAAGGAGATACGGAAAATAACAAATGCTAGCTAACCGCGAACACCGCACTCATTCGCAACAGTGCACGCGGTTATGCACGGTCTCCACGTGATAAGCACAATAGAGACAAGCACGCCTAACTAACCATTAACAGACAAACATGAAACAGAGGACGCGAGCGCTTGCTTAACGGTTACCTCACCGAGCCTCCAGCAAGTGCAGCAGACAAGACAGACACACGAAAACAGGGACAAGCGACAGAAGGATCCCCAGCGCTAGCTAAAAGTGGCTAGCGCGATCCCAGAAGACAGAACAGAAGGATCCCCAGCGCTAGCGAAAAGTAGCTAGCGCGATCCCAGGAGACAGAGTAGCAGAACAGAAGGATCCTCAGCGCTAGCGAAAAGTGGCTGGTGCGATCCCAGAAGACAGAACAGAAGGATCCCCAGCGCTAGCGAAAAGTAGCTAGCGTGATCCCAGGAGACAGAACAGAAGGATCCCCAGCACCAGCGCTAGGGCGAGTGCGATCCAAACACACGGCAGACAGAACAGATGAGGTAGGCAGAAACAACCGCTGTTCCAACCTACACTCCAGACTCAATCAGAAGGATCCACAGCCGCTAACGCTAGGGCTTGTGCGATCCAAACACAAGACAGACGGAACAGGCAAAACAGATATTACAACCTGACTGGGCTAGAAGGGGAGCCTAAAGCAACCCCCAGGAATTAACTATACTAGATAGCAATGGCTGACACTCCAGCAGTGTCCATCAGGAACAGACCATGGAAGGGAAATGTCCAGCAAAGCATTCTGGGAGCAGAATGCTTTTATAGTGCCAGTCATCAAAAGAAGGCAGGTAACGGATTTGCATGACTAATGTATGCAAATCCCTCAGCAACACAAGCTGCACAACTGACAGAAGGTCTCCTTTCCAGAGTCCTGCAGCAAGCAAACCTAAACCCTGGTCAAAAGGCTGCCTGCCTGCGCAGGCAGCTGAGCGGATTCTCACAGTACCCCCCCTCCTAGGGTCGAATTCCAGACGACCCTCAAAACTGATATCTCCAAACCACTCTAACAGAAGACTCATGAAGGTCGGGGCAGCCCGACAAGGTCCAATTCCAGAGTCAGTCCACCCGAAACCGACCTCATCGGAAACAGAAGCCACCAAAACATGCCCGTCAGCACTACCAGTCTCAGCGTAACACCCATCAGGACTGTGGATACCAGAGAAGAAGCCATCGACACCCTCCAGACAATACCCACCACCTTCCAAGGAGCGTCCGAAAATACCAAACCTGCCACAATACCTGTTCGAAGTGTCCCTTACAACACAAAAGCCACCGTTGATCTTATCCAGGGTAACAAGCAAAATCTCTCCTGGAATCTCCCAGAACCTTTTGAAGCTCCACAGAGATCCCAAGAGGGTAGAACAATCACCAGGCTCACATGGAGAATTACCAAGAACCCCCATGGAACCAATGACAATTCCGGATTCAGAATTACGAGGACACCCATCAAGATCAAGACTTTCAGGGACCACTTCTGGGCATGCAAGCAGGCAGGCCATATCAGAGCATGTCTCCACCGAGGAAGCATCTGAGTACGCTGGTAACCGAGGCACACTTGGGCTTTCTGGGTCACAGAGCACACTGGGGTACACCAGCACAGGAGAAACCTCAGGACATGTCGGGGAACTGCCAACCTCAGAGTCCGGCACGTCAAGACCAAAACCAGTACCGGGCAAAGAATCATCATTAGTGGAGGTCACAGGCACTGGACTTTCAAAAGAAGACTCGGATACAAATTCAGAAATTTCTGTGACAATAATATCATCATTGACTACACAGGCGTGAAGCTCCATCAGAGCTGAAAAGGTAGCCAGCAAGGCAGCAATGCCTACTGAAGTGGGCAACACCTCAGAAGGACTTGGGGGGCAGGAGACGTCTCCTACAAGTTCTGCACCCTTTGGGAGGAACTCGGAGATCTCCAGGAGGTCAGACAGGACCTCAGGAACACCCTTTTTCAAGTTTCCTAAGAAGGATTCTGAACTATCCATGTTACAGGGCAAGGCTTGAACTTTATTTTGTGAACCGGGCAGATGTCCCAGGGAAGGTTCCACCATAAACTGAGACTGAATTTCATCATCAGGACAGGGATACACAGAAATATCTAGTGAAACTAACTCTGGCTTTCTGAGTTTCGTTTCACTGCAGGGAAATTCCTCCATAGCAGTCAAACCAGACTGCAATTCCAAAATAGCAGAGAAACAGGTAACAATGGTTGCAATACCTAGACGAGCCTCTAGGGACACTGCAGGAGATTTTAAACAAGGTAATATTGACTCATCCAGATTACTGGGTGGAGAGTCAGTACTTACTTCAGAATCAGACTCGCAAATGTCAATGCGGGTGGACATAATGTCTTTATTCATGATACAGGGCAGGCTCAGAGACATCTTCTCTGGACAGAGCAAAGGTGCTTCAGTATCAGGTTCACAAAACCAAAGTGCTGTCTCACTCTTAGACTCGGCCAACGATGTCGAATCCGAGGAGACAGAACGCAAAATTTGCGAATCCACAATCGCTTTAGGTTGCGAAACCGAACACTCCAAAGACAGGGATTCTGAAGTCTCCAAGCTGGATTGCTGTATCTCAGAAACGCCAGCTGACAATGTACCTTTACAAACGACACCTGAATGACGTACACGTAGTTTATTCAGAATCATTTTCCACATACAAATCAGCGGACTCACAAAGTCAAATTCACACCCCTTTTTTTCTCTTAAGGCGGAAGCATAACTTATACATGCTCTCAAGACAGATTCACTTCTGGCAATGTAGTACTCACAAAACGACTCTGAATCGTTCTCCAATTCATACGCCAACGCTTCGAGCTGTTTTTTCTGGAACGGGGGCTCCCATTCACACCTGACTAGGTCTGAGCATTCATACTGAACCATGTTAGGGGAAGTTGTGACAACAACATGAGGAATCATATTAATTTTACTCTTGAAACTGCATAGTTTGGGAATTTTCCCCATAGCAAGATCATAGATGGAGGATCTTAAAGTAGTACTGAGAGAAGAAGATCTGTTTTTACATGACAAGGGATCACACAAATCATTGACAAAACTGACACACTCACGCCGATCACAATCGACAGGAACATCTGAGAAACCGGCATCAGATCGCACAGATTTAACCTCTAAACAAACGGGAGAAACTCCATCAGAATTCACGCAGGTGTCCACAGTCGAGGCACACCCATTCATTTCAGGTCGCACAGTGTCCAAACTCACTTGCTTTACCCCAGAAAGACAGGAATAATCATGTGACAATGGTGTCTCTTTATTGGAAATAATTGGTTGGTGTGTGTGCAATTCGTCCAAAATAGTCTGCCACACATAAATCACCAGATCCACATCACACTCATCACATTCATCAGAATCGATCAAAAGGTACATAGAGTCGAGACAATCATTCAGGTCATCCGCGCTCTTTGCGATATAAAAATCGCAAAAGGCTTTCCAATCGAAATCAAACTCTTCCAACAAGGCCCCAATCTCCCATGAGGCAAATGGTGGTTCAAACAACCCAGTATCTAGGTAATCTCCATATGGGTTGGGGTCAGGAACGAGGACAGACTTTTTAACTGCTTTAATGTAATGTGCGATCCTACCTATGATAGGATCCACATATGCCTTTGCCTCAGGCAATGACATCTGAAACAAATCGAAGGTTTCCTCTGCCCTGGGAATTTTGGTTGGGCTGGACATTCTGTAACGATTGTGGAATCGTCTCTGTGGTCAGCGCACCAGACGTGCGCTGACGCGGCGGATTTCCTCCACAAGCGTATTATTGAGGACACCCAGGCTAGGTGCTATGCACCTGCAAAGGGAAATTCCTGGAGCTGTGGAGTGCAGAGGAACAGCTCCTCTGACCTACCACACACGCCAGACAGGAATTGTACGAAGGGAAGAAACGCAAGAGAAGCGATTGAGAGTGAGCACAGAGACAGATTGTGTGTGTGTGCATAAAATTAGTCGCCAACCCGCGACTGTGCACACACCACAGCAGATAAGAAGCAGGAATGCGATCGCGAGAGGTGCGATCGCCAGACGTGACACAAGGTTACAGCAAGGCGGAGCACGAGAGTAGCAAAGGCACAGCAAATAATACAATAAGGAGATACGGAAAATAACAAATGCTAGCTAACCGCGAACACCGCACTCATTCGCAACAGTGCACGCGGTTATGCGCGGTCTCCACGTGATAAGCACAATAGAGACAAGCACGCCTAACTAACCATTAACAGACAAACATGAAACAGAGGACGCGAGCGCTTGCTTTACGATTACCTCACCGAGCCTCCAGCAAGCGCAGCAGACAAGACAGACACACGAAAACAGGGACAAGCGACAGAAGGATCCCCAGCGCTAGCTAAAAGTGGCTAGCGCGATCCCAGAAGACAGAACAGAAGGATCCCCAGCACTAGCGAAAAGTAGCTAGCGCAATCCCAGGAGACAGAGTAGCAGAACAGAAGGATCCCCAGCGCTAGCGAAAAGTGGCTAGTGCGATCCCAGAAGACAGAACAGAAGGATCCCCAGCGCTAGCGAAAAGTAGCTAGCGTGATCCCAGGAGACAGAACAGAAGGATCCCCAGCACCAGCGCTAGGGCGAGTGCGATCCAAACACACGGCAGACAGAACAGATGAGGTAGGCAGAAACAACTGCTGTTCCAACCTACACTCCAGACTCAATCAGAAGGATCCACAGCCGCTAACGCTAGGGCTTGTGCGATCCAAACACAAGACAGACGGAACAGGCAAAACAGATAATACAACCTGACTGGGCTAGAAGGGGAGCCTAAAGCAACCCCCAGGAATTAACTATACTAGATAGCAATGGCTGACACTCCAGCAGTGTCCATCAGGAACAGACCATGGAAGGGAAATGTCCAGCAAAGCATTCTGGGAGCAGAATGCTTTTATAGTGCCAGTCATCAAAAGAAGGCAGGTAACGGATTTGCATGACTAATGTATGCAAATCCCTCAGCAACACAAGCTGCACAACTGACAGAAGGTCTCCTTTCCAGAGTCCTGCAGCAAGCAAACCTAAACCATGGTCAAAAGGCTGCCTGCCTGCGCAGGCAGCTGAGCGGATTCTCACAAAAGGTTTTGGGGAAGTCCATCTCCTCATAGGGCATTCTCCGTATTTCCTTTATTCTTTACAAAAGCACTCTCTGGACAACATCTATAGAAAGGCACCAGCCGGCCTGCTTACTCATTTGCACACTATTTTGGCAGTTGGACTGATCAAATGCAATTTAGTAATTGCTTTTGAAAATAAAGAAAACCCAGTGATTCCAATGACAAATAAGTCAAATCAGACGGGACACATCCCGGTATGACTGCCAAAGGAGCATTTTGTGGGTCATTTTCAGTTTAAAAAAAACAAAGCATTCCATTGACTTGCATTAAAATCACTGTAAAATCGCAGCAAAATAGCAGCGGTTGCAGATTTTTCAAAACATGCGATATTGGAAATTTTGCTGCAGTTTTACAGCGATTTTGATGCAAGTCAATGGAAGCATTTTTTTACAATGAAAAGACTGGCGAAATGCTGTGCAGTGTGCAGGGGCCCCAAATACAACATCACCTAATTAGAACCTTTCCATTAATGTAAAGTTGCTACTTAAAGACCAGGGTCCTTTTCCCTGATCTGTGCTGCGTGGGCTCTCCAGCCCACAGCACAGATCAGGTTTGCTGCAGGGCGACCAGACTTCCCCCCCCCCCTTTTTCCCCACTAGGGGGATGTCCTGCTGGGGGGTCTGATCGCTGCCGGCTATCTCCGTGCTGCGGGGGGGGGCTCCTCAAAGCCCCTCTCCGTAGCGATTTCCGCCCTCTCTGCCCTTCCCTCCCTCTCCCTCTCGCTATGGGCGGCACAGGACGGAGATCTGTCCTGTGCCGCCTAGGATAGGCTTCAGCCTATCAGATGCCGGTGAACCCCGGCCAATCAGAGGCCGGGGATCGCCAATTTGCTTTACGGCGCTGCTGCAGCGCCGTACGATGTAAACAGCAGGGATTTCTTCCCCGCGTGTTTACATTTCCCCTGCGAGCCGCGATCGGAGGCTCGCAGGCTGTTCACGGAGACACCCTCTGTGAACTGACATGGAAAGGTCGCTCGAACGAGCGGCAGTTTCCATGGAAACCCACTTAACACCTAGGTCCGCCGATCGGCTGACCGTGGTCGTTAAGTGGTTAAAGGTCTTACCAAGCAGTTCAACATGACCTGGTCCAAAAAAAAATATGGCTTAGTAAGAAAATTACTTCCTTCGTGAGTCCACCATTAAACAAAAATGAGATCATCAGGGCCCATATATTGTTCCATCACACTACCTTGTTTACACACCAAAATCTTGAGCTAATGTAGTGTAGACTGATGAATCAACAGTGGAATGTGACATGGGTCACATTATATACGGGGAAATGGTAACATAACTTAAAAAAACATAATTCCTAGAGTCAAACATAGTGATGGTAGTATGACAGTATGGGGATGTCTTTCTGCTGGATGATTTGACATAATTTTAGTAAGCATAAATTTGTCTCTTCAACAAAGACCAAATGCATTTGGTTTATGCACAAAACAATTTAAAGCTTAAGAGCAATGTCTATGAGAACAGAGAAAAAAATACACAATTTCAAAGAAAAGCCTTCCCAGTTTGCGTCCTCAACTGGATGATGAAGTAGAGTGATGTGGATGATTTATATGAATGGTGGTGGTATTGATTGGTAGGGGTTGGGGGGGTTAAAAGTATAAATTAAGAACAAACAACAATGATAAGTTTATGAGCAGAACTCTAAGCAGTTTTATGGCCAATGGTAATAAGGGACATATGCACACGTGTTTAGTCCTTTGAGTGTAAGTCTTTAACCATTTCCCCTCCCCCGGCACGAGAATCTACGTCCCTGCTTTACCTTGCAGGGACTTAGATACTCCTCTGTTGCCATCGTGCACTCCTGCTCGCCCCCACCAGGCCCCCTCCTGTGCTTGGTGTGCCGATTGGTAGAGGGGGGATGAATCCCATTCATTAGTCCAAGTCCTCATGTGAATGAGCACTGGCGATCAATTAAATGCTGCCTCTTTCGCAAAAGCCGTTAGTTACATGTCCATGCATTGCTCCCTGTTTAGTGTACTAATAGTATGCAACAGAAAGGAATTAGAGGGGATGCAACCCCATCAGCCGCAGGGGAGACTAGGGCCCCTCTGGGGCCCGTTTGCCGTGTGCAGGGGATTGTGGGACTCCGCCAGCCAGGTGTTGAACTGGCCACGGCATCTTATAGATGCCACACCAGTTCATTCCCCGCAGCCCGCAGTCTCCCGGGAGGCAGAGCAGGGTGTCCGATGCCCTGGACAGGAGACTATTTGTGCCTCCAGTATAGGGCTTCAGGCGCCATCTTCCCGTAGCCCTGCTCTCTGCCTGTCAGCACAGGAGATTTGCTTCAGAAGGATCGTCGGGGAGCTGCGCGCCAGAGGCTGGGAAAGGAGACTTCTGTCAGGTGAGTGAAATATTATTTTTTACTGGTGTATTTTTTTCTGGTGACTGCTGCCCACATTACAATTTTCTGGTGAATGCTGTCCACGTTACGATTTTCTGGTGAATGCTGCCCACGTTACAATTTTCTAGTTAATGCTGCCCACATTACGATTTTCTGGTGAATGCTGCCCACATTACGATTTTCTGGTGAATGCTGCCCACGTTACTATTTTCCGGTGAATGCTGCCCACGTTACTATTTTCCGGTGAATGCTGCCCACATTACGATTTTCTAGTGAATACTGCCCACACATGACGATTTTCTGGTGACTGCTGCACACATTACAATTTTCTGGTGAATGCTGCCGACATTATGATTTTCTGGTGAATACTGCCCACACATGACGATTTTCTGGTGACTGCTGCACACATTACAATTTTCTGGTGAATGCTGTCCATGTTACGATATTCTGGTGATTGCTGCCCACGTTACAATTTTCTGGTGAATGCTGACCACATTACGATTTTCTGGTGAATGCTGCCTACATTACTATTTTCTGGTGAATGCTGCCCACGTTACGATTTTCTGGCGAATGCTGCCCACGGTAGCATGTATTATTTTTAAATTATAATGGCCGAAAAGAAATAATGATCCCATTCCCATTATTTTCTTATTATTCCTGTTAAAATGCATTTAGAATAAAATAATTCTTAGCAAAAAGTACCACCCGAAGAAAGACATGTAAACATATACTGATAAGAAGTATGTTTCTTCCAGAGTAAAATGAGCCATAAATTACTTTTCTCTGATGTTGCTGTCACTTACAGTAGGTACTAGAAATCTGACAGAACCAACAAGTCTATCTCCTCATAGGGGGTTCTCAGCGGGTTTTCTTTATTTTCAAAAGCACTTAGTGAATGGCAGTTGCTCCGTCAAACTGCCAAAAAAGTGTATGGTAAGCAGGGAGGCTGGCCAGCATCTTTATATACATCTTTTTCAGGGAGTGTCCTGATAAAGAATAAAGGCCATGCTGAGAATTCTCTATGGAGAGATGGACTAGCCCAAAACCTGTCCTGTCAGATTTCTAATACTTACTATAAGTGACAGCAACATAGGAGAAAAGCAATTTAATGGTCATTTTACTTTGTAAGAAACGTTCTTCTTATTTATATGTGTTTACATATATTTTCAATTTTACGATTTTTGCGACAGTGGTTCTTAAAGGGGAAAAAAACCTTGGAGATGAAGTGGTTAAACTAAGATGGTTCTTAAAACCTTGTGAATGTAATGCAGTACAGGTTCATTTTTAGCAGTAGCATTATATTTATTTATTTATTGTATTTATAAAGCGCCAACATATTACGCAGCGCTGGACAATAAATAGGGATACATACAATATTTAAGGGTGACATACAGCAAAATGACAATACCTGAATACAAGAAATGGGCGAGTGTACAAAAAAATCAACAATTTTTATGAAAAGGGAAGAAAAATATAATTTATTCCTATGACCAATATATGGCCCAATAGTTAGAAAATGGCAGCTTCCATCTGTGGCTTATCACACAGGTACTTTGCTTTGTGAGTTGTGACACATTTCCTTTAACATGAAGCAAGGTGATAATCTTCTCACAGATGATGTTCTCCAGGGACAGTATGAAAGTAAATTCTCACTTCACCTCCTGCTCTTGTGAATACTGGGGAAACAATGCAGCATCTGTATCGCCATATTGTTTCCCCAGAGATTACAGGAACATTCAGCAGTTAGAGCAAGTGACTAAACCACACTGAACTCAGTACTGTTTCAGCCTTTATCATATTGTAGTCCCAGGCAAATAGTATATCTATTAATTATATAAATAACAAATAGTAAATATGCATGTGTGAAGTCAAACTGTGTACACTGGCAAATTGATCAAATGTATATAATTAATTTTGCAGACCACCCATACCCTTTGAAATACAACTTCAAGTTAAGTGACAGAAACAGAAGTAAAGAGTGTTTTTATGGATAATCTACCTGCATAAGAATCTTAAGATGGCTTATGTTCAAATGATTTGTACATAAGTTGAATGAGAGCATAAACAAGAAATGATGGTGGATGGGTGGTGACTCTAGCTGAACTTTTCAAGTTATCCATAGGGATGAGCAAGAACACCTCTGTGGCAGTCTCGCGAGAATTTTCTCGAACTTCAGGTGGTTCCGCAAATTTTCACAGAAACACTTTCACAAACTGCAATTAAATTGTGCCAACTTTAGCAATTAATAGCACAGCCCTCATACATGCTATAGTCACCAAATATGTTAGGAAGAATAGTAGGAACAAGGAAAAAAAACTTGTAGTTTTTGTTCAAAAATAAATTTTAAGGTTACAAAAGGTAAAATTGTTTTTAAATGCGGTTAAATGACATATCTACCCATCATCCCCACTAGACGGAAAGGGAACCACAGCAAAAGCATCTTTGAATTTGCCTTCAGGGTTTCCCACTGATTGTTACACTAACTGATGAGGCGTACATTTGAAAATGGCGCCTGAAAAAAAGGGTGCCCGATATATAGATGAAAAAACCCAGATTCAACTACAGAGGGCACCTGGGGTAGTCGAAATGCCGAATTTGGCTACAAAGGAGGCCTGCTGTAGCCACAATCCCAGATTCATCTACAAAGGGCGCCTGGTGTAGCCGAGATGCCAAATTCGGCTATAAAAGGTGCTTGGTGTAGACAAGATGTAAAAATCGGCTACAAAAAGGTGACATGTAGCTGAAAAGCTAGTTTTAATTTATAAAAAGGATTCGGATGTGGGAAAAATTTGTTGAGCTATAAAAGGGCTCTGGATATAGCCTCAAAAATTGATATAGCCGAGAAAAGTGATTACTATGATCTAACTTTTCTCTATTCTCACACAGAACCCTCCCCTGGTGGTGCCTAACCCTAAGACACCCCTAGTGGTGCCTAACCCCCCCTCAGGGCTGGGCCGTGGCAAAGGTGAGAGAGGCTCCAGCCTCGGGGTGCAGTGTAGGAAGGGGCACACAACTCACTCAGCTATCATTCCCCTATTGCATTTGAAGCAGAGAGAAATAAGAAAAGGGGATGCATGGTAGTGACTGCAAGCCAGATAACTAGAAACTAATGTGTTGGGGGGTTGAGGACCCTGGGGACCTTAGTCTAATAGCAATCAGTGTGTGACAGGTGGGAGGGATGGAGGGACGCACTTTGGTGTCTCAGCCTTGGGTGCTGGAGGACCCTGTCCCGGCACTGCCCCCCTCTGGCGGTGCCTAACCCTAAGACCCCTTGGTGGTGCCTAACCCTAAGACCCACCCTGATGGTTATTATGACCTAACTTCTCCCTACTCTCACACAGAACCCTTCCCTGGTGGTGCGTAACCCTAACCCTCCCCAGTGGTGACTAACCCTAGCCCCCCTGGCGGTGCCTAACCCTAAGACCCCCCTGGTGGTGCCTAACCCTAAGACCCCTCTGGTGGTTACTATGACCTAACTTCTCCCTACTCTCACACAGAACCCTTCCCTGGTGGTGCGTAACCCTAACCCTCCCCAGTGGTGACTAACCCTAGCCCCCCTGGTGGTGCCTAACCCTAAGACCCTCTGGTGGTGCCTAACCCTAACCCCCCCCCCCCCCTTGGTGGTGCCTAACCCTAAGAGCCCCCTGGTGATTACTATGGCCTTACTTCTCCCTACTCTCACACAGAACCCTCCCCTGGTGGTGCATAACCCTAACCCCCCCAGTGGTGCCTAACCCTAATCCTAACCCACCCTGGGGGTGCCCTACCCCGAATCAAAAATCTTGTCTCTAAAAGGGCACCCCTTTTTAGCCAAATCAAAAACCTTGTAGCCAAACCTTGTAGCTGAATCAAAAATCTCAGCTATAAAAGGGCGCCCATTTGTAGCCCAATCAAAAACCTTGTAACCAAATCAATAATCTCCGCTATAAAATAATCTCTGCTCTTGTAGGTGAATCAAAAACCTTGTAGCCGAATCAAAACTCTCGGCTACAAAGAGGCGCTCCCGAAAAAATCAGGGCTAGTTAAAATTTTTGATGGTCTCCATTAAAGACATTCCTTAGTAAATTAGGACAACAGATTACCATGTATATCTTGCTTACTAAAGAACAGGGATCAAATACCTTTTTTTTCAATTTATAAAAATAATAATTGCCCAACAATTCAACATTCAGCGTATACAGGTTCATCATCAGAAACTTTTTCTAACTGTAAATTCACTATTAGTACTCACTAATCAATAAACGAACCCCTTTCAAGTAGATTTATGCAAGTTCAAAAGTTATCAGCACACCAATTGTAGTTTACAGTACACGGAATCCACGGAAAATCCAACAATTGTATCGGTGGCCTCAAAGGGTACCCCTTTATCAAGGATTGTGGTACTACACGCCTTGATAAAGGGGGACCCTTTGAAGCCCCTGAAACAATTGTTGGATATTAGGGGGACCCTTTGAAGCCACTGAAACAACTGTTGGATATTTTGTGGATAATGGCACAATAAAAGTGTGCTGTAAACTACAATTAGTGTGCTGATAACTTTTAAACTTGCATTGACTATGGTGATTTTGCCAAGCACCCTCGAATACTAGATGGTGTGCCCACTGTCTAGCCTTTTTGTTTATTCCATTCCATTCCTAAGACTGTATGTGTTTATAAAGCCTTTCATTAATAGTATACAGTGGTGCTCAGCAAGATTTTGGATATCCGAATTACCCAGATAATTCGAACTTTTTCCACTATCCGAATTTTGAATAGCAATTCGGATATTTTTTAAAATCTGAATAGACTATCCGAGCAAACTCGGATTTCCCATCTGAAATCCGAAATCTGGGCGGATAGTTAGTTCAGATATCCGAGCAGAAGCCAAAATCACCTTCAATGGCAAAAATCGAGAGAGAGAGACTTTTGGAAGCATTTTCAGCCATTTTCAGGTCACTTCCGGTTTTCTATCAGGATATCCGAATTCGGACGGATATTGGGATCGGATATCCGAGTTTACTCGGATATCAAAAAGTTCAGATTCGGATATCCAATTCGGATCCGAATATCTGGGTATCCGGATCCGAATCAATTCGGATTTTAAAAAGGGGTATCCTAGCACCCCTGATTTATATATATAAAATCGGATGTGTGTGTGTACCCCTGATCTATATATATAAAATGTGTGTGTGTGTGTGTATGTGCCGCGATCACGCGAAAACGCCTTGACCGATTCGAACGAAACTTGCTACCTGGGATGATATGTTCTGGGGGTCTCGCGGCCCCCCTGCACACGTGGGCAGAGCTACAAACAGCCAATCAGATTTCACCCATTCAAGTCAATGGAAAAAATGTAAGGCTGCCATTCTCACAGTAATCAAGCCAGAGTCCCCACACTTGGCACAGTTTGTCACTTGGTGACCGAGGTTACAAATCCAGGATAAGTGGGCGGAGCATAAAACAGCCAATCAAATTTCAGGCATTCATTTTAAATAGGAAAATGTAAACTGCAGCCATTCTTAGACTGTTAATCGCAGGGATCTCAAACTTGCCGTAGGTTGATCACTGGGTGAATCCGATTAAGATTCAAGAAAGTGGGTGGAGCCTACAACAGCAAATCAAAATTCACCTATTGATTTTCAAGGGGAATATTTAAACTGCTGCCATTCTTACACTGTTAATGGCAGAAGCTTCAAACTTGCTACACTCTGTCTTTGGGTAACTGGGGTCCAAATTCACTAAAGGGGCGGGGCCACAAACAGCCAATCAGATTTCCTTGGTGGATAAACTGCTTCCATTTACATATTTTTGATGCCAGGAACCTGAAAGGTCACAAACTTGGTCATTGAGTGACTTTGTGTCCAGGTTACAAAAAGTGGGCGGAGCCAAAAACTAATTTGACTAGGAAAATATAAACTGTAGCCATTCTTACACCGTTAATGGCAGGGTTCTCAAACTTTGCATAGTTGGTCACTGGGTGAATGAGATTAAGAATTTGGAAGGTAGGTGGAGCCTACAACAGCCAATAAAAATTCACCTTTCGATTTTTAAAGGGAATATTTAAACTGCTACCATTCTTATACTGTTAATAGCAGATGCCTCAAACCTGGTACAGTTGGTCACTGGGTGATTAGGGTTCAAAATCATAAAGGGGCGGAGCCACAAACAGCCAATCAGATTTGTTTATTTTTCAATGGGAATATACAAAGTATTGATACCAAGGACACCAAAGCTGATAAACTTGATAGACTGTATGTCAAGGTTAGAAAAAGTGTGCGGCGCCAACAACTTAAAATTTACATGGCATGGTTCCCAAACTTGGCACAATTGGCCACTGGGTGACTGGGATTAATATTCAGAAGTGTGGGTGGAGCCTAAAAACAGCCAATCAAAATTTACCGATTGATTTTCAAGGGGGAACATTTACATTGCTACCATTCTTACACTGTTAATGGCAGAGGTATCAAACCTGATACAGTCACTTATTGGGTGACTGGGGTCCAAATTCACTAAAGTGGGTGGAGCCACAAACAGCCAATCCGATTTTTTAGATTGATTTCAGCAATTATGTTATTGGCAGGGTTCTCAAACTTGACACAGTTGGCCACTGGGAGACTGGGAATAATATTCAGGAAAGTGGGTGGAGCCTACAGCAGCCAATCAAAATTCACCTTTTAAATTTCAAAGGGGAATATTTACATTGCTGCCATTCATACACTCTTCATGGCAGAGGCCTCAAATCTGGTACAGTCAGTCACTGGGAGACTGGGGTTTAAATTCTGAAAAGGGAGTGGAACAAAAACAGCCAATCAGATTTGTTTAATTTCAATGGTAAAATGCAACTTATTGTTGCCAAAGACCCCAAAGCTCATAAACTTGGTCAGTGAGTGATTGTATGTCGAGGTTAGAAATAGTGGGCAGAGCCAAAAACAACTTTTTACATGGGAAAATATAAATTGCAGCTATTCTTACACTGTTAATGACAGGGTTCTCAAACTTGACACAGTTGGTCACTGGGGGACTAGGATTAATATACGGAAAAGTAGGTGGAGCCTACAAGAGCCAATCAAAATTCACCTATTGATTTTCAAGGGGAATATTGAAACTGCTGTCATTCTTACACTGTTAATGGCAGAGGCCTCAAACCTGCTACAGTCGGTCATCAAGTCACTGTGGTTCAAATTCACTAAAGGGGTGGAGCCACAAACATCCAATCAAATTTTCTTTTTTTGGATAAACTGCTTCCATTCACACAAAAACAAAAGCTCGCAAACTTGGTCATTGAATAGTGACTGTGTGTCAAGGTTACAAAAAGTGGGTGTAGTCAAAAACAAATTTTTCTGGGAAATTGTAAACTGCAGCCCTTCTTCACTGTTAATGGCAGGGTTCTCAAACTTTGCACAATTGGTTACTGGGTGACTGGGATAAATATTCATAAAAGTGGGTGGAGCCTAAAAAAGCCAATCAAAATCACTTGTTGATTTTCAAGGGGAATATTAAAATTGCTGCCATTCTTGCACTGTTAATGGCACAAGCCTCAAACCTGGTACAGTTAGTCATTGGGGTTCAAATTCAGAAAAGGGGACAGAGCCACAAACAGTTTCATTTCTTGGGAAAATACAAATTATTGATGCCAAGGACCCCAAAGCTCACAAACTTGGTCATTGAGTGACTGTATGTCCAGGTTACAAAAAGTAGGTGGAGCCAAAACCAAATTTCACTGGGAAAATGTAGACTGCAGGCCTTCTTACCCTGTTAATGGCAGGGTTCCCAAACTTTGCCCAGATGGTCACTAGGTGACTGAGATTAATATTCAGGGAAGTGGGTGGAGCCTATAAAAGCCAATCAAAATTCACCTGTTGATTTTCAATGGGAATATTTAAATTGCTACCATTTTTACACTAGTAATGGCAGATGCCTCAAACCTACTACAGTTGGTCATTGGGTGACTGGGGTTCAAATGCTGGAGAGGGGCAGAGCCACAAACAGCCAATCTGATTTGTTTAATTTCTATGGGAATATACAAATTATTGATGCTAAAGACCCCAAAGCTCACAAACTTGGTCATTGAGTGTTTGTGCGTTAGGGTTAGAAGAAGTGGGAGGAACAAACACCAGTCAAATACTTACCCGGGCAATGCCGGGTCATCAGTGGGTGGAGACAAATACAAATTTCACTGGGAAAATGTAAACAGCAGCCATTCTTACACTGTTAATGGGAGGGTTCTTAAACTTTGCACAGTTGGTCACTCAGTGAATGGGATTAATATTCAGAAAAGTGGGTGGAGACTACAAAAGTGTATACAGCTTCACCTATTGCTTTTCAAGGGAATATTTAACTGCTATTATTCTTGCACTGTTAATGGCACAGGCCTCAAACCTGGTACAGTTGGTCATTGGGTGACTGGGGTTCAAATTCAGAAAAGGGAGTGGAGCCACAAACAACCCAGCAGATTTTTTCATTTCAATGCAAATTGTTGATGCCAAAGACCACAAAGCTCACAAACTAGGTCATTCAGTAATTTTTAGGGTTAGAAAAAGTGGGTGAAGCTGACAACAGCCAAATACATTCCCGGGCAACGCCGGGCAATCAGCTAGTAGTATATATTATAGTAATTGAAGAGCTTGCTGCCAACATTTCTGCAATCTTTTATCATTACAATGACTCCTAATGGAGAGTTGTTTTGAAAAGCCCATAATACCAAATGCACTTTGATAAAACATTACTTCCAAAACAATAGAGGTAATGAAAATATAGCTACTGGACTACAAAATGCATAGTAAAAATGAATAAATGTACTGAAAATAATGCTAAATATTGCCTGTTTTCAAAGCAATTATTTCCACCAGCTGAATACAGGTCTGCTTTCATTAATACTATATGCACTAATTTACTCTTAAATACATTATTAGTCTTAATTAATTTAATTACCATAGCATCATGAAAATTAATACTGGTCATAAGCAATGATAACATAAAATCAATTAATGCTATGGTGGATGAAAAATTAGGTCACATTTTTCTTGTGCATAGATTATATTGTCACCATATTTTGACCTGCATAGAGTTAAGTGAAGGTCATGAGAATTTACCAGGCTTTTATTTTAACCTACAGTATATTACTAATACTAGTTAACAGATCAAAATAATGAAGATTATGTTTTTCAGTCACAACATTAAGACTACTTATAGGTGATGTGAATAACATGAATTATTTTGCTTAAATGGCCCATGACAAGGGATGGTATATCAGTGGTACTTGGTGATTCACCACTTGTCCTTACTTAGACCACAATTGGTAAGTCCTAACTACTGCATATTGGGAACACCCCACACCTGCCATTTGTTAGATGCTTTGATTAATTTACCAGCTATGCCAGTATGTACACAGTCACCTCCAGCACAATGACCTTAAAAACCTAGGAAATAACTGGGGAGAAATGTGCAAAGCAACAAGGACCTAATTAATACCTCCATAATCTTCTATTTGAAATAACTAAAGAGGAACTGTTGCAAAAATCTTAAAATTTAAAGCACATACAAATAAGAAGTTCATTTCTTCCAGAGTAAAATGAGCCATAAAGTACTTTTCTCCTATGTTGCTGTCACTTACAATAAGTATTAGAAATCTGACGTTAGCGACAGATTTTGGGCTAGTCCATCTCTCCATATGAGATTCTCAGCATGGCCTTTATTCTATATAAAGACATTCCCTGAAAAAGGTTTATACAAAGATGCTGGCCAGCCTCCCTGCACGCTGCACACTTTTTGGTAGTTAGACAGAGCAACTGCCATTCACTAAGTGCTTTTAAAAATAAAGAAAACCCTGAGAACCCCATGAGAAGATGGGCTAGTCCAAAATCTGCCGGTAAAGTCAGATTTCTACTACAGCAACATAGGAGAAAATAAATTTATGGCTCATTTTACTCTGGAAGAAACGTACTTCCTATTTGTATATGTTTACATGTATTTAAAATTGTAAGATTTTTGTGACAGATGTCCTTTATCTACATTTACAATAGTTTAGTAAACTTATCGTGTGCAGAGAGAGCATGTTTAATGCAGGAACTGACAGCCATAAAATCAAATTGCAATTCCCACTGCTCTGTGTGTATTATGTAGTCTACATCCTGACCCTGCATTGCAAGCATTCCAATATAATCATAAATGTGTCTGCTGTATTGAATCTTATCTTAGTCAGCCTGGCTCTTTTTCTCATACATTTCCAGGGAGAGGTAAGCTAAAACTACATACACACCACAAGATCATAAAAGATGGAAATGAGGCGACAAACGATCCGACTAACTATTGTTACCCGATCCATCTTCCACAATTGTGAACATTGGAAGAAACGACATGTGCGAGCGCATTGTTGAACGATCGTAGTAATTAATGCGGTGGTCAATGGCAATTGGAATGACTGTCCAAGATTGTATCCATCATGGCAGCCGTTCAAAGTGAATGATTATTATGCACAATCGGACATCGTTAAACATCATTTAACAAACTTTCGTTAAACGATCTTGCGCGGTAACATAGAAAATAGTTTGTATGCAAAATTGTTCGTGTAAAAATTGCTTAGTGGGTATGGGCCTGTAAAAAAGCCAAGCTATCTCCCTTTCTTCCCCTCCCATATTCTTGCTCCTTGCTGATTGGCTGACCTCACCCCTCTGCAAAAGTTGCTGAAATCCAATCCGTTCTGTTCACATATGTTTACAAAGCAAAATAGATATGAGAGTGCAGTTCTGCATACACCATTATAGGCAGAGAAGAAATAAAAAAGGATTAAGGGAGGAAATTACAGCAGGATTGGCTTCAGTCAGACGCAGTAAAGATGGAAATGACTGGACAGTTTTCTCTTTATTTACTTTATAAAATTCACTGAAATCAAAATGTGGACAGTACAACACATATGTTATATAAGTAGAACAAGTGTTTATCTAATTATATATTTATTTTCCTGGGATAGTATGGCTGTCCCTGCTGCTTTAAAAAACAATATTGCGAAAAATTGTAAAATTTAAAATACGTGTACACATACAGTTAAGATGTACATTACTCCTAAAGTAAGATGCACTATAAATTACTTTTCTTTTATGTGGCTGTTACTTACAGTAAGTAGTAAAAATCTGACAGGTTTTGGACTCCCTTTATACTTTACACTTTGTGGAAAGATAGGTTAATTGGCCTCCAACTAAATTGGCCCTAGACTATGATGGACATACAACTACGGTAAGGATTACAGCGTGAGCCTCACTGAGGGAAAGTTAGTGACAAGGCTATGCACTCTGTAACTTGCTGCAAATCATGTAATTGCTATATAAATAAATAATAATAATTTGGTAAGACATTAGACTATGACTATGGTGGTGATTAGATTGTGAGCCTCGCTGAGGGTCAGTTAGTGACAAGACCATGTATTTTGTAAAACACTGCAGAAGATGTTAGTGCTAATATAAACGCTAAATACAGTAGCAATAATAAGTATGTGAACCCTTTGGAATTATATGGAATTCTGCATAAATTGGTCATAAAATGTGATCTGATCTTCATCTAAGTCACAACAATAGACAATCACAGTCTGCTTAAACTAATAACACACAAATAATTAAATGTTTCCATGTTTTTATTGAACACACCATGTAAACATTCACAGTGCAGGTGGGAAAGGTATGTGAACCCTTGTATTTAATAACTGGTTGAACCTCCTTTGTCAGCAATAACTTCAACCAAACGTTTCCTGTATTTGCAGATCAGATGCACACAACAGTTAGGAGTAATTTTTGACCATTCCTCTTTACAGAACTGTTCCAATTCAGCAATATTCTTGGGATAGCTGGTGTAAATCGCGTTCTTGAGGTCATGCCACAGCATCTCAATCGGGTTGAGGTCAGGACTCTGACTGGGCCACTCCAGAAGGAGTATTTTCTTCTGTTTAAGCCATTCTGTTGTTGATTTACTTCTAGACTGTGGGTCATTGTCTTGTTGCAACACCCATCTTCTGCTGAGCTTCAGCTGGTGGACAGATGGCCCTAAGTTCTCCTGCAAAATGTCTTCTTAGACTTTGGAATTCATTTTTCAAAAGCCAATCTTTATTCAAATGCTTTGTTATATTGTTTTAATACCGTGGTGATTATTTGTAAATATGCATACTTTATTAAAAAACACATGCACTTATATAGTGGGAATGCAGGTTTCTTTGGACTGGTTTATTTGACAGTAGTTAAAATGTATGTGTTTCTTATTGAAACAGTAAAGTGTTGTACCGTGTTAGCCATGAGTAAAAGCAAGAAGTTTTTGAATCAGGATGATACCATTTATTGGCTAACTTAGAGATGGATAAACAGTGAGCTTTCGACTTATAAAAAGCCTTCGTCAGACTGGTTCCTTACCAAAACTGAAAAACACAGCTTATATACACTGACATACAGAGTAGAAACATTCTTTAGCAAACATAAATGTAATTAGATGCCTTAACTGTTACTGAGGAGGCTTTCCCAGGCATCCTATCTAAATTGATAAGATCAATAGTATCCTCAACATGACATAAAGCAGACTCTGGTGATGGGGAGACATCGTAAATTCCGAATTCAAATGGTAACTGGCCTGGTTATATGCACCATTAATTCTAAGCTTGATGGCGCAGACTCACGGGCTACAATTGTCGCTGAGGCGTTGCACGGGCGCGCACCCCGAACCGTTGCTCGTCGCCTAGCAACTTCGCCGCAACTGTCGCTAGTCCGCGTGTGTATGCGGACTAGCGACAGCAACCCAACCCCATAGCCGGCGCACTGAGTTTCCGGTGGGGAGGAGGAACAGCGGCGACAGCTTCCGTCGCGCCACTAGTCCCTCTTCCGCAGTGTGTATGCGGAGGGACGTGGTGACGAGCTGTCGCCGAACTGTCGCGCACATGCTCCTGTGTGCTAGCGACATGCAGTTTTGGTTGCTCGTGAGTATGGGCCATGAGAGAATTGTGGCATTTAAAGCCAGCACCTGAAAGCAAATAAAATGAATAGTGACAGTGAATTCCATCTTTCACAGCATATGGCACAAAAATGAATTAAAAGATATTAAAAGAATTATGGCATTTAAAACCCATCATACCAGCACAAGAAGTTAGAGTCCTTGTTTAAACCATTTTCTACAGTTTTGAACCAATGTATAAACTTAGTTTCTTGTGTTAGTCTCATGTTTCCCGATTTAAAGCCACCCATTAATGCAGTGACGCGAAAATCACTTAAACTGTGTCCAGGTAAACAAAAGTGTGTTGGTATTGGGAGATCAGTATATTTTGCCAAATTACAGGAGGACCCAACAAAAAGGTACAGGATGGCACTCAATAGGATGGCAAAGAAATTGCCCGTAAACACCAGGCTTCATGTACAGACTCTTATCCCGGAAAAGACGAGAACCGCCTGCTTTTACATGCTTCCCAAAGTCCACAAAGAGGGGAACCCAGGCAGGCCCATAATCTCAGGGAATGGAACTCTCACAGAGAATATCTCAGGGTGGTTGGAAAACATTTTGAAGCCTCTAGTCTGTAAAAGACCCAGCTACATACAGGATACTACACACCTCCTGAACCAACTGGCAGCCATTGGCCAAATGCCTGGAGGCACCATTCTTGCCACTATGAATGTAGAGTCTCTGTACACCAACATTCCCCACAATGATGGTATTGCGGCCTGTCACAAATATCTTCAAGGTTTGGGCACACCTATGAACTCAATTGCTGGACTAAGGCCCGGTTCACACTTGCGGTTCTCTGCCAAACGGACCGGATGACCTGACCGGATCCGGACCGGATCCGGATCGGAACCGTACGGTTCTGATCCGGATCCGATCCGGATCCGGTCAGGTTGCATCAGGTGTTAATCAGGATGCGATCCGGATCCGTTTGGCAAAAGATAGTAGAAACCGAATAAAAATGTTGGGGTCTGGGAGGTCAGCAGAAGGTGGACCTGTGGAATCAGGCCCTCCGCTGTTTAGCACTTACCTCCACCTCCGACATACTGCCAACATCTCCAGCACGTTTAAAGTCACTGCTGCTCCACTCCAAAATGCTTGCCCATGTGTCCCCATCCAAAATCGCCGCTACAATACGCATAGGAAGTGGGGTAGAACATCCGGATTTTTAGCCAGTGTGTTGTGCGCTCTCCGGTTCTCATTGGTTTGTATTGGCCGGATGGTGCAGTCCGGCTCCGCTCCGGATACGGCTGCCGGAGGAGCCGGACCAAAAAATAGCGCATGTTGGGTCTTATGCCGGAGTCCGGATCCGGTCCGGATCCGGTCCGGACGAAACGGACGCATGTGAACGGTCGCATAGGCTTTCATTGCTATGCCGTGCGTCCGTTCCGTCCGTTCTGCATGCGGTCCGGCTCCGGCACGGCGATTCCGGACGGCGACCACTAATGTGAACCGGGCCTAATGAGATTTGTTCTCACCCACAATTATTTCACTTTTGGGGTGGACCTCTATTTACAGCAAATGGGAGTGGCAATGGGCTCACGGTTTGCACCGCAGTACGCAAATCTCTTCATGGCAAAGATTGAAGAAGAATACCTGAATACTTGTCATATAAAACCCATGGCCGACTTCCGTTTTATCGACGACATCTTGATCATCTGGTCTGCAAGTGAGAAGGATCTTATCCAATTTTACAGGAACTTCAATGCCTTCCATCCCACAATCAAACTGAAATTGAGCTACACTCACTGGAAGATTAACTTTCTTGACACCACCATATACATCAGAGAGAACAGCTTACAAACGTCCATGTACCGCAAACCGGCGGATCGTCCCACATACCTCAGGTATGACAGTTTCCACCCCAAACATATAAAGAATTCCATAATTTACAGCCAGGCAATAAGATGCAATCGGATCTGTTCTGACAAGGATGACAAAGATAAACACCTGGATTATCTGAAGAAGAATTTCTTAAAACAGGGATACAATCCTCTAATGGCTTAGACCCAAATCAAGAAAGCTAACAACATCCCTAGGACTCAGCTCCTGGAGTACAAGCAGAGCCAGGAAGAGAGCCGTGTCCCACCGGTAGTAACCTACAACCCACGCCTGGAAATCTTAAGAAAGATTGCAAAAGAACCTTATCCTGTTCTACACAAGGATCAGAGACTGAAAAAGATATTCCCTGAACCTTCCCTCCTAGCGTTCCGACAGCCACCCAATCTTAAGCAGATGATAGTGAGGAGTGCCTTAAATAGGCAAGAACAGAATGGAACATTTCCCTGCCGAGGGAAAAAGTGTGGTACCTGTAAACACATCCATTCCACTGACAGGATACTAATACCAGGTACACAACAGGAATACAAAGTACAAGGCACCTTTTCCTGCGACTCATCTAATGTGGTATACGTGATCATGATGTGAAAAATGCCCCAAAGGAATTTAGGTGGGAGAAACAAGTCAACCACTGCGTGATCGCATGACACACCACAGATGCACTATTAACAGCAGGAAAAAGGATATTACAAAATATACTGATCTCCCAATACCAACACACTTTTGTTTACCTGGACACAGTTTAAGCGATTTTCGCGTCACTGCATTAATGGGTGGTTTCATATCGGGAAACATGAGACTAACACAAGAAACTAAGTTTATACATTGGTTCAAAACTGTAGAAGATGGTTTAAACAAGGACTCTAACTTCTTGTGCTGGTACGATGGGTTTTAAATGCCACAATTCTTTTAATTTTTCTATCTTTTAATTCATTTTTGTGCCATATGCTGTGTAAGATGGAATTCACTGTCACTATTCATTTTATTTGCTTTCAGGTGCTGGCTTTAAATGCCACAATTCTTTTAAGCTTAGAATTAATGGCCAGGCCAGTTACCATTTGAATTCGGAATTTACGATGTCTCCCCATCACCAGAGTCTGCTTTATGTCATGTTGAGGATTCTATTGATCTTATCAATTTAGATTGGATGCCTGGGAAAGCCTCCTCAGTAACAGTCAGGGCCCTTTTCCACCTGCAGTCGCTAGCGTTCACGCTGAACGCTAGCGATCGCTGAATCGCAAAACCGGCGATTCCCCGATGTTTTGCGGCCGCGATTTTGCTATGCTATGCACTGCATAGCAAAATCGCGGCAAATATCGCTCCGCTGCGCGTTCGCGTTCGGGTAAAAAACGAATCGCGGTAGTGGTAATGACCTACTGCGATTCCTATGTTAAAAAGCAAACTGTAGCGATTGTAAAATCGCTAGCGGTTTGCGACTTTGCGATTCAGCCAGCGCAAACGCGCTGGTGGAAAAGGGCCCTCAAGGCATCTAAATACATTTATGTTTGCTAAAGAATGTTTCTCCTCTGTATGTCAGTGTATATAAGCTGTGTTTTTCAGTTTTGGTCAGGAACCAGTCCGACGAAGGCTTTTTATAAGTCGAAAGCTCACTGTTTATCCATCTCTAAGTTAGCCAATAAATGGTATCATCCTGATTCAAAACTTCTTGCTTTCTTATTGAAAAGGAGATCATGATTGCATCAGCAGCTTTGTAACTTGTTAGGTAAGGTATGCTTTATATCTCAATATCATTTTAAACATGGCTAAATTCCACAATAAAACCACGCACAAGCTTTTATGTAAACTATAAGAATAGCACATTATAGTAATAACACGCAACTGTTAGGCCCGGTTCACATTAGCGGCTGCTATCCGGAATCGCCGTGCCGGAGCCGTGCCGGAGCCGGACCGCATGCGGACCGGACGAAACGGACGCACGGCATAGCAATGAAAGTCTATGCGACCGTTCACATGCGTCCGTTTCGTCCGGACCGGAGCCGGACCGGATCCGGACTCCGGCGTCCGTTCCAACATGCGCTATTTTTTGGTCCGGCTGGTCCGGCTGACGTATCCGGACCGGAGCCGGAATGTTGCATCCGGCCAATGGAAACCAATGAGAACCGGAGAGCGCACAACACACTGGCTATAAAAACCGGATGTTGTACCACACTTCCTATGCTGACTCTATGGTATGGTGGCCATTTTGGAGGGGGACCACATGGCACCAGCGTTCACAGAGTGGAGCAGCAGTGACTTCATGCTGGAGCTCTTTGGCAGCAATATGGAGCAGGATCTGTCTGATAGCGAGGGGGTGAGGCCCTACACATCAGAAGACCTCATCCTACAGGTGCAGCAGGTACCAGCCCTGTGGGACAAGGGGGATGCGGACCACAGCAACATCAAAAAATGCAGAGGCCTGTGGAAAAAAATTGCCAAGCTGTATGTGGAGGACTTTGAGAACTTGAGCAAGAGACAGCAAGGCACAGAGGGTATGTTGACTAGAAGTTTTTGGGGGGGGCTTGTGGTTTAAGCTTGTGATGTATTCCACTTTTGCTATGGATTTGTGTTGCCCACCCACCTGTTCCCCACCCACCTGTACCCCACCTGTGATGTATCCCACCCACCTGTACCCCACCTGTGATGTATCCCACCTGTGATGTATCCCACCCACCTGTGATGTATCCCACCCACCTGTACCCCACCTGTGATGTATCCCACCAACCTGTACCCCACCTGTGATGTATCCCACCCACCTGTACCCCACCTGTGATGTATCCCACCCACCTGTACCCCACCTGTGATGTATCCCACCTGTGATGTATCCCACCCACCTGTGATGTATCCCACCCACCTGTACCCCACCTGTGATGTATCCCACCCACCTGTACCCCACCTGTGATGTACCCCACCTGTGCTGTATCCCACCCACCTGTGATGTATCCCACCCACCTGTACCCCACCTGTGATGTATCCCACCCACCTCTACCCCACCTGTGATGTATCCCACCCACCTCTACCCCACCTGTGATGTATCCCACCTGTGATGTATCCCACCCACCTGTACCCCACCTGTGCTGTATCCCACCCACCTGTGATGTATCCCACCCACCTGTACCCCACCTGTGATGTATCCCACCCACCTGTACCCCACCTGTGATGTATCCCACCCACCTGTACCCCACCTGTGATGTACCCCACCTATGATGTATCCCACCCACCTGTGATGTATCCCACCCACCTGTACCCCACCTGTGATGTATCCCACCCACCTGTACCCCACCTGTGATGTATCCCACCCACCTCTACCCCACCTGTGATGTATCCCACCCACCTGTACCCCACCTGTGATGTATCCCACCCACCTGTACCCCACCTGTGATGTATCCCACCCACCTGTACCCCACCTGTGATGTATCCCACCTGTGATGTATCCCACCCACCTGTGATGTATCCCACCCACCTGTACCCCACCTGTGATGTATCCCACCCACCTGTACCCCACCTGTGATGTACCCCACCTGTGCTGTATCCCACCCACCTGTGATGTATCCCACCCACCTCTACCCCACCTGTGATGTATCCCACCTGTGATGTATCCCACCCACCTGTACCCCACCTGTGCTGTATCCCACCCACCTGTGATGTATCACACCCACCTGTACCCCACCTGTGATGTATCCCACCCACCTGTACCCCACCTGTGATGTATCCCACCCACCTGTACCCCACCTGTGATGTATCCCACCCACCTGTACCCCACCTGTGATGTATCCCACCCACCTCTACCCCACCTGTGATGTATCCCACCCACCTGTACCCCACCTGTGATGTATCCCACCCACCTGTACCCCACCTGTGATGTATCCCACCCACCTGTACCCCACCTGTGATGTATCCCACCTGTGATGTATCCCACCCACCTGTGATGTATCCCACCCACCTGTACCCCACCTGTGATGTATCCCACCCACCTGTACCCCACCTGTGATGTACCCCACCTGTGCTGTATCCCACCCACCTGTGATGTATCCCACCCACCTCTACCCCACCTGTGATGTATCCCACCTGTGATGTATCCCACCCACCTGTACCCCACCTGTGCTGTATCCCACCCACCTGTGATGTATCACACCCACCTGTACCCCACCTGTGATGTATCCCACCCACCTGTACCCCACCTGTGATGTATCCCACCCACCTGTACCCCACCTGTGATGTATCCCACCCACCTGTGATGTATCCCACCCACCTGCGATGTACCCCACCTGTGCACATAAAACATACACAATGACCAATTATTATACATCAATTTATTGTAAAAAATTAATACATTTAAAATCACTCAAAAACTTGAAACTCCAAAATAAACACATTTCAACAAAACATATTAAAAACCAAACATTCACCCTCGTCCTGGTGGTGTGGTAAAATAAAGTCTCAGTTGGTCCCTGTTCCGCAGTGACACTACCCTTGGCCTGGTTGCATACCTCCGCAGGGGCATTAGTGGAAGCACATTCGGGGGTTCCGGAGTCTCTCTTTCCTCCTGCCGCACAAAGTTGTGGAGGATGCATGCTGCCTTCACCACGACAACTGCGTTGCCCGGTTTCAGCAGCATGGGCGTGTGGAACACCCTCCACTTTGACACCAGGATCCCAAATGTGCACTCCACCATTCTCCTTGCACGGCTCAACCGAGCATTGAAGTGTAGCTGGCTGGCATCAAGTCCCCTGTCTGGGTACGGACGCATTACATGGTCGGACAGGGCGAAGGCCTCGTCCCCCACAAACACATAGGGGTAGGCCGGTGCCCTTGTCCCAGGCCAGGGTCTGTCACGGGGGAGACGCAGTCTGCCTTCCTCCATCAGCCGGCAAAGGGTCGTACGCTGGAAAATTCCAGAGTCATTGGAACTACCGTACGACCCCACGTCCACGTACACAAACTTGTAGTCCGCATCTGCCACTGCCATTAGAACAATGCTAAAGTATTTTTTATAGTTGAAATAATGGCTGCCACTCCCCACGGGTTTCTGAAGCCGGATGTGTTTCCCATCCAGTGCGCCAACACAATTAGGAAACTTGCACTCGGTCCAGAAGCCCTGGGCGATCTCCTCCCATTTCGTGGTGTCCGGCACAGGCATGTATCTGGCCCTCAGTCGCGTCCAAAGGATCCTCGAAGTCCTCACGACGATGCCTGCCACCGTGCTCTTCCCAATACGAAATGTGACATGTAGCGATGTATATGTTTGTCCAGTTGCGATGTACCTACAAGAGAAATAATCGAAATCAATTTTTCATGTCGTTACAGGAGAAAGGTTCAAGACAAGGTGGCGCAATATACGGGATGCATACGTGAAATGGCTACGTAAGAAAAAACTTGCCGAACGAAGTGGCAGTGGCGGGGGAAGGCGACAAAAAGACTACCAATTTGCCAAGCAATTGTCTTTCATCAATGCAAGCCTGGAACCTAGACTGTAAGTACCACTACTGTGGGCAGGAACTGAGAGCTCATTTACCATGACTTCGGCCATGTATTGCTATGGCCTCAATTCCCATGGCTAGCGAACTTTTCTCACAAGCTTTATCAAATGTTGGGTAGAAACGGTGGATAAAGTGATTGCTAGTGTTTGCTAGCTCTGTGAATTGACGCCACATGCTGTTTGGCACACCAATAAATATTGTTTTTATCTACAGGACTGAAGACAATTTGGAGCAAGAGGAACCGACCCAGGAGGCACGGTTCAGCAGTGAGGAGAGCTTGGTGGATGATGACGTCGCCGATGTAACCTATTGCCCCGAGGAGAGGAGTAGGAGGAGGGAGTCCTTAATCCCAACTCTCTCCTTTGATGATGACTTGGCAGAAGAGAGCTTGGATGTTGAGGTTGCAGGACCGAGTGTGGAAGAAGCTGAACCTCCACAATCGACCGCTATGGAAGCTCCAGGGGAACAAGAACAAAGTGAGGAGCACCGAGAGACTGCAGCACAACCAGCGCGCAGGGCAACCCCGACACAGGCCAGAGGACGGGAAGATGCTGCCACACCACCAGTGAGGACCACCACACCAGTGAGGCGTCGAGGTACCCTCCCCCCAACAAGGAGAGAGACAGAGTCCGAGATGTCCGGGGCTGTCTCCGGACTTCTCGGGATTCTTCAGAGCCACCAAACTCTCATAACCCGGCAGTTGCAAGATGAGGACAGGGGCCATATCATGGAGCAGTACAAGTCCCACATCACTTCACTGCAATGTGAGCTCGACGCTGTACATGGGCACTACAGGGACGAGCTTAAAATGGTGCATGAGATGCACAGAGGAGAAATCGACCAACTGCGTGCGCAGCATCATCAGTCGGTGGGCCAGCTGCAGAACATGATGCAGCAAATGCATCAACAAAGCAAGGAACTACTGAAATTGCAGGCACACCCATGTTTTCACACTGTGATGTCTCTAATACCATATCTGGAAAAGGTGCCTTCCCAAAACCTGATGGCGTGCCATTCCAATTTGCTGGAGGTGATTAAACAGCACATGGACACGCCATTATTGCAACCACCAATTTTTAGACCCCCACAACCAACAGCGGTGCCCACCTGGCAATCATCACAGATGTACAACAGCTACAGAGGCAGTCAATATGGGCCACCGCTGTCAGGGTCCAGCTCATCCACGACCAGCACCCAAGAGAGTCCAGATTTCCAGGCAGCAACTCCCACCTTTTCTAGTAGTGGTGCCGATACAATTTGAAAAAAAAAGTCAAATTGTTCCTGGACATGCTCTTCTGAATACCTCCGATCCTCGGAGGAAGGATACCATCACAGGGCTTTTTAACTTTTGGTTTTGCTGGACTTGAACTTTAGGGCCTGGTGTCCCCGAAAGACACTACCTGGGTCACAACCTTGTGCCTGTTGCACTGCACCTGTAGTCCTGCACCTGTGCCTTTGATTCCTCTTGTTCCTTACTTTGTTGATCCTAATCACTTGCACAAGACCCTTTGAACCATGGATGAAGGACACCTTGACTGGTCGGTGAGAGGCCTAGCCTTTTCACTGACCTGTGTCCTTCATCCATGGCTCAGAGGGTCCTGTGCCAGTGGTTAGGTTTTTAAAGCACTTCAATTTTAGGGCCTGGTGTCCCCGAAAGACACTACCTGGGTCACAACCTTGTGCCTGTTGCACTGCACCTGTAGTCCTGCTCCTCTGCCATCGGTTCCTCTTGCTCCTCACTTTGTTCTTGTTCCTAACCACTTGCACAAGACCCTTGAAACCATGGATGAAGGACACCTACACTGGTCGGTGAGAGGCCTAGCCTTTTCACTGACCTGTGTCCTTCATCCATGGCTCAGAGGGTCCTGTGCCAGTGGTTAGGTTTTTAAAGCACTTAAATTTTAGGGCCTGGTGTCCCCGAAAGACACTACCTGGGTCACAACCTTGTGCCTGTTGCACTGCACCTGTAGTCCTGCTCCTCTGCCATCGGTTCCTCTTGCTCCTCACTTTGTTCTTGTTCCTAACCACTTGCACAAGACCCTTTGAACCATGGATGAAGGACACCTTGACTGGTCGGTGAGAGGCCTAGCCTTTTCACTGACCTGTGTCCTTCATCCATGGCTCAGAGGGTCCTGTGCCAGTGGTTAGGTTTTTAAAGCACTTCAATTTTAGGGCCTGGTGTCCCCGAAAGACACTACCTGGGTCACAACCTTGTGCCTGTTGCACTGCACCTGTAGTCCTGCTCCTCTGCCATCGGTTCCTCTTGCTCCTCACTTTGTTCTTGTTCCTAACCACTTGCACAAGACCCTTTGAACCATGGATGAAGGACACCTTGACTGGTCGGTGAGAGGCCTAGCCTTTTCACTGACCTGTGTCCTTCACCCATGGCTCAGAGGGTCCTGTGCCAGTGGTTAGGTTTTTAAAGCACTTCAATTTTAGGGCCTGGTGTCCCCGAAAGACACTACCTGGGTCACAACCTTGTGCCTGTTGCACTGCACCTGTAGTCATGCACCTCTGCCATCGGTTCCTCTTGCTCCTCACTTTGTTCTTGTTCCTAACCACTTGCACAAGACCCTTTGAACCATGGATGAAGGACACCTTGACTGGTCGGTGAGAGGCCTAGCCTTTTCACTGACCTGTGTCCTTCATCCATGGCTCAGAGGGTCATGTGCCAGTGGTTAGGTTTTTAAAGCACTTCAATTTTAGGGCCTGGTGTCCCCGAAAGACACTACCTGGGTCACAACCTTGTGCCTGTTGCACTGCACCTGTAGTCATGCACCTCTGCCATCGGTTCCTCTTGCTCCTCACTTTGTTCTTGTTCCTAACCACTTGCACAAGACCCTTTGAGCCATGGATGAAGGACACCTTGACTGGTCGGTGAGAGGCCTAGCCTTTTCACTGACCTGTGTCCTTCATCCATGGCTCAGAGGGTCATGTGCCAGTGGTTAGGTTTTTAAAGCACTTCAATTTTAGGGCCTGGTGTCCCCGAAAGACACTACCTGGGTCACAACCTTGTGCCTGTTGCACTGCACCTGTAGTCATGCACCTCTGCCATCGGTTCCTCTTGCTCCTCACTTTGTTCTTGTTCCTAACCACTTGCACAAGACCCTTTGAGCCATGGATGAAGGACACCTTGACTGGTCGGTGAGAGGCCTAGCCTTTTCACTGACCTGTGTCCTTCATCCATGGCTCAGAGGGTCATGTGCCAGTGGTTAGGTTTTTGAAGCACTTCAATTTTAGGGCCTGGTGTCCCCGAAAGACACTACCTGGGTCACAACCTTGTGCCTGTTGCACTGCACCTGTAGTCATGCACCTCTGCCATCGGTTCCTCTTGCTCCTCACTTTGTTCTTGTTCCTAACCACTTGCACAAGACCCTTGAAACCATGGATGAAGGACACCTACACTGGTCGGTGAGAGGCCTAGCCTTTTCACTGACCTGTGTCCTTCATCCATGGCTCAGAGGGTCCTGTGCCAGTGGTTAGGTTTTTGAAGCACTTCAATTTATTAGGGCCTGGTGTCCCCGAAAGACACTTGGGCAGCTATGCCCTACAACTCTTCCAGCACAAAGTTGGTGGTTGGTGTTCCTTAAAACTGACCGGGCTATACCATAGATATGTTATTTTTTTGTCTTCCATGTTGGAAGAATGTTTCCATGTTGGAAAGTGGTTGTTTTTGCAATAAAAAAATTTGTTTTTACATACCTCAGTGTGATGAGTAGTTGTTCTTGTGGTGTGACTGCTCTCCTGAACGTGGTATCCTTCTTCCTAAGGTCATCCTTCACCATCTCCAAAAGGGTATCAAACCTGTCAGGAGATGGAAAGGAAGAAGCTGTAAAGTATGTTGTGGGACAAGGTGTTGGGTGGAGGATGGGGGAGGTGTGTTTACAGAGGTTTGGGAGTGTTGTGGAGGGTGGGGGTGTACTGTATAGCTAGGTATACAGGGGTGTGGGGGTCAGGGTGGTGTGTTTAGCTAGGTATACAGGGATGAGGTGTTGTGGGGGTGAGGGTGGGGTGTTTAGGAATGGTGGGGGTTGGTGTATTTAGGCCTATATACTTACAGGGGAATAGACATCCGAGTGTAGCTGTAGAACTTCTGTGGGTGTCGTCTGAGGTCCCGGTAGAGGGCCTGGAACTCTCCCTTCCTCTGCCTCCTGGCTAGTAGAGGGTGCACCCACCATCTCCTGCGAGGAGCACGCCTTCTCCCCACATAGTAGTAGGTAAACAACAGGAAGGAGAGAATTCCCAGGTAATAAGCGTAAAAAATGACTGGATCCATGGTCCCAACTGCTGTCTCTGTATCCAAGGATGGTCTCCACACGTCCAGCTGTCTCCAACAATGACCCCAGAGCTTCTGCTGACCTCCCAGAACCCCAGGTATTTATACAGGTTGTTATCTCTTTAAGAATCCGGATCCGGACCGCAACCGTGTTCATACCGCACGGAAACCGTATGCAACCGGACCGGATCCGGACCGGATCCGGACAGGAACCGTACGGTTCAGGTCCGATCCGGCTCCGGTGCGGTCCGGACATCCGGTGCGGTTTTTGCAAAACCGCAAGTGTGAACGGGGCCTTAACCTTCTAAAAGTCTTCTTATTCATCTTTATTTGTCATTGTCACATGTACTCACGCAAGATAAAATTCTTTGCAACCAAGGAATCAATCTGATGCAGAGATTTGTCAGCAAGGTTTGAAAGACAGATCTGTCTAACAATGCTGTACACATGATGAAGATCAGTTCATGCAAAGGAAAGTGAAAGAGAACAAATGCTTTTGTAGTCTATTTACTTTCTTTTTTTTTACACATGCGTTTGCGCACAAAGTTAAGAAATATCTCCTGATCTCATACACACCTTGTTTAACCACTTGCCGACTGCGTCATGGTGATGGGCGTGCAGCCCCAGGACTGCCTAACGCTGATTGGCAGAAGATCCTTGGGGCGTGGTTCGCCACTAGGAGACTGTACTAGGTACAGCGCTGTGATCTAAGGCAGTGATCTAAGGCAGCGCTGTACAGGGGAGTGGGGACAGCCGTGTCACTCGGCTGTCCCCTCCAGAGTCTGAAGCCTATCACAGCTGATCACGCTGATTGGCTGATGGATGGAGGGAGGGGGATAAAAATAAAAAAAAAAAAAACAAGCAAAAAAATAAATAAGAAAAATATTTGTAAAAAAATAAATAAACATTGGGGAGAGATCAGACCCCACTAGCAGAAAGCTCTGTTGGTGGGGAGAAAAAGGGGGGGGGGGAATCACTTGTGTGCTGAGTTGTGCATCCCTGCAGCAAGGCCTTAAAGCTGCAGTGGCCAATTTAGTGAAAAATGGTCTTTAGGGGGTTTAACACTGCAGTCCTCAAGAGGTTAACAAACAATTGTATGCAAAGTAGACCAGATCTGTCAGGATGGATTTGAAAGATTGAGAGACAAATATCTTTTATCTTTGGGGGTCTTTTGTAAAACTTTTTCCAAAGATTATCTGCTGATCGGTTGTTGATCTTTTGTTTTCCAAAGATTTTTATCTCACATGTGTATGCAACATCTGGTTCAAACCTCTAAACTTCTAAACCTTAACAATAACAATAAACGTGTAGAACATGTATGAGAGATCATATGTTTTGAGAAGAACATAGATTTGCCTAAAAAGGACGGATTTGTTTAGTATGATATTATCCTACCTAATAAAGAGCAAACATCCCTGCGTCCCATGTCCGTGTGTCAGTGCTTTTTTGCACTGTGCATGTGCAGGGAGGGATGCAGAGACACTGAAGAGAGCTGGGGGAGGATGGGGCCAGAAGGGGCAGGCTTGTGTGCGCGCGGCAGGCGGTGCGTGCATGTGCACGGCAGGTGCATGCACGCTGATATGTGTTGTGACAGACCTAGCCAGTTTTTAAACGGGCTAAGGTCACTAGTTGCATATAATTATACAGGGTACACTGAGTAAAGTCTGACGCACACATCCAATTCTAATGGCCAATCGCTGACCATGTTCACCCTGATCAGCTTATTTTGGCACGCAGCTCTCAGAGCCGAACGCCGAAGCTGGGCGCCGCAAAGCTATGCTGCACGGGGCGCGTAACGGTAATTCGGGGCTCTGGCGGCTGCCAGACCCCGAATTACATCTCCATCCAAGTTGTGACAACTCGGAGAGGGAATAGTTTTTAACGCCGCCTCGGAGTTTAGCGGCAGCAGTGAGAGCTGTCATTCGGCTTTCACCGCGCCAAACTGAGTGACGCCAAAACAATATGCATCCATGTTTACCACCTCCATGTAGCATGAGGACCAACAGATTTTAAATAGTATGAACAGATTGTGTAGGTAAGCTCTAGTACTAGTTGGAAATGATAACATTGACCAATCAAAATTGGATGTGTGTACTAGGCTGTACTGTAACTGTTTGGTGTGTGTGTGTGTGTGTGCGTGTGTGCGTGCGTGCGTGCGTGCGTGCGTGCGTGCGTGCGTGCGTGTGTGTGTGTGTGTGTGTGTGTGTGTGTGTGAGCACACATCCTTCATTAATACATGATACAGTCTACTCTCTATAGTGATGTAGTAAGCAAATCAGTGCATAACTAACTTAATCATTGCAGCGTATGGTCTAAATAGGGCGTGATAGGATAAAATATGTATTAAATGCATGGTCATTAAATGCATGCAAAACTATTCATTGAGTATTAGCCAAAGCAAATGGCCTACAAAATTCAGAAAACCATGACAGGTTTCTGTGTCTGCAAAATGATAACAGATTGTCAAAAAGGGTTAAAGCAGCTGTCCTCCATGGCTCTCTTCAGTTCCCAAGAGCATGGAGAAACTGTATTGTTTGCCGTAATCATGACACAGATCTGCATGTGTATGTCTTTAATAATTCATGTTGCAGCTTGTCTCACTGTGGGGACAGATGTCAGTGAAATCAATGACAGCCGATCATGCTGATCCTGAACATAATCACGTGCAAGCTGATCCTACAATGACTCTGAGCCTTGGGAAAGGTGCTCATCAAAACAGATATGACAATGATTCACAGAGACAAAATAAAAGCTGTGTGTAATCTCCAGTAAAGCTCAAATAAACAATTGTTTTCCCTCTGTCACCCAGTACACCCATCAACACACACACACACACACACACACACACACACACACACACACACACACACACACACACACACACACACACACACACACACACACACACACACACACACACACACACACACACACACACACACACACACACACACACACACACACACACACACACACACACACACACACACACACACACACACACACTGTATGTACAGTATATTACTGTTTTGAAACATAACAATGTTGCAAATAAACTATTTTTGCTATACAAAGTTAGCACAATTAGCACGTATTTATGATAGATCACTCCCTAACTGCGCTTTAATTGATCTTTTAATCATAGTCCCTCACTGATTTTGATTCCCTGAAGAGATCTAAGGACTCCCTGACTGGCTTGTGAATGTTTGCAAAAAAACTCAACCTAAGCATTATCTAGCTATTTGTGATCTAAATCCAATATCTGGATCAGCTATACTCATGTAGGCAATCACATCTAGGCATGGAACTGAAGAAATTGCATTACAGAAAGCACTGTTTAGGCAAGTAACATAAATAATTGCATACATGGGATATCATGGGTAATAGATAAGTAAGTATTGAATATACCGGAGAGTTTGAAAAGCATAGGGAACCTAGTTTACCTTGATGTTAATCAAGTATTTATACTTTAAACATCCCTATGGACTCTTTTACCTTATTGCGTTCTTGCATTCTTCTATGCATACATTTCAAAAAGCTGCGCGTTAATTTAGGTGCAACATTTAATGGAAAAAAAACCCCAGTAAATAACAATTCAATTGTGGTAGTAGAATATCGGTAGATTTACCGATATTCTACAACCTGATTTCTATAGTAAAATATCAGCAATATTTGTCAGTATTTCACTATGACTTAACCTCTCCCTACTCTCACACAGAATCCTCCAGGCAACTAATAACCTACCCCCAAGCAACTAATAACCTCCCCCTGCAACTAATAACCCTCCAACCAAGCAACCAATAACCTCCCCCTGGGCAACTACTAACCTACCCCACGCAACTAATAACCTTCCCCCCAAGCAACTAATAAACTCTCCCCAACTAATAACCCTCCCCCCGGCCAACTAATAACTCTCCCCCCAGGCAACTAGTACTTTTCCCCCAACTGCTAACCCTCTCTCGGGCAACTAATAACCTCCCCCCACAATGACTAACCCCCCCTCAAGGCAACTAATAACGGAGCACTGTAAAAACAGCGCAAGAGATTTGGGCGCAGCCAGCTCCACCATAGGCTGTAATAGGAATTACAACTATATCAGCACTCAGTGAGTGATGTGATCAGAAGATGGAGCACAAATCACTGCAAAAACACTGTAATTCGGCTGCCAGCAATAGCTGGAAGCAGAATGATGTCTTTCCGACTGTGGCGTACTGGAAGGGGAATAGTAATTAACGCCACCGGAACTTGTGCAGGAGCAGGGTAAGCTGTTTATCGGCTTTCCCCTGCACCAAAATCTCCTGGCGGCTATGTAATAGGTACGCCCTAATAACTTCACCTGCATCTACTAACCCTCCCCCGTGCAACTAATAACCCCCTCCCCCAACTACTAACCCTCCCCCTGTGCAATTAATAACCCTTCCCCCTGCAACCAATAACCCTCCCCCTGGTAACTAATTAACTCCCCTGCAACTAATAACCCCCCCCCCCCCCATCACCATCCTCAACAACTAAATAACCCCCGCGGCTTAGTGGGTGCTCATTTTTGGCCATGCTCTTATTAAAATCTTTGCCTGCTATTTATCAGGCGCCCAAATTTCCTTCCACAGCTGCTATTTAAATGAGTGCCTATGGTGGCATTCGAAAATGTGAGTTTTATTTTATGGTGATTTGGTGGTGAGGACTGGGGAGGAGGACAGTTAAGGTTAGGCATGAGGGGGGTTGTTAAGGTTTGGCATGGAGGGCGGACAGTTAATGTTAGGCAACCAAGGGGAGAGTGAGAATAGGCTTAGGTTTAGCTGTAGTAAAATATCAGTTTCTTTTACAGACATTTTACTGTCATCATATTCAGCTATTTCTCAGTGCTCTTTTTCATGTACACATTGGAGTCTAAGTAATTTTGAGGGATCTTTTATCAAGGATAAAATGTTGCCAAATTCTCATTTACTTGTAAAAATATGTTAAATAGTGAGTAAACATGTGCACTTACACTAAAATGCTAGCCATCTACTACAGTCTACAAAGACTTTAACAATGCCTTGATCATTGCAAACACATACAGTATGCACTTTTTACACACCCTTTTTTGTCCATGTAAACTAAGCGAAAAACTATGTACACACTTTCCTTAATTCTCCCCCCAAACAGTCATTGGAGATTGTTGTGGCAGCTAAGAAATGATTTCTGTACAAACCTGTCCCAGTGGCAGGTACATTTTTTGTTAAATAAATTACATTATACATTATAGAAATAAGGCTATCAGGGGGGTCCACTAAGCTAACTAGGGGGGGCCACTAGCTACCTGGGGAGACTGTGATGCCAGGCGACACCCAGTCAGCCAAAACGCAATCGCGGTCGGTTTGCGACACAAATCGTTAAACCGAGATGTGATGTGTAATCTCCCTCTGACTAGGAACAGATGGTAGGTTTGGTCTTAGCTGAGAGAATCCCTGTAACAGCCGGGAGGAACGTAGGCGAATCTGGAAAATTCGCCGTCGATTTTTCCGATTTCTTGGTCAGATTTGCCAGTCATTGCAGCGATCAGAACTGACATTCCTGGTTTTTTAAAATACAAGTTTTTTCCTCTTCCAGAGGACTGGCCTTAACTTAGGTGCAGGATGTCTTTTGATTTGCTAATTAGCTTGGACAATGCTTGTGTCCAGGATGAATGTTTACTTTTAATTACCTCAGCTAGATGTCCCAAATCACCAAATGGTGACTCTATTCAGAGAACGGCTGCCCTCACAGTTGGGGGCCAGACTGGCCGGAGCCATCCAGCCAGCCTAGGAAAACATAGAGTTTTGATCTTTTGCATATTTACGGAATACCGTAAATAGGATAGTTATGAGAACGGTATCATTGGATTGGCAGAACCGTGCTGCATCTTTTGATACCAGCCTGAGAGGGGCCAGGGGCCCCTACAACCAAGTTATCAAACTTCTCAAGAAATTGATCCGATGCCCTAGCCATGTCTGATGTAATATTAATCGGTATTTTCTGACAATCAGGAATCTGCTATCCACCTAAATATGACATGTACCGTTTATGAGTTACGGCATTTTAGAAGTTTAAGCCTAAATCTCTCCCCAAGGACTTGAACTGTGGTTGGTTGGTAACTCAGAGGGGGCCGGCATTGCCACAACCCCAAACCAGCTTTATCAAAAGCACATGGCAAGCAGGCGGACCTCATTCCTCCATATTCCATCTTCCTGGGAGCCTGCTGCCACTCTGAGGAACAGTGGCCGCCATCTTGTCTGAACTTTGCTCCTGCCTGAACTAAACTGAACTTTACAAGTTTTCCCACAAAAGGACATCTTTCCACGAACCTAAGTATTTTATTCTTTTCTTTTCATACTGCGCTACTAATGTCTCAATAATTGTTGATTTTAATAATTGTATATATTAATTATTCATATTGCATATTTAATAAACGATGTTCAAGCATCCTTTGTTTATCCAGCTATCCTATTATTCAGCTATACACAGAAAATGAACCCAGACTTCTGGAGAGACGCTACTATTGTCGCTAGCTAGACAGAATAGAGTGTGTTTAACCGTTTTATTTGCAGGTCTAGAAATAACTAGTCAGTGGGTGCTTCTGGCCCAGGAAAGCAGAAGTGGTGGCAGTTATACCCTGAAATAGTGTGTAATTTGTAAGTACCGTAACCTCACAGGCTCCCTTCTGGTCGGCCTGCTGCCCAAATTCCGACGGTTTCTGCGCATCGAATGCGACCACAGCTTGCATGGTCTGTGTGCTGAAACCGACTGGAAGGCAATTTGCGGGGTGGCCACCAGGGGTCCTGTGACAGAGACCACTAGGCTACTAGGGGGAACCAATAGTCTACCAGGGGAGGCCATAAGGCTACTAGGGGGGACCACTACTCTGAAAGGGAGGTCACTAGGCTACCAGGGGGACCACTAAGCATCTAGCGAGAACCACTAGGCTATCAGGGGCACCACAAAGCAACAAGGGGGGACCAGTAGGTGACCAGATAGAACCTCTAGGCTACCAGGCAGGTGGAACCACTAGACTACCAGGAGGGATCACTAGGTTACCATAGTGAACAACTAGGCTACTAGAAGGAATCACTAGGCAACCACACCGGGGAAAACATTAGACTAAATGGGGGGCTCACTTGAATAGCAGACTACCGGGGGAGTACTAAGCTACCCGGGGGGAACACTTGGCTATCAGGCAGGGACCGCTCGGCTACCAGGTAGACCACTTGGCTACCAGGGACGTGGTGTGGGAGCAAGCTATAGATTCACAGGGGGGCCTCTAGGCTACCTCTGGCAGGGAGCTAAAGCTATAGAAGCATGGGTGGAGGGGCTCTGACAGGGAGATAAAGCTATAAGGGAACCACTGGAGGGTAGAAAGGAACAGGGGCACAGACCACTAGACCACACCACAGAAAGCCACAAGGGCACAGGAGTTCCACTGGTGGGGAGATAAATCTATAGGGACACAGGAGGGCCACAAGGCTTCCATGGAGAAATGTATTGGGGCACAGGGGGACCACCATGCTACTGGGAAACACATGGTAGAGCAGACATATGGTAGAGCAGACATAAAGACCTGCAATAAGTACCTTGGCTGAGAGAGCAACATTCAAATACAACCAAAGAGTAAGATAGGCCATTAAGTTCCAGCTTAGCTGGAAAAACAAGATCCACACCATCATCACATATGCCTTGACAATCATAAAATACCCATTAAGTATAATAAACTGACCAAAAGAGGGTATGGAAACCTTGATCCTCTTCATAATGTATGGTTGTTTCCACCCTACATCTGTAATGCATAGGTCATATACCAAAAAAGGCAAGAGAGGACTGGTAAGTGTTGAAGCCACTGTGATGAAACCCAGAGCATACAGATTACATCAGTAAAATGGCATTGAAAGCTGAGATGCTAAGACAATGCATGTGGCAGCATCAGGAAGGGAAGAAAGACCAAGCAGAAGAAGTGCCATGGCAAGACAAGACCCTGCATGGAACTGGGAAATCCTACCATTAACTGAAAAGAGTGCTTGTTCTTGTGCAGAAGCACAAGAACAAGCACTAAGCACCAGATCCATGGAAGTGGGAATATGCCACACCTAGGCAGGACTCAACATACACACACTGCAGAGAGTTTTCAGAGACTGTCCAATAATAATGGCAGGATGTTAGATGCAGGCAGGAGCCACATTGTGTGCAGGATAATCTGCACAGTGTTTGGGCCAATCCCTCTCAAATCCAAATTAGGATTTCCACAGAAGGTAACAAAAAATAAAAGGGTTAACATTCTGTGGGACCTCATGTGGACAGACAGGCACTGGTCAATCAATCAGAATACAGAAAGAAGCATTGTCTCAGTGCCAAGCAAGAGCAAGACTTGGTTACTATGGGGAACCAATAGTCTACCAGGGGAGGCCATAAGGCTACTAGGGGGGACCACTGTGCTAAAAGGGGGGTCATGAAGCTGGAGAAATACTAGGTCCTGAAAGAGGAACTAGAGAGGACTGTGACTCCTAAACTGGGGAAGTGGCTTCCGTATACCTCAGGAACATAGTCCAGGGTTGGTTTTTAGGCTATAGAGCTCCCAGAGCTAGGTTGTATATATTGTAACCACCCCCCTCCCCTTGCAGACTCAGACACACTATTGTGATGTGGTAGCCAGAGGTGCCCCCCAGAATTATGTAGCCCCAATATAGCTAGCCAGAGTTGGCCCACTGCATTAGTTAGCCACCACCCTGTAAAGGTAGCCAGAGGAGCCCCCAGTATTAACCAGATGTAGCCCCCTGACAGCATAGGTAGCCAGAGGAGCCCCCAATATTAGGTAGTTGGATGCAGCCCCTCCCCAGTATATGTAGCCACAAAAGCCCCAAGTGTTAGGCCAGAGAGCCCCATGTTTAGAAAGCCAAAGAGCCCCCCCATTTAGGTAGCCAGAGGGCTACCCCGTTTAGGTAGCCAAAGAGCCCCATCTACAAAGCTTCAGAGCCCCCCTTGTTTAGGTTGCCACAGAGCCCCCTTGTTTAGGTAGCCAGAGGGCCCCCCTGTTTAGGTAGCCAGAGGGCCCCCCTGTTTAGGTAGCCAGAGAGTCCACCTGTTAAGGTAGCCAGAGATCACCCCTGTTTCAGGAGTGAGAGAGACCTCCCTTAAGGTAGTTAGAGAGTGTTTGGGGGCCCATGGTGATTGTGCAGCAGGAACGGTTAAGATAACTCACCTCCCCAGGATCCACATGCGCCCCAGGTGCTAGGCATCCCATCTCACTGGTAACAGCACCCCCTGTGATGTCATACTCAATCTGCATGTGCCCCCACTTTACCATTGTGTCCTGGGTAATTTTCTGCCCGCCTGCCCCTAGAAACAGGTATGCATCAGTCCTCTGCATGTGCTAGAAACAGCTAATATGCTGTGCAAATCCAGGATACTCCCAGAATGCATTATTAAAAAAATATTCATTATTAGGCTTATTTGAGACACTAACTGTATTTTTTTCATTAGACAATATGCATTATGAAGGAGAAAATAATTTAATAATTCACAGATACTATGCATCTATAGGGCTTGTTTTTAGCATTAGCTGTATATTTACGGTGTAGGGGAATGGGGGGGGGGGGGGTATAAATGGTCTCAGATATACCTATAATCATCAAGTATGTATAATATTCCTATTTCTTGAAAATAAGAAAGTAAAAGATGTACTTTCAAGTACAGTGGAATGGTAGAATGCAAATGAGCCGAAAGATAATGGTTCCTTTATGCTGCTGTGTGTATTCTACATTTCCAAACTTTTGTTCATTTGCTATTTCGAGGGAGAAGACAATTTTCCTATTTGACTTATCAGCTCCAGTTACTCATGCATTTAAACAGGACATTATTTTCTCATTATATTGACATCAAACTGTTTTGAGGGTAAGTGTCTGATCGCTAAACATGTTTCATATCACATATTTACATAAGCTCAAATATAACAAAAACATTTTTTTCTGGTGGTGAAGTATCGGAGTGTCAAATTTTATAACGTTTAAGATAACATGTTTCTTAATGTAAAAACTTCCATAAATATATTTTCTGCTTTTTAACTGTTCCAGGCTTCTTTTTAATGTCATAGTTAAACAGTTACATAATACATACATAGTCATGTAATATGCAAAGAAGATTAGTCCATTAAATGTAACTCCTTAACCATCACTGCACCTGAATCCAGAGGAAAGAAAAGTCAAAAGAGCAAAAATGAACTCCCTGACTGAATCAGGGTATCACCTTTCACACCAAAGGGTTCACATCTGGCAATTTTTCAAACATAGCTGTGGATGGCCTTCAGGCCCCTTTCACACTGACAAGTTTTGATTACATTACATTACCCATGTTTAATGTAGGGTTGCATCCGATGTCCCGGGAGCATCTGATCTGAGGCTAGGTCATCAGCGCATTATGGCACAGCATCTGCGGTAACGCCCGTTCACCAGAAGTCATGTAAGTCGTTGGTGCTGCAGATATTTTCAACTTTTTCACTTTAGTGCTGCGGTGCGCACGCACGTACGGTCGCCAATGTAATTTGGCTCTCAGACGGAAAAATGCTTGCAATACCTATTTCCACCACAGAAAGTGAGCAATAGAGAGCCTCTGTTATGGTGTGTTTTGCTGCCAAAAAACACATTAATGCTCATAGGTATCTCGGAAGCTTGTTTTTTGGCAGTGCGGCACCACAATAAAAACGCTGGTTGCTGATGTGAAACCAGCCTCAAAGTAAGTAAACCATGTAAGCCCATTTCAAATGTAATTATAGAATTTGCCATAATAACTTTCTGTGGTTAACCCATTCAGGTTCCATGGTTTTCACGTGAGAAATGTTCACCTCCCATTCATTAGCCTATAACTTTATCACTACTTATCACAATGAACTGATCTATATCTTGTTTTTTCCGCCACCAATTAGGCTTTCTTTGGGGGCTACATTTTGCTAAGAGCCACTTTACTGTAAACGCATTTTAACAGGAAGAATAGGAAAAAAATGGAAAAATTCATTATTTCTCAGTTTTCAGCCATTATAGTTTTAAAATAATACATGCCTCCATAATTAAAGCTCACGTATTGTATTTGCCCATATGTCCCGGTTATTACACCGTTAAAATTATGTCCCTATCACAATGTATGGCGACAATATTTTATTTGGAAATAAAGGTGCATTTTTTCCATTTTGCATCTTTTACTATTAACAAGTTTAAAATAAAAAAAATATAGAAATATTTCATCTTTACATTGATATTTAAAAAGTTTAGACCCTTAGGTAAATATTTACATGTTTTTTTTTTTTTATTGTAATTTTTTTTTTTTTATAGTAAACATTTTATTTGGGTAGTTTTGGGAGGGTGGGGGGTAAACAATAGATTTATAATGTAAATGTGTGTTCATTTTAATTTATTTTTATTTTCAGTTGTAGTATTACTTTTTGGCCACAAGACGGCGGCCATGAGTTTGTTTACATGACGTCACTCTAAGCGTAACACACGCTTAGAGTGGCGCATCGGGGAGGGAACGGCCAGAAAAGGCGCAGCTTCCGAGAGAAGCTGTCCCTTTTTCAGCGGGGGAGAGGAATCAGTGATCGGGCACCATAGCCCGATACGTTGATTCCCTGGCTACCGAATCCGCGGCCGTGAGTGCGCGTGCACGCGCGCGATCTGCCGCGGGGGCCTGCGGTAGCGCGCATGGTTCCTGGACGTAGTTTCTACGTCCAGGAACCAAAATAGGTTAACTATTCTACATTTTACAAAACCCTTAGGACTGAGCCAAAACCTTTTCACTCCATCAGCGCTATGTTTGCGTTTTTAAAAACACACTTCCAATGATTTGCATTTAAATTGCTGTAAAATCAAGGCAAAATTGTTGATTGAGATTTTGTAAAAGATTTTAATGCAAGTCAATGGGGCGTGTTTTTAAAAACACAAACACGGTGCTGACAAATCGAATAGTGCTCAGAGTGTGGCCCAGCCCTTACTGCGAAGATCCTCATGCTAAATAGGTGGTAAAATCTCCTTACTTCCATGAGGATTTCATGTCCTCTTGCCCTAGGGACAAAAAAAAGCCAATTTGCCAAGCTTTTATTTTGCCTTTCAATGTATGTGTATATTTTAATAAGGTCAACACTAAAGTTTTACACTGAATCAGTTGCAGAGGGTGCATGAAAAAAGAGCGCCAGGAAAAAAGGACTCGGATGGATAACAAGTTGACGCCGTTGGAGATTGGTTAACAATAAATACTGTTTTAAAACAGATGAGAGATGAAAGCAAAAAGATATTAATTTTAAAAATCGTTACATAGTTCAACAATACAGCTTAACCTAACCCTACTTTCACACAGAACCCTTCCCTGGTGGTGCGGCTGGTGCCTAAACCTAACCACTCCCCTAGTGGTTCCTAACCCTAACTCCCTGGGGTGGTGCCTATGCCTAACCCTAACCATCCCCCTTGGTGTTTTGCATAACCCTAACCACTCCCCCTGCACAATCACCCTTACACAAATAGAAATGATATATATTATATTGAAACAATATATTTAATAACGTAAAATCTGTACACACAAACAAAATAATATGACAAAAACTATAACGTTGCAAGTTTCTAAAACGATAACATATTTCAAAAACTTTAATGTTCTTAACAATATTTATCAGGCACCATTTTCTCTGCTTTGGGCACTGTATTAATGATAAATACATTAGAGTCTATGGCGGCACCCTTTTCGACCACTAGCCACCAGCGCCCTTTTTTCCTGCTGCCGTTGCACACAATCCAGAAAGGTTATTGAGTTTACAGAGACAACAAAGCATTATTTGCATATTCAGCAGTGATGCATCGGGGTGCATATAATAAGGGCATCAGATATAAACAATATTAAAGTTATCGTTTAGTAAAATGGATGCCATAATATAATGTAAAATATTGTTTTTACTACTCCCCACTGTAAACTTTATTTTTATGTTTACTAAAAGGAGGACCAGTGAAAGAGATAAAATATCATTTAATATAACAATATTGTACCACTACATTCAAATAGTAACATATCTTTAATCCTTACTAATATTTTACTATAACCTAACCTCTCCCTGATCTGGGTAACCTAACCTCCCTCATCTGGTTAAGCTGATTAGATCACTATATGACGGCCAAGAAGCTGCAGTGCGAACACCCTATGGAGATACTGATTGGTTAAAAATTGGTAAAGGTGTGAGGCAAGGTTGTATCCTATCCCCATTCCTGTTCAATCTTTACGCCGAAGTGATCATGAGAAAATTGGATCTTGAGGAAACAGAAATTGGCGTGAAAATTGGTGGACGAAAATCAATAACCTTCAGTATGCTGATGACATGACTCTTCTCTCAGAAACGGCGGATGGCGTGCAGCATCTGATGAGAGATGTGGCGAATTGTTCCCCCGGCGAACATCTCTGGAGCTCTTACTACAGTGCGACCCGGAGTAATACGCTTGCA